>NC_081410.1:165357327-166002327 GCF_030272615.1 Cryptomeria japonica
TTGATAATAATAGCTGAATCGCCTTCGATGTGAATATAAGAGATGTTCAGTTTCTTAACTAGTAGAATGCCTTCAAGCAAAACATATGCCTCTACAAAGTTGTTGGTACCTGGTGGAATAGAAATAGATTTCAAAGCAAAAACACACCTGTGTGGCCCCTTACGCATACTCCTACTCCTGCATCACCCTGGTTCCCTTTAGAGGAGCCATCAAAATTCAATTTGAAATGCGTTGAATCCGGAGGACACCATTTCACTTTATTTCTATCAATTTTAGTAGTTCTCACTCTCGGAAAGCAAGGTGATACAGGAATAGAAATTCCCTTCCAACAATTAATAACTTGATCATCCGAAGAAGTAAATTCTCTATTTGGATTGAACTGATTTGAAACATGAGCATTAACCAGTTCTGATACTGATTTTTCAATGTAATTGAAAACATCAAAAAGAGGAGATGTCTTCTTTCTAAAAATACGCTTATTTCTTTCCCACCAAAGTGACCATACTATTGTGGATGGGATCACTTTCCAAATGCATGCAAAGAGAGAGGATGAGTATAAGACTAGCCATGACTAGAACAAGTCTCATACATTATTTGGAAAAGGGATGCTAAAGGAAAGCTTAGCAAGCACAAACATCCAACAATAATGAGAAAAATCACATTGGAGGAGGAGATGATCTAACGTTTCACTATGCTCACCACAAATTACACATGCAAATGGATGTGAAATATTCAATTTATCAAGTCTCTCACTGGTAAGTATTCTCTTGTGTAGAGAAAGCCAAGCAAACATCTCTGCCTTGGGAAGAATATTGTTGTTCCAATAGAAGTTATAAGCTCTTTGTGAATATGATTGAACAGACATCTGTGAGTACTTTCCGTTCTTCGCATGGCACCATATAAATTTGTCCAAACCATTAGAGATAAAAATAATGTGGTTATTGAGAATCAAAGAGAATTTTACCTTTTGATCCAGGGAGATTGGGAGTAAAGTTGGCTTCTTCCAAATGACACAATTTGAAGGCTTCTCAAGATGATCTATGTAATCATAAAGGTAAGATCCCCATTGAGCAATAAATATAGAGATCACATCTACTATAGATTCCTCAAGATGAAGAGGGGGGAGACCACTCCATGAATCATGCCAAAAATTGACATCTTTACCATTATGTACTTGCCACGATAAATATCTAGTAATCACATTCTTAGAAGCCATCATGAAGTTCCAAACTGTAGACCCTAATGGAGGATCAAGGATAGTAAATATAAGTGATGGGGTGGCAGTATCTAAATACTTTGCTTGCATAATTTGACACCACAAAGCATGTGGTTTTACATAAATATTCCAAACCAACTTTCCCCCAAAGGTCTTATTCCTTTTTGAAAGATCGTGCAGACCAACCCTGCCCGTAGATTTACTTGGAGTCATTTTGTTGAGAGACACAAGCGAGATCTTTTTATCTTCTGAAAGATTACCTTTCCAAATAAAATTTTGAATAATTTTCTCGATATGGGAAATAATAGATTTCGGGGCTTGAAGGACTGAAATGTAGTAGTTTGGGATTGTAGCCAAAACAGTTTTGACAAGAAGGATTCTGCTTGACAGAGATAACCATCTAGCTTTCCACACAGAAATTCTTCTTTTTAATCTGTCAATCACATAATTCCAAAAAGAAGGCTTCCCTGCTCCCATAAAGAAAGAGATGCCCAAGTACACAAATGAAAGAGAATCCATTGGAAAGCCCAATGTATAGATAATGTTGTTAGACACCATTTCAGAAGTATTAAATATGAATAATTTAGATTTCTGAACACTGATTTTCTACCCAGATCCGAAAGTATATATGTCCAACATTTTCTTAATATGCCTTGCTTCTTGAATATTGTAACAACCAAATAAAAGTGTATCATCTGCAAATAAAGTGTGAGTGATAGAAATTGAGGTATTAGGGATGCATATGCCCTTCCAAAGACCTAGAATCAGCTACTTATTGACCAATCTGCTAAAAGCTTCTACCATGATAATGAAGAGAAAAGGTGATAGTGGGTCACCTTATCGAACTCCTTGAGTGGCTCGAAAAAAACCTGAAGGCTTACCATTAATAATAACTAAAAAATGTGCCCCAGAGAGACAATTTTTTATCCATTTGCACCACTTATCTGAAAAGCCAAACTTTTTAAGCACTCTCAAAATAAAAGACCAACATGCTTTATCATATGCTTTCAACATGTCTAATTTAGCTATGAAATCAAGGGATTGTGAAGAGTTAATTGAGTGCAAAACTTCATGAGCCACAAGCGCACCTTCTAATGTTTCCTTACCAGGAACAAAACCTCCTTGTTGATGAGATATTACTTTAGGTATCAAGGATTTTAACCTAAGATAAATAGCTTTTGTGAAGATCTTGTACACTATATTACACAAGGAGATAGGCCTAAAGTTTGTAAAAGATTGAGGGTTGTTGGATTTGGGGATAAGAGCAAGATGGGTTAAATTAAAGTTCTTGAGAATAAAAGCTTTTTGTCTTGTCTCCTCCAACGCCATTAAAAGATCAAATCTTAAAACATCCCAACACTTTTGAAAGAATAGCATAGTGAAACCATCAGGACCTGGAGATTTGTCAGGAGCCATCAAAACTACCACCTCTTGTAATTCAGCAAGAGAGAAAGGTTGCATCAGATAATCGTTATCACGCTATGAAATCAGACAAGGGATGGAATCTAGTAATACCTCGACA
Source organism: Cryptomeria japonica (assembly GCF_030272615.1). Classification (NCBI taxonomy): domain Eukaryota; kingdom Viridiplantae; phylum Streptophyta; class Pinopsida; order Cupressales; family Cupressaceae; genus Cryptomeria; species Cryptomeria japonica. The sequence goes on from NC_081410.1 coordinate 165,360,066, forward strand.
CTGGACTCCTCAGGAATAAAAAGAGGGGAGGGAGAAAGAATATTTTTATAGAAGAGTTCACCCTCTTCCCTAATTTCTTGTTCATTAGTTAATTTTACTTCCGAAGAAGAGGCATTTATAGAAAAGATAGTAGATGTAGCTTGCTTAATCTTTGCAGATGCCTGAAAGAACTTAGTATTTTTGTCCTCATCTTTTAACCATATCTCCCTTGATTTTTGTCTCCAATACTCCTCTCTAGAGCACGATTCTTCCCATTAACTTTGTAAATGCTTCTGCTTTGAGAAGGTTTTTGGATTATTCCCATTAGAAAAGATAAGTTAGTTGACGTCCTTTAATTCCTTCTCTACATTTGATTTCTTTGAAAAGACATTTTTGAATACTTCCCTACTCCAGACTTTGATATTTGCTTTTACAAACTGCATTTTCATATAGAGTTGAAACATTTTGTTCCCCCTATAGAAGGGGGCACTTACCCACCATTGACGAAGTAGAGCATGAAAGTGTGGGTGTCGAAACCACATTCTTTCAAATTTAAAAGAAGGTCTACGATGAGAAGCTTCATGTTTATCCAAGCATAATGAGATAGGAAAATGGTCAGATCCAAAGAACGATAGAATATTAGAGCTGAAAGTATATTTCTGAAGGATCCATTCATATGAAGTGAAAAATCTGTCCAATTTGCTTGCAATTTGAAGGGAAGTTCTCTGGTTTGTCCATGTAAATTGACCATTAGAAGGTGAAATGTGAAGTCTTCAATCACCTTAGACGTAGTAGGATTGCCTCCATGTTTTTCATCCTGAGACAAAATGGCATTAAAATCACCTCCTAAGATGATTTTCTGGACTCCCTATTGATGGATCTGACAAGATAAAGTATTCCAAAGAGCATGTTTCTCTCGAGGAGCTGTTGGACCATAAATATTAAAGAGAACAAAGGATAAATCAAAATTTTCAATGAGGATAAGATGCCAATTTGTCCCTTGGTTCAAAGTTTTTGCTTTGATTGTCCTGGAATTCCACAAGGTCAAGATACCATCAGAAGCCCCTACTGCAGGAATATGTATGAAATTTCCTTTAAGTCCATTTTTTTAAAATATTTTGAGAGGCTTCATCAGAAAGCTTTGTTTCTTGTAATAAAATGATGTCTCCTTGGGAGGAATCCAATTGCTTCTTGATTCGTCCCCTCTTATCAGAGGCATTCAAACCTCTGACATTCCAAGATATGATCCTCATTGCATCCAAGAAGAACAACATGTTCTTCTTGGTCTTGAGTGGGGTGAAAACTTGTCTACAATTGTAGACTAGATACCTATTGTGATCTCTTCTTGGATTTTAAGAATCTTGGGCTTCCGACCTCTTTTTTAGGTGTTTTAGATAACAAAGGAGATGAAGAGACTATTTGATCAAGAGAGAGATGTTGAGAAAAATCAAAGTCAAGTTGTGTGGGAGGTTGAAAGGGCTGATATGAATTATCTTCAACTGCAAGGTGTTCACCATGACTAGATTCTAATAGGGGTGAGAAAATGGGTGGTGAAGTATTAAGAGCAAGAGGCATAGCATCAACAGAAGGGATATCCTGAATTTACGAAAATTCCTCAAGAGCAATTTCATCAATCAAGTTTGATGCAACAGAGATAAGGATATCATGTGTCATTAATTCGATATTTGGGGTATTCGATGAGGATCCAGCAGTGGGAAGATTGTGATCAACCACATGGAAAGGTTGGCAATTAAACATCAAGCTATGGATCAGGTTATTCTTTGCATTCTGTGATATAGAGATTTCTTGGGATTGAGAATCTGAGGTTCCCATGGAAGTTAAACTCAGAAAAGAAGAAGTGAGCTTCCTAAAGAGAGAGGAAGCAAATATTTTCTTATACAACCAATCAACCAGGATTGAAGGGCAATGGATCTTAAAAGATATTTTCTTGTATCTATCCCCAAATTTTTGTAGAGAACATGAACCAGAGATAGCAACCTGATATTGAGGAGTTTTATTCCAATTGGAGGGCTTTGTTCTTTTTTCTTCTAGAAATAAAACATCTATCATACAACCCGAAAATAATTGAGAAGGAATCAGAGAAAGAGGAGGATTTGCCTGAAACTGAACACCCTAGAAAGGTTTTGCAACATTATCAACATTATTCAGAGGCACGCGGCTCTCTGTTAAGTCAACTACACTTGTTGTCCCACTTGGTGTAGAAGGAGGAGATGCAACAGACTGATAAAAGGAGCATTTATGGAAATCAGTCACAAAATCCTTGCAAACCCTAACAACATCAATACCTGATCCTTGACACTACGAATTAAAATGACCCAATTTATCTATATGGTCATCAACATCTCTAGTACCCTATATGCAAATGCCTTGATTCTATTTCCCTATGGAAGAAGTCATTATAATGAACTTGGGAAGTGGCTTTGTGAGGTTTAGCAATAGGCATACCCTGACAGTTAAATGGGCAAGTTCATATGGGATAAGATCATGCTTGATAAAAATAACCATTGGATTAGCCAAAATGTCCACAATATCTGGATCACAATATTCAAGCGAGAGCCCTGGGAGATTAATCCAAAAAGGCATAAAAAGAGGGGGAACTGAATCCAGACTAAAATTTGGAACCCACGCCAAAGTGATAATACCAACACCCTTACAGAACCATCCCTTATATCTATGAACACAATTTCTATGCTCTTTGGAATAAAAAATGGCAATAAAAAAGAGAGATTGCTTATCCATAAAAAAAAAATACTTCAAGCCCAACCAATTTTGTTTAGCCCAAAATGAAAGTTGCATAAAGGAAATAGTAGAATGAAGTTTACCAATGAGGGTTGTGGCACATAACAAATCTATTTGAGGTTGAATAAGGTGGTCTAGAAAAATGATCTTATACACACCTTCAGGTTTGCCTGATTCTCCAGTATTAGCAGCATTCATGACCTTTGGCAAGACTAGAGCCTGACTACCTCTTTAGCTGTATCATTTAAACGTTGCCCATTACCTTCTGCATCTGAGTTTTGTGCTAGTGAATCAAGAAGAAATGTGCAAGGGGTTTTCTTTCTCCAGTTCTGTGTAACCTGTTTTGGTTTGAAGGGTGCTCCTTGGCTTAAGTTATTTATTGGAAGATTGTTTGGGGTTGAAAGAAATTTGGGGTTTATCAACTAGGTATTGTTTGGCCAGGTCACATATGATGGAAGATTAACAAGATTAGCCTGTGATTCGGATAGAGAACGATGTGACAACGATGGTGTCTCCTCACAAATGTCAAAGGGGATCTGTGGTGTTCGATCTAGTTGGTGTGCAAAACGATGTCGCATGAATCTTCTGTCTCTCCCCTTATCCTGCAACCTGGCTGGAAACCGCTGGACTCCATCAAAAGAATGCCTATTCTCTGATATATCATCGTGTAGCTGCCATGAAGCTTGCCTTACTCCCACGGGTCCAGGTCCTAGCAACCCTAGTTGCATGGCTCGCTGCATCACTCTGAGTTACTTAATGCATGTTTTCACAATCATCAGGCGATCTCTGTTACTTAGAATTTATTATTAAATATTTATTCTTCAATATTCTATGAATTATAATATATTTTGATACATAATAAAATATAGATTATTGAATATTATTATTTAACAAATTATAGAGGTTTTTGAGAAAACAAAGATTTTTATTTTTTTAACATAGAGAAGAGAGGAATTATTTCAATAAAAGGGATGAAACTAATCAAGCATTTCTTTTTCAAATTAATAATTTTCATGCATGAAGAATTCTTCTTTAATTTATTTTTTAAAGAAACTACATGCATTCAAACATATGAATCTTTTCAAAGAAACTACATTCATTCCAACTTCCAACTTTTAGATGCATTCAAACATTATTTCTAAAAAAAATAGCATTAGATAATCTTACCTAGAATCACATTACATAATTTGTTGAACCAAGCTCTTTCTCATGTTTTGAAATCTTAAATATTTTTCTACTCCTACAATTCTTGATAGAATTTTTTTCCAAAACCGTATTCTAATCATCTCCTATCAATATTCACTCAAAAAAAATTCTTATCTAAATCTAATATCAAAAGTTGAAACTTCATATCCTCTTGCAAAAATCTTAAACAAACTTCAAAAGACATATCTATATTCTACTCATCTTCCTTAAAAAATTCTTAACAAAATTTTCTCATAAAATTTCATCAAAACTAGAACTAGTTCACAAAATGAAATCTCGTAACATCTCCCAAAATGTCATAACCCTCCTTTATCACTTTTCATTTGATACAATTACTATTATATCTTTTTGTGGCTGAGCTATTGAATATGGTTGAATAATTATTATAAAAGGTTAAATGATGGACCCACATACACACTTGGAGAATATAATTTAAATAGACATTATTTAATTTCCCATTTTTAAATAGGCACATGTTGTAGGAGAAATTAGAAGCTTCTAGAGGAATCTTCATTCTTTAATTTCCTTGCATGTAACTCCCCCCACTAAGATATTAATCATTTTGCATGGATCCAATATTGGAAAAGAATCATTTCTTTCAATTAATTCTCTTGATAGTGGAATTGAGGGATCTTTTCTATATAATGTATGCAAGTTTTTGAAAAGAGGGGGTTGGTTATTTTAAAGAAATAAATTTTCTCAAGTTATTGAAAGTAGTAGGTTTCTCTTTGAGTCACATTTCATTGTAGGATTGTTAAGTAGTTGTTTTCAAGAAATTTCACAAAGTTGCTAGGAAGGATCAAGGGAGGCTAGCTTGAAGAATTTGGAGGGGATTCTACATCGAGCTTCGAGTATCCAGGTTCTCCTCTCTTCGCATTCTTTTAATTGACATACGTGAACTTTGTATTTTGCAAGAAATGGTTTATTTTCTCTCTTAGAATTTATTTCATATAAAATATCTACCATCTTAGTTAATTAGAAAAATTAATAAAGAAAATTCTATTAATTCAAAAAAAGAATATACATATGTATTTGTTGTTTCAAAAAAGAAAAAGAAAAAAAAAGTAAACCTTTTCTCCTTAAAAATGCATGTAAGGATATCTATTTATTTAATTAATTTTCTTTAGGGAAAAAGAAGGAAAGAGATCTTGCTTTTGCTTTCTTTTCTATTTAAGTCTAGATTTGTGCAAAAATCCTCTTTTTCCTATTTAGTTATTTTTTTCCAAGAATTAATTCTTCTCTCTGTGAATAGAGATTAATTACCCGTGCATGAATCTTGTTTTCTTGTGTTTATTCTTTTCTTTCCTATGAATAAAAAAATAATTTCCTATGTATGAATCTTGTTTCTTATTTTAATTCTTTTTTCCTATGATTTAATCTTTCACTCACCCGTGGGTTTGATCAATCAAATGAAAATCTTATTCCTTAATAGTGAATTTTTCTTTCTACCTCTCTGTGATTATAAAGTTGTGCACCAGAAGCTTATTTCTTTTTGAATGAGGGTTTGATCAATTGTGTGTATTTCTTTTTGTTCCCTTATTTTCCCTCTATGAATAGTCTACTTCTCTGTGATTGTAGGAAAGGAAATTTTCAAATGTATTTGATATTCTCTGTAAGAATAAAATAAAACTACTCTCTCTCAAAAATCTATTCAACAAATTATTGGTGCCTTGTGTAAAGTATTTTCTCTGAAATTTTCCTTTATGAGAAATCTGTTTCTTAAATTATTGTTTTATATCAATATTTCCAGAAAATCGTTCTTTTAAATAAACCCTTTCTTTAAATTGTTGTTTTTTTATCAATGTCTTGGAAAATCATTCTCTGTAAATAAACCTTTTAAAAACAATATATATCTCAGGAATATGTGAAATTTGTTGATGACTCCCGAAAATCATTCTCTGTAAATAAACCTTTTCAAAAAAAAAAAAAATGCATCTCAGGAATATGTGAAATCTGTTGATGCCTCCAGAAAATCATTCTCTATAACTCTGTAATTTCATCATACAACTATTATCTATATTTTTATTTTATTTAACTCCTGATAAGGATAATGAGGAAAAAGATATGAATTTTGAGAGGGAGAAGAACAAGGAACCCAAGAAGGAAATGGCTAAGGATAGTTTGAGTGAGGATAAGGAGAGCGCTGGAGAAGGGTTATTCCTAGATAACCTTAAAAAATTCATTGAGGCTAGATTGGGTTATGACAGATGGACATATGAACTATTGAAGAACCTGGAAAAAAAATGGGAAACAGATGGATGAGAAAAGGAAGGAAGATGATAGGAATCAGAAGCAATGGAAGCAAGACATGGAGGAAAAAGTTAAAAAAATGGCAGCTCAGATTGACTATCTGGAAGAAGGGAAAGTGGTGATGGAAAACTTGTTGGGTATGATCTTGAATATCTTGTCTGCTATTACAAAGAACCTAGAGGATATCTCTAAGGTCCTCGATAACTCTAGCTCTCCCAAACCGGTGGTGGACCTCGACATGGATGAAGATACAATCGAGATTGGAAGCGAGGAAGCTACACCTGGTGGAGCAACAAAGAGAACTAGAGCGAGTGTTAAGAAAGTTGTTGCTGTGTCTACTAAGGAAATCCCTATTCTTAGGGATAATATCAAAGATCTGTATGGGATTAGTAGTAACTTGGCTAATGCCCTAAAAAACATAAATTAGTTCCTTCTCTGTGTTTTGTCTAGTCTGGCTAGTCTTTGCTGGTTTTTTGGGGCTTTTAGCTGGTTTTTTCTAGTTATTTTGCTGGTTTTTCTAAAGTATGTTCCTCCTGGTTTCTTAATGCTTTTATCTTGTAAGGTCATTTTATAAAGGGTTTCGGGGCCCCTTCAAAACCTGCTTTTACTTTAATAAAAAACCACTAATAAATAAATAAATCAGGAGTTATTATTTCTATAAATAAAACTTAATCAAAATAAGATTAGGTATTAATAGCTTTTAAATAGAATAAAAATATAATAATTTATTAATAATATTAAGATTATGTTAACACTAATTTTAATAATTTGTTGTAATTATTAATTTTAATAATATGAATATGCATACATAGAAAAGGATTGTTAATTTATCAAATTTTATTGTATCACTATTTGTAAATTCTAAAGGGGATTAAAATTGGAAATAGGTCCCAACAATTGAATCTAGATTAGATAAATGGGAAATCATTTTGTCAAGTGATTGGAAAACTTAGATAGGAATGAACAATTTAAATTCTTCGCAATGAATTTTAACTAAGCAGATTTATTTAATTGGATGATTCATTTATTTCATGAATTTAGATTGATATTTACTTTTTTACCTAAGTATCAATATTATTTTAAAAGGGGGTAAAATTAGAAAAAGACAGATTTAATGTCATGCAAGTTACTTTTAATGGTGGTGTATTTATTCAATTCTCATTATTTCTATACAAGTTACACTTTCTTATTTATCCATGCTAGTTGTGTAATTGATGTCATTAGATGGTAGATCTCTTATTTAATTTTCTTCTTCTTTTTGAATGTTAATAAGATTCTACTTCAAGAGAATTTCTTTCATTTATACGTAGAGATAATTTTGTGTCATATTTCTCAATATGAGTTTCAATTCTGTCTATATTAGAATAATGTTAAGATCATTGAATGTAAGAGTTAGATCTCTTAGTTAGAAAACTAAACAAGAGGTGTTGGAAACTAAAACTTAGCTGTGTTCAGTATAAACGGTGTCTCTGGGTCATGCTTACGGGTAAAGCCGTCGTGTTGAACTACTGCACCTAACGCCTAATAAAGCTACATCAACGGCATATGTGGCATCATCCCTATAAATCACCGAGGAGTAATAAGGGACAATTGGAAGTTAAAATCCAAGGGGAGGGTAATCCCCCTTGGATCGATAATCTAATAAGATAATCTTTAAATGAATTTACATCTACTAGTTAAACCATTGTAAACCCCTTTAGGGTTGATTGAGTGAAATACTTTTATAAACTTGGCTTAATCTCGAAGAGTTGTTGACGATTTACAATTGGGTCAAGGGTGACGCTTATGATAGGTGTTAGGACCTAGATGTTTTAGGCTGCAAGCAATAGGTCACCTTGAGCCTTTGCTTAAAAGCTACCATCGTGGGTAGCAACCGCAAAGAAACTGTCTGGGACATTGACCCTAGAAAGGGTTGCGTACCCACCAAACAGTTTACATTAAACCATAGATTAGAAAACATAACTACATACTTTATGCCTTGATCCCGTGCCGAAACGGCTATGTAGACAGTCTAGGGACGAAGTTGTCCCTAGTACTTAGGCGTTCGGGATGGGGTCTAGGATTTGGTATGAAAGATAGATTACAAAGCCTCCTAATTGAAAGATAAGAAAAATAAAGGAAAAAGTAATTCAATGCATACTCAGAAGGAATCCCGTATGGATTCGCTTGACTTCCCGAGGCTTTAAGCCAAATTCCGAGGCGGAATTCAAGCTTGCATTATGTTATTTTGTTTTCTCCTAAGGACGATGACCTCAGTGCACTCCTATTAGAGGAGTGTAGTACTTAGTGAGTGACTCAGGACCCGAATGGTCCCAATGAGTCCAAGTCTCTAGCCAGAGCACCTCATATCCCAAGTTGGATAGATGCCTACCCCGTATGGGTAGATGCCTATCCCGTATTGGATAGATGAAACCTCATGCCTTGTATGGACAGATACCTAACCCGTATGGTTAGATGCTTAATCTGGATGGATGAATGCCTAATCCAAATGGATAGATGCCCAGAGTATGCGATTGAATCAAACACAAATGATTAAATTTAAAAAATTAAAAAAAAAAGGTTAAAATTTTGTTGGGTTAAGTATAGTGGGTTATTACACAAAAACCTATAAATGCATACAAGACCCTTCCAATTTATAGATTTTGAAGTTGTAAAATAATGTTACCTTTAGTAAGAGTAATTCCCAAATTAGAGAGATTCTCCAATTAAAATTTGTAAGAGAATATGCCATAAAATAAAATTGTAACTCCTTCCATTTTTATCTAAATTAATTTTTGTAACTACCATATCATAAACATATAATGAATAGAGATATTCTTGTCATAGAATAAATTTGCAACTCTCACATCATAAAATTTTCTAATATAAAATTTATTCCTTCCAAAGTAAATAAATATTGTAATCTCCACTTGTCATAGAATATGTTAATAATAAATTTCCTTTTCTACTATGTCGTGTGTCTTGGCCTTCCCCTTTTCTCCTACACCTTGTACTTAAATAAAAATATATACATTAAAATAAATATAAATAAGTGTATACAATATATTGTTTAAATTTAAAAAAATAATTACTTGCATCTATTTAATTCAAGGCAAAATTAATTCAAACATTAATAGGGAGAAACGAGGACAAAATAAAATTGTGAAATTAGAATTGTTTGACATTTTACAAAACATAAGATTCTAGAAATGAGTTCTAGGCCTACTAACATTAGAAATAGTTTTCAACTCTACTATAACAATTACAACTCACTTCTTGAACCAAAAGTTAATGAAAAAATAAAAGGTTTTTCCAAACCCATAGAAATCTTATGACAAAGAAACTAATTTAATAAGCATTAAAGAAAGTTGAATGCATAATATGAAGCAAGGCAATACAGTTGAAGCTAGTGCAAGCTAGTGCAACAACCATTAATAGGATTTCAAAATACTCAATATTTTAATCTATAAGTTAGTTTGAAAGGCCATAATGATGGTCAAACAAAATATTTGAATTTCATAAGTAAAAATAATGAGCTACAAAATACAAAAAAGAGCACATACAATTATGTTTATAAACACAATGAATTAATGGTATAGTTCTATAGAAATCTTGTTCTTCAAGATGTATTGTGCTTTATATATTAGAAGGAATTAGCCAAATTAAAAAAAGAAATGATTTCAAACTCATAGATTAGATATGTTAATAGGTAAAGGCTAATGAAACAATGATTCAACTCAACAATGTAGCAAGTATTATTACAACTTTGAAGATAAATGATAGTAATTTGAACTCTACAATGTACGTCACAAACACGGAAACTATCAATTACTCATTAGGGCTTTGTACATAATAGATAATAAAATTTTGAAAATGATAACCCTTGTCAAGTGTAACAAGTCATTTTCTTCGAAGTTAATAAGCAACACATTAAAAGATGCCTAAATAATACACAATTGACAAGAAATTAAAACAAAACCAAAAAAATAAGTTAGGTTATTGTCTTAAAGTGAGGTATGATGACCTTACCTTCCACTTACAACCAAATAGAGGAGTGAAATAAAGAAATGTCTTCTAAAGCACTAAACAACAAATTAACACTCACCGATACTTAACAAGCTAAAGAAGAAATGAGTAACTTTTTTTCTAAAATGGTTACCTTAGTGAGGTATGATAGCCTCACTTTACATTTAGAGTAAGATAGATGACTAAATTGGACATGACCACCAGATATACTTCCACTTAAGCCCCACATTATCTCAATGCAAACCTCCACATTCTCTCCATTGAGTTCCTTCAACTCCATGAAACATATAGAGTACAAGTGAACAACTACAAGTTGAAAGTGCAACAAACTTTGGGGAAGGAGATGGTCGGTTGTGAACTATTGTCCTTTATTTAGTATTGCATGCTACAACATTGAAGGCAATGCCATTTCACATATGTACGCAATCCCATACATGCAAGTATCACTCGACATACTTACCAAATGCTATCCCATGGAGTTGTATGTGAAGACACACCGTTTAAATGCATTGGCATTTGATTTAAACATATTTAGTCGCATATCGAAAACAAGTCAATATGAACATGTGGTGGGGTGATGTAGCTCTACAACAAAGCGTAGTCTGCATACAACATCTTTGATCAAACATAAATTTGAGCCCAAAAAAGTGGTGTCCCCTTGTCAATACTCATACAATATTGAAAACGAATAATTTTAACTTTCCACATCCCTAACTACATAGTTATTAAAAAAATTGGTGCCAACATGACATGTGCAACACCATGTCAATCTGAAAAGTTAAAGTGGACCACTATTGGACCCTCTCCCCTATTTAAATCTTTTGATATCAACATGACATGTACAATGCCATTTTAGTTTGAAAAGTTAAAATGGACCACCTTCGGACCCTCTCCCCTAGTTAAATTTTATGGTGCCAACATGACATGTACAATACCATGCCAATCTGGACCACTAAGAAGTCCTCCCCTCTATCTAGATTCTAATTATTGTATTGATATTTCTATCTATCACTTTCTTCAATAATTGAAATAAATAATTGAAAAAACAAAGAGACAACAGAAATAATAACAGCAAGGAAAAAGTCCCAATCAAAGAGACAAGTTGGTAGAAGAGAACAAACATAAGAGATTGATTGGGGCAAATTCAAACTTTTATCTCCGCATTTGCCACAAATACCTGCACCATTTGGACTTTGTTTATTTGGTTGGTATTGATTGTTCCTCACCCACTTCATTTAATATTTTCCCACGTTCAAACTCTGCTTTGAATACGCCATTAGAGATCATATTTCTCTTCACTTCCTGTGATTTGAACACGCCATGTGAATTATTTTCATCAACAATAATGCTTTCCTTGACTGCCTACGTTGCTTTACGTCTTGTTGGTATTTCAACATTATACAAAGTTATCGTAATTAAGGGGATGACTAAAATTTTAGTCTAAGTTAGAGAATCGATTATCATTATTTTAGGTGTGAGATGGACAGATGAACAGTTCTTAAAAAGATTGGAAAGAATGATCTTCCTTTTTTTTTTCAACAAAATGATGGTTGAAATTGAAAGACATTTCGTCATAGAATATGTAACATATGATAATATCCACATTCGGTTTGGAAACAATTTACAGATAAACAATATAAATGAGATATTTGAGTAGGCAAGAACTTCACAAAATAACTGATCTCTTAATCAAGAATTATAATAAAAACTTAATTTGAAAATGTGTTAATATTGTATTTCCTGGACGTCATTAAAATTATTTTCATTCATAGTAACGACTTACCTAGCATACTGGTGAATCCATGGAGTATGTATGAATAGAGATATCAAGAAACATACGCTGAAGAAAGTTGGGCAAATTCTCAAATATATTGTAAATGCACTCTTTGTTCCATGGAACATACTAGGGGAAGAGCACGAGTAGCCATCATAGCTAACTTCGCACAGCCACATATCTTAAACGGTACATCGGATTTTTTTAATTTATTTTTGCTTCGTATGTGACTTAACTGCTTATAGCTATTGATCAGGCTTCTGGGTAGTAACGATGTACGTTGTGGAATCAGTTATGCTCACAAAGGTTAAAAAGTACACATTTCAAAGTGTTGCCTGATACCTAACTAAAGATGTTCCAGTAACCATCAACTCAAAATCGCTAGTAATTGTTGACAAATGTCCCAATAGTGGTGCACAAATGTTCCAGTAGTGGTGCACAAATGGGCCAATTATGAACAAAAAATTACAAAAAATGATCGGCTATTGGTACAAAACAAATTTATTAATGGTGTTTTCACTATGACGGCTATTGGGGGGCAACATGACAATAAGGTGACGGTTATTGGAACTATGTTATCTATTGGTGCTCTTCCCCTACAAGCCCTTTGATTTTTTAATTTTATTCTTATTAAGTTCTTTGAATTAATTCCACACTAAAATGTGATCTAAAATGTTATGAAAAAAAAATTACATAGTCTAATTCAGAAATTTATATGATTGGTATTATTATATTATATAAAGAATAATCTAATAATTATATTATTATAATTATTTTTATCATTTTTTAATTGATTAAAATATTTTTTTTAAATGATAATTTAATTTACATAATAAAGTTGAGGTTGAATGTTGATACAAATTATATGTAAATATGAAAATATTTTGAAACTTTATCTTTTGTCTTGATATGTTTGTCTTGCCTCTCTAATATTTGAATGGTATTAAGATTCATAATGTCCATATATTTTTATCTAACTTTATACTTTTTAAAAATTATTTAAAGATAGAAAACAAAAATACAACAAACCTATTAGCACATATTTTTACAAAATATTTTTATGCTATGTATGGATGCTTTTGCTTATAATTTCATCATAGGAGCATTTATTGTTGGATTGTATGTGCAGGTGACATGATTGTAGTGCCTTCATAAAAAGGCATCACTTGGGCATATTCAAGAGAAGTGTTGAGTGAAATGGCATTCTAATAATCCTCATCTTCACAATTAGTCTCATTACAAGAGCACTTTTTGGAAAATCAGCATAGAGCAGGTTTGTGAGCATGTTTAGGGAGGTAAATGATGTGGGAAAAACCCTTCAGTATGATTGTTAAAAGTTGCATTCATAAAGAGGGCCTTCTTTTGCAAAAACTGCAAAATTTTGCTTATCAGCATAAGTCATCCCGATGAGATCGCCCAAGGAGAAAGGAGTAGGTTGATCGGAGTAACTCATGCATACAGTGTTTCCTAAAGCGAGAACGGCAGGAAAAAGTGTGACTAAGTGGAGATCCATCGGGGCAAGTTACGGCGATGAAGTCAGAGTCATCGAAGTAACATACACTATCGGCAACGAGGAAAAAATATCATCCCGATGCCCGATGAGGTTATCGATGGAGCTCATGTTGACAATCGGTGGAGTGATGTCTTCATAGCGGCGATATCGGGTTATCGGGAGGTCCCAATTTATGTTACCCCGATACCCGATGCACTAAAAGGAGAAGGCAACTCTATCTGAGAGACTTTCTCCGATAAAGTGATACTAAGCAAGAAAGGGAGTCGGAGTCATCAGGATAACATACATTATCGGGGAGATGCGTTTTGGGTTATCCCGATGCCCGATGAGGAAGACGAGCTTGGCAAAAACAAATTTAACTACATCGGGAAAGCCTACATCGATAGACCGAAGCAGACCGATAAGGAGAGTAAGGTGCAAAAGATTCATCGGGATAGCTTACGCTACCGAAGAAACATCTTTAGAGTTGTGTTGATGACCGATAGGAAAAATGCCACAGAGGGCAGATCAATCGAGGAGACTATAACAATCAGGAGCAAAAGAAGTACGCTACTTTGACGCCTGATAAAGAAATCGGTGAAAGTTACGTCGATCAAAAGGAAAGGTAGATGTCATAGGACCATTAGACAAAGTATGAAGTGACTTCATCCTGAAGGCCGATGGAGTGACTGGAGAAATAAACAGAGGAAAGATTCATTGGAGAAACATACCCCGATGAGACATAAAGGAAAGTTAACTAATAGAAAGGAAGGGTGGACCCATCGAGCTAAGTCAAGCGTTAAGGAAAAAGATGAAGCAGTCGGGGTGAAATCAGATGGATTGATCAGAATGACTTATGCCGATCAAAAAGACAAAAAGGTAATTGAAGGAACGCATGGCGCTAAATAATTGAATTATCGGGTGGGGTTACGTCGATTAGTCGTTAGAATGTCTGATGTGACAGCCATTATTTAATGCTCGCAATCAGGAGGATTAGATCCCCATGAAGCAAAATTGATGAATTTTTTTATCGTTACAGATCCCAACCGTTGCATATCCAGCATAAAGAAAGAGTTCTTGTGCCAGGAATTTTTCACAATCTCTTCAGCCATTAACATTGAAGTTGCAGACAAGAAGCGCGGGTAATTAAGAATTCAAGCACTTAATCATGGAGGCTTCTGGTTCACAAGGAAAGAGAAAGGTCATAGAGATTTCAGATACAGAGTCAACTAAACCAAAAAAGGCGAAGTCTATGGAGAGTATGCAAAAGTGAAAATTTAACCAAGATATGATTGACCAGATGGAGTCATCTGGTGCTAAGTCGAGGAGGTCTAAAACAAATTTACCACCCAAGGAGCAATTGGAAGATAAGTACAAAGGGGTTGGGGATATATGGACAACCATAAGGGGCCACGAATTATTTTTATATCTTCCTCAGGAGGAACAAGGAGATGTCATTGTCAAACCCTTGGATGACAAATTTGGGCAAACTGGTGGTCCCAAATGTTTTTCTGAATCTCAGATTATTGGAATTATTCACCAGGAAATACAACAAGGAAAAAAGATGCATCCAATTGCCCAATGGGGATCCATTCATCCGGATATTTTTTGGGTCTATTCAGGACATTTTCGGCATGACATATGAACCCTACATGCCCCTACCTTTCATAGACTTAGAAGGAGAATATACCCAAATGGACACCGCCCACACAATGTGGAAGTTGGCAATTCACAAAAAGTAAAAGGGATGACTCACAGAGCAAGATGGTCCTCCTTTTCAGATTACCCTATTCAGACAATACTTGCAGTATACGTATTGGGCATGTGGCCAAGTCTGCGGAGAAGAAGTTCCTAATGTTACAATAATAGGCCCATTGGTGTTGGTTGCGGACATTCAAATGCATGAGCAGAGGCCATTTGATTATGCAACCTACTTGGCAAAGAAGCTGCATGAAGGATTTTTGAGTTTGCAAATAGATCCTAACCCTACTTTCAAGTTTTACTCATTGCTAATGCATATGGTTTTGTTTTATGTTCAAATGTGAGGTTGGTGGCGAGGAGAGTTAAAAGTGACTTCCAGGAACAAAGAGAGATAGGACCAACCAATCCAATTATGGTATCCCTGTGGGACTCAAGGTTTGATAAATCACACTATGTGTTGTTTGAAGAATACTTCGTCAAGCCTTGTATAGATTGTTTGGGATAGAATGTGACAGGTCTATTTCACAGGATATTAAGAAATTCTTTAGACCCCATGCTTTTGGAGACACTAGGGTCAACCACAACTGGGACGACTGGTTTGTGTGCCAGAATTTCACTTTTTTCAAGGTTTATGGTTTTGAAGGTGTTCCATTTATGATGCCTACATTAGCGCTTGAAATAATTGAATATCTAGAGATTGTTAGGCAGCTTAGTATGTCAAATGCAAAGCATTTGGGTGGTGTACATAAACAGATATTCATGCCTGGCACTTTACATTTTGGAGACTTCACCATTGTGTCTACCAAGGCATATGAAATGATTGAAAAGGAGTTGGTAGAGGATTGCAATCTGTATGGACACCAGGCTCAAAAGAATTATGATCCAGAAGGATATATTGACCACTACAAGAAGAGCCAGAACCTGGGAGAATATTTGCACATACCCATGGAGGCTAAGGATTTATTTAGGAACAAGGAGTGGGATGAGGTTGATGCAGTCTTAGAGGAGTTGAACAAAAAATTGGAAGAGCAGAAGCAGAGGCTTCAAGAACTAAAAGAAGAAGGAAACTCTGAGAGTGAGTCTGATGAGAATGTAGTTGTGTCTACCCTTCGTGCACCTGAACTAGAACAAATGGCAGAGAGCCAGGAGCAAGCTATGGTGAGACTCAACGCCAACACAGATGTGAGGATGGAGGAGCATGCAACTTTTGTTGCAGATGAAGTTTTTGTATAGTCCAAAGAGTTTAAGTCCTTCTTGTACCACTACAAAGGGAAAAGATTGAGGGAGAGCATCCCAAATGTCACCCCTGAGAATGAAATAGAGATGCTAAAAAGATTGAGGGAAGAAATCAATGTAGAGGTGGCTACAATGACACCACGGAGAGGGAGGCAGCTTCTCAGTGAAGCAGGTATCATTTTGTTCCCAGGATGGGATTTAAGTGCCTCTTTCATTTTTTGAGAGTTTGTTGCATTCAAATAGAAAAGATGTAAAATTAGACATATAAGGAGTTGATAACATTTTTATTGGATCAAGATATGATCCAAATGAAGAGGAAATATTTCTTTGGGCCCTATACCCCCCAAATAAAAGACCCAATATTATAGATGTAGATAAGGCATTTGGGCATATGATGAGGGTGAAAGTGGGAGAGGTAAATCCAATTGTCGCTGCAGATTTGGGGATTGACATTGCAAAACTGAATAAGGCCCCAAATGCAGTGGGTGTTAAAGGAAGGTCAAAAATACAAAAAATTATATGAAGACCTGTTAAGAAGTCATGGTCATGAAGTACCAGAGATAACTGATACTGGTGTGTAGTGGAAAAAGAAATATGAGGACCAAATGAAAGAGAATATAAAGTTAAGAAGGCAAATCAGGACTGTCGGGGTGGATGCTACTTGTGTTTTGTTGACCAATAGGTTTGAGCATTTGTTGGAAGTTCTCAAATAATTCTGGACCAACTGTCAAAAGACTTGGGATAATATGGCTTCTCATGAAAGTATTTTCAAGAGGCTAAAGGCATTGTTGAAAGAGAAGAGTGTCGATGAGAAAATTGTTGAAAAGATCCTGAGAAGGTTGAACAAGCTTAAGGCATTTGGTGTGGACATCAAGCAGGAATTTACTGATTGTAAGGATATTGTCAGACGTGGAGTACCAGATATTATGGATGAGGTAGAGCAGTTAAAGGACAAAGGGATTTGGATTGAAGAATGCCAGAATGTACTCAACACGTCCCTTAATGTTGCTCGGGCAGATGTTTTGGATATGAAGTAGATAGGTGAGCAGATGGAGAGAATGGTTACCATGGAGATCGATGTCAGGGATATTGTATTCAACACTAGCACTCACCAAGACAACAAATATTTGGAGCATATTATGAAATGTAACACATTATGGGACGACCAAAATTGACTTCTTAGTTTGTAATTTTGTTTTACGCCTGACAGCTAGGCAGTTAGGTATTAGCTTTTAGCTAAATTTAGTTTAACAAGATGAAAGGGTGTGTCCTTTCACTTGAATCCTTTGGCTCACATATATGTAATGATTCATTTTTGTAACATAAAGGGATAGGCAATATTTTGTCACTGGCTAGGCTACAAGTATTATGTTTTAGAAAAGTCTAATAGGAATGAGGAGTTTATTTTGAGCAAACTAAATATGTTGGAGTATTTGTAAGTGTATTTTTGTGTACAATCTTATTCTAGAAGTTAATATACAATATTTCATGCTTTTATCTTCAGACTGTTATGTATAATTTTGTGTTTGATGGAATCATATGTCCTCTTGATAAATCTTTTATATTTGCTATGATGTGCCATCAAATGATGTTGTATTGAATATAAGATTGGGTTTTTACTATTCATGCAACACATAATGAAACTTTCACAGTGATGATCTTATAATTGTATCTTGAGTTGATAGTGATTCTTGTCCACAAAGTTATTTTTTAATGGTAAGATAAGGCACTGGTCTATTATTAATCCTTGTTGAATAATTTTATACGCATTAGGTCCTTATCAAAGAAATAAATCTTCTAATTTCTATTAGTACTGCTCTTTTTCATAATGGCTTAAAGTCCTAACAGTAATATTTTACATAACACAACTATATTCATACTTATTTTATCAGTTTTAAAGGCATTCAATAAAAAGCACTTATGTTAGCATAATTGCGGGACAACATTTTGCCATCTCTAAAATTGCTAATTCCCATAGTTTAAATCCACTTAAAATAAACCTCTTTTGTGCTTGAGAGTGTAAGTTACACCCACCTGGGTTTAGTGGAGCCTAAAGTTCAGAGGAATTCGGTCTTCAACCATTCCCGTTCGTTGGCCAAGGCTGATTGGATTAACTAGGGAATAGGCAAGTCTTTGGTTTCCCAATCTATGGTTTTTGGCACCAACAAAACCTAGGATGATGTGATCTAATAAATTCTCTAATAATTCTACTATGATGTTCCCAATAATCTTATACTAATAAAACACTAACATGCTTCTTTTAATAACTCCAAGATGATCCATTTCCAATTTAAAACCAATTCATTAAATGCACCAATCTTGTGAGTAATTTGATGTAAATCATACTTTATAACTAGCTCATAATAGCTAATGAAAGGGATGGTAAAAGTGTGAATTGAATTTTGAGATGCCTAAGGTTAGCTTTATAGTTGTGAATCTAATCTAAATAAGGTTTGAACTCACATATTTGACCATAGAAGGAAAACAAACTAATTATCAAATATTTAAATCTTGGGATATGTAATGATGGGATTTAGGAATAGATAATCTTTTTTGTCAACTTCAATGCAAATTAGACAGAAATATATATTAGTTTATGCATTAAAGATAGCCTATTCTTTGTGAGCCTAAAACAAACCCTATCCATATAGAGAGAAGGTAGGTAGGTCTGGGTAGCCCCCCATCTATATATAGGTTGATAACCTAGAAAGAGCATGTATATACAATTTTCATCATCACGCCTTATTATGATTGAACTATATTGTATTATTATGAAGGCATTGCCCTTTGACAAGAAAAAATGAGCTTAGGTAGTGGTCATTTCTTTCACTATATTATTCAACAAGAACATAATCGAGATTAAAAACACATTAACCATGCAATGTAAGAAGTAATGGAATTAATATTATGCAACCAAAAAATGTTAAAAAATATTTTTTTAAGAATCAAATTGATCTTTGAAAATTTCCAATTAAAATTTCTAAAGAGAGTCCACTATACTTCAAGAAAATAGAGAGAAACTTCAAAACATGGGTGCAAGAAAAGGTTCTACGACAGAACCCCAACACTCTAAAATCTTATATTGTTTACACAAACAAACATTCAAAATAAGACTAAATTGATTTCTCTATTTCGATCTCCTATATAGATGCCCTTTTAAAACAACTCAAGATAGCCATCGAGTTTCTAAATTCCTAAAATTATTCTTTGTCAATTAACAAAGTCATGTCAACAAATTATTGATGAGTTAAGGGATCTAGACCTAGGAGTGTACACACATCATTCTTCTAAACTAGATCCTCCTAAATTTGTTCAATTATTCATGAGCATCATTATAGACTATATTGGGGTTAATTATCATTACAAGTACTTTCATAGTCACAACTTACTTATTTGTGCTTAGCACGTGCCTATCTTTTCACTTGATTACATATCCAATACACTTTGATGATTTTTGTTTGGTCTTCTATGTCATATTGTTATTTATGTTTTACATATACTAGAGGCAAACCTTGATTATAATCATCATTCCATGTACTTACATCCTTACATATTATATTTTCTTACATGTCTACTTTGTATATTTATCACATGTTTATGTTGTGATACATTTTTACATGGTCTGCATACCTAAACATGATTATTATAGAACTTTGTATTTGATCATCATTTTCTTATGATACAATTTTACTTATGGAATTTTCTACATGCTTTTATATGTTTTTTATTACATAGTTTACATTATCATTGTTTAATATTACTTTCTCCTTCAATCCATTGGATACTACTTATACCAAAAAAAAAAGGATACATATATCATCAATAATATTTTTATTGTTGAGATTTTAGGTAGTGACTTATCATGTTGCATAGAGATTGATCAAAATACCTAGATATATCTCAATGACATTACATGGACCTAGAAATAAGAAAAAATCTAGATCACATTATTACAATCAAGCATATCACATTTACCACAATCATGTTGAGTTGTAGATCAAATGAATCATATCACACAATTATTATTGAATCCTATATTTTAATATCACTTTTCATAAAGGAATAAAAACTTATTCTATTTCTATTTTTTAATTTTTTCATGGACATTATAAACAACTTGTTATTTATGGCCATTTCACTCAGGTGTCACAAAAGCTATTCATTACATCTCTTTTCTTTATTATTTGGGTTCCCAGAATGCTCAGTAAAGTAGCATAAGAAGTATCAAAGAATGATCCATTACTTTAGTTGGATCAAATAACTTTTTTAAATCTTTGAATATTTTTTTTAACGAATTAATAAGAATGCTCAAATACTTTAAAATGCATGCTCATGTTATATTCATATGCACCTTAGGTGGGGGAATTCATAATGGTGAAATATGTACAACTATGCCAATTTCTATTTAGTTTTGGGCCCATCTTGAATAAATCTCTTAATACAACTACATATTAAATGAGAAACTCTTGTCCAAAGTTTGGATTATAATTTCTTTGCTTTCCATATACACTTCATCCTTATTTGCAACTATTTCCATTGATTCAACCTTATCTCATTGGTCTATTTATATGCATGTATCCCTAATTAAACATCATTTACTAATCGACATTTGTACTCATGTCCACATATTCAATACCTTCTTCAGTAACCACAAGAATTTGAGTCCACTTTTAGTGGAAATCTCATGAAAAAAAGAAAATCCTTACAAGCATAGTCACATGTTTTATAAGATAAAAGGTACTTGTTTAGGAACAAGTCCCAAAGCCTAAAATCCCACTTATACAAAACAAGTACCCATTTTGGCTTTCAAAATGAGTACTCATTTAAAAATATATACCCATTTTGGTTTGTAGCACATAATCATTATTTTTTTGGAATGAGTATATGTTTTGGAGTAGGTACACATTCCGTAAAAATTCAAATTGCAAACCCATTGTTTTGCTCTCTTTTTTTACACTTGGAAACTCAAACCTTAACCTTGGAGCTACAAGTAGAATGTCATGTTAATAGGAAGATAAAAAAAGAATTTAGAATTAATGCTACCAACTCTTTTTTAGAAAATTTGGATCAAATTAGAGCTCATTATAGAAAAAAATGGCTATTTTTCAAATATTTATAAATAAACAATGGCTTACTACAAATAATCTATGGATTGTGGAAATTTCATCTCATCAATTTATATATATTTTTTATTTTTATTTTTTGGGGTAAAAGGCTTATAGCCTATATATTATATTAATTTATAAAAGATAACAAGTATGCATTATAGTATCAAATTTAGATGAGCATCCATTAATAGGACAATGCAGTTTGAGGATAGACTCAACTCAAACACGATTTACATCGAAGCCAGAATGATCTATGTTTGGCATTTCTAGCTACTAGTTTATACATGTTTAATTACATCATAGCTCATATAGACTTTACAAAAAAACATCATAGCTCTTATAGACAATATAAAAACATATGGAGACCCTAAAGTCAAAAATCTCAAGATCGTCTATTACCAACCAGTCTTCTTGCATTGGCATTGCTTCAACCGATTTTTTTACATTGTTTCTCTTGAGGTGAAGGTGGTTGTTTCCTAGGAGATATTTAGTCATAGGGTGACAAATGTGAGACAGAAGGAAAAAAGCAAGGCATGGAAAAATGAGAAAAAACTAAGCTTTTAGCAAGCACCATTTAGATTAACTTTGAGACTATCCCCCTTGTGAGCTCACCAAAACTTAGATTTACTAGCAACCTAGAAAACTAAGTCAAAATTAATAAAAATTAGACCCATATTAGTATGAAATACAAAGAATGGGTAACAATGTTCATTATATTATCAAATCTTTCCTCATGGGTGCCATTTAGATTAGCAGACAAAGGTTTTAGTAGGGAATCTTGCTTCACATGTGGGCAGTAGGGCCACATTGCAATACATTATCCTCAGATATCAGTATAGATGTACGATCAAAGGCGAGAAACTTCAGAGCCTATTGTGGGAGATGCAGGGAGATCCCATTGATTTTTTGTGGTGATTGGTAACCATTAGGCTGAGAACCAAAGTATAGTTATGAAGACTTCAAGTGTGAAGGGTGGTATCTCTTTCTCTGTGTTGTTTGATTCAGGAGCTTTGGATGCCTTTAGTTCTCCTTATTAATTGGAGTGATATGGACTCTTGGCAGCAAAGCAAACCAATAAGTGGCAGGCTGAGTTATCTACTGGTTCCAAGGTGGTTGTGGATTCTCTTGTTTGTGGATGTTTGTTGGACTTAGGAGTCCTCACCACTGCTATTAATCTATGTGTTCTTCTATCGGGTTCTTATGGTGTTGTGTTCGGTATGGATTGGATTGATGCATAGTAGGCTAGCATAAATTACCGTCATAAGACGGTGTAGTGTTCAGGCGAATATGGTGAGAGAGTGGAGATTGTGGTTGTATAGCAACCCATTTCCCTTTGTATGATTTATGTTATGCAATTGAAGTGGTGTTTGTGGCAAGGGCACTATCTATTTGTAGTGTCAATCAATGATTTGGATGAGGGAGAGAGTCGATATGGTTCCCTACTCAATCATCCTATTCTTTAGGAGTTTTCAAATTTTTTTCCCAGTAAGATTCTAGCTATGCCACCCAAGCATGACATTGACTTCCAGATTGACCTAGTTCCCAAAGGAGATTCGATATCTAGAGTGTCTTATTATATGCCAACTTAGGAGTTGAGTGACCTTCGATTGAAACTAGAGGATTTCTAGGCTAAGGGGTTCATTCATCCTAGTGTTTCTATGTGGGGAGCATTGGTCCTATTTTTTAAGAAGAAAGATAGATCCCTTCACCTATGTATAGATTACCAACGGCTGAATAAAGTGACAGTGAAGAACCATTAGCCTTTGTCGAGGATCAGTGATCTCTTTGATCAAATAAAATATGCTAAGGTCTTTTCTAAGAATATAGACCTTAAGTCAAGGTACTATCAAATTCAAATCCATGAGGCAAACATTCATCAGGCAACTTTCCACACTTGTTATGGGCACTATGAATTTATAGTGGTTCCATTTGCGCTCACCAATGCACCCTTGATTTTCATGAGTCCAATGAATAAGGTGTTTGGACCTTATTTGATAGATTTTTCCTTGTGTTCCTAGATGACATATTGATTTATTCGAGGACTGTGGAGGAGCATGGGGAGCATTTGAGATAGGTGTTGCAGTGTCTCTGAGATAATTAGTTGTATGCCAATTTGGCAAAGTACAAGTTCTTCCAGACTAAGGTGAAGCACTTGTGTCATGTCATTTTTGGAGAGGGTATTGTTGTGGATCCATCTAAGATTCAGGTGATTATAGATTGGCCAGCACCCACCAATGTGGCCAAGTTTCACGATTTCATGGGTCTTGCAAGGTACTACTGTCGATTTGTCTAGGGATTTTTGAGGATAGGTCATCTCGTTACTTCTCTTCAGAGGAAAGGGAAGAATTATATATGGACAAAGAAGTATGAGGAAAATTTTCAAAGCCTTAAAGAGTGTTTGACCAATGCACCTATTCTAGCAATGCCAGATCCAGTGGGAGATTTTGTTGTGTGTACTGATGCTTCTCTGGAGGGCTTGGGAGCAGTTCTCATGCAGGGCATACATGTGATTGCCTATGAGTCTCACAAAATCAAGGTTCCTAAGTTGAATTATCCTACTCACAATTTAGAGTTGGTAGCAATCGTTCATGCTTTGGTGAGGTCGAGACATTTTCTTCTTGGGCACCGATTTGAGTTGCATAATGATCATTAGAGTTTGCAGTACATCTTCACACAACTGAACCTAAATGCCAAACAACAGCGTTGGATGGAGTTCGTTTGTGAGTATGAATTTGAGGTTAAGTACATTTAGGGGAAGTAAAATATTGTGATGGATGCATTGAGTCACATGAGACATGAGTTGTTAGCGATGACTCTCGATGTGGATTTGAGGAGCTAGATTCTTAGAGCACTTCCTTCGAGTGTATTTCATGGACCAACATTCTCGATAGGAGGATTACCTATATTTAGTAGAGTTTGCTTACAATTTAATGGTTATCATAGTTCTATCGGTATGTCCCCTTTCGAGACTGTATGGATAGCCTTGTTGTATGCCTCTAAGTTGGGATCGATTAGAGGATCAAGTTCTTTTGGGATCACAGATGCTTCAAGAGATGGAGTAGCAAGTGATTCATATTCGTGAGTATTTAGTGGTAGTGTAGGATAGACAAAAGAAATATGCAGACGCTCGCTATGTGGACCATCAGTTCTTCATAGGTGATAAGGTGTTTTTGAGAGTTCATCTGCTAAAGAGTCCTATCGGATATGGAAAAGGATCTAATTTGGCTCCTCACTTTGTTGGTCCATTTGAGATTTTTGAGAGGATTAGTCCTATGGCTTATTGTCTTGCCTTGTCACCCAACTTGTCTCGCATCCATGATGTGTTCCATATTTCACTTTTGATCCCTTATTTCCCTCATGTGGCCCATGTGTTGGATTGGAATGCCTTGCAAGTAGAAGATGGGCAACTTTCTTTGGAGCCTATGCACATTCTTCAGTGTCGAGGGCTGACCCTTAGGGGGCACAACATAGAGCTAGTAAGGGTCTAATGGGACCCAAATGATGATTATTTGGTGAGATGGGAGGATGCAACATGGATGAGAGAGATATTTCCCTATTTGTTCTCAGGCTTCCAGGGGTAAGCCTAGTTCTAGGGGAGGTGTACTGCCCTTCCTTGACACACTCTTTTATGATGCATATGATTGATACTTATGGACTAGTTTTAGACTCTTTATGTTGTGATACTTTATGATGACTTTTGATACATTATGTTACCATGTTGGATGATATTATACTCAGTACTTATGATGATGTTAGGGTTTATGCTTGGTTAATTTGCGTTTATTCATTATCATGTGATGTGGTTTACATTTATTTATTATGATGTATTGATAGGTGCTAACCCTTATTTTGTGATTTTAGATATGAATGATGTTGATGTCATCTATGATGTTATATATTTGCGATGATGTCTTACTATTGTGGTTTTGAAAGGGGCGATGTCACATCACTCATTTATGAGTGGGGTGTGATGTTGTGATTCTCTTTCACATGTTTGTTTATCTTATGGTTGATTATGTATTGTGTATAGATGTTTGGTGTTATGCAAGATAAATGTACTAGGCATCAACTCCACATGGTCTCACAAGTTTGAACATGCCTCTAATCCCAATGGCATGAATTGATTGGAGGTGACATTAGGGCCTTATGACATTCTAATCCTAGTTAGTGTCTTGTTTGTTCCTGCATTCTTGGTTAGAGTCATCTTGGTAGGTTATATGTGGTTTAGGTATGATTTATTTAATTTAATTGTTGGTTGATGTTTTAAGATTGTGGTGATTTGAAATGCCCCGCCAGAAACCCTAAAGGAAAACAATACAACTAGGCAACTAAAAGGGCGTAATAAATTTTTTTTTAAAGATTAAGTGCATAATCATATCAATAGCACATTTAACAACACAATGGAAGTCTAACGTATGATTTCATAAGGGTTACCAATGAAGATTAATTCATAGATTATATTGACACCATGGTTCATCCAATTGTTCAGCTAATTAGTAAAATTAAATGCTTAAGATAAAATATACACATACATCTAAATTCCATAATGAAAGAATCAAAGTACTCTAATGCATTCCCTTTTACAATATCCATAAATACATGGTTTCCAATAATACCATGGATTACAAAGTTACAATATCAAGGTTACATAAAAGTTTGATACAATGACCACAAGGTCTCAAATGAACAATGATCATGAACATGAGCTAGTACATGAACCACGAACCCAAAAACACCAGCGAAGCCCTTCCTCACCTGAAGATACATTCCAGAACATCTGATGGGAAGTGGCACTACCACTCGACCATGTGATCCCGAAATGGAACCACCCCACCGTGCTAGGAGATAGTAGAAAACCCTCAAGCAAGCAAAGTAAGACAAGTACGAAAGAACTACAAGACTCCACAAACATCCATGTGACTCATCTCACAAACACCAGTGACTCTAAGGAGAGAGTGTCATCACATAGCTTAAGATGGATACCATGGTACAACCTCCATAGGTCCCAACCCCCATCCTGGTTTATCCTGGTAACCTCTCCTGAACCTCCGGTTCCAACTAAGTCTCATGCGGACCCTACCAATCCTTTCGTGAAGACAAGGTGGTAAGTTTGCCATTCCAGGCCTACTCGTAACATTATGAGCCTGTACTAGCACTCACCTAGGCATGAGGTACATTATCTTAATAATATTTATCTCACCCATACCAAATCAGTTATTAGGTTATCACTTTTTAACTGACTTTCAACGGGTTATCCTGTCATCCACTTTGGGCACGGCCCCGCTCAAAAGCCACTCTCTCTCATAGGACACTACAGGAAAGGTCTCTCTACGAGAACTCTATGATGAAGCAGACAACCATACCTAATCCTGACAAACTACAAGTGAAGGATACACAATCACTAACCCAAGGTTGACCATTTGGACAAAACACACAATGGCTCACATTAATAAGCTTATACAACAACACCTGACCAAGGAGATATAATAACATAGGACACAATGACAACTCAACCAAAATTGCAACAAAATTTAAACTTGACTACAAACACCATTTACACAAGATCCTAATATAGACAATCTTTTCTTAAAACAGCCAAATGCATAAATAGCTTGCAATTTAAGATTTCCAGAAAATAAGAATTACAACTATATTAATACAAATAAATCAATGTTGTCGTTTGTCGAGAAAAGAGGTAAATGAACCAGGACACATGGGAATATAGAGAGCTTAGGCGATATAAACTTAGAATTTTAAACCATAAGAAATGGATTGCACGTTAATGATTTCCTTTCATCATTTCCAAAGATTAATAACACATACTTAGTAACAACTAACATATGCAAAATCATATATGAAATCGTTCATTATATATAAAGCTTCTAATTTCACACTTCCTTATTTCAAATAATAACCAGAATTAAAAGAGATTCCAACCTCTTTGTAAGCTTGAACTGGTTGAGAGACCTCTGGTGCACTTCCTCCAAATAGATCTACGCCTTCCTTGAACACTTGCAAATCTATCTCCAATCTATCCTACCACTCTATTATCAAAAAATTCTCTTCTCTCTTTCTTCGATACTATAAGAGTATCTTCTCTATTCCCTCTCCTATTCTCTTCTTTCCTTTTGAAGTCTATCGTTTCTCCTTGCTTCTGAATATTCCCCATCTTCGTATCTTCCATCTCAATTTATCCTAGTTTTTCCTATGATCTCTCCCCATTCAGAGGCTCGGTGATTGTTATTGATTTGAAGTCTTCTACTTGAGTCTATGTTTAAACTCTTCTCACATCTCCACGTCTAACAAAGATGGCAATTCTTGATGCAAATTCTGTTGTTATCATGCATGTTTTACCTACACAATAGTTTCCTATCGTTGACTATCCTAGATTCATGGCACCACGTGCCTGTTAACGTATTACTTATTGATGTTTTAGCCACCGATCGAGGTATAATTCTAACGTGGATATGCTAGTTGATTCCATTTATACGTGGAATGAAGAGTTAACTGCAGTGAACTTATTCTCTTTAGTCACCATGGATACTATGGCAGATTAATCGCTCAATGGGGAGGTTGGAAAAGTGTCACAACCACTTATGTGTTTGTCTTTAGCGAGTTCCTTGATTATACTGCCAGGTCTAAGCCATGGCTTCCACGTTAAACCTCTAAATTCTGCATCTAAATCGATGGTTTTGCCTACGTGTTAGCCACCTATCGACTCCTAGCTAGTTTGGGACAAAGTCGTTGTCCTTAGGTTGGAGTTAACCAATAGTTTTTGTTTGTTTAGTTTGGCCACATGTATTAGTCGACTTGAGTCTAATCGGCCAGCCAACCTGCCATGCGACATAGTCGCTATCTCTTAGCACTAAATCTACCACCTTTTGTTAAGATATATATTTTTAACATGCGACTATATCATCTTTTGCAAAGTAATATTAAACTTAGACATTTAAAGTTTATAATATATATTCATAATTTACGTATATGCTAATATTTATAAATATGATTTTTGAATAATCATTTTTATAGCATAAGACAATAATCGTATTAATTAAATTTACAACTTCACCTTAAATTTACAACTTCATCAAAATACTTATGATTGATTGGTGTCATGATCGTAACTCCACTCTTTGCTACCCGTACACCCTAAAATGATATAACGCATTCACTTTCTAGAGTTTATTGGAAAGTAGTAATCATGTGATTAATACTAGTAAATAAGTAATTGTTCTTATAACTCTTTCTCAATTATAATGAGGTACATGGGCGAGAGGGGCCAATCAAAACTAATCACTAGTATATTGTTGGATAGTAACTCTTCTTTATTCATAGTAAATAACCCTTCTTCCTACAATAACATTGGTTGTATATTATTAGTAGATTTTGATGTAAATTTTGAGGAAATATTTTCCTTTTTAATAGATATTTTTTTAACAAATCATGGTGTATACACCTAAAAATGGTCTGAATCTATAGTTAATTAAATATGCAGTTATTTGATTAATTCCCCTTCCCAATTAATTGAATTCACAAGCAATTTAATTAATTTCTCTATTCATCTACTAGTAAATAAATCTAAATGATTTACTTATATAGTTCATCTCACATCCCCCTTTGATTAATTAATTCTAAATTAATTAATGTCTCCCCATATTAATCAATTCTTCCAATCCCTAATTAAGATTAACAAACTCAAGTTTGTTTAGATTAATTACCATTTTTCAATTATTTGAATTTCTAAATTTAAATGAGCACATGGCTCCTAACTTTAACCACCCAGCCTAGCCATCCCCTGACTTAACCCATTCAATCTAATCTTGGGTCTAACTAACCCTATCCAACCTTGCACATCCTAACCTCCTTATCCTAACCTCCCATGGTGTGGATATTCTCTTCTTGAGACACATGGCACTTTTGCCACATGTCTCCTCCCTTGGACACTTGCCCTCTCATGAGCAAGGCTCCTAGACACTTGTCACCACAGAGATGACAAGTGTCTCTTCCTCCATCCTCTTCTCCAACTTCCTCAATCTTGGCCCTTGATATCTTCAGATCAAATCTAGACCATCGATTCCTGCCACCTCAGCTTTGGCCTTGGAATTCCTATAAATATTCCCCATTTTGGAGCAATATGGACCCCATCTCATATCAATTTAGGCATCATTACTATAGGCAATTTACATTTCAATTATCTAGTAATTAGATTTTGGATTAATCATAGCATGTTAATCTAGTTTCTTAAATCATGCATTTCATATCATCTTCATAGTCAATCATGATCAAATAGCTACTCAACTCTTGAGTTGTCATTTTGGAGCTCATTGCTTCGCTGAGAGTCTATCAATCCAACACCTTCAAGGTCCTTAAGAATAGAGGAAAACGGGACATTTCAAGGAAGGCTTATGGTTTGCATCTTTGATTTAGTTTTGAAATTAAGCTTTTTAATTATATTTTTATTATCTCATTATATGTGTATGCCTCTTATATTAACAACATTTTTAGCATCACATTAATTGGTGCCCACCGTGGGGCCTAGCACCTTTGATCTTTAACAAGTTTGCTTGTAGGAAATTTCATTGACAAGTTGATTAGCTCTTTCGGAGTGCAGATTAGCTCTCTTGGGCTCTTGAATCGTGTTCTTGGTCTCTATTGTGGTGTTCTGACACATCAAATGGCATTTTTGGGAGACTTCTCAACTTTGTTTTCATGTTTTTCTTTACTTTAGCATTTTTAGTCTATACTTTAGCCTTTTTTGTATGTATGGTGGCGTTTTTGGCACATTTGTCAACATTTTCAGTCTATTTCACAATGTTTATGGTGTGCAGAACAATGTTTCTAGTGTGCAGGATAGAATTTCTGGTGTGTAGAGCAGCGTTCTTGGCACATATTATGGTGTTCTTGGTCAATTTGATGGCGTTTTCAGTTTTTTATTAATTTTGCAAATATTGTATGTTGCATTCCTCATTTCTGCTTCTGGACTATCATTTTCCTGAACCTAATTCGTAGATTGTCGGTTTTGCAGGTACTTATTTCGCTATGAAAGACCGGAGTCACAAACTATTTCGCCGCCAAAGAATGCAATATAAACTACTAACTTTGTTTGCAGCCGCAGGATTTTGCACTTATATTTGTTAAATTAGGCACATAGACTAATTATAGTGGAAATGAACAAACATGTCTTATATGTTTTGATGATAGGTGAGTATGCTCTCACCTTTCTTAGGTGATCAGAAAGCCAGACTCATCCTTTGCTTTCAATAGTTCATATCTTTAGTGGGCCTTCCCTTCCGAGGAGTAATAACTCTTAGCCATTAAGGTCGGTGAGAGGGGAACAACCCAAGTGGGAATGGCTAACACCAAGTACTCCAATCAAAGCAATGACAGTGCTCGGGAATAGCTCTCCTCCATACCTTCGGGTATATCAAACCTTGGTTTTCAAGGCTGGGAGACCTCTTAGTTGAGTTTATACCCTGATGCGCTGAACGGATCCCTTACTAGTTCCAATTAAATTAGAAGCTACCTGGTTTACCTCTGAACATTATTAAATTCTTAGTGCATGGAGGGGGAAGAACCTCTCCTTAAGATACTCACCATATGTCCCTCTTGAGCGTATGTGCAAACTCCCCTTTTGAGACCTTATTGCTAGGCTTATAACGGGACTCCACTAGCTCTCGCCAAGGCAAAAACACGGGTTCCCTTTAGGGGTGACAAGGTTGTGTGAGCTGACAAGGTACCAAGTTGTGGGCTAAGAACTAATAATGAAGCCAATCTCCTTAGGATAGACTGACTGATGTGTTTTCAATTGTTCAAAACCTGTGAAAACTTGGGCTTTCTTTAAAGCTTCTTGAACATACACTTTATGTGTCCTTTGGGACAAAAATACAATCTGAATTCTGTGTTTGTAAGTCAAGTCAAGATATCATCCATTGAAATA
Source organism: Cryptomeria japonica (assembly GCF_030272615.1). NCBI lineage: Eukaryota > Viridiplantae > Streptophyta > Pinopsida > Cupressales > Cupressaceae > Cryptomeria > Cryptomeria japonica. Next base: position 165,391,514 of record NC_081410.1, read on the forward strand.
CAACAAACATTGAAAAATCAAACTTCAAATGGTCAAATTCACAAGTTTCACAACAGATTAGCTCTATCAGTCCAAACAGTTGCATTCACAGTCCAAACATTAGCTCTTTTGGTCCAAACATTAGGTTTATCAGTCCAAACAGTTGCATTCACAGTCCAAACATTAGCTCTTTCGGTCCAAAGATTAGCTCTTTCAGTCCAAACAGTTGCATCTAAAGTTCAAAGAGTCGCACCTATGGTCCAAATAGTCGCATTTTTAGTCCAAACGTCAACTCTCTTGGTGTGAATGTCAGATTTATCATATTTCAACATTAACTCTCCAAGGTTGAGCATATTAGAGTTTCTGGTCTAAACATTAGAGTTTCTGGTCAGTTTAGCAGCATTTCTAGTAAGTTTGCCAGTGTTTCTGGTCAGTACAGTAGATTTCCTGGTCTAAACAGTAGCTCTCTTGGTCTAAAGGTCAGCTCCCTTGGTCAAATCAAAAACTCTTGTCAGTTGCATGTCAAATTGCTCATGTTGCAGCATCAGATCTCCTAGTTGGTACTTGCTAGGTCTACATATCCATTTTTTAAGTCTGAAAATCACAAAGTTGGGTCAAATTTGAAATCTCTTAAGTTCAAACACTTAATTTACTAAGTCTACACATTATCATTTGAACTTTTTAGTCACTGTATTGTAGAACAACATTTCTGGTCTATTCGTCAGTGTTTCTAGTCTGTTTGTCAATGTTTCTAGTCTATCTGGCAGCGTTTCTGGTTTATCTATCAGCATTTCTGGTCTGTCTGTGAGCATTTTTGGTCTATCTGTTAGCGTTTCTAGTCTGTCTCTCAGTGTTTCTGGTGAGTTTAGCAACGTTTCTGGTAAGTTTGTCAGCATTTTTGGTTAGTATAGCAGAGTTCCTGGTTACTTTGTCAGCGTTTCTGGTAAATTGCATCAAAATCAGAAAATAAAAACAACCCATTTCTCAAACAGTCAAACATAAAGAGTAGGTCATCTTGTTGGATCATTCAATCAGGTTATCTTCTGTCAAAACAGTTTCAAGAACAAGACACACAAAGGTCTCAAGTTTTCACCCCAAACAAGTTAAAGATCAAACACCTTAAAGTGCAACATCACATTGTCTTTGATAAACTGATCATTCAAACATAGTTTCTCATCAGGATATATCATCCTTTAATCACGAAACTACAACACTTGATCGAAATAACCTCGTTCTCTATGTTCTCCATGGGCTTGATTTGTGTGTGCCTTGCTCATGTTGTTGGGATCTACTACAAGCTAGCTCTTTAGGTCTAAACAGTCGCACATACGGTCCAAACGGTTGCACATACGGTTCAAACAGTCCCACATATGGTCCAAATGGTTGCACATACGGTTCAAATAGTTGCACCTACATATTACCTCTTACGTTTCAAACGATCGCACATACGGTTCAAACAGTCGCACATACGGTCCAAATGGTCGCACCTGCAGTTCAAACAGTCGCACCTACGGTCCAAATAGTCGCTCTTCTTGTTTAAATGTCATCTCTCTTGGTATGAATGTTAGATTTTTCATATTTCAACATTAACTCTCCAAGGTTGAGCTTGCTAGGTATAAACATCAATTTTTTCATTCTACACATTAACTCTTGGGGTCAAAATAATCATTGTATAAGTTCTAACATCACTAGTTTAAGCTTCAGAGTTCTTGGTCTAAACGTCGACACTGTTGGTCTAAATGTCAGCTCTCTTGGTCTAAACCTCAGCTCTTACAGTCTAAATGCTAGCTCTCTTGGTCTAAACATCAGCTCTTTTGGGTTGAATGTCAAATTACTCATGTTTCAACACTAAATCTCCTAGTATGCACTTGCTAGGCCTAAATTTTAGTTATCTGAGTCTGAAAATAAAAAAAGATAGGTCAAAACAACAATATACTAAGTTCAAACATCTAATTTGCTGAGTCTAAACACCATTGTTTTAAACTTTAGAGTCATTGCACTACGTAATAGCATTTTTGGTATGTTCCTCAACGTTCTTGGTCAGTTTGTCAGTGTTTCTAGTCAGTTTGTCAGCATTTATGGTCCATATACCAGCGTTTTTGGTCAGTATAGCAGCGTTTCTAGTTAGTATAGCAGCATTTCTGGTCTAGTTGTCAACGTTTTTGGTCTGTCTCTCAGCGTTTCTGGTCAATATAGCAGCATTTCTGGTCAGTTTGTCAATGCTTCTGGTCCATATAGTAGCGTTTCTAGTCAGTTTAGCAGCGTTTCTGGTCCGTATAGCAGCATTTCTAGTTATTTTGTCAGCGTTTCTGGTAAACTGCATCAAAATCAAAAAACAAAAATAACCCATTTCTCAGACAACCAAACATAGAGACTAGGTCATCTTCTTGGGTCATTCAATCAGGTTATCTTCTGTCAAAACAGATTTAAGAGCTAGACATGCTAAAGGTCTCAAGTATTCATTTCCAACAAGTTTAAAGATCTAACACCTTAAAGTGCAACATCACATTTTCTTAGATAAACTAATCACTCAAACATAGTTTCTCATCAGGATCTATTATCCTTTAATCATGAAACTACAATGATTGATCAAAATAACCTCATTCTCTATCATAGGATATATCATTCCTATTGGACTTGGTTCTTATCAAATCATCACCATTGCACTCGAAAACTGAAGATCGAAAAACTTGCAAACTTTTAAAACACTTAAACCATCTTGTCGTGTCATATCGCGCTATCACATTTGCATTAATAGTTGATCCCTTATCAAAAACAAATTTTAGACAATCAAACCTTTGAAACAGAAACAAAAACATTTGCAATAGCTGAAAATCATATCAACATGACATACCAAAGCAAAACAAAAGAAGAAAACATAACAAACCAACATTTCAGAACAATCAAACAAGTCCAAAATCAAATTCCAACCATGTTAAAACCTCACAAGGATTCAAATACATCTCAAAAGAAAGGTGGTTCTTTTATGCAACTCTTAAAGATATCCCTAAAGGATTTGGCTGAGAAAGATCAAAATCGTGCACCTATGTCTAGCAACGGCTCATCCCTCCATAAGCAAATTAACTCTCCAAAGGCATCTATTCCTACACCTCCTGAATGCTTGCAAGAACCTTCCATAGCATCCTTACCAAACAATATACCCATCAAGCCTATTTCGGAGGATCCTATTCAAATCTCATCTCCTTCACATCCAAGTATTGATTCCTTGCAAATTGAAGTCCTCATTCATAGAACGCTTGTTAAACGTGTCTGGATAGATGGAGGAGTTGGCTTAAACATTTGCTCTTTGAGTCTTGTCTGTGCTTTGGGTTATTCAGAAGATGCAGTTGATCCCCTGAAAAAGATCAAAATTAAAGCATATGATGAAGAAGAGCATTCCTCTAAAGGAGTTGTGGTATTACCCATCAGAGTGGGACCTTTGCAAAAAGAGACAACATGCCAAGTTCTAGACTTGGACCTACCATAGCATACTCTTGGGGAGACCATGGATACAAAAAATGCAATCTATTCCATCGACATGCCATCAGCGCTTAAAATTTCCCTACAATGGGCGGGAAATCACAATATCAGCATACTCAAATCCATTGCAGTGTTGTAATAATCTGAAATCAGCTCAAGAGGTCATGGTTTCACATAACAAATAGGCAACATATTCCAGCACACAATCCAAAGAACAATCATTTGCATCAATTTTGTCAAACATGGAAAAACAAATACAACTAAGAGATCGAGGAAACGAAGAATATTCATTATCATGGAACAACAAACAAGAGCAACTTGAAGTTGAAAGGGAAGAAGAAGATGTAGAAGTCAATATAGTTCACATGTATGCAGGACAAATGTTAGGAACTAGCCTATTTGAATTAGAATCACATGCGACTGACATGGACTTAACCGAGGACAATCAGGAGCTACTTGCGTGAGGTCATTCTGATGAGAGTATTGTTCTAGACATGGAAATACATACTGAAATCCTTGACATCTCTATCATGACCCCTAATATCTTTGACATAATCCAACATGAGGATCCTTTATCCTTAATTCATCTTGAACCTATGGACTGGGAAAATGAAGGACATACCACCATGGATACTTTTCCTAATGACCATGCCATATCTTTATATCTTAATGAAATTGAACCTACAACAACTCTCACCAAAAATTTCAGAAACGTATCTTCAAGTCAAATGGGTGTCAAATCTCCTAGTCACAAAAGTGAAAATAAAGAAAACAATATCAAGCCTAATGCTGAAAACCATTTCCTGGCAACATTTGACCAAAAAAGAGTAAAAATAAAGGACGCATCTAATGGTGAAAACCTCCTCGAGGCACCAGAAGATGGGAGATTTGACACCTTATCTAAATTTTATCAAGAGAAGTCATATATCTTGATGGAACTAGCAGAGGCAGTTATCATTAGCACAACTGATCTACATCCAGCAACTTCTCTATCGGAACTAGAAAGGCAAAAATACTTGGAACTCTTCAAAAGGAGGCAAATAAAAAGATGGTCATATGCAGACATTCCAGGATTGGATCCAGATCTTATAATACATCACTCGAATATCAATCCAGGAGCAAGCATCAATAATGAAACACATCATGGATCAAGAGCAAGCATACTATTCATCACACCACAAGGTCATACAATTCCAAAAGCATACAAATTAAGCTTCCCATGCACCAACAACACTGCAAAGTATGAGGCTTTAGTTACAGGTATCAAAATGGATGTGGAACGGAACATTACACAACTTTAGGTCTTTGGAGACTCACAGATTGTCATCAATCAAATCAATGATGACTATCAAACAAAAGATGACAAACTCATGCCTTACAAAAATTTGGTGGATGACTTCAAGAAATGTATTGTTGAAATCACTTTTGAACAAATTCCAAGAAATGATAACAAAGCAGCAGATGCCATGGCAACACTTGCTTCTCTATTACAAACACAGGAAAATCAAGAGCGTTATGAATTCCTGGTTGAAGAGTTGTTTCATCTCGCCTTTAATTGTCCTGATTCCCAAATCATCTGCCAAATTATTGGACATGATTCCTCCCGCTATGGCCAAACTTACACATACCTAAAAGATAACATCTTACCTCCCAACTTATTGAAAAATCAAAAGAGAAACTTTATTCGCCAATCCTCCCATTATACTCTTGTCGCGGATACCCTATTTAAACGAGGTCTAGATGGTACTCTTTTAAGATGTCTCAAACAAGAAGAATCTGAGAAGGCCTTAAAGGAAGTCCATAACGACATTTGTGGCACTCATTCAAGTGGTCTTACCCTTTCGAAAAAAATCATACACTTGGGCTATTATTGGCTGACAATGGAATGAGATTCTTTTCAGATAGCTAGAACCTGCAAACAATGTTAGATCCATGGGAAATTGATTCATGCACCAACACAAAAACTTCATGCTTTGGCAACATCTTGGTCTTTCTACCAATGGGGTCTTGATCTAGTAGGAAAAATAAATCCTTCTTCATCTAATGGTCACAAATTCATCCTTGTAGCTACATAAATTTTACAAAATGGATCTAGACAGTACCTCTCACAAATATCACAGGAAAACAAATTGTTGCATTTATCTTGAATTACATCATCTGTCGTTATGGAATACCAATGACCATTATCACTGATAATGGGCGACCATTCAAGAATCAGGATGTACAAGAGCTATGTGAGAAGTTTAAGATCCAACATAGATTCTCCACACCCTATTATCCACAGGGGAATGGGCAAGCAGAAGCATCTAACAAAACTATTCTTAAAATCCTCAAAAAGATAGTGAACGATGCTGGGAAAGATTGGCATATTCAATTAAACCTTTCTTGTTGGGCCTACCGCACCAATATCCACACACCAACAGGTGCCACACCTTTCTCTCTTGTATATGGATCAGAAGCCATATTGCCAATCAAAGTAGAGATACCCTCTCTACGTGTATTACTAAAAGGACTTATCCCAGATGAAGAACAACGAGTATCTAGACTGCAAGAGTTAGAACTGATCCATGAAAGAAGACAAAATGCCTTTGATCATCGAAAGGTATATCAACAAAGAATGTGCCAAAGTTATAATCACAAGGTCAAACCATGAATCTTTCAAGTGGGAGAACTAGTACTAAAGGAAAATCCACGAAATCGGTCAGATCGAGAAAAGAAGGAAAATTTTGAACCAAACTGGTTAGGTCCATTTGTGGTCATAATAGTATTTGGGTCAGGGGCATATCAGCTATCAACACAAGATGAAGATCAACTCGAGGAACCCATCAATAGCATGCATCTGAAGAAGTTTTATGTCTAAAAAATCCAAAAACACTGAAAAAGCAAAAAATCCCAAAACAGTGAAAAATCAGAAAAATCAAAAACAAGGAAAAATTAGAAAAATCCAAAAACAATGAAAAAGCAGAAAAAAAATCCAAAAAAAATCAAATATCAGAAAAAGTGTAATAAAAACAAATGGTGAAACTTGGCAAACAGGCACTATCTGTCGGCTAGCTCTGCCATCTATTGGTTCACACTTTCTTCCACTTGCATTCTTTTCCATCAACACTGTTCATATTGGTCATAAAGCCTTTGTACATACGTAGGCATCCCAGGTGATTTCTCGTCATGGTTTGGATCATTGACTATATCATAATAAAGGTTTGTTTCTAGGTTGGGGACAAAATCCTGAACTTGGCTGGGGGCAAAAAGTTTTGATCATTTTAAGCTTAATCAAGCAGGTAGAACAATAGTCAAACAACGCTTGTCAAGCGAAAAACTGAGATACATCCAACATTGAACATAAGATCACATTGTCAACCATTAACTATCACATATCAATCTAAACATGACAAAACACATATCAATGGATGATATATCTTAACTCATGATTTTAACACTTTGGCAATAATGGTTCAACTATTTTATTTTGATTTTCACTATCATGATTTTTGAGTAACTCCAGGATGTCTTTGACTAGAGGAACGAGGAAGGAACATGATATTTTTCTTGTCTACTGTCTGTAAATTAATCATTAATACGTGCAGAATTGTCTAAGGAAATGATCATCAGAGTATCATCGAAGACATTTTGGACTTGCATATAGAAATGGTTAATACTACCTATTTTACGCAAGCAACACTCTGGTCATCTTGGTTCAATTATACCTCGATGCTTGTGCTAACTTGCAATATCAAAACCCAGGAAAATAGTGCTCAGGTCATCATGGTTCAATTATACCATTGATGTTTGCACTCACTTCCCACATTTTAAAGGCTCAATGATGAAACAAAGCAATGACTCCATGACCGGTCCGATCACTGCATTGCATTGCATTTTAAGATAGATTTGCATTTCATTCTACATGGGATCACAATGCTCATCTTTTCCAAGGCCAAAGATAATATGATGTTATCTCTCTTATTACGTGATTGAGTATATTGGACAATAACAAAAATAATCAATTCATTCATCCTGCATGATAAGTTAGTTCGTCTCAAGTAACCATTGCATACCAAGACATCATTCATATAAAGCATAAACTCATTCATTCATTTAGTAAGATCATTGCATGACATTCATCTATTCTTAAATCATATGAGGTATCACCATTGCATTGCATTGCATCCATCTCATATTAACATGCATGAGAAAATCATAAAAATATCATAAACATAGAAAGCATTGCATCGCACAAACATCACATAGAAATTATAAGCATCACGATGAATATTTGCATACATCATGTAAATACTACATCATCATATATCTATCATCTAGAATTCTTAACCATATAAAAAATTAAAGCATACATCATGAAAGTAACTGCACATCGTAATCATATGTCAAATAGAATGCATCCATCATTTCATAGGTCATGTAGAGAGAATAGAATCAACTACATATCATATCATCAAAGCAAGATCAATGTCCAAGGTACAATGATATCACAAAATATATGAGATACATCACAACTATACATCGCAGGAATCATCAATATCTCATCACAAAAAGGTGTGTACATAAATAGATCAATGTGCCATATCAGTGTGACCACTCAGACGCGGAGTGGAACTCTGTCCTGATGCGAAAGGTAGAGTAGCACTGGCTAGTGCCCCTGTACCTGAGTCCCCACTTGGGGGAGCTCTCCAAAGTGGCCTCTGTCACTCCTCGACTCTCAGTTTGGCTCTGTCCTGATCTCCTGCTCAGTTGTGAAAATCTTGGAGCCCTCCGATCAGGAGGAACAATAGTAAAGTATACTGTCCTATAATACTCAGCCTCTCAGATCCCCTAGCGCATCAGCTTCAGGGTGGTCTTCCTTGAAGTAGACCCTCCTAACAACTGTACCTGTGTCTCAGCCTGCCGACACCTATCCATAGCTATGTCTCTCTTGACTAGGAGAGAAGGCATCTGAGTCTCTAGTTGGGCCATCTGAGAGTCCCTCTCTGCTAGTCGACTCTCTAGCTGTTGAACCTGAGCCTGTAAATTCGTAATTTGAGCCTGGTGTTGATGCAACGACATCCTAATGAGGATCCGTCGAGGTGCCTCTACCTGTGGCTGCTCAACCCATGATACTGTCATAGGTACCTGCTTAACTGGGGGTCCCTCCTACTCTGGAACCTGATGTCCTTGATCCCCTGGACCTGATCTCTCGCGTCTGACCACCCGGGCCATCCAATCTATATATACATCTCTGGCAGATCTAGAACTATTGGCTCCTGGTGTGCCTGTCACTATCGCTGCCACTGCTCGACCATCTCCCCCATCATCATCCCCCCCATCATCATCTCCTCCAGCATCATCTCTGGCACCATGATCTCCTACATCTCCTCCATATCCATCCCCATCTCTGCTATCATCTCTCCCCTCACCATCCCTCCGTCGTATAGGAGCTCTGCATCGTAGCCTCTCATCATCCTCATCAAAAACTAGCTCTGGCTCATCCGCACATGTTAGCCTCGGAAACCTGTGTACAGTACAATGCATAGCATGCTCATGTGTGATCCCGCTATCCATCATGCTTGGAAGATGATCCCAATCAACTGGCTCCAATGATCGATACTCTACGCAGGCCTAGTCATATGAAATAGAAGGCCCCCAAGTAGCCACATCCAATCTCCGACGAGCATAATGAGTTGTACCTTGTGGCATTCCCCGTATCTTGCCATATTGTCTCAACACCCTCATACAAAGGAATCGCTTGATGACATAGGGTGTCGACCCAATCAGATATCGCATCATGAATACATACGACATCTCCACTGCATCCTCAGGCCAAATCTCACAATCTCTGTATGGTCTCCATATCATAGTATCCAGATCATCCAAGGCCCGTTGCCAATACTCTAATTTGCCCAACTTTCGCTGGACAATAATACCTGGATACCCCAGCATAAGGCCTTCCTATAGGTCTATCTCTATCAGCCAATGGTCATGTGATAGGTAGATGCTCCCAGGCCCATATTTGAAGCATAGTCACTCCTGCTGATAACACGGCTGATCCCTGATACACAACTCAGTGCAAGTCATGATACAAATGCGCCAACATACATGCCCCCCATGTAAAGCAGGTCCCCTCTATCACCATCTGCTCAAGAAGACGACCCCATCCAACAGATAATCCCTTTTACCTGTGATCAAGACAAAGGAAGCCTCCATTAAATCTAGCAAGCACAGTCGGTAATGTGGCATATCTTAACTCTAGCATCTCTTGCCATGCAATATCATACCCACCTATCTTATCATCCTCAAATGCTCTGCAAAGTGCCTCTATCCCACCTCGCTTGCTGAGATCATAATATACTAGATCACCCATCATAGGGATGCATAGAATCTGATAGACATCCTCAGGTGTCACTGTAATCTCTCTCGTTGGCAAATGAAACGTGTTACGCTCACTATGCCAACACTCTTCTAAAGCTGTCAGTAATCCCCGATTTATCAAAGGTCGGGGCATGTCAAGAAGGGAAGACAAACCACACCTGCCAATGTGGTCTCGCTCCACCTGGCTAAGGCGGGGTGTCAGCATCCATGTCTTCGGGAAACGCTCCCGAAACTAAAGAACGGTAAAGTGCTCCTGCAATCAAATCATCTCATCATTACAATTTCTTGATTTATCTATCTATCAAATCAATCTATCTATCGGTTTATTTTGCTCAATCGAGATTTTTATCAAATCTCGTTGGGCCCCTATCAATGACGCTCATCTATCATGAGGTCATTATCAAACTTATTTCATCTCGCGTGTGCATCGAGATAATCAAAACTGATCATCAAATTTATCAATCAGGAGCGTCTAATTTTATCAATTAGATAGCTAATCAAATCTTACCCATTAAAAACCAAAATCAAATTGACAGCAAAGTCAACCAATCGATCAATCAAATCATTTTCTCGAAAAATCATCAAAATCGAAAAATAAAAAACCAGAAAAAATGAAAAATTGTCAAAATAAAAAAAAAAAAACAAAAAAATCATCAAAACCGAAAAATTGTCAAAATCGAAAAATTGTTAAAAAAAAACCAAAAAAAAAAACCACCCTTTGCTTGTAGCGTTGGCGGCGCCTGCAGTGGTGCTCACAGCACTTCTCGCGACGTCGGTGGTGTCGCCAGGGCTCCACCACCGCCATTCCCTCTTCCCGCCGAAAATTTCAAAAAAACGAAAAAAAAAAATAAAATTTAATTTATTTTTTTTAGCAAAAAAAAAATGCATGTATAATTTTATTTTTTTTTGGGATGCACAAGGAATTTTTTTTTTAAATCCAAAAAAAAACCCATTTCGGAAATTGAAAAACCCATCTCAAAAATACAATTTTCTTCCCAATCCATCTGACAAAAATGCTAAAAAATGATTTTTTTTCAAATAGCTAAAATTTTCAAAAATCAACTAAAAATTAACAAAGCTGGGTTTTCTCAAAGTATGTATCAGCGGACCATATGCTAGTGGTACGGGATCGCTATTTCCTTTCTCTAGAGCAAATTTTCTCCAAAAACTGCAGTGCACAAATGAGGAGTGGTAAAAATGAATTCACCTTTTTAAACTCATAATGGGGCATTTAAGTGGGATTTTTATTCCACTTATTTTTAATCATCTAATCAACTAATCAGTCTGGCAGGGCAACATTTTCAAATTTCTTATCAGGAAATGAATTGGATTGACTCTAAAAATCTCTAAAAATCGGAAAATCATTAAAAATCGAAATAATTTCAAAATATTTCAAAAAAAATCAAAAAATCGCAAAAAATTCACAAACATTCAAAAATTATTCGATTCATCTCCCGAGGGGGCATCCTCGCATCGATATCTATCAATCAGCGTCTGGGGCATCATATTGAGATTTATCATCTCCAAAATCGAAACCACATCATATCGAGATTTATCATCTCCAAGATCGAAATCACATCATATCAAGATTTATCATCTCCAAAATTGAATCGACATCATATCGAGATTTATCATCTCCAAATCAAATCAATATCATATCGAAACCAAATCCACATCAAATCAAGATCGAATCTACATCCTATCAAAATCAATATCAGCAACATCATCAATCAAGTTTTCTTTGAATCAATGCGTCGTCACACATTGCTTCAAAGAGGGGCAAAATGTAGACACCTAAAAATGGTCTGAAGATAGTTAATTAAATACGTAGTTATTTGATTAATTCCCCTTTCCAATTAATTGAATTCGCAAGCAATTTAATTAATTTATCTATTCATCTACTAGTAAATAAATCTAAATGATTTATTTATATAGTTCATCTCACATCCCCCTTTGATTAATTAATTTTAAATTAATTAATGTCTCCCCATATTAATCAATTCTTCTAATCCCTAATTAAGATTAACAAACTCAAGTTTGTTGAGATTAATTACCATTTTCCAATTATTTGAATTTCTAAATTCAAATGAGAACATGGCTCCTAACTTTAACCACCCAACCTAACCATCCCCTAACTTAACCCACTCAATCTAATCTTGGGTCTAACTAACCCTATCCAATCTTGCACATCCTAACCTTCTTATCCTAACCTCCCATGGTGTGGATATTCTCTTCTTGAGACACATGGCACTTTTGCCACATGTCTCCTCCCTTGGACATTTGCCCTCTCATGAGCAAGGCTCCTAGACACTTGTCACCACAGAGATGACAAGTGTCTCTTCCTCCATCCTCTTCTCCAACTTCCTCAATCTTGGCCCTTGATATCTTCAGATCAAATCTAGACTGTCGATTCCTGCCACCTCAACTTTCGCCTTGGAATTCCTATAAATATCCCCCATTTTGGAGCAATATGGACCCCATCTCATATCAATTTAGGCATCATTACTATAGGCAATTTACATTTCAATTATCTAGTAATTAGATTTTGGATTAATCATAGCATGTTAATCTAGTTTCTTAAATCATGCATTTCATATTATCTCCATAGTCAATCATGATCAAATGGCTACTCAACTCTTGAGTTGTCATTTTGGAGCTCATTGCTCTGCTGAGAGTCCATCAATCCAACACCTTCAAGGTCCTCAAGAATAGAGGAAAATGGGACATTTCAAAAAAGGCTTATGGTTTGCATCTTTGATTTAGTTTTGAAATTAAGCTTTTCAATTATATTTTTATTGTCTCATTATATGTGTATGCCTCTTATACTAACAACATTTTTAGCATCACACACATGGAATCACTAGTTTCTTTAAAATTGTTAGCTAATTTTTTTACTATTAGTTGTTCTTATAAAATCCATGAGACTCTTATTGTAAAAGGCTACCAAATTTTCTTAACAACACCAAGGGAGAAATTTTAAGCATTCCCTCCATAAAATGATAGCATAAGCCACTATTTAGAACCTCGTGGTAAATATTATTCTATTTTTGCAATAAGCATTGGCATGAAGTCTTTATTATAAAAAATCCATAAATTATATAAATATCTGAAAATAATTTATCTATATATTTTTAAATAATAATTAATACAAATTAAAAAGCATGATATAAATTTAACATATTTATGTCAAAGGTATTCCCTTTATAAAAAAACCTTGTAAATTATAGAGTCAGTGATTTGTAAACTATAATTGAGGATACAAGACTATAAAATTAATCATGATCATATATTTTATATATAATTATTTAATACAAGAATTCATAGCTAAAAAATCATGTTTACTAAGTTAAACCCTAAATGGAAGCCTTTAGACTAAGAAAAATAAGATGCAAGTGTCAACAAATGAATACAATAAACTTTCCTAGTTTCCCACAATCCAAAGTTGTTAGAATTGGCTATGCAAATAGGCACCCAAAATCAAGAGAGCTAAGTGAAAGTATAATGAGAAGATCAATATGAATGAATGTTATTATTTTATTCAAATATTTAATATGCAAAAGAGATCAATAGATTGATTCACTAATACATGATGCAAGAAACAAATAGCAATGTATGCTACATTCTATTCAAGGATGCAGTATGCAAAAAAAAACCATTAAGTTGGTTGATCAATGGATGATATGATGTATACAATATATAGCCTCATAGTTTTCTAAATTAAAAGAGGATGATAAAAAGGTAATAAACTATAAAACAAGGGGATTGCCATCTAAATTTCCAACTCCATTAGGATAAGAAAAAAATAGAATGTATGAAAGAAAGAGAATGCATGTGAACTCATTATTGTAGGATCCTACTTAAGTAATAAAAAGAAATTACCTATGTATATTTAATATAATCTCTATAATTAAATAATCACACCAACACCTCCCCTTAAGTGCAACTTTTGAAAAATGTGAAATGAGAAATGAGTCTCGACAAAACAAGCCATGTTAGGTATCCATGTATAAATATGATGCTCCTTAGAAGATGAAAAAAAGAAAACTCTTAGGATAAATCCCCCATGAAAGGATGAAGAGATAAGGTCTAGGTTATCTTCCCTCAAAAAAGTGAGAAGGATAAAACCTCATGAGGATAAAAATCATTGCAAAATAGAGAGAAGAAGAGAGACCATGCAACCCTCCTTAATGCATATTTTCTTGGATAAATGGCGGATGTCGAACATATAATGTTGAAGAAGGTCCAAGAGTATCAAACTAAATTCTTCCCCTTGCGAAGAAATAAAACCAAAGGTTTATGCAAGGTGCCTTTCTAGTTATGAAAGGGACATGGGGGAAGAGAGCTTAAAATATATGATGCCTCCAAATGCTACTCAATTATCCCCAAGCCAACACTAAACTATGAAAAATATTGATAAGATGAGTGAGGTGTCTTGTAAAATTTGGGTACACTGATCATAGATGTATAATACTCACCACAAAGAAGATAATTGGAGCTATGAGAATTTGATACTTGTGCAAAGAGTGTTAACATAAAAGATGACTAAGTTAGATGTGTGGACTCATGAAAATTTGTGAAATTTGTCACTATAGAAGCAAATGTAAGCAAAGAAAGAACAAGAGGGTCTAATGTGCCCTCATTAAATTTTAAGATGATGCAACTCCATGGGAGCTAAATTCAAAGAGGAGATAAATATCCTTAATACTGTCATCAAGATCCAAAAGATGGGGCCCTATAGAAAAATGTGAAATATATGGTAAGTAGATCTCTTGATGAAGTGAGTCAACAAGATTGATATGAGCCTACTATAAGTTATTTTTAGAAGGGGTTGATGATGATGAGATCTCAATGCATATCATCTAATTACACTTCTCATCCAAAAATACTACACATTCAAATTATATGTCTAATTATGAACACTTGATATATCTATCGCTATTGAGTAGAAGAATCTAACAAACTAATGCATTTTTTTTTAATAAGTTGTTTCAATTCATCAATTTGCTTTAGAAGATGTGCATTTTCATCATATTTTCCTCTTGTGGTAACCATATTATACCTTCCATCATTTAGGAGAATTATGTAGGATAGTAAAATGGAAAAGAGAGACTTAGAGACACAATTACCTTCCCAAAGATTACTCAATCACAAAACTAACAAAATCAAGTGTGAGATCATAAGATCACCCTCCCCCCTAGAATCAAATAACTATGAAAGTATTTAGTAAATTATAAGTATTACACTTTATACTCAGTGTGATTATAGTTGCCACATGCCAAATAAGTGAAGTAGTCTTATTCTCAATGTATTATTGATGCCAGATTAGCCTAGAGAACTAAAACTACAATTTTGATATATAGAGGAATATATTAGACTACATCATTGTTTAAAAAAAATGTACTTTAAAAAATTGCACCAAAAAATATGGGTAGATGGTGGTTTTGGAGGGTCAAAAGTAGTTGGTAGCTACTAGGCCCCTTTAGAGGGTGGTGCCACTTGGTTTTGCCAAGGTAGGTGTCAAGTTCTAGTGGTGGCATGATTTGTTGCGTGGTACTAGTTGTAGAGTTTTCAGATGCAATATGCAAAAGAGATCAATAGATTGATTCACCAAGAGATGATAGGATGCAAACAATATATAGCCTTGGGATTTCTAAATTAGATAAGAATGATGACATAACAAAAAAAACAAAAAAAATTAAGAGATTGCTATCTAAATTTTCAAATCTAAAAGGATAAGCAAAGAAAACTTAAAAAAAAAAGAAAAAGAAAATGTGTACGAACCCATTAACCTATCCTACTTAAATAATTAAAATGCTTGAATAACAATATAATAATATGTAATTAAATAATTAAACCAATATAAATATTTTTTTCTTCTTGGAAATAAATCGTGCTTGAGAGGTTGCTTTGTGAACTCAAGCTAGGAAACTTTTATTTGAGACATGAGATCACAAAAGCCATCTAAGTTTCCTTTGAACATTTTGATCCTACACAAAGAAATATATAGGAGCAAAAATAAAAATGTTAATGGCTTAATTAAGAACTAGTCCACATCAGTTGAAACTAGAAGGTGGATGATACCTAGAGAAGATTGCATGTATAGGAGATAAATTATTATTGTACTCAAGGAATGGTGGAGACGAAATGACATGACATCATGGAATGTTCAACATACAAGAATATTTTGTGGGCTCCTTGAGTAACTTATTTGAAGGAAAAAAAGATAACAAAAGTTATAGATTAAAATTGACTAATAGACACACTAGAAAATCTAAGATACCAAAGGAAAGGGGGATAAAGTAGATATGATACTAGCAATTGCACCTTGGTGTGCAATGGGTATGTCGAAGAGGTATGTAAGATCAATTAGGAGAAAATCCGATCTATATTTTGAATATAATTATGTAATACATGAAGTCAATTGGTAGGGAATTTAGAAATTGATATTGTTTCTACAGTGATTGTCTCAATGAAAAAATGATAGCCTCAAATCAACTAAGAAGGGAGAGAGGAAAAGTGAGAGAGGTTGATAGAGAGATAGAGAGGTAGAGGGAGAGATATAGATAGAGATAGATAGGGAGATAGAGATAGAAAGAGGAAGAGGTAGAGGGTGAGATAGATAGATAGATAAATAAGTGGATATATATAGAGAGAGATAAAAATAAGCAGATAAAGGGAGAAATATAGGGGTAGAGAGATGGAGAGATAACAAGATTGTCATGCCCCGCCATAAGGCCCAAAGGACATTACATCCAAGAACAAGAAAATGTGAGATTTTTTTTAAAATCAATTAATATAACATAAGAAAATGCTAAAATACAGTTAAACCAAATACATAATGAATCAATTAACAAATGTCCTCAAGGCCCCATAATGATGCTACACAAGGTTAAACATCATTTAAAATAATTACAAGAAACGGTTATAAATTACATTGCAAAAAAGTACATGGATACAAGATTCTCGTTACTATGCTCGAGAATTTACATGAGAATTACATATGCAAAATAATAGATCCACATTATACAAATCTCCAAATTCCCATGTAGGGAAGCATACATAAATCTGGTACAACAATGGTAGCCTTCAAATCTTCTCTGAGCCAACACGAACATGAAGCTGAAAGAGCCAAACCCAATGGGTGCGAAAATCACTCCACCCAACCATGTGGCACCAAAATTGGTCCACCCCCCTGTGCTAGTAGGTACCAGTCAAACCCACTAGGAAGAAGCAAAATATACAAGGGTACCAACATGACTCACTGTAGAACCAACATATCAATACTATCAAGGAATCAATTAAACTTAACAAGCAAGAGGCTCACAAGAGGACACAAAAGACACATAAATAACAATGAAACACCAGAAGCTCTAACACATTCACAAAAAGGGCAACAAATCATGAGAGTACTAACCACTTTCGGAAACTCAACAAAACATAGAAGGATAAAGATACATGTTACCACTAGGTTGCAAGGGAAGAATGTCATGGGTTACCCTGATAGATGTTCACTGGGTCCCAACCCCCATCCTGGGTTACCCTGGCGACCTCTCCCGACCCTCGGCCCCAAACATGCACTAGCGGACCGCACCAATCTTTTGAGGAGATATGATTGGTGGAAGTCATTCTAGGCCCTTCTCCACTTACCCCAAACCTATACAAGCATTTGCGAGCAAGGAGCCATCAGAGAATTATCCTAATTAATGTGTACTAACTACCCATCCAAGTTTATTAATTAGGTTATCACTTGATTACAAAACTTCCATTGAGTTACCCAGGTGACCACTTTAGGTCCCGACCCCCAATAGAAGCCACTCCCCCTACTTGCACCTAGGAATCAAAACAACCACAAGGCCATGATATCCAAAACATAAGGTGACATGATTTCAACCATAGAATGGTTTAGTTCACATGCTAGAATATATCCCCAAAAAATAATAATAACATCAATAGGCTAGGAATGATCATCTAGCACACAAAAATCCATTGAAACAAAATATCAAGAGAAATAGTATATGGATGATCAACAATGAAGGCTCAACTAACAAGGAGATCTAGCATGATGCCAATCTCACAACATTCATGGATAAAGCACAAAGTAACTCTAACATTGACCAAGCCTCTGGAAGCTAAATACATTTGAAGCATGATAACCGAGTATCCAACAGAGATGGACAAACAAACCAATACCATGGACTCATAAAACCAAACGTAACGAGTACAATTCTACTATTAAGCCAAGGAGTTCAAGATAATCATCTATAACTTCATTAATTCAAATTTAACATTAAGTTACCAATTTTCAAAATTCAAAACATAAAAATTCATTCGATTCTCATTTCCACAATAAGGCTAACTTTTCATTGATCATTCCTTAATGATAACTAAATACATTTCTATCAATCCACAATCATGATATGATCACTTAATGATTACAAGAAGGTATATATATTCTATTTCAATACATTTATAAGAAAACACTAATATTTCTTCTACAACCTTACAAAAAACGTCATACAAAATTTTCCTATTGCAATCATGAATTTGTCAATAACAATTACAAAGAAGGATTTTGAATCCAAAGGGAAAGATATACCCAAAAATACTACTGCATGGCACTTATTCGCATGACTAATTAATTATATAAGAGACTAATCTAACAACATTTAATTCCAAAATATCTGTATTTTACAAAATACATATTTATAAATCACAAACATAACTCCATAACCAGATTTTATAAAATTAACATAATTCTATTTGATTATAGCCTTAGAAGCTATCTTTATCTATTCCTATATATATTTAGCCAAATACATATCTATTTATTCAATTATACTATCTTATCAATAGTCTAATTTAATCCTACATTTTATTTTATCCAAAATAAGCTACACATTTTCCAAAAATGAACATACAAAATATTTGTTTCTTGATATAAACTGATGCATTTGCATTTCGAATGAAAGATCTGATTGACACACACACACACACACACACACACACAATTAACAAAACCATTTAATACCCCTACAGTCCGAAATGAGACTCAGGCCGAAACACGACATTGCAAGTGTGTATGGGAAAGGAAGGGGGTTGTTGTGAGGATCTCCCATGGCTCCTAATGACTGTGGGGATGGTTCCCCCCACAACCATGGGTCTCCCCATGATTGTGGATGGAGCCACCCACAACATGGGGGTTTCCCTCAACCTTCCAAAGGCTTCGTAAAACCCAACCACACCGTCAATACAACATCCAATAAATAAAAAAGAATAAATAACGCAAGCCAAACGATAATAACATGCCATTAAATATCGTAGGCCATAACAATATTCAGAAAGGAATATATATATATACATACAGAGAATTTTATGGGTAAATGAAAATAAAGAGCCATCTAAAAATTTTCAGATTCAGAACCACATATTACTTCTTTTGAAATGAGTAATTTCAAAATGTAAAATAAACTATGAATAGATCTAATCTAATTCCCTTTTTCTTGAGACCCAAATCTTCAGACAAATCTGATTTCCATTTTCTCATCACAATAACTACATCTATTTGATATCCATTCGAATCAAGAGAAAGGTTTTTAATATGCAGGGGAAATAACCAAAATTCCTACCTTTTTCGCTTTCCGGGAAAGAGAACAGAGGCAGAAGCTGTATGCACGAAATACTAGCCCAAGAGAGCCAATCCCATTCAAATTTCGTTTACCCAAAGGCCAGAAAATTTTTCCCCAAACTTTTTTTTGAAAACCCCCAAAATCTAAGAAACACGAATTGCAGAGAGAAGGAAAATTCACTGCAAAATTTCTTCTCATCCCCCCAAAAAAACAAACAAAGAAAGCCAAATAAAATATCTTGTCCAAAATGTAACTCCCGACATGCAGATTCCTCTTTTAATTAATCATTAATTATTTTATTTATTTATTTGTAACTCCCACTCACATGCAAAAATAATTTTTAATTAAATATTAATTATTTTCTTTAAATTTATTTATTTATTTTTAAAACAATTAGATGATAAATGTATTTTTATTAGATTAAGAGTAACAAAATACTTAATTAATTATTTGTAATCTTCTATTTAATTAATCTTTCTAAATTGGATAATTAATTTAAGCCCTAAAACTTCTCAATTAAATGAGTAAAAGAAGGCAATTATAATACCTTTATTAATTAATTAATCTTAAGACACACAACTAGATGTTATTATTAATTCCCTTAGTAAATACTCTTTTTGAATTAATTAAATTAATTCAAATAATTTAAATCTTTAAGTTCCACAATTCAACTTATTAAAACCAAACAACGAATCCCAAATATCATTAAATATAATGCTAATCTTTTTCACAAAATATTAGATAATTATCATACTACACATAGGAACAACAAAAATACAACAAATCAACACATGGAGGACCAACCAAGCTAACGACTGACAAGACTGGACAAGTACTTTATAATGATACTTGACAAGAAACTTGTTCCATAGGAACGGTGATACCATGGGGTCTGACTGATAACTCCGATTTCCATGTTTCCATTAGGTCAAAAAAGCACACTTAGACCTGAAGATTCAGGTGAAGTCAATGCTTGATACCTGCAGTCCCGCATTACCGAAAAACATACATACATACATACATCTAACATATACAGGCACACTGGTGAAGGAGAGTCGTGATAGTTCGTGTCCCTCCGAAGTGGGTGACGAAAGATCTTCCCTTCGCACCTCATACAGACTTATACTCATACAAGAAGACAAACACAAAATATTTCATACATAAAGAAGATATGTCAGTCCAAGGTTAGTACTTAATCATATAATCTAACATCAAACATCCACACAGATATAATGCACAATTAATATTTATTTAATCCAAACATCATATCAAAGAGCAAGTACATCCAATCACATGAACACAAAAAAAGTCAACCAGTGTCAACATGGTTAAGTAGAGCCTCATCGAGGGAGGGGTATTACAAAGATAGAGATCAAGGAAGACATGGAGATAGAGCTACAAAAATGTATAGATATAGAGGCCTACAAAGGGGAAGAGGGGGAGAGAGTGAGAAACATGTCTAGATACACAAGGGAGAAAGGAAGATAGAGGAAGAGTTAGAGAGATATAAAGGGAGAGGGAGACATAAAGAGATATGGATGGTGAGATAGAGTGATAGAAAGATAGAGATACAAGGAGATATAGGTAGTTATCATCAGCAATAACAACTTTAATGTCACAACTATTGGTGCAATGTTGTCAAAAGAATTGGACATTAAATCAACAAGTATAGATATCAAATTAACAAGTATGGGTATTTAAATCAACGACTTATATCACAACAATTAGAACGTGTTCAACTACTTGATCCTCTCCCCTATCCCTGAATCACATAGACTATTTGGTCTCGAAAATTTGTTGAAATCATTTAAATTCCACGTGCTGAAATCATTTGCATTGTCAATGGTTTTGTCGTAGTTGTAGAATCCAGGGATAGAATTGTAGTGAACAACAGTGAAACAATATGAAATCTGTGGAACCTGTGCATTGAAACTACCATGGAAGGCATTAATAACTTCACTGTTTTCAGAATAGACCAGTCACGTTGATAGTTTGTCCTTAGCTTACATTTTAAAGCTGTCCACTTTAAGTTGTCGTGGCAGACTAGCTGTACAATTCTGAGTCACAGAAAGAAGTGGTTAATATAATGGCTTCCTCATTGGATTGGATGTTAGGCTGATGACATATAACACTGTCAGAATTTAAAAAATGGAGTGTTGACAAAGACCTCAGTTTCTATGGATGATATTCAATTGCCTGAAAGGTCGTTGGAATCCTCTTTCACTATTAAAAGTTATTTCCAAATAGCTCAAACAACATTAATGGATCACAATTTACAGATAGTACAAGAGTTATGATCAATAGAGGGGACTGTCAAAAGTAGAGTTTTGCTTTTTAAGAATTTTTAAATTTTTTTAAAATTTTTTTTTGGTTTCATATATTTTTATCTAATTTCATGAGTGTCATAAAAAAGTTAAGTTTCATTTCAATCACATCTTTTTTCATTATGTTATTGATAAAATTATATACGATTTTCAAGATTTTAAGTATTTAATTATTTTTAATGAAAAATCTCGTAAAAAAAATATACAGATTGTACTATATGAAGAAGAAGAATGTATGTAATCTACCTCTTTAGTTATATATATAGAAAAGTTATTTTGAATGGATAATTGTCTTTATATTTATATACTTTGCTATAAAGGCATAAGCAAAAATGGACTAGATACCTAATTTCTATGACATGTAGTCCATTTTTACTCACACTATATTTGTGTAGTCAATCTTGGTAAAAATACAAAAATGTTAAAATTAAGAAAATGATAACTGTTTCTGTACTTATATACTTTTCTATAAATGTGCAAGCAAAAATGAATTAGATACCTAATTACCATGAGATGTAGTATATTTTTGCTCACGCTATATTTGTGTATAGTCAATCTTGATAAAGTTATGCGTGGAGATTTTCTTTTTGGTGGAAAGAAATTAAAAAATGTTAAAAACTAAAAAATGATTAGGATCCAATTTTCTACATATTTTGAATTGAATAATTACATACTAGGAAAACATACATGAATAGAGAACATGTTGTAAATTAGAAAGTAGATGAAAAAAAGTGAGCTATGAGTATGAGAAAAAAAAGCAAAACTATTTGACACTCTAGTCATTCTTTGTCATATTGGAAAGGAGGAATCTTAGACATGGAGAAACATCATACATGTATAAAAGATAGATTTGAACCTCATGTTAGTAATATATAAATAAATAGATAATACCCTTCTCAACATTATATAAGTTATACCAAATATGCATATGAAAATAGAAAGCTATTTAACATAGTAGCTATCTAACATAGTAGCCACCAGTGATTTATAAGATTTCATATGTTCAAGATATTTAAATAAATAAAAATGCATGTAGGTTTAAATCAAATCAGAGTACAATGAAATATATTCGTGGTCTTTCTACTACAACCTAGAAGGGTTGTTTTGTTTTGTTTGTTTGTTTGTTTTTTTTGTTTTTTTAAAATCAAAATCCTTACAACAAAAATAATGACTTTTTTTCTTTAGAATGAACATTTTTAATGTATACTTAGATTGACTTTCATAATGTGTATTTCTTAACATCTTTGAAAATAAGTACGCGACTTATATTCTTTTCTAATTAATTTGGGCTATTGATTGTGATCTACATTTATGTTTGTGTCAAATTATTGAGAATTTGAATAATCTACAACACACATACCACCACATCCATGTCGCTTTACAAAATGTACAAGAATAAAACTAATTAGAAAGGATATTTCTCAATTGACTAGGTAAGAAGATAGGCACTGAGAGCTATGTGTGTTGTTTTATGTATTAATTTATGTGTTGGGTGTATAGGCAAACCTAGTCAATCCATAATCTTACAATTGATGGTAATTAGGGTTAAGAATATAGAGTCATAGGAAAATCAATCATAAATTGAACATAGAATAAATAGTTTGCACAAAAGGTATAAGTGCCAAGTTTGGGCATAAATGTTGGATATTTCACAAACATAGAGTGCACGAGGGACACAAAAAGGAGAAAAGAAAGATGCAAAGGAATATGCATGAAGAGAACCACCCAATAGGCCTAGAGATATGACATGCACGTGTCAAGTATGAAGGAGAAAAAATAAGTGAGAAAGCATGCAAATAGAGAGCACAAAAATATACATGTATAATAATTAAGGAAGATGATGTACCAAAGAAAGATGCATAGGAAAATAGAGTGTGCAAAGAAAGGTTGAGTTTCAAGAATCATGAAGAAGGGTGTGTGTAGACAAGAGTGAAAATGAAAAAGCAAAAACTAGGTAAAAATCACTAGTGGATCAAAGCCTTGGAGGAAATGCATGAGGCAGATTTGGGTAGATGGTAGAGAGAGAAAACATTCGTTCAAAATGCAAGAAGAGTTTGAATTACAATCTATGTGAAGGATTAGGACTTGTTAGAATGGACATGGGGATAAGTAACAAGTAGGTGAATTTAAATTTAGGTGGTAAGAGGATTTTGGGTGGAAAAATAACCAAGATGAAGAAATTTGAATACCTAATAAAATGTATATATTATAGAGTTGTGGGTGGAATTTTAGTTTTTCTTTCTACCACAAAAGAGAGTGTGTGAGAGAGTTACAAGCCCACAAATTAAATTGTATACTAGTTGAAATATTTGATGTAAAATAAGGGCAAGGTCTATCGTAAACTTGTAACCTTATACTTCCATTTAATGAAAATGGTGTATTTTTTTTGTTTTGTATGGTAGTGTCCTCATCTCATTGTGTGTGTGGTGAGTATCTAGGGTTGCGTGGTTAGGTATTCCCTAATTGTGACCTCAAACTCATATTACATCATAGCTATTTCGACATAAAACAACCAAGCATATATGTTGTAGTGATAAATTTCAACATAGTTTATGGATGGTGAACCAATTACTTGTATGTTTGGATTTAAAACAATGACATAATTTTTGGATGGTGAGCTAATGTTGATAAAGTTTTGTTTAGAATAGTACAAATGAGTTTGTTTACTAAAGATAAGTGAATATGATGATTTTACTCAATAAAGGTGAGTAAATATGACAATGACAAGATGCTTTTTGAGACTCAAAATATTTTTCACATGAAAACATGATATTTTTAGACTTACTATCACATTTGAACAATCTATTGACTAAATTTTAGTAATATTCTCATACATGATAATATTATAACAAAACATGTTACTTAGTAATTCCATACAATAAAAAATATTACTATTATAAAAAAGTTATTAACAAAATTTAAATAGTATATTTATTTTAAATGACTTTTAGCATTAAATTCCCATAACATGTGATCAACTAACAAACATATGTATACTACAAAATTGTGAAGGTGTGTGACTATTTTGTTTTCAATGTAGCATGTGGAACCCATAAATTAATATAGATATGAATTTAACACAATGGTAATTGAAAATGTTTTTAGATTCAATCAAACTACAAAATTGTGAAGATATGTGACTATTTAATTTTTGATGTAACATGTGGAACCTAGAAATTAATATGATTTTAGATATGAATTTGTAACAATGGTAATTGAAAATGTCTTTAGATTCAATCAAACAAATATATACTACAAAATTATGAAAGGGTGCTACTATTTTGTTTTTATTGCAACATTGTGGAACCCATAAATTAATATGATTTTAGACATGCAATTGTGACAATAATGATTGAAAATGTCCTTTAGATTGAATCATCTATATTTTTTTTAAGACATTTTCAATCATACTGAACAACTATTCTAAATTAATTTTTTTCATTATCTTCCTAATTAAAATAATATTAATTTATCACTTAATCGTCACTATATATTATATATAAACTTTATATATATATATATATATATATATATATACTAGTAATCTGCGGAGAGATATCTTATAATAGAAGAGAATCATTGTAAAATAAATGTTATCTTAAAATACAAATCCATTAAAGTCTTGCATGCAAAAAGCTGTGAATGGAGACAAGTGGCGAGGGTTCTATTTTATTTGGAATAATAAAATAGCACCTCAACAAAAGCTAAAACATGGCCTATAATTTTCAAAATCACGCCCTTATCTATCACGGTCGGGGTGCGAGTACGATTGCAGAGAGTTTAAAATTCATTAAAAATTCAGTAATCATGAATTCCTCAACGACCAATCTCTTTGACTCATCTGTCAGGTGAACACGCGCACTTTTTTTCGAAGACCAGACATCTCAATGTCATATGCAGGGGCAAAGAACCAAATATAAGAAGAGAAAAAAACAGAGTTTAATGCACTCCAACCGCTTTGAAACGAATCTGCAACCTGACATGATTGGAAGTTTGCTCTACTTTAGGCGATTCTAAAACCAGTGATTTCAGATGGGTAGAGGCACTGCAATCACAAAATCTAAAAAATCTATTTGTCCATTGTTGTCTTTATACTGGGACAAATTGTGAGTGAATGTGGAAGGCAGTATAGTAGCAAAGGAGGACAGGTGAACATTGAGAGAGTGAAAAGTAATGAGGCACCAATTAAGGATTTATATAAAATGCGCTCTCAAGATAATAAATTCCATCTTAACTGTGGTCGGAGTAGGAATGATATCTTATTCTCTATGGATGCTCAAGAAGTGGCATGACCAACAACACACAGTGCATGGAATACATGACCTTGGAGTTGTAACTAGACCCTGGTAAGTACCATAAAAAAGAAAGAAATGACAGATCCGAGTAAGAAAAAAAATGGAAGCAGTTAGTTTAATTCTGGGTGATTACATGGGATTTGAAGCTGTAAATGCTTCATATTTCCTGTTTTCATCTGTTTCATTGCAAATGCAAACAATTAATTCAACTAGCTATGAATATTTTTCAATATGTATTGTCTCAATACGAGTGGCCTAATGAAGTAGTCTTTACAAGTAATCCACCAGGTTAAAGAAGGTATTATGATAGTACCACGGTTATCTTTGCATTTTGCGCTTTTTAATTTTTAATTTGGTGTGGTGCCGTTGCTTGATGTCACACATTTGGATAAATTATGTTAAGAATCCTGGAGACCTTTCTACTGCTGGATCAATTGAAATTAAGCAAAATTGTCCCTTGACTTCTTTAATGGAAGCTTTTTACTGCATTCTAGACAGGGGTTTGTGCTAAATATTGCTTCAACTCAGGGTTAATTCACATGAAATGTTAACATATGTTAAAATGCTTGCTCCTATGTACATATGATTTTTTTAAAATGTCTTGGTCAATCTAGAGTGAGGTTATTTGCTGCATTCTCATGATTAATAAACTTACGGAATGGTTGAATGCACCCTATAGTTATCACACTGCAATCTCACGTGTTTGCTAAACTGTTGGGGGCTGGGTTCTTGCAGTAATTGAGCCCAGGTTATGTTCTTACCGGTGCCCCCCATTTCCATCAGACCATAGCCCCTTGACTACTCTGCATAAATTAGTATTAAGGGTTTTATATTAATATAGATTAAATTAAAAGTTGCTTGTGTTGGTAAGTGAGTTCTCATCTAGCATTCTGTTGGTTTTTGTGTGAGATAAGAGTGTTTAAAAAACTAACATATGTACCAAAAGTTGTGCTGGAAGCTGGCTTTTGGGAGTGCAAATGAAGCATCCTCCCTTGCTGCAGTTTTAAAATCACCTCAAGGTTCCTGCAAGCTTTGTAGGATCCCTTGCATTTGGTCAGTGCCGCTATGACATGTCCACAGTTTCATGCTTACGGAAATCAGTAACACATCCCTTGTTGAGGATTTCGTTCCACATTAATATCTCTCTATCCTTGTGTACAAACTTAAAAGTCAGTGAGAGTGAAAATCTCACGTGGAGAACAACTCTGAGACAAGGTGGTTTATAGGACACTTCTCTACCAAAATCTTTTCGATTTTTAATGGTTTTTGGCATAATTAAGATGTACTTACCCCAGTGAGATTGACCTTGGTTGGAGCTAATCCAACACAAGAGAGATTATTAAGATTAACTTTATTCACACTTATTTACATAAACGCTTAAAAAGGATGAGAGAAGTCCACCATTCCACCTGATATCTACACATAATACACATAACTATCTTATTTAACGTAAGTCCTTATTATATTCTGCCATATCACCATCTCTTTATATACTTTTACTTTCTCACTACTCTTCTGTATCTGCTCACTACTCTTCTGTATCTGCTGTTTGTGAGCCATTTCAATATAGTGGCATATGTGATACCTCATATATGCACCAAAGAAAAAGGGGTCATAACCAACTGTTCATTCAAGTCATCATGTCATGCCATGGACCCCCATATGATGCCATATATGTGCAAAGCCAAAACTATTGAAAATAGTCCATCTGTCAGCATATGTGGTGGCATGATATGTTTGGGAGATTCATGCTATCGAGAAGGTTGAAATTACACAGATGAAGAATTCTGCTAACTATTCTCCAGACTGAACCAGTTGTCTTGTCTCTGAGAAAACAAGATGAAGAATCCCACAACCTTAGGAGACAATTAGTCGGTCATGCTCACAAAAATAGAAATGTGCAAGTCTTCGCCAAAATTCTGATGTTGCTCATCCCATATGGCCATTGTAGTTTTGCAGAAGTTGTGATGCTGATTATCTACTTCTCTGTGTAGCTCAATGGATGCCAAAAGTGGGAAGTGGTGAAGGTGACAACAAAGAGGCTGCATAGTTGATTTATCAATGGATGCCAAAAGTGGCAAGTGGTGGAGGTGACCACAAATAGACTGCCTATTTGATTTATCAGGTCTTACTGCCTAGACCCCACTAACTTTTCCTTCCATTTCGCTCCTTCAAACATCTTTTCTTCATTATTGTCTTTTAGTGTTTGTTTGTAGTGTGTCAAAACATAAGAGTTTTTTGGGTACACCATAAAGTTGAATGTTCGATCATTCCATTGTATATCAATATTGTGGGATATTGTAAAAAATTATCCCATCCCTTCACAATTGTCTCTATATGGCAGACATGATGCCTCAAGCTTGCTAACTCGGTTGCCAATTTTACAATGGTGGAAGATTATTCCACTTTCCTTCATTCTGTGTCCAAGCTTTGAAGTTATGCTTGCTCACTTATTATAACCTCCTGCATTCTATCCATTTGGGGACATGTCACCATGTCTATCTCATTGATATTGGTAATGGTTGTTGCTTGTGGCACCAACTTCTATATAAAGGTATTTCCTAGAGAAATCAGTTCCCTTCTTTCCTCCCTTATTTCATCTTTAGTTATTTTATAATTTGACGTTGCTAGTGATAACTGCTGCCTAACCTGGTCAAGTTCATCCTTTGTCTTTTTCATGATTGTGCCCAACTAAGATAGAAGTAACCCACAACAACTTCTTTGTCCTGAGTGGTTTTGTTATTGTAGCCTTCAATTTATCTTTCTCCTCTTTGATTTAAGGGATCAATGGTCTCTTGAATGTATGCTTCTACCACGTCTTGTTTGAATGATTGTTTCTTATTTTTAGAGGGGTCCACTTGATTTGGAATGTTCTCCACCATGCTTTCTAGCCAGGTCTAATTGGTAGGGATGGGGATATTATGGCCTTGTGTCAGTGAGTTCAATGAGAGAATGAACTAAGTAGTTGACTAGGATGTTGTATATTCCGTGCCACTGTTCAAGGGCACAGCATCTCGTAGCCTTTATGGCAATTGAGCCCAGGTCAACTAAGATAAAAATTATGTATTAATAAATTCAGGGCAGACTTAGTAGTGAAATTAAGAGAATATCTACTAGGGCTGACTTATTGAAGTAATCAACTTTTAAGAGGTTTAGAATAAATCATATATATATATATATATATATATATATATTATACATACATACATACATACATATGTACACACACATATGTATATATATATGTACACACACACACACATATACATATAGTACATACGTATGTATGTACTCTCTCTCTCTCTCTCTATATATATATATATATATATAGAGAGAGAGAGAGAGAGAGAGAGAGAGAGAGAGAGAGAGAGAGAGAGAGAGAGAGAGAGAGAGAGAGTACATACATGTAATATCCCAGTAATTTTTGTTTTGAATTTTTAACAATAAGCGAGACAAGCAATCACCACAACCCGTTAAGGTTAGAGAAATAAACCAAACTACTGAAAGGGAACCCTTCCACCTTTTGTTCATCGAGAGCCCAGTCTGGGAGGGTGAGAGCATACGATGTTCCGAGGATCGTTAGCAACAATAATCAAACTGAAATTACAATGCCTGGGCGGCAAGCCAGCCCCTTCTGCTTATCCAGTAGGACAAAAACCAAACTCTTGGTGGTAAACCGACCAAGGGAAAATGACAAGATACTGAAATTCAATCACTCTACCGCGTGTTTCAGCAGGAGGACATTACATTAAACTATCACTCTACCGCATATTTCAGCGGGAGGACCATTGTATTGAACTTATCACTCGACCACTTATTCAGTGGGAGGACTGAGTACAAAAACTGAATTACAAACCTTAGAAGGCGGCAAGCCAGCCTCTTCCACTTATGCAGTGGGGATTACAAATAAGAGCAGAAAGAAGGGATGATCAATACTACTGAAACAACCTTACAAAATAGAGATGAGATGAGAAGAGTAATTGCAGATTTCTACAACAAGACTATCATTTTCTGTTACAACTAATCTGCAAGCTGAAAGTACTATTCAACAACCTATGGAAACATCAAAATACTCATAACTCTCTCATTTTTCACCCGAATCAACTCAAATCAATCCCAATCCCCCAATATAACACTAACAACAACCTCCAATCCAAACTACAACCCCAAACAACCCTTATTTAATTTGCACACATCCCAATGCAATTTCAGAAACCCATGCGATACCTAGGGATTTCGATTTTGTCTAGAAAAATCAATGCTCAATTAAACTTGCTAAAAACTTACACAATGTATCGCCATGGCTAGGAAGGAAGGATGAGCCGGTACCTAGAATGATGGAGTTGCCTGGTTAAGAGATGTGAGCAAAATATACTTTCAGCAGTCCCGCGACCAGCAACCAGAAACACTCAAATCCAACATAGAACACTCCATAATCTGCAACTCATTCACCAATCAGCAATGGGAACACAAGG
Source organism: Cryptomeria japonica (assembly GCF_030272615.1). NCBI lineage: Eukaryota > Viridiplantae > Streptophyta > Pinopsida > Cupressales > Cupressaceae > Cryptomeria > Cryptomeria japonica. The sequence continues at coordinate 165,422,056 of NC_081410.1, forward strand.
ACACAACTAGGTACTATCTTGCAAGTACGAAACTGAGACTCAGCTAGGAAGCCAACTTCGAAGCTCAGATGGTCAGTAGCCAAATTGGCAGCACAACGATGCAATTTTCAAAGATGTGGAAATGGGAGCCCAAGTCTCATATTTATAACTTCACACACCTCAACCCCAAATGCAATTTCCTTCAATTTCAATGCCTTTCATTTGCATTTCACTCCACTACATGTGGACCCCAAATGTGGTGCCATTTCCCACAAGTCAAACCTCACGCCTAAGGCAAGGACCCACGTTACACTTTGGCAAATATTAGAGATAAGTCATAAAAAAAAAATATCTTTCTCAATATTTCGACATCTCTTTAATAAACATGAAATTCGCCAAGAACTTAGGAAAAATAGGCATTAATCCCAATTTTAATAAATCAGTCGCAAATAATCAGATTAATTAAATATTAAACCTTAGGATAAGGAAATAATATTTAATTACGTCGCAAATGACTCGTACTGATTATTATCACAATTAGGATGAAACTGAGCCCGGACGACCATATAACTGTTGCAGAATCAGAACCCCTGTCTACTGCCAAAAATAGAATTGTGCCACACAACCACTTACTAAAAATAGTAAGTCAAGAACTAATGCTCAGAAAAGCATGATCATCACGTCCAGAGGCAAAACATGGAGAGCTCAGTAGGAGAGTAACTCCAGAATGGTCATTCCTTGACTTACTAAAAATAGTAAGTCCTCGTTTCATCAATGTTAGACCCTCATTCTTCATTCCACCTAGCCTACAGGTCTCAGGAATAGGCTAATGGACCACTGGAAGGTCATCAATGAGAAGGGGACATTACAGTCCGTCCTTCCCAAAATTGCTTGTCCTCAAGCAACTGCAAGGCTGAATGCAATAAAATCTCCTCACTTTCCCACGTAGCATCCTCTACTGGTAGGTTCTTCCATTTGATCAAGTATTCCCTGATCACTCTTCTCCTCAAAGATCGTTCCCTGAATTCAAGGATAGCTTCCGGAACCAAAACCAATTCTCCCTCCTCATCAAGTGGAGGCAACTCAGTTGAAGCAACAACATTATGTCCTAGAGCCTTCTTAAGGCGAGACACATGAAATACATTATGGATCCTGCTGCTTGTTGGCAATTCCAACTCGCAAGCCACTTCTCCAACCCTTTTGTTGACTTTGAAAGGTCCATAGAATCGTGGCTTCAACTTCTCAACCCCACTCTTCTTGAGAGTAGACTGTCTGTAGGGCTGGAGCCTCAGATAAACCATGTCGCCCACCTCAAAGGTGCGCTCAATTCGCTGCTGATCAGCATACAACTTCTGCTGATTCTATGCATGCTGGAGATTGTCCCTCAAAATCTTCAGAATATCCTGACTCTGCTGCATCATATCCTTTGCCTGAGGGGTTCTGCTATCACCAAATACCAAATCTGCGAAGCTAGGAGCTTCATAACTATATAGTGCCATGAATGGTGACATCTGGATGGACATGTGATAGGAGGAATTGTAACAATATTCCCCTAGGTGAAGCCATCTTACCCAAGTATTCTGCTGCTCCGAGACATAGTTTTTAAGATAACCTTCCAACCACTTAGTCACTATCTCGGTCTGCCCATCAGTTTGAGGGTGATAACTGGTGCTTGGAGTGAGCACAGTACCACACAATCTGAAAATCTCTTGCCAAAAAGCACTTAGGAATTTGCTGTCCCTATCACTCACAATGTTCTTCGGTAAACCATGTAATCTGAACACCTCCCAGAAGAACATTTCAGCAACTTGTGCTGCTGTAAAAGAGCTGGTGATGGCAAAGAAATGAGCAAACTTTGTAAGTCTGTCCACCACCACATAGATACTATCTTTCCCTTGAGCCTGAGGCAACCCTGTGATGAAATGCATGGAAATACTTTCCCATTTTTGACTGGGAATAGGCAAGGGTTGTAACAAACCAGCTGGTAGAGTGTGCTCATCTTTGTTCCTCTGACATGTATGACACTCCTTAATGTACTTCAAAACATCATTTTTCAGTCCCTTCCAAGAGAATCTCTCCCAGATCTGCCTGTATGTTTTGAAATAACCTTGGTGACCAGCAAGGGGGATGTCATGGAAGGTCTTCAAAATCTTCTCTTTTAACTTAGATTCAACTACTATGAAGATTCTTCCCTTGTACAGGATCAATCCCTCAACCAATTTGTACCTTTCATCATGAAAAGTACCTTCTATAAGGTTGGTTGCAAACTGATTTTTGGCATAATCAGCAAGCAACAACTCTCTCCAATCAACAGTAAGCTTGCAAAGTGAGCTTAAATGGGGTCTTCTGGATAAGGCATCCGCCACAATATTGTTTTTACCCTTAACATACTCAATATCGAAATCATAAGCTTGTAGCTTACTCACCCATTTCTGCGGTCTCTCATTCAGATCCTTCTGATGCATGAAGTGTTTAAGAATATTGTGATCAGTCTTAACAATGAATTTACTCCCTACCAGATACTGTCTGAACTTTGCAAGGGCATGCATTATGGCAAGCATTTCCTTGTCATAAATGGAATACAGTCTCTTAGGACCTCTCAATTTTCTGTTCTCAAAGACTATAGGGTGCTTTTCTTGCATGAGGACCGCACCAACACCTTCCCTAGATGCATCACACTATAGTTCAAATGGCTTGGTGAAATCAGGGAATGCTAAAACAGGGCAGGAACTCATGATCCCTTTAAATTGCTCAAATGTTGTCTGTGCCTTGTCGGACCATTCAAAAGCTCCTTTCTTTGTGAGATCTGTAAGGGGGGTAACCAACTGAGAATACCCCTTCACGAACCTCCGATAGAATCCACACAATCCCAAAAATCCCCTCAAATGTGTCATGTTTTCGGGAGTAGGCCAATCAAGGACGGCTTTAATCTTTTCGGGATCCACCTTCACACCACCCGCACTGATAATGTGACCGAGGTAGAGCAACTCTTCCATCCCAAACTCACATTTGGACTCCTTGGCAAACAGGGACTTAGATTCTAATATGCCCAACACTTCATCCAACTGCTGTAAATGTTCTTTCCAAGATTTGTTGAATATTAGGATGTCATAAAAAAATATCAAAACGAACTTCCTTAATTGTTCTTGGAAGATTCTGTTCATGCATGACTGGAATGTAGCAGGAGCATTAGTCAAACCAAAAGGCATGACTAGGAACTCAAAATGCCCAAAGTGGCATCTAAAAGCAGTCTTCTCCACATCTGAAGCTCTCATTTTGATCTGATGGTACCCTGATCTAAGGTCAATCTTGGAAAAGAACACTGCCCCATGTAGCTCGTCAATGAGCTCATCAATTCTCGGAATAGGATATTGATTCTTGATGTTTTCTGATTCAGGGCTTTGTAATCCACACACATGCGCATGGTCCCATCCTTTTTTCTCACCAAAACAACAGCCGAAGCAAAGGGGCTTTTGCTAGGCCGTATGTAACCCATGTCAAGCAATTCCTGAATTGCTTTCTCAATCTCATCCTTCTGCTTCTTAGGATATCGGTAAGGAGTAGTCATGACTGGCTTAGCTCCTTCTTCAAGCTCAATAATGTGTTCGGCACCTCTTTCAGGGGGCTTGCCAGGAGGGGGATTTTCGAACACCTTGCTTCTCTTAGTTATCAAAGCTTGAATGTCTTTAGGATAATTTCTGTGCTCTTGTTGTGGTTTTGATGGCATTACCATGATCTTGCTTCCATCCTTGACCATTGCTCAAATATCTGAGGAATAGCTGCCCTTATCCACCAATGGATTGGAAGGCATTATCAAACACTCTGCTGCCCACTCCACCTGATTATGATGGATCAGCCTTTGCATTCTTTTCAAGGATACAACTTTAAGTCCCCCATGCGACATTCCTCTCAAAACTACCTTCTTTCCTTCAGACATGAATTTCAGCTCCATGGTTTGTAGGTTTAGTGTGATCTCACCAAGAGATCTCAGCCATTGAATCCCGCGGATTGCATCATCAGTCCCTCCAATATTCACCACAAATAAATCATCTTTGATTTCATGATTTCCCAACTTCAGAGACATGTTGGAAATCATTCAGTTACAGGATATAGTGGAGCCATTCGCTACCATGACGTTGAAGCCCTCAACTTCCTCTGCCACTAGTCCCTTTTTTTGCAACAATCCTTTCATCAATGAAGTTGTGTGTTGCACCTGTGTCAATGAGAGCTATGACACGATGCTCTCCAATCACACCTCGAACTCTGAAGGCTTCATTTTTGTGAATGCTCGAGAGTTGAGCAACCACTCCTCTATCTTCTGACCCAAATTCAGGCCCTTTAGGAGCCTCTTCATACTCGCTGTCCTCAACTTCAGTTTGCTGTTTTGAAATTTCAGAATCTGATCCATTTGCTGAATAGCATTCCATTTGATGCAAATTCCCTTTTCCATGGCACCTATGTCCGGGAACCCAAGGTTCTCTGCAAGAATAACAAAGATTCTTTCTCCGGAGCTCTTGACGGAGCTCATCATCCATACGCGGAGGGAACCTCTTGGTCTAATTCGTGAACTTCTTCTTGTCCTTTCTGAAAGGGAAAGGCTTGGACTGAACTTTACTCTTTGGGGCAGCCAACTCCATACTTCTAGATTTTTTTATAGCTTTTGCCAGGGTGGACGGATCGAAAGCTTTGACCCATCCTCTCAAAGGTTCTTCAAGTCCTTCAGTGAAAAGGACAACCAACTGCTTCTTTGAGATGCTACTCACCATGACTGACAGGTTTTGGAATTCAGTCACGTAAGTATTCAATGAACCTTGCTGCTTGAGTTGTGCAAGTTATCTGAACTTCACCTCTGGATCCCTGGTGTCTAATCTCTCAATCAGCCTGTTGGTGAAATCAGCATAGGTGGTGATTAAGTTGTGACCAAGGGTGACCAACCCATGGTACCACCATTCGTGGGCCACTCCATCCAAGTGCAAGGTAGCAAACTTGATGGCAACTTCCTCTGGCATCGGCCTCAAGGACAAGTAATTGTCCAACTTTTGTACCCATGCTCTAGCTGTACTCTTAGCACTTCTATCAAAGTGTGCTAATGTCACTCTTCCAAAAGCTTGCTGATAATCTCTTGGGGCAGTAGACTTATAGTCATTCCTCCTTCCTCTCTTCATTTTTTGATTCATAAACTGATCCAAAGTTAGGATATCTCGGATCTCACTAGGAAGAGAAGCATACTCCATGTAGTTGTTTCTTATTTCATCAGCTGTGGGTATCTCTGTTTCAGCCTGTTGTACTTCTCTTGGCAGAAATACAGGTTGTAAAGGCCTTGGTGCTGAATCTCCATGGTTACTCCTGTTGTTACTCCCATTTCCATTGCCTACAGGAGCATTAGAAGTGCTGGCTTCCGGTCCATTGTTGGGCTGATTAGGGACCCCAACAACGTTCTGGTTGAGCTTTGCCAACAGTAAAGACATCATGTCCATCATGGCATTGAATTGCCTCTTTGCCTTCTTGTCAGGTGCCTCATTTGTCTCTATAGTCTTATCTGCCATTGAATCCACTGAATCTGAGGTATCTAGATCCTTCCCTCTATTTCTCAGTACTTCTGAAAATGTGTCCTCTTCGGGCACTATAGGAATCTGAAACTGCTGTCTCTTCTGCTCTCTGTTGTAGTATCTGACGTCTCTTTCACTCATGGAGACTTCTGAACCCACTGACTCTCATAGGCTGGCAGGAAGACCAACTCTGATACTACTGTAATATCCCAGTAATTTTTTTTTTGAATTTTTAACAATAAGCGACACAAGCAATCACCACAACCCGTTAAGGTTAGAGAAATAAACCGAACTACTGAAAGGGAACCCTTCCACCTTTTGTTCATCGAGAGCCCAGTCTGGGAGGGTGAGAGCATACGGTGTTCCGAGGATCGTTAGCAACAATAATCAAACTGAAATTACAATGCCTGGGCGGCAAGCTAGCCCCTTCTGCTTATCCAACAGGACAAAAACCAAACTCTTGGCGGTAAACCGACCAAGGGAAAATGACAAGAAACTGAAATTCAATCACTCTACTATGTGTTTCAGCGGGAGGACATTACATTAAGCTATCACTCTACCGCATATTTCAGCGGGAGGACCATTGTATTGAACTTATCACTCGACCACTTATTCAGTGGGAGGACTGAGTACAAAAACTGAATTACAAAACTTAGAAAGCGGCAAGCCAGCCTCTTCCACTTATGCAGTGGGGATTACAAATAAGAGCAGAAAGAAGGGATGATCAGTACTATTGAAACAACCTTACAAAATAGAGATGAGATGAGAAGAGTAATTGCAGATTTCTACAACAAGATTATTATCATTTTCTGTTACAACTAATCTGCAAGCTGAAAGTACTATTCAACAACCTATGGAAACATCAAAATACTCATAACTCTCTCATTTTTCACCCGAATCAACTCAAATCAATCCCAATCCCCCAATATAACACTAACAACAACCTCCAATCCAAACTACAACCCCAAACAACCCTTATTTAATTTGCACACATCCCAATGCAATTTCAGAAACCCATGCGATACCTAGGGATTTCGATTTTGTCTAGAAAAATCAATGCTCAATTAAACTTGCTAAAAACTTACACAATGTATCGCCATGGCTAGGAAGGAAGGATGAGCCGGTACCTAGAATGATGGAGTTGCCTGGTTAAGAGATGTGAGCAAAATATACTTTCAGCAGTCCCGCGACCAGCAACCAGAAACACTCAAATCCAACATAGAACACTCCATAATCTGCAACTCATTCACCAATCAGCAATGGGAACACAAGGACACAGCTAGGTACTATCTTGCAAGTACGAAACTGAGACTCAGCTAGGAAGCCAACTTCGAAGCTCAGATGGTCAGTAGCCAAATTGGTAGCACAACGATGCAATTTTCAAAGATGTGGAAATGGGAGCCCAAGTCTCATATTTATAACTTCACACACCTCAACCCCAAATGCAATTTCCTTCAATTTCAATGCCTTTCATTTGCATTTCACTCCACTACATGTGGACCCCAAATGTGGTGCCATTTCCCACAAGTCAAACCTCACGCCTAAGGCAAGGACCCACGTTACACTTTGGCAAATATTAGAGATAAGTCATAAAAAAAAAATATCTTTCTCAATATTTCGACATCTCTTTAATAAACATGAAATTCGCCAAGAACTTAGGAAAAATAGGCATTAATCCCAATTTTAATAAATCAGTCGCAAATAATCAGATTAATTAAATATTAAACCTTAGGATAAGGAAATAATATTTAATTACGTCGCAAATGACTCCCGTACTGATTATTATCACAGTCAGGATGAAACTGAGCCCAAACAACCACATAACTGCTGCAGAATCAGAACCCCTGTCTACTGCCAAAAATAGAATTGTGCCACACAACCACTTACTAAAAATAGTAAGTCAAGAACTAATGCTCAGAAAAACATGATCATCGCGTCCAGAGGCAAAACATGGAGAGCTCAGTAGGAGAGTAACTCCAGAATGGTCATTCCTTGACTTACTAAAAATAGTAAGTCCTCGTTTCATCAATGCTGGACCCTCATTCTTCATTCCACCTAGCCTACGGGTCTCAGGAATAGGCTAATGGACCATTGGAAGGTCATCAGTGAGAAGGGGACATTACGATATATATATATATATATATAGATAGATAGATAGAGAGAGAGAGAGAGAGAGAGAGAGAGAGAGAGAGAGAGAGAGAGAGAGTACATACATATGTATGTACTATGTATATATATATATATCAGGCCGACTTCACTACTGGCGCCTTAGGCTGACTTCATTTATCGATGCCCAAATTAATGAGTATCAATAAGCAGCGAGGGGTATAAATAAATGCAGCGCCTGTGATAGGAGAAGAAAAGGGTTAAGGTTAGACTTAATAAATAAACCATGAGCAGCAGTTATCATTAGTATTAGAGCAGCGATTATGTTGGAAGGTTGGTGCCTTCATCCTCTTGGTTGTTCAATGCCACCCTTGGGGATTCATGACTTGGCTTAATCGCCTCTCGTGGTTTGTTTATCTCTTGTGTTTGTATCGAACATTAATAGGTTGATCTTTTGGTGCAACGACAAACCTTGGGCCAACAAGTGGTATCAGAGCTCAGGTCATGGGTTCGAATCCCTTGGTCGTGCTAGGGGGGGACTGGAAGGTTGGTGCCTTCATCCTCTTGGTTGTTCAGCACTGCCCTTGGGGATTCGTGACATGGCTTAACTACCTCTTGTGGTTTGTTTATCTCTCGTGTTTGTATCGAACATTAATAGGTCGATCTTTTGGTGCAACGACAAACCTTGGGCCAACGGATTAAGACTATATGACAAAGAGGCATGTCCCTCTTGGTTTTCGTAGTAGGAATGTATGTAGATAATCTCTTGCTTCTAATATATATAGATATTCATAATCAATGATAATGAAGATTCCTTTAAAGCTTCAGCCAATTTGTCGTCCCATTATGGAGGGGAGATAGTGCATATGAGGAAGGCAAATAGCTTGGAAGCCATTCCGGTAGAGACACCCCAAGTGGGGCTGGGAGTCCAAATGGCGGATGTCCTTTTGTGCTACTGGGCTGGATGGAACGGCTCAAGGTGCTTTGTATGATCTCCCAAGTGGTGCTCCATAATGAAGATGGGTTGTTGGGTAGAACCTTAAAGGAATCCCACATGTATATTATGTAATTTACAATAATGATTAAGATAATGTCCCTAACCCTTGTATGAATGATTGACTTTATATCTAACATGATTGAGGGGTCTCAATCAAGATCTAATTGGTAAATGAGATCTCTATTCCATTTCTTACTGTACTTGGAATGGTGATTTTAGGGCAAAAACTAGGGCTATACTATATATAATCTAATGGCCCTCATATTTCGTGAGGCAAAATGTACCCACAGTTTGTAAAGCTCATGGGGCCTGAAATTGTTTTTAGACCATTGATATCTATTGAGATCAATGTTCCAAAAGCAATTTCGGGCCTCATGAGCATTACAAATCGGGGTACATTTTACCTTGCAAAATATAGCGAGGGCCTTTAGATTATATTTTAAGTCAATGGTGGCAACTAAAGATTGGTGATATGGCCCTAAAGTAACTAATAATTATGATATATTGTCGGTGAATTAATTTAGATTTCTACAATAACTTATAAAATTTAGAACCATATATCAAATCTTGTGGCAAGTTTTAATTTTAAAAGTTTTATAAAATACAATCTTTGGCGATTTATTAAAATAAAATTTTGTAAAAATGTGGCGATTCAGGTTGTCTTATAGCTTGAACTATTAACCAAATGTTGATTTCCAAATTTCAACTATTAGCCAATTGGTGAATATTCACCACTAAAAAAATCATTGGACATAGGGTGGGGTCAAAAGTTAAATAAAAAATGACACTTAGGGAGGCTAAACAAGGCCTAGGACAATATTGGGAAGGGGAACACCATGGCTAAGAAAAAATGATTAAAAAGACATACAAAACGCAGATGAAAAGAGCTAAAATGGACACGAAATTGTGATAAGGGTATGCAAATTCCATTGCCTTAGAAAGTTATGAAATGCTCTGTGGTTGCAATGCTAGAGGTTTGTGTGTTCTTTCCATTGTAGGAATAAGAAGAAGAAGGAACTTCATTGGGCAGACTTGTCAAAATTTTGACAGCAAAAGAGGGCACTTCATTGGGGAGACTGTGTCAAAATTTTGAGAGAGCAAATGAATGTACTAGTCTTTGTTTATGAATGAGCAAGTTTTTGTTTTCCAGATTTGTGTTGTAGCTCTTGTTCCTTGTGTGCGGCTCATCTTTGTGTTGGCTGCAAGGTTAAGATTGCCATTCATTTGGCTCTCTATCCTTGATTGCATTTGCTTCTTCTAGTAATTGAATCCTTTGTTTTTGGATTTTTACCATGCCATGCTTTTTGCCTCATCTTCTCTTATAATTGGTTATAAATTGCAATAAATTTTTTTTCATCTATTTTCCAAGTCTATCAATATTTCCTTTAAAGAATCATCTGTTAGGATTCCCAAAGATACTGAGAGGTGGGGGTGAATCAGTATCTAACCGGTATATCAAATTACTTGATTTAAAACATGAAAAGCATGTTAAAACTGAGTACCGGTAAACCAGAAATAATGCAGTAAATAAGAACAATAACAACAACATGAGAAGCCCACCATAACACAGTATTTTAATGAGGAAACCCGATGTGGGAAAAACCTCGGTGGGATTTGTGACCCACAATATTCGCTTACTGGCCAATAAGGGAATATTACTCTTACAATAGGTGCCTGCACATTCAGGAAGGCCAAGTGCCTAGAGCTCATTGCTCAATTACAAAAGAAGACTCACTGACTTACAAAAATGGATTATACTAATCCAATGTCTTGTACTGCTTTAGATTAGCATCTGCTATGCTAGATTCAGTACCGGTTTAAGCTCTGCTACAACATAAACCCTTAACCAATAATTCGCATATTAGGTCTACTATTACTTTTCCATACTTCGCATCCTATCTCGTCTTCAAAATGATCTACAATGATCTCATACACATATATGAGTCATATTACAATCGGCCATGTCGGCTTACAAAAGATTTTACAATTAATTACAAAATATATTAATACAAAATTGCTGTCGGCCAGGATGCCAGTATTCTTCCTTTTCGCTGTCGGTGTACTGTGTGCCGGTGTAGAGTTTGCCGGTGCCGATGCCGGTGCCTGTGTCTGCTGCTGGTATCACATGATTGCAAGGTTGCCATCAATGACAATACCTTCAATCACCTACAATTTCTCATTGGAGTGTGCATTTGCCAACATCATCATCATTTATTCTAGTGTTTATCGCTATTGTCAAACATGAAATAACATATTCTTTGGGCCCCTTTGCTTCAGAATCATATAATAACTCAAATGGGTTAATACTTTGTGTCTTTTATGGGTTGCCCGGTATGGCCACAATATTGTTGGCATCATATCATCCAAATTAATCCTTCGTAGAGGGCATTTATATGTCAATAATGCCTACAAAATCTTGCAAACTGCTTTTGCAATACCAATTGATTTTGGATTGTAAGGGGCACTTCTTTTGTGATCTATTACGAAGTACTTTGACATATCTTCAATAGTTTGGTTTAGAAAATGTTTTCCTTGATCACTAGTGATGCTAGTTGGACTCCTTTTTCTCTATTGCATTTCCTCTGTTAAGACCACTTTCTGTCCTTTCATGTGCTTCGCTTAGTATTGCCTCTCTTTCATGGTGCAAGACCATTTTCTTTACATCAAACTGGTTGGAGTTGAGAATCTGAAGAGCTGTATGTTCATTGGCCAAGCAACTTGGAATCCTTAAAACAATAATTGAGGCCTTAACAATATTTCTTTTTTTCCTTTTGTTAATGGTCAAGTGTATACTTATAGTTTATACTGCAACGCTTATAGTCTATATTTTGGTAAATCTGCTTGTATCTTCCATTATGGATATCTTGATTAAGTTCTTTCTTTCAAAGAGATTTAGGAAACATTGGCTCTTGTAATCTGCCTTCACAAGCATTTGCTCAGAAGGAGTATTCATAAATTTTAGTACTGTTAATATATTCTCTTTTTTATTGCCCATCAATTTATCACCGGAACACAACCCATCTGATTTAAGGGGGTGTTGACGTGTTTTTTATGACAGCGTCTAACAGAAAATAAAGTTGCCTAACGGTCACTTCACTCTCTGTTGATCAAAGTACGATTGTATGCTAAGATTGTTGGCTGATGTGATTTGCCGGTAATCCAAGGGGACTTATGCACACTCGAAGAAGATTAAGCAATTCTGCAATTTTCAATTCACTTGCGAATGATTTATCAATGGGGCTCTTTTTTAGGTTTTTTGGGTTTTAAGACGCAAAAAAAAAAAAGGGAAGGATTTAGGAAATCTATGCTAGCTCTAAGAACAAGGAGACAGTGATTGCTCAAGTAAAACCAAACCGCACTTTGCTTTGCCAATCCTCGTACAACTACACAAAGACGACGCAATCTTCAAAGGTTGTGCAGGAGTTTTTCATACCACCAATGGACACCATCATAGAAAAATATCCACTCGATGATCGAAGTTAAGTTTACACATAAAAAGGCTCAAACTAACCTCACAAAGTTAATAACAATCAGCTACTAACAAAAGGTATGAGCAAGGGTCTCATTGTAAACAATCTCATCAAATCCCATTCATCTAACAACTGAAAGCAAATCTAATGTAAGTGAAGAGAGCGAGACTATGCAAGTTGCAAAATAGAACAAGTATACACCATCAAATTGAACAATGTATTAAGTTACAACTTCAACAACTTATAGCAACAATCTCAAAAAGCAATCTCTCCTCCTTTTACAAATGAGGAGCGTCACCCCTTTATATAGGCTTCATGCCTTGGCTACATGCAAAACCTAATTAGGGTTTTCCCCTAAAAGATTCCCCACACATGATGCAACAAGGTGGGAATTAACAATTAATGCCCATCATGCCCATATACAATTAATTCCAGCCTATTACAATTGGTAACCAATATACAATAAATGCACTATTTTCCACTAAATTTGCCCAACATGCAATGAATATTCCCTCATGCAAAAATCACCCATCATGCCATAAATGATCCATCATCTCCATGCCACGGCTGCATGCAAAAGGAATTTGCCATAATGCCTTAAATGTGACAGCTGCATGCAAAAGATGCTCCATTAATTCAAAATGCGTTGACCTGGCCACCACTTGGTCAAAGTTTTCCAGCAATAAATATGCCACTATGTCACTCGGTCAAAAGATCCTCATCCAAAAATGGACGACCATTATCTCGCTCATTAATGGCATAAGCAATGAACTTGAAAACTATGATCTTCAATTTTCCTACGGAGATACTTGGCATACTTCCTATCTTGAACTCCATCAAAGTAATTTATTCTTCACTCTTGGAGAGAAAACTCTCCCATTCTGCTACCATTTCCTGTGTCCTCCGCATAGTGCTGGAAAATAAAGAAACATTTACCAAGTGTGCCTTGGAAAATGCACCCTCAAAGAAAAATTCATGCAACTAGGCCCTTAGAAAATTTACTGTCACCCCGCTCTCATTCAACTTCCTTGCAAATAATGCCTCAACTGCATTGAGGATTTCCTCATGTACTCTTTTGATTGAGTCTTTCAAAATCAAAGACTCCATGCTGAATCTTTTAAAGGCCTCCCTTCCAGTGCAGACGGTGCAAAACCATTGCAGGAAATCATAAATGTCGTTCTCTTGAATCACCTTCCCGCTAATCAATGTCTACTTTGGAACTTTCATCAAGGCTCTGAGTCGTGGAATGGTTAGGTCTTGATAAATGTGAACATCTTCCCATGCACCATTTGCTACCTCTAGCTGGTTCAAAAGGGCAACAAGTCTAGAATGAAAGCTAGCCAGGTCTTCATTGAATTTTCCGGCTGCGGTGAAAACATCCTCCACCCATTCCTTAGAATATTGGGCAATTTTCCTCACCTTTTCAGCGGCATCAATGGATTCCTTAGGAAGAGAGGAAGGAGGAACAAAGGACGGATCCTCCTCTCTGAGTGGCTGCTTGAAACTCTTGACATGCTCTCATAGGGCCTTGTTTTCACTCTTCAGTCTTCTACATTTTTCCTTCAGCTTCTGCATCTGTTCCTTCATAGCCAAGGAAGATCCTTTAAATTCATCTATCACCTGCGTCGTGGAAGCATGCCCTAAATCAACCTCTCTGATCACATAATCATTTGGCATGATTTCATTTCTGTCCTTGTCCATTGCAGGCTCAGCGATATATAAAGTTCTAGATCCAGACTCATTCCTTGTGACCTTGGAAAACTTCCGGGCAGCCTTCTTTTTTGCTGGTTTATCCATTCTTCTTAGAAGTTCTTCCAACTCTTGTGCTGGATCCACTTCCTTTTTTTGGTTTCTTTTCTCAATTTGTCTCTTAGCCAATTTGGAGCAATTGTTGATTCATCCGTGCCTGCTCTTGTGAAGCTTCCTCCATTTCTCGAAGGATCGTTTCTATGAAACTATCTTGGCATGGTTCTTCTCGATGGGAGGGAAGTTCTTGCCTTTGACTTCCTGGCTGAGTTGGCCTATGTGCAACGCTGATGCTAAGAACATCCTGTGTAAGTGTGTTATCAGGAAAACTGCCTTGTGGTGGATTTGATGGATTTTCTTGTGTGAACATTTCCACCTCTCGCACATTGGAAGAACTAGCTGGGGTTCGAACTTCTTCAATCCTTGCTCTTTTCTGCTGTGGTTCTTCTTGGTGGACTTCATGTTGAACATCCGGTTGGGCTTCTTGCTGGACTTGTGGTTGAACTTCCTTCCTCTTCTTTCTCCTAGGCTTCTTTGGAGCATTCTTTCCTTCACCAGGTCCAACTCCTTTCTACTGGATTTCTCCCTCCTTAGCTTGGACTTGTGACGATCCTTCTGTGGCTTCATTGTGGGAATCTAGATTTCCCATTAACTGGTAGCTCAAGTGGACATTCCATTCCTTCAGTGCCTTGACATGCTGATTGATCCAATGCCTAGTGAACTTCAGAACTGGTTTGGCTAAAATGTCTAGATCATCAACTTCTGGTTTTGACCAATCCAGGAGCTGGATAGGTTGGTCCTTTACCTTTTCAAATTTTGGTTGCACTACGTTTGGATCCTCCTTTACTTGATCCGGCATTTGAACTATTTCACCAATCCTGATCATGTTAAGGGGTAGTCTGGAAAACATTTTCTTCTTTATGATATGGATCAAAGTAAGATATGGATGTGTAGAATGGTAACTGGTAGAATGCCAATTCCTCCACTGCCTTCTCAGCTATTGCCAAGTTTAGGCACAATTCCACATAATCACCCAGGACAATTGGGAACTCAATGGATAATTTCTTTTTCTTTTTCTAAATCTAGTCATATGCTATCAATTGTCTGATAAGCTCCAGCAAGACCGGTTTGTTTGATGGATATCTTGGCAATTTATGTGGTTGGGAGGAGAATCCTTGTGTCTTGATATAAGTAAACTTTGGAAACTGCAAGAACATGACTCCGAACTTTTGCACCAGTGCCCTAGCTTCAGGTGACACTCTTGTATGAAGCTCATTCTGCATCAACCTGGTTAAATACATAGTAAAAGTGTCATTCACCAATTTGAATGAGCTAGTGCTGTTCAGGTGCAACTCGGGATAACATTCATGGACCTTAAGCTGTTTTGGTCCACATCCCATGGGCCCATTTCCTGGCAAACCATCGAAGCCACCCATCCTCAAGAGTGAATAAATCACATATGAGCTCATGTAGAAGGATTGGGTTTTCTTTTCCTTAAGATTTTTCAACTGCTCGTGCACGTAATGGCTAATCAACTTGGCCCAATCCACTATTCCATTGGCATTCATGACCTCACCAACATAAAAGAACATCTATTTCTCAAAATTGATGGCATGTGGGCACCCCATAATCTTGCTTAACATCATCAACAAGTCCACATACTCTTGCTTGAATTCAAAAATAGTGAGCTGTTTGGGCATCTTGGAGTGAGGCCTTGGTTTCTACATCTAGTTCTTGTTGATTACTCCAACACATCTGTCAGGATCTACATCATACATTGCTTCAGCTCTATCCTTAGTCTTGTAGGTCATGGAATGATGCAATGAGATTCCAAATGTTTCCCCAATAGCTTCCGGAGTTAGATTGGCCAAAGCTTGCCACTCTCTCTTGAAATAGTTCTTCTCTCCGGGTTGTAGTCTTTTGCACATTCCAAGATCAACTGTGGACATTGGATAGATGGAGGGAAACCTGCTGCTGCAACAATTCCACTTTTAACAATCTTGGCAGTGATAGGTGATGGATTATGTCCGGCTGTTCCAAACATCCTGATCCGAAAAGCAGCCAAATTGAAAATCCCTAGATTTGTGTCACTAATTTCCTTCCATTTGGAGACAATTTTGGACTCTGGAAGGAATCCCTTCATCTCACTGTCTCATTGTCTCCACGATCAAAACTTCTGGAAAGGAACAAGAAATTCTTCAATTCTGACATTGCTACTTATCTCCAACTTTAGCTCTCTCCAAATTCACATGTGAGAAATGAATTGTGTTTGCATGCTTAAATATAATTCTCTCACCAACTTGCTAAGTTGGCAAAAGACCAACTTTGGCAGTTGTTTTAATGATGCGTCATACTTTCCTCTTCAACATCCCATGCAAACGGGACCCACCATTGTCATTGTGTTTCAAAATGGAATTTTCCATTAATTCCTTGAGTTATGTGGAATATTCTTTCTTTTTGAGTCGCCAACTTGCCAACTTTCCATTTTGAATGTTGGAGGGATCTTTGAAGGATTTACTTGAGATTTTTACCATCCATCCACTTGGTGAGAAACCCTAGGAGAGAAAACTTCAGGAGAGAGAAAATATGATTCAAGGAGAGTTTTCTTTGAAGTTTTGAATTTTCCTTGCCTTGGAGGAGATTTCTCTTTGATTTTCAACATTTCCTATTTTTTAGGGTTTTCGAAAAACTAGGGTTATAGGGTTCAAGAGAGTGAAAATTGTCTTAGGAATCCAAATCTATCATCATTTAGAAATTTGGATGATTTTTGATGCCCGAAAATGGATTTTTCAAAATTTTTCCCGAGGGGAATTTTCTTGTTCAGTTCTTCCTTGCCTTAGAATTTTTTACCTTCAATTCATCCTGGTCGTGGAATTCATGTTGTGAAGGAATTTTCCACTTGGAAGGAAATTCCTTCCCTTCTTCATTTTGGTGTCCCACAACTATCTTGGGCAGTAATTCCTCGTCATGGAGGAATTTTTTGTTTTTGCTATCTTTCATGACCCCCCTTCTTGAGCGCTCTCCACTGTGTTTGGGCACTATTTCACTGAGTGCAGGAAATTTCTTTCTTTTTCAACCTTCCATGACATCCTTACTTTGGCGGCCATCACCTGACTTGGGCGCCAATTTGACATGGTGGAGGAATCTTTGACTTTGTTGATTTTCCATGGCACCCCTTGCTTGGCACCCATCTCCTAACTTGGGCGCTAAATCATTGACTGGCAAGAATTTTGGGGGTTTAGCACCCAAAAGGAGAAGTGGGAGCCAAATGGGGTGGTGGAGGAAGATTCCTCCACCACCCCATTTTGGCGCCCACTTCTCCTTTTGGGCGCTAATTCATGTACCTGTAGGAAGGCGTGTTGTAGAGGAATTCTTCCACAACACCAATTTGGCATCCCCTTGTTTCTATCAGGCATTTCAATGCCTTAGGAAATTTTCATCCCGACAGCCATTTTTCAACCATTTTCAGATTCAAGATACCACATTTGGAATTGAAGTGATTTTGTGCCAGACTTGAAGATTTTTGATGTTTTCCACTGTTGGAATGTTTAGGAATGCTCAGTCTTCAGTGCCTGCCAAAATATACTTTCCCAAAATAGAAAGTGCTTTAAAATGTTAGGATTAGGGCAAAACAGGATGTAGTGACACTAAAAATAGAAACTTACAAAAAATGGAAACTACTAAAAATAGTAAGTTTGATTTTGGGCAAAATTAGACCAATCTGGGAGGTAGTGAAATCCCTAAAAAATAGGAACTTTCTAAAAATAGAAAGTTGCTCAAAATTTGCTCAAATTTCACGGGTAGGTTCCTTAAAGGGTCATGACTCCTATGCAATGCATAGTTTTCCCAAAACCCTAAAGGAAAGGCCTCAAATCCAAGTTTGACCCCTAAAAGGGACAAAACAGGCTTTGGACTTGGCCAAATTTGCTCAAACGAGCTGCAAACTTGATCAACTTGACCCCCAAACACTTGCAAACTGAGGAGACTGATGTTACTGCCGTGAAAACACCCAACAAACCAAAACCAAAAGACCAAGAGGGCCTAAAAATTAGGGGGTCCCCATTTGCAATGGGGTGATGTGTGATTAGGTCACAATAGGGGGTAAGTCAAGGGATTATCACGATGTGCAAATCTGAGTTTCATGTGTTTACTTTAGTGTTTTCACTTTTAGTGGAGTTCATCATTTAGTGGATTCTAACTCCCATATAAGTATTACTTGTAATTTTTTAATGAGATGTTATTTGTTTGAAGGATTACTTGTTCAAGGATCTCCATTGTTATTATTCTTCCAAGAAAGAGTTCATTCTTTCAATTGTACACAGTCCTTGAGTTGAGGAAACACACAGGTTATGAGTAATCTCTTATGTCTTTGATCTGTATTTAGGAGTTATTGTTTAGAGTCTAGATATTCTCAGAATGCTCCATCTCTGGCTATATAAATTGACATTAGAAATGGGATGAACTTACCTATTCTTAAAAATGAAAATGAACATACCTCCAGCTTAAGAGATGATTTTAGGACAGCCAACTGTATGGTTAGATAGAATCCTTAAGATATAAATAAACAAGAGATCCTGTCATAGATTAACCATTAAAACTTGGTTGGAACTTGGGATTATATGATAAATTCAATGGTTCTTTATTTTATAAGTGGGCATGCTTGCAAAAATGGTTTCTATTACCACTTTAGAGTCAAACGAACTACTTGAGATGGTAAGCACCAAGGATTTAATTATGTTTTGTTGATAAATGACCTCTTTTTCAAATACACAATGGGTGCTTATCTTCAGTTCAGTTTGCATTCTATCAAAATTAACACGGAATTGCTTCTAGTTCTGGTCATGATGTAGCTGTGCCTAGACATAGAAGTGGAATGTTACTTAAATATTTAATAACTAGTTTAAAACATTCATTCAATGTATTTTTGGATCTATAACTTTTCAACTAGTGTCCATTGATCAATCACTTGAACACAACCCATGCGACTCAAGGGGGTTAGTCAAAAGTCAAGGCGTTATCATGCTGTGTAAATCTGAGTTTCATGTGTTTACTAACTTTACTTTAGTGTTTTATCTTTTAGTGGAGTTCATCATTTAATAGTTTGAGTTTCATGTGTTTACTAACTTTACTTTAGTGTTTTATCTTTTAGTGGAGTTCATCATTTAATAGATTTTAACTCCCATATAAGTATTACTTGTAATTTTTTAGTGAGATGTTATTTGTTTGAAGGATTACTTGTAACAAGGATCTCCATTGTTTTTATTCTTCCAAGAAAGAGTTCATTCTTTCACTTGTACATGCAGTCCCTGAACTGAGGAAACACACAGGTTATGAGCAAGCTCTTATGTCTTTGATTTGTATGTAGGAGTTATTGTTTAGAATCTTAATATTCTTATTATGCTCCATCTCTGGCTATATAAATTTTGACATTAGAATTGTGATGAACCTACCTTTCTTTTAAACTGAAAATGGACATACCTCCAGCTTAAGAGATGATTGTAGGACAACGTACTGTATGGTTAGATAGAATCCTAAAGATATAAACAAATAAGAGATCCTGTTATAGGTTAACCATTAAAACTTGGTGGTAAGTATATGATAAATTCCATGGTTATTTTTTTATAAGTTGGTATCCTTGCGAAAATGGTTTCTATTACCACATTAGAACCAAACAACTACTTGAGTAGGATTTCAACCATGCAAGAGTATCTAAGGACTAAATAAGGGCATTCAAGGCCTATGTTAAATTATATTAAGGAGCCTGTTATATGTTAAGGATATATAGTTTCTAATTGGTGTTAACATTAGTCGACTACACATATACTGTTGTTTATCTAATTTACCTTTTTTGGTCTTATTCCATAAAATTTAGGCTGTGTAATCTTACTGTGACCACCTATATTCTGCTACAATCTATATACTGAATATAGGACCATAACGTGGACTCAAAGTAATATTGAAAATGTCTATTGGGAACATGGAATAGACAACTGACATTAAGTTTGTTTTCCATTATTGGTACGCTTTTTATTCATCAAAGATTTCTGTTAAGGCTAGACAGAGAGTATAAGATTGCCAACAGCACTCGGGCGGCTTGTTAGAAGTTTTGGTTCATCCTGCATTCTTGTAGTGTAAGATCGAGGGGTTTGCAGGACTGGATCACTTGAGAATATGTTAGCCTCTCTGTCAGACCTTTTGGGTAGATGATGAACTCCTGAGTTAAACCTGGATGATTTACAATAATGGAAAGGATGTTTAGAATAATGTTAGATAAGCTATATATCTTGTATATGGAGGCACAAAGGGAAATTGACTTCATAGAGAGCCCTCGTATCTGCAATAAGAATAGATTGAGCCTTTCAAAGCAGTTTTACTTTTAACTTGTCATGTTGTGCTAAAAATTTAAGGTG
Source organism: Cryptomeria japonica (assembly GCF_030272615.1). NCBI lineage: Eukaryota > Viridiplantae > Streptophyta > Pinopsida > Cupressales > Cupressaceae > Cryptomeria > Cryptomeria japonica. Next base: position 165,442,313 of record NC_081410.1, read on the forward strand.
TAACTATTTAGAGAAAATGTAATTCTGGAGATTTACGTGCTCTCATTGCTTATGTGGGGTGATGGTGTTTTTTGTAGATTCTAGAATGTTGGCTGTTGTACTCTTATGTACACTCATAGTTTTATTATTTAGCATAATAAGCATACTTTAGAACTTTAATCATCAGAAAATACCTTTTTTTTTTTGTTACATTATCACTAATTTGATAAGTACATTATTCAAATATAAAAAAAAACAAGAAATTGATAATAATCTGTTCAACTTTTTTCAAACATCATTTTCTAGATTAATGGTTATTTCATTTAACTTATTGCAAATTGAGGTTTGCCATATTTTGGTTGTATTGTCTTAATTTTAAAATCAATTCTGATTCTTATCTTATTTCTCTAATTCTTTGTTGTTATCCAAGATCTGACTAGCACAGAACTTAATTTGTGCAGGTTTATTTACACATTGTTGAGCATGGGCATGTTGCTATGCTTCATTGCACTCTTAGGTCATTTTGCTGTTGAAACTGCAAATGGCTTCTCCCTTTCTATTGTATCCTTATTCTCAGATAACTGTGTCGTGCTGTTATTGTTAGATCAGTTAAATAAGTTATCATATGTGCTTCTCTTGTTCATTTATTATTAAAATAGGATTTTTGAATCCCTCTATTTGACCTCATGTGATTACTAAGTAAGGAACAATCAACGTTCTTAGTGCACCTAGGATAAATTTTAGGGTAAATGCATCCGATTCTTGATTAAGGTCTTCAGTCATTCTCCGTTTTTTTTCATCTAGAAGGCATTTTTGGATCATTTGAACCAAAATTTCAAGAGTTTTTAAGATTCAAAAGTTTGAAGTATTGCTAAATTAATTTAAAAAATAATACTGGCAAATACCAAATATTTTAGAACAAATATGAACTTCTTTACCAAGTTGATTCTTATGTGAAAATGTGTGTCCGAGGAGGAAAATGAGAATACATGAAGCAGATTCTTTGATGCTTCTGCTTGTTGTTAGAAAACATTTAAAAGATTGTAACATCAAAAACATCAACAGCAGTAATATCCAGATATAGCCTGAAGCCCGAATGATATCAAAGAACAGAAATTCAAAGTTCAAATTTAGGTAAATCCATAGAAAATAAAAAATTTACCAAAATCAAAGAATTTAGTAATCGTTTAATATTAAACCAATTCATTGGCACTTATTTGGCCTATCAAGGTCTCTGATATTCCATGCATTAAGAAGGTAAGTGTTTCCTGAATCCACTATGATTTGCTCTAGGACTTCTTCAGTTTCTTAATTTTTCTAGAGCTGGGATTGACAGTAATTCAATCCCTAACAGTCTTCTAACAGGTCTATTTTATTTTCGGATGTTTTTTATTTGCCTTTTTGACCTAAGGGCATATCACAAAAATCTACTGTGTTTTATCTCCACCATTTGATTTGCCTCTAGTGCTTGTAGATCTGATCAACCAACACAGAAAACATGCACTTGTTCTTATTAGCATTTAGTTTTGTTCTTGATTTTTTAGGGCATAATTTAATGCCCCCATCCTGAGCATGATCTGTTGGTGGACAATTAGCCTATATTTCGAATTTCCCATAGGGTAATTGGTAAGGGAAACTTCAAAGTTTGTGAAGAGCATAAGTTCGGTATTGCAGGGTTTCTATTCATGGCAATGAGCTCAGTTAGTTGGGCGGATCATTGTAACACTTTCAAAAGTGTTTTCCGACATTTGGGGAGCTCTCCAAACTTCGTGGAGGAGCAGTCTATTTTTAGTAAGTCATTCAGTTGCTTCCAATCATCATCCCAAATCTTCAGTATCATGTTGGTTTGATTAGAGTTTGTTTTCTATACTATTTCAGTGCTTTTTGTAACTTGGGTCATATAATTTAAATATTCACTTAAGTTTCTAATGTTATTAAAATATTAAAGTGATAGCTTAAGTAAAACATCTCTTTAAAAAGGTGTTGAAGTGGGTTTCAAAGTTGGATGACTAGGACATGGGGGGCCTTTTTGGACATTTACATATTATTTATCTTTCTAAAAGGTCATTTTGGTGAATATTGATTTCAAAATTATGAATATTTCTCTTCAAAAAGCTATATAAGGAGAATGAGGGCTCATTATGAGGTTAGATTGGAGAATGTTATTGTTATGCTTCTGGAGAGAACTTGAGTTATTCCAAGCTTCTTGAGGATGAAAACCTCCTTGGAGTTACTGGTTTTGGGGATGAAAACCCTCCTAGTTGGCTATTGTGGTTTCATATAGAGATCTCCATTGTGCTACAGATTGAAGTTTCAGATTTTGGGTTGCTGAGATAAAGATCTTCGCAATGTTTTGTGTAGTTGGTTTTTGGTGTGATTGCTAGTAAGATTTAGCGATCATTGAAAGTGTTTGTTTAAAGGCGATTTTGGGAGGTTCATAGTTGGTTGTACCATTCTTGTTGGTTGCCGCTTTGTGGGTAAATTTGTTGAATGTTTCATTTCCTTTGTATGCTGTTTAGACACCACTTTCCTCATTGTTGCAGGCTGTACACTCTACAAAGGTTTTGTAGTCAAATAAAATAGGCCGTACCATTCTAGTACAGGTCATACCATGGTGTTGGAAAGGCATGTGTGAGCTAGAGACTAGAATGCCTAGTTTTGGGAGCTCTTTCCACTTGGTAAGGGGGTTCCTTGACACTACTGGAAGATTCTATGCCTTTTTTTGGTGGAGAAAGGATTATATAAGGAGTTATCTGTTATTCATTGTGTTGATGTGTTTTTTATACACATGCAAACACAGAATAAAATACCCAAAAGTATCTTATCCTCTCTTGAACAAAGCGTCTCAAATGCTGAAGATTGGCTTAAGGATCACTTGAGACAACTCCAAGGTTCTGGTATGTTGGGTCACGACGTGTGGATAAGCTCATTGGTTTGATGTGATTATGCTGGAATCACAAGGTGACTTACGTTGAATGCTTGAATGCTTGAATCGCTGGAACTTGATCATCTGATATTGCAATCTTGTGATGCTTTTTTTTCCTAAACTAGCTTGACTTTGAAAAAAGGGCAAAAGATAAAGGGTTGAGAGAGTCTATTCTAAGGCCTAGAATGTAAGAAGATGGATGAATGATTAGGTGGAATCCTACTGGGCAAGGTCTCACCATCAACTTGAACAATTTGACACAAGCTCAGTGCAATCTTCTAAGGACATTTCAAAGATGTTCAAATCATTACCATCAAACATTGCTCACCATTCAAGTCAATGCATAAACAATGGATGCATAAACAATTTGAAGTTAAGCTCATATCATTCCAGTTGATGAAGTTCGCTCATCTCCTCCAAAACATGAAGTTCACTCCAGGATGGGAGCACATGAAGTAACCTTCTATCTTGCTTATTGTTGACGTGTATTTTGTACACGATCATACACAGAATAAAATACCGACAGGCATCTTATCCTCTCTTGAGAAAATAGTCTCTAACTGCTGAAGATCTGCAAAAAGGATCAGTTAGATGGACTCCAAGGTTCTTTTAGTGGGGTCTCCACGTGTGGACAAGCTTTTTAGTGGTATGATGTGATTTGCTGTTTCCTCCAAGGCGTCTTACGGATTCAAAAGCTCGAAGATTTTACTAACCTAAAAGGAACTTTCAAAAAAAATGGAAAAAGGACAGGGTTTAAGAGGTCTAATCTAGCCTAACCCTATGAACGACTTAGCATGAATGAGATTTGGCAAGACTCAACCAACTTCAATTTTGCCATAAGATAACAACTTAATTGAAATTAGTGCGATCTTCTAAGGTAATAATGGTATTCAATGCATCAAAGACCAAGGACACTACTACGAAGGTACATATCCTAGATGCGAAAATGCTTGAAGGTTAAGGACTCAAAATGTTTTCCAGTCGACCACGCAAGGCGTTCCTACAATCAGCAAGAAGCTAGTGGTTTGGATTGCGAATCCTACCAAATATCAAATCTCACACTTAGCCTTTCAAATTAACAAACTACTTTGATTGAGCGTGATTCAAGTACATCCAACAACCATGAAGATAACTTATGAAATTTGCAACAAAACACCATAACTTCAATATTTTATTGATTTCCAAGTCATCATATACAACAATTGCTTGAATTTCTCTCTTCAAGACTCAATCTTGCTACAAAATAAAAATTGCTTACAACTCTAATCTCTCTATTTCACTCTTATCTGACTATTCGACTATTAACTCACACCAAATGAAATGAAAAATGGGGGTATAAATAGCATCCCCAGTTACAATGAAAGGTCCAGATTGAAAGCAAATCAATGGACAAGATCATGACACCTAAACCCTAATTAGGGTTTGTTACAAATGACCTCCTTTTTACTGAACAATATTAAATACATAGCCAAATATTAAATTTGGCACAAAAATCTAGGAGGTATCAACCAATGAGAAATAAGATGTCATGTCATCTGTAACAACCTTTCATCTAGAATCTTATTCCCTTTCCAATTCTCTTTCTTAGCATATGCAATGAATTTTGTCACGATTTCTTCGATTTCTGTGCTTGGAATCTCGGGAAGATTCTTGATACTCTCTTCTAAGTGGATAACCTGATCAAATGCATCTAGAAGAGCTGTGTCCCAAGTAGGTTCAAGTTCCTTTGTTCTATCAATCAGGAGCATGGTGGCATACATCTGATCATACTGCTCATCTGTAACATCTGCGTCCTTGCGAAAGATGATCTTGATTCTATCCTCAAATTCTTGTATATCCACATCTGTCTCGACCTCGATCCTTCTGCCAAGAATGGTACGAAGTACCTCAAATACTCTGTCCTGGATCGGATTGATCACCTCCTCAACTTGACCACATCTAACACTGATGTCCTCAAAGAGAACACTCTTTATATGGAGTAAGGTTGACCACTGAAACAAACTGTGAGAATCACCTTCTAAGATCTTCTCTTGTGCTAAAATTCTTCTGGATGTGTGTCTTATAACTTTCAAGACAGGAATGACAACGTCCTTGGTATGGGCAAATGCAGCTACTGTTGCCATCAATCTGTGAATAATCTCAAGAACTTGGATAGCCTGATGGGTGATCTTCGACATCCTTGTAACAAACTCAATGGCCACCGTGTGAGATCTATCCATCCAACTACATGTACGCTGGACCATATTCCTGAATCTTTCTGCTTCATTGATTGATTGAAGGGGTAATGCCTGCAATGGTGATCTAACTGGATCCTGACGTCCCAAAGGTTCATTGATGTGACTGAAATAAGTCCTCCATGCACCTCTCTCTCTCTCAAGCTTTCTATTCTTTTCTACTTCTTCTCTAAACTTGTCCTTCAATGCCTCAAATGTGTCGGTGGCATCATCTAAAGTTTGCTCTGCTGTGGACGGTCCTAACTCAATAGTCTGTATATGATAGTCTTCTGCTAGGATCTCACCCTCATATTTGTCTGCTGCCGGTGTAGCTATCTGCAGTTTTCTAGATCCAGCCTCATCTCGAATCATCTTGGACATCTTTGTAGCCTTCTTCTTCTCTGTTGTCATATGTGAACGTCCCACAAGGCTCTCTAAATCAATTGCACTGTCCTCGTCCTCTACGACGATCACCTTGGTCAATCTTTCCTTCAACCAATCTGGAATATTCGATCTTGTCTCTTGAACTTGAATTTCTTTATGTACTATTTCTTCTTGTCTGGGAGGAGATGTCACTTCATTATCATTGTCTAAATCATAGTCTTGGAGAGATCCATCGGATGAAACATGCTGTGCTTGTCCTTCCTCCTGCCTGTCATTCTGTACCATCGATTCCATGGATTCTTCCACTCGAACTGTTCTATCCTCTGGTCTGGAAGAAGTACCTGGTGTTTGATCTTTGTTAGCACCTTGCTTTTTCTTGGAAGGTTCTTTCTTTTCTGATCTTTCCTTTCTCTTCGAACCTCTCGAATGGAGATTGCCCTCACTGGCACATCGAAGGTTACCTTCACCCGAATTCCTAGGATTAGGATTGCCTTCACTAACACTGGCTCCACCTTCGGCTGGCTTTTCTTCCAAAGTAAAAGACATGGCTATACCTTGTTCTCTCAACTTCTGATGTTGAACGTCTACCCATCTGCGAGTACAAGACAAGACTGGTGCCATCAATTCATCTAAGTCCACGGCCTCGGGCTCATTCCAATTCAAACTTATTGTTTTGCTTTCTCTATCATATGAAGATTGGATGTGCCTGCCGTTGTCCTGAGCTTGGTCGGCTATTCTGTAAATCTTACATTTCCTGATGAAATCCAAAGGCAATCTAGAATGTATCTTTCGTTTTACTTCGAGATCATCTAGGAGATTCATCATAAAATCTTCAATCTGGTACTCATGTCTAAATCTTCTACCGACCGTCTCCTCTAAATGTCCATGTGGATCAAAACTATTCCTCCAAGCAAAAGATGAAAAAGGATACAAGGCTAACTCCTTCTCTGCGTCATCCATGGCTAAGACATTAGGACATACCTCAACTGAATTACCCAAAATAATAGGTACCTGAACTCCATTCTGATGTCTGTGTCTGAATGCCTTCACATATGCTGCCAACTGCCTTGTTACTTCAAGTAACACAATTCTGTCTGTCGGGTACCTCGGCAACATGTATGGAGGTAAAGGACATCCATACACTCTAATGTAAGTGAACTTGGGAAACTGAATGAACCAAGCACCATACCTCTTGATGAACTCCTGGGCATCCTGAGATAATCTGTTGTGAATCCCTCCTTGCAACGTCCTTGTGATGTTCATCGTGAAAGTATCATTGATTAACTTGTAGTTCTTCCCTGGTGGATGATGCAAGTAGGTATAGGATTCACAAACTCTGACCTCGCCGGGTCCTCTTCCAATCACTCCTCTATGAGGTAGTCCTGCGTACTCAACGCTCCTGATTAAGGCATAGATGACGTATGAACTCATGTGGAAGGACTTAGTAGCCCTGAGTCTTCTCAACTGTACGTCTAAGCAATGGCTAATTATCCTAGCCCAATGTATTGTACCCTTTCCTTGAACAATCACCTGGATGAAGTAAAACATCCATTTCTCAAAATAGAAGGCATGAGGTGCTCCTGTGACTCTGTTGAGCATGGTGATCAAATCTCTGTACTCCTCTTGGAAATCAATCCTGTGTGGTGTGTTCGGTACTTTGCTCAGACGGGGACGACTCTTAAGTAGCCAGTTCTTGTTGATTATGCTTAGGCAAGCATCTGGATCATCATCGTACACTGATCTGGCTCCTTCAATGCTCTTGTATATCATGTCCCTGTGCTCTGGAAGATGGAAGGCTTCACTTATAGCTTCCTCTGAAAGGTACGCCAAAGTGTTTCCTTCATTGGACACAATTGTCCTGGACTGTGGATTGTAATGACGGGCACACTCGATCATCAACTCGTGGCACTGAATGGCTGGAGGAAAACCGGCCGCCTTGATGATGCCACTCTCTATTATTCTCCGGGCGACAGGTGATGGCTTGCCGATGTAAGGGACCTCTCGGAACTTCTTCGTGCTAAAGTTCCCCAAGTTGGTATCTCCAATGTTGCTCCACTTGGACACGATCTTGGTCTCCACTTCTTCGGTCTTCTGATCTTCTTTCATGAGAGCCGAGCGACTGGTGGATGCTCCCGCCTTTGGGGTCGCCATACCTACACAACATTTCATTATAAGAAATAGATTTTGCAATAAATAACGTAAATAAGAGAGATAAATTTTAGGAAACCTCATGATAAGTCTCTAGAGTTATCATTTCCTAAAATACAACGATTGAGCCAAGAGATATTCAAGAATCAAAATTTCAAAATTTGAAATATGACGATGAATGAATAAAACAATAACAATTAAATCGCCATACCTCGATAGAGAGCTAACTCTAGAATGCAAAAACAAAATTTGCCTAGGCAAAATTGAGGTATAAAGATAATCTTCAATATGATCCCCTCAAAATTGACTTCGCCACCTCTGGATAGAATGTGATCTTCACTTATCGCCTTGGACGTGGTCTCAAATGGATCTTCAAATTCGCATCACCTTTTGATTGCTTACGCCACCTTGGATGGAATTCGCACCTCTCCAAACACACTTCGCACTCCACGCAAGATGATACTAGCGCCACCTTTGGTTTGAAATCGCACCACCTTTGGATGAATGAAACTCGCACTACATTCGCCTCTTCTCAATTCGCATGAAGGAAGGTAAAATAATGATGTAGAAAATGATAATTCTACCCCCCTTATATAGCGCATTCATCCTTCACCCCTTAGGCCGACTTAACAAAAATAAAACCATTTTAAACGATTTTTAAATGATTTGCGATGACATGACAAGGCCGACCTCCATATATGAGCGCTCCAATTGATTTTTTATTAATTAATTAATCAATTATTTAATGCCTTGCGTTTTTTTATTTGAGAATTTCGATTTTAAATAAAGGCAAAATAATTAATAAATGTCTAATGCCATATTAAATGCCAATTTAAATAAGATTTTCAATTTTTAAATCGATTTAGCATTTAAGGAAATTCGAATTGTTTAATTTGGCGCCAAAAATATGAAAATAAAGGGACGTACCTCATCGCTCTGGTCCCTTGGAGAGGGACAGGAGCGATCCATGATTTTGGTCTAGATTCTTGCGTTTTCAACGTTTAACTCCTTTACTTCCACGTCCCAAATTGATCATCTGGTGGTCCTTTCGAATTTGAATGCCTTTCTTGTGCGAGCAAATGCATCTCATGATCATTATCGCCCTAGTCCCTTGGAGAGGGACAGGAGCGATCCTAAGTTTTTTGCTTGAAATTCTCCATTTTGGTACGATCCTTTCCTTGTATCATCTTCCAAACGTTATTTAGAACCATGTGCGTCCTTGTCTTAACGTGACTTTCAAAGAATGTCATGTGTTTTATCTAACATCGCCCTTGTCCCTTGGAGAGGGACAGGAGCGATCTCCATGTCTTCATGTTCATCTTGTATCTTTGACCTTCGAAATATCAATGCTTGTGTTCTTTTGCGCTTATTCCCATTTGCTTTTATTATGTGTTTGGATGCATTAAAGGGACCATCGCCCTTGTCCCTTGGAGAGGGACAGGAGCGATCCATTATTTCTCCTTGATCTTGGCGACTTTTAAACTTCGATCTCCTTTGCAATGTCCTTCAAACGTCGTCCTTCGCACTTCCTAACCTCGCTTCGCCTTGATCTTTGAAGGAACGTGAGTGTTTTGATAGTATCGCCTTGGTCCTTGTCCAAAGGACAGGAGCGATGTGGGGCCTTTACACCATTTGGCGATGTTTGGACGTTCAAAACTCTTGTTTATCACCTTGTTGTCATACCATGGACCCTCCAGAACATTGCAATATATTGTCCTTACGTGAATTTTGTATGAAATGATCAATACATCTAATATCGCTCTGGTCCCTTGGAGAGGGACAGGAGCGAAGTTTATCATTATGTGCTTGTTCTTGTTTGTACCAACTTGCAATCAACTTCATTGCGTGGAATGACGTCCTTTCGACCTTCTTGGTTGCTCGAAACTTGTTTGCCTTTTGAAATCTACGCCATTATGTAGATATCGCTCTGGTCCCTTCCCAAGGGACAGGAGCGATCTAGGTCTTAGAGTGCACGTTCCTTCCATGTGATGACCTTTACAACCTTGCGCTTGATGGAAATGCTCTAAAATGTCTTCGCCACCCTTCGTCTTGACTTGGATCGGCCTTGAACTTTGGAGGAACGACCTTGAACTTGCGTAGAGAGTATTATCACCATCATCGCCCTGGTCCCTTGGAGAGGGACAGGAGCGATCCTTCCCTTGTGGCCACTATCTCGCTTTGCCTGGTTCCAAGTTTATATTCAACGGACTCGTCCTTCTTCCCTCTATTCGTTCATGCCTTGACATCATTTGTAACTTTGCAAGAAAAGCAATTATATCAAAAATCGCTCTGGTCCCTTCCTGAGGGACAGGAGCGAATTAGGCATTTAGCACTGGTATGGACGTCCAAAAAATCTTCAAATTATATTCAATGCGTTCATCTCATGTTTTCCCTTGTTTTTGAACGTAAACTTGCCTTGACCCTTGTCTGGATTTTGCAAAATGAAGGAAATCGCTCTGGTCCCTGGGAGAGGGACGAGAGCTACAAGGTACCTCGCCCTGGTCCCTTGGAGAGGGACAGGAGCGATTTAGTCAATATAGGTCATTCTCCTTCGTTTCTGCATCTCAAATTATATTCATTTGGCAAAGCATCTTCCTTTGGACGTCCTCAAATCATTAAGTTGTCGAAATCTTGCAAGGACGAGGCGAAATTTGATTTGTAGCTCCTGTCCTTCACTGAGGGACAGGAGCGATTTTCCTCCTGGAGGCCTTTCTGTGTTCATGACAATCTTCAATTTATATTCAATGGAAAGATCTCGTCGTTCTCCATCACTTGAAACGTAAAATTTGTCTGGACTCTGCAAGGATGATGAGATATTTGAAATTGAGCTCCCGTCCTTCACTGAGGGACAGGAGCGATTTTGCTCCTACAGGCCAAAATAACAAGATTTTTCACATTTTAACACTTCACGAGGCGAAAACAAATCAATTCCAATGCCCAGGATCAAAATTCAAAAAAGTCAAAATTTGGTCAAAATATTCAATCAGACAAAAATTCATATTGATGGTCAACACTTAGACAAGTTTAAGTCCTGCATGAACATTCTAATTGAAAATTAGACCATTTTGGCGAAATCATTGCATTCAAAATTTGCATTCTAGAAAAGAAGCGCAGAAGCTCTCAAAAAATGACTGGATTTTGGCTTGAAAAGGCAAAATTTAAAACCCTAAGGCTTGGCCCTAAATCCAGACAACTAACTGACTAACAAAACCCTAAAAACGAAAGCGAAAACGAGCGAAAAACAAGCAAAAAAGAGGGGGTCCCCATTTGCGATGGGGCGATGTGTGAAATGGTCACAACACTTATTCATCCTATTAACTCAAAATCACTCCTTCCAAGCATAATCTTGCAAATTCGCTCTTGATCACATGCACATGAAGTTTTCTCCCCTCCTTCAACTTGTGAAGTTCGCTCTTGGGTGCTTGAACATGAAGTTTGCTTTCAACTCCAAATCAGCTTCAAGGTAATTACTCTCACATCATCTGTCAGGTATATGAAATTCGCTCTTAGAGATCATTACATGAAATTCACTCTCCCATGCTCAAACATGAAGTTCGCTCTTGTATGCCCAAACATGAAGTTCGCTCTCCTATGCTCAAACATGAAGTTCGCTCTCCTATGCTTAAACATGAAGTTCGCTCCCCTCCTTGGATTTATGAAGTTCTCTCCTCTACCTTAGTTTATGAAGTAGCCCTCTAACTTACCTTTGATCATCTTAAATTCAAAACTATTCTATCCTAAGCATGTTAAGGCATCGAATCAGCTTAAGGAAATGACCTATTAGGAATTTTGCATCTTATTTTTAGCAAATGATACAAATTCGCTCCCCTCCTTGGATTCATGAAGTTCGCTCATCTCCTCCAATTCATGAAGTTCTCTCCTATGCTTGAGCTCATGAAGTTCGCTCATCTCCTCCAGTTCATGAAGTTCGCTCATCTCCTCCAGTTGATGAAGTTCACTCATCTCCTCCAAAACATGAAGTTCCCTCCAAGATGGGAGCACATGAAGTAACCTTCTATCTTTCTTATTCATCCTCTTAACTCAAAATCACTCCTTCCAAGCATAATCTTGCAAATTCGCTCTTGATCACATGCACATGAAGTTCGCTCCACTCCTTCAACTTGTGAAGTTTGCTCTTGGGTGCTTGAACATGAAGTTTGCTTTCAACTCCAAATCAGCTTCAAGGTAATTACTCTCACATCATCTCTCGGGTATATGAAATTCTCTCTTGGAGATCATTACATGAAATTCGCTCTCCCATGCTCAAACATGAAGTTCGCTCTCCCATGCTCAAACATGAAGTTCGCTCTCCCATGCTCAAACATGAAGTTCGCTCTCCTGCTTCCAAACATGAAGTTCACTCTCCTGCTTCCAAACACGAAGTTTGCTCCCGAGGGCTTGGAGATGAAGTTAATTTCAAATGAACTCATCTTCAATCACTTTGTTGCTTTATTGATTCAATCCTTAGGTTTTTAAAGTTATCTCATGCAAACACTCAAATTCACACTCAAGCAAAGGCTCTTAGGGGAAATTCGCTCTCCTACCTCCAAACATGAAGTTTGCTCCTCTAGCTTAATTCCTGAAGCTCGCTCTCCTCCTTCAAAAGTTGCAAGATAAGGCTTTTGGAACAACTTCGCTCTCAGTCAAGGGTATTCGAGGTGAATTTTGCTTCTCATGAGAAGCACTTGAAGCTTTTGTCTTTAACCTCGAGCACTTAGAGTGTCACTAACTAGCAGTTCTTTAGACTCTTCGGTTTAGCTCATGATTGACTCACATGAAATCTAGACCTTACAAACTTACTCATTTCACGCCTCACACAAGGCTGTCCACCCGACTCCTGGCCTTTTGACCACCTTTACCCCTCTAATGCAAAGGCTAATAGCTAGGGACTCTAACACTACCTAGAAAGCAGGAAAAAAAAAGTGGGGGTCCCTATTTGCAATGGGGCGATGTGTGAATACCTCACAACACATTGCTGCTTTACCTGTCGTGCCAACAATAAGGATATTTGGTTCCAAACTTGTGAATGATTAATCTTTATGACAATCTGATATATATTTCCTTCATTCATGTTTGGGCATGTTTTGAAGTGATTTTGGAGTGCTTCAAGTGAAGTTGCAGTTTGGGTGAGTGTTTGATGTGTGTTAGTGAGATTTCTGGGTATCTTCCTTGCTGCACAGATTTTCTGCAACATGTTTCAGTGCATTTTTAGACCTGTACCAACTTTCCTATTCTTCCAATCAAGGTAGCATATTGTCATTTCATAGCTAGGTTGTTGGGTACATGTTATTTAGCACATTTGTTAGGGGTTTTAGCAGTTTGTTTTATCATCAACACTTTTTACAGCAATATTTTTCTTATTAGCATTTTGTAACAGCAGATACACTTATATTTTGGTACTGTTGTATGTGAGCTAATATTGTAACAATGGTCTTGTTTATTTGTGATACTTACTTCATTGAACAAATGATAATATTGTATTCACTCACCATTGGATAAGTAGAAGAGTTGTTCTGTATTTTCTCACTGAATAAGTGGATGTTTTGTTTGTTATTCACCCCATTGAACACATGGTTACATTTGTAGTAAGCTTTCCCACTGCGTAAGTGGAAATGCCCTCTTTTTTTTCACCCATTGAATAAGTGGATGTTTGTAATCACATCCTGTTGAATAAGTTGTTGTGTGATTTCCTTTTCAGTATTGCATATGCACTCCACTGAATAAGTGGTATTGGCTGGCTAGCCACCTGGTGCTTTCCCATTCCAATTGTTGCTGTTTGGTTTGTTATTTAATCTTTTCATCATATGCTCTTACCTTGGCCATCTGGAGATCTGGGTGATCAGAAAGTGGAATGGATATTGCATTGTAATCTCACTTTCAGTTGATGTAAATTTTTAAAAAAATCTAGGGTGGCTATTACACACAAGAGGGAAGTATATCAGGGACTTCTATGGCATCTTGGGTGCCTTCAAAATCTTTTATGCTTAATTTAGAGCTACAAATGAGATAGAATGACTGAGGTGTGATGTCTTTTGTGGGGCAGCTTTCTTTTTTCATGCATATGTACTTTGGATCTTATCATCTTCTTTGGTTTGTTTGCTGATTTTTGCTCTATATCTAAAGTGATTTTTGCAGGAGAGGTCTGTGTGGATGCTTTTATGTTGGGCTTCACATCTTTGTTCTTTTGTGGCGGTTGTTCCTTTGCTTGCTCTTCCTCATATTGTTCTTTAGGTGGAAGGGAAAGACACACTCTAGCAAGATGCCCATGATCATGTAGATGTTATTTGTAAAGGCAATATTCTCAATCAATAGGTTTTTCCCACTCTATTCCTCCAATATCTAATAATATATTATAATTATGTTGGGTAGAGGTTTCTTGAGATCAATGTCGATACATATTGTAGTATAATTGAATACTCCAAATTGTCTAGTGAACTCAGAAACAGTAATAGATTCACATATTGCATTTCTTATCCTTCATAGTGCAAATCATTGCTAGTATTCACTAGGAAAGGTGGAATCTATTGTGACGTTTTCACACATTGCCCCATTGCAAGTGGGGGCCCCCACTTTTTGCTTTCAGTTTGGTGTTTTAGCTTAGTCGCCTTTAGCTTGGCAATAGTTTCGTAGTTTTGGCCTTTTCTTCTAAGAGGGGGGTATGTGTTGTGAGTGTCAGGATTGAGAAAAGTTGTCAAAATTGCTAAGTTGCTAAAAGTCGTCAATGTTGTCAAAAAAGTTGTCAAGATGCATGATGTTGTGAGGAATGGATATATGAGCTAGAAATGGGAAGTTTTCTTGTAATTTTGTCAAGAATTGCAAGCACAGTGCTTGAGGTCATGAATTACAAGCCTATATTTGTGTAGGACCTAGGTGAGAAAAGAGTGTGAAAATTGTCCAAGTCTGGAAGCAACCCCCTCATAGCTTGTACAAACTTGTGCATACTTCTACTTCATATGCACTCAAGGGGGAGGCAATTGTGAGATTGTCTTAGTAGATGCATGCACAAGGCTGTGCAAGTCAGCATGCTAGATGCGCTCCATACAAAGTAGTACAAATACCTCCTTCATATGTGAACTAGCATCATTTTGTGCATGTTTTTGATTAAGGCAAAAATAGGTTTTGAAGGGACCAAAAATCTTTTACAATCAGATTTTGAATGGATCTAGATCCCTCAGCCAGAAAGTTGGCCTAACAAAAGGAACAAAAAAGCACCAGACAACCATGGGTTAATTTGGCTTCCATAGCCATGTACATGGGTTTTAAAAATAGGCTCCCACAACCTAAAACAAAAGCTGCAAAAAGGACAGCCAACAGCCAGCCTAAAGCCAGCCCCCAACCAAGAACCTTCAATATTTACATTTAGAGCTACTCTTGTGGTAGCGGAGAGTCATGTCAAAAGAGGGCTTAGAGAACTTAGTTTTCTTACCCTTAACTAAAATCCAACCCTCTTCCACTTGCGTTGCCTTACCATGCCAAGCCAATGAAAGATTGAATACCTGCAGAAAGAGTCTCCAGCATCTCAAAGTTAGTATTCCTCCCTACAGGCATGACATTATCAGAAGAGCCACCAGATTTGATAGCTATAACGCTATCACCAGAAATTGCAGCTTGAGGCCCATTCTCTCTCTCTTTAGGGGTTTCAACATGATAATCTTGTATAGCTTCAACAACCCCACCAATTGTGACATCCAGAGAGGATGTCCCAAGACCCTGTGAATCCATCGCAACCACCTAAGAAAAACTCCTTTGTTGCTCAGATTTCTTCTCAACCGTAAAATGCTGTTCAAAAGCCCTTTTCCACCACGTAGCCATCATTGCCTTCTTCTCAAATCCACATTGTGCAGCCGCATGACCTGTTTTAAAACATCTTCTACACCAAAAGGGAATCCTTTCATAGTCCAAAGATTGAACCCAACATCCTTTAGAAGATTTGAGTAATATATCAGTAGGCAGCCTTGTTGAAACATCCATTTCAACCAGAATGCGGGCAAAGGTGGAGTGATAAATATCAGATGATTCATCATCCACCATAAAAAAATATCCAAGGGCTTCACCTACTTCCTCTAAAAGAGGATCAACCCATAAATGAAGGGGGAGATTAGGAAGCCGAACCCAAATCGGGATCTTGTTTAACGTTTCGGAAGAAGGGTTGAAATCAGAGTGCCAAGGCTTAATCATCAACAAAAATCTGTCCTCCTAGCTAAAATAATGATCACATAAGATTTTATTTCTGTCCCGAGCATTATCAAACTTTGCAATAAAAAACCCTTTAGCCATGGGGTAAATATGAACTTTACCAGTAATGAGAGGCTCCCAATGTTCTGAGATCCAGGTATGCAGTTGAGGGAGGCTAGGCCAAAAACCACTAAATCGACATATCACACCTTGTGTGGAAAAAACATAAACATTATGATCTATTTCCTCATTCGTCTCTGCTTTCAAATCAATGGAAATGGCATTTGCAATAGGAATAAACCCACCATCAAATGACCGTCTCCCTTGTCGAGACCTCGGAGCACCAGAACCAATGGCAGCATTCGGAAAAACCCTAGCAGCGGCAGACAACAAAGTCTTCGATTCACGACAGACGGTTGCGTCTCCTCACTAGCAAAATGTTGTCTCAACCCCTTCCTGTCCAGCATGTTGCACGCCCTACGGACTACCAACGACCTTAATCGCAAACATCCTTTGTCGATCTCCCTGCCCAAAGCTCCCGCCTAAACTCCCCATTCGAAAAATTTATAATAGCATCATTTTGTACATGTTACCCCCTCATATGTGCCTATGTTTGTATAAGAAATAAATTCATATACACCTTAGGTGAGGAAGGTGAAAGAGGTTAGCTAGAGAACACCCCGTAATTGCCCCCTCATCTACTTGTGTAGGCAAGGGTCTCAAACCCGCTCACCTCTTTGTGCAATCATACACCAAAATCCCTCTCCATACATATTGTGTATTGTTGACGTGGATGGGATCGCATCGCTGCAAACTCCATACGGCCAACGCAGAATAGAATAAACTCACTGAGTAGCCTACCCTCTCTTGAAATAAGGGAATCCCTAATGCTATTTTCTACGTTTTGATCAATGGGGATAACCTCAAGGTTTCTTTTGTCAGGTCTTGACTGTGGGATCTCTCAGTGGCTTTATGTGTTTATGCTGGAAACACAAGGGGACTTACGTTTGATTGGCAACTCCATGTATAAATTCCCGGGGACCTTTTACGGTTTGACGTTGGTTAATTTGAAGCTGATTTAGCAGGACTGCAGATTTCTAAAAAAGGGGATAAAATTGGGAGGAAAGAAAGGAAGGATAGGGAGAGAGAGAACTGTAAATTTTAACTAGGACAGCAGATTCAATCAAGCAGACAGACACCTCCAGGAAACTAAATTAAGCCTCATCAGTCATTCAGACACAATGTTTGCATAAACTTAGTGCAATCTTCAAAGGAGAAACCAGATTTTCATATTACCAAATACGATATTAGAACTTCTACATTCATGATATGTATATATTTGATAATCGAACTGAATCATAAAATAGCCCAGATTAACCATGCGGAAAGGAAAAAGCAATCAGCTATCCTCTAATGGTATGGACTGTGGAGGTTCTATCAGATGCTTGGTAAGAACTGCTGTGCAAAATGAATAGACATAATCAAAAGCTTTCTAAATTAAATGAAGAAGGAGACCTGTTGACGTGTATTTTGTACACTGCCTAACACAGAATAAAATACCCAAGGGTACCTTATCCTCTCTTGAATAAAGCCTCTGATTGCTGAAGATATCGCGAAAAAGGATCAATCAGGATGACTCCAAGGTTCTTTGATGTAGGGTCTCTACGTGTGGATAAGCTCGCCGTGGTATGATGTGATTTGCTGGAATCACAAGGGGACTTACATTTGGTGATTGAACTTCCGATCTGCTTTGCTGGAACACAGGCTCTAACTAACTTAGATTTGAAAAAATGGAAAAAGGATAAGGGCGAAGAGAGGATCTAATCCTAATACTAAGAATGTAGGAGCAATGATTGATTTTTTGATGAAACTCTAACTAGGTCTTGTTTTGACATCAATGGACCATCTCCACAAGGCTAGTGCGATCTTCTAAGGGAAGCTTTATGATGTTCAAATCATCACTGCAGGCATAGACACCATCAAGTTGATGCATATCAATGAAGAAGCGACAAATTGAAATTGAGCTTAAGCTGAACGATTCCAGTTGACTACACAAGGCAAGTCTGCAATCAACAAACTGCTAGTAGTATGGATATATGAATTTCACCATCAATCAAGCACATTTCCTCCATTCATCTAATCATCTACCATCTAAGATTGAAGACTCAACAAGAAACCATGCAAATTGCAAGAAAACGACATATTTCACCATTACTTCAATGAAAATGGAGTTTGTTTACAATCAATGGCAACAATTTCTTGCCTTGTCCTCTCCTATTCTACTCTAATTGCTATTCTATCAATTTCTAACTACTCTCTACCTACTAACTGCTTTCTATTATTTTCAACTCTCTCTAATTATAACTCCTTTACAAAATGAAATGCCAGGGTATATATAGTGCCCACAATACAATTTGATGGCTTAGATCAATTCGAGATCAATGGCCAAGATTTTACAATGAAAACCCTAATTAGGGTTTGTTACAACCATTACATAACATTTAATGCTTGACCAATGATAAAATTGTATTGCTTGGACACATGTCCTCTCTAGAAAAATCGACCAATGGATAGCCGGGGTAGGTACATCGGAGTTTGGGCCACCTTCCATGAATTAAGTACATTGAATCTGGACATGCTGAGATGGACCTCACTGATTGGAGAAATGATGACTAGGACGCCACCTCATTTGACACTTGTAACTTGGTAGATATTCAACTTGATGTTGTTGAGAAGCTTGCTTTAATTAATTCATCTGGAAATATCTGCTTCTTCAACGAACCCTTGTTCTGATTTCTTGTGTCCTCGATTTGCAAGATGATTGATGTACCTCGCCTTGGAATGCTGGATTGGAAAAGGTCGCCCTTATCTTGGCTTGATCGTCCCGGCGAAGATCGTCCTTGATCCGGCTTGATTTTCCTTGATGAGATCTCCATTTGATGCCTACACAACATTTCAAAATTAGTAACATGATTTTGCAATATATAACATAGATTAGATTAATTTTTAGGAAACTTCATAATAAATCCTTGAATTATCATTTCCTAAAAAGGATTGAGCTACTGGAATTCAAAATTTAAGGCTATGACGATCAATGATTTAAAATTAAAACAATAAAGCAATATCGCCATACCTCAACTTGAGAGCTAACTCTAGAATGCAAAATGAATAAAATCGCCTAGGCAAAATTGACGTTAGATCTCTCTTCAACGTGATTTCTTCTTCAAAATATCAACTTCGCCACCTTTGATATGTCCTTGATGTGATCTTCAAAGCAACGTTCCTCTTGTCAATTTCACCACCCTTCAAGTCTTTGACGTGATCTCCAAGTTCGCTCAAATGTAAACTTCAAGTTCGCACTCCTTTGAATAATAGTTCGCACCACTTTGCTTGAAATGAAAGCTCGCACTTGAATGGTAAAACGATGATATAAAAATGAAGGTTTTCACCTCCCTTTATAAGCACTTACCTCTCACCTCCATATAGGCCGACTTTTGTAAAAATAAAGCAATTTAAATGATTTTTTAATAAATAACAAGGGCCGACCTTCATAAAACAATAAAATACCAAGCGCTCCCTTTGATTTTTTATTAAATTAATAATTAATTATTAAATGCCTTCATTTTTAATTAATAAACTTCGATTTTTTTTTTACAAGGCAAAATAATTAATTAATACCAAGCGCAATATTTAAATGCCATTTAATTGAATTTTCAAAAATTATCGATTTTAGCATTTAAAATAAATTTAAAAATATTTGTTTGAGTGCCAAATTTTGAAGATGAAAGATACGTACCTCATCGCCCTGGTCCCTGACTGAGGGACAGGAGCGATCCATCTACTTTGTCTTGATCCTTGCATTTTTTACGTCCAAAATCTTCATCTCCACGTTGAATTTGCCATTTTCGCTAGGATTTTCGAACTTGAGTGTCCTGCTTGTGTGAATGAGTGCTCTTTGATGTGACATCGCCCTGGTCCCTTGGAGAGGGACAGGAGCGATCCTAGTGTTTTCTCCTTTTCAAACTCGAATTAGTAACATTTTAACGTTCACCTCCTTTGTATCGCCTTCCAAATGATGTTTTAAACCTTGTGCAACTTTACATTAACGTGATCTTTAAAGGATAACGAGCGTTTTGGCAAATATCGCCCTGGTCCCTTGGAGAGGGACAGGAGCGATCCCTATGTCTTGGTCTAAATTTGCCATCTTTCAATCTTTGTTCTTCGTTCATTGCCTTCCAAATAGCATCCTTGACCTTGCCTATCCTTGCCTTGACTTGGTTTTGACGGAACATGAGTATTTTAATGAAAATCGCTTTGGTCCTTGTCCAAAGGACAGGAGCGATATAATCTCTTTAGCTCAAATAATAACCTTTTGATGTTCAAAACCCTTGTATATCATCTTCAAAAGACACCTTAGACCTTGTATGACCTTGCAAAACATTGACTTAACGTGATTTTTGCATGAATTGGCCAATATATTCAATATCGCTCTGGTCCCTTCCTGAGGGACAGGAGCGAACTTCAACATTTTGAGCTTGTCCTTGTTTCGGCCAACTTGCAATCACTTTCATCGTGTAAAATAAAGTCCCTTGATCCTTCTTAGTCGCTTGATGCGTGATAAACTTTCAAAATTTATGCCTTTATGCAAATTTCGCTCTAGTCTCTTCCTGAGGGACAGGAGCGAACTGGGATATTTTAGTGCAAATCTTTCAATGTTGGCGACCTTTGATGCTTTGTGCTTGATTGGAACACTTCGAAATGTCCTTGCCACCTTGTACTTCGTCTTGGAGTGACTTGAATTTGGGAAAAAAGGCAAGATACCCAATATTTCGCCCTGGTCCCTGGCTGAGGGACAGGAGCGAAATTGCACTTATAGGCTCCATCATATTTTGCTAACTTCAAAAATTATCTTCAACGATCTCGTTGTGCCCCATTTCATTTATCTTTGGCCGGGAATTTGTTCAAACTTAGCAAGAAATTGACGTAAGGCAAAAATCGCTCTGGTCCCTAACTGAGGGATAGGAGCGCCTAGGCCGATTTGAGTCTCCTGTTGATGTCTTGTAATCTTCAATTTGTCTTCAATGGGTTCATTACACCTTCCTTTCTTGCTTCAAACTTTAAACTTGCTTGATCTTTGCCTAAAACATGCCTCATGAGGAATTTCGCTCTGGTCCCTGGGAGAGGGATGGGAGCTATCATTAAGTTCGCCCTGGTCCCTGGCTGAGGGACAGGAGCAATTTTGCTTCTTTGGTCCATTTTCCTCATGTTTGCGCTTTCAAATTATATTCAACTGATGAAGTGTACTTCCTTTGTTCTCCTCAAATCATCAAATCGTTCAAATCCTGCAAGGACAAGACAATGTTGGATTTTAAGCTTCAGTCCTTCACTGAGGGACAGGAGCGAAATTTGCTCTCTAGGCCAAATCGTTACAATTTTCATCAAAAAATGTCTTGGCTAAGGAAGATATCATCTTACTTAATGCTATGAATAAAAGTTAATGTCCAAAAAAAAGTCTAAAATTGTGCATATAAAGAAAAGCGCTCTGGTCCTTCAGTGAGGGATAGGAGCGAATTTGACCTTCTAGGCAAAACTTCATCATTTCATTGTTTTTGATCAAGTCTGGATGCTCTATCATGCTTATTTCGTCCTTCACCATGCTTTTGATGTCTCAATTCGTCCAAACACGGTCAGGAATGGCTCAAATAAGTATTATCGCCCTGGTCCCTTGGTGAGGGACAGGAGTGCTTCGCCTTGGTCCTCCTGAGAGGGACAGGAGCGAATTTCGCTCTGGATCCTCAGTGAAGGACAGGAGCGAAATTTGACTTTTCGAACTCTCTATCAGGATAACTTTTAAGGAATATAACATTTAAGTATAAGAACTTATACTTTAAGTTATATTCCATATATACTTTCAGGATGTTTGAGAGTGGTTTCAGACCTCCAGGAGTTATATTGCAAAATCTAGTTTTTTGAGGTTTTTCAGTTTCCAGACTTAGTCAAATTTCAGGATCAGGACATTCCAGACTTAGCCAAATTTCAGGATCAGGACCTCACTCAAGCCGGACTTGCTACCTTATTGATCTCCCCGACAGCACTCAAAATGCAAAGGCTAACTAACAAAACCCTAAAAAAACCTAAAGAACAAACCCTAAAAAGCAAAAAAGCAAGGGTCCCCATTTGCAATGGGGCGATGTGTGAAAACGTCACAACAAGACCATGCACTCACAGGGAAATTTGAAAGTAATTTTAATCCATTGTATTAATTTCTGCAAAATTCCTTCAGAGCTTTCGCAACAATCCAAGAACTTCCTCCCAAATGAGGGAAAACCAGTCCCCTTAAATAGGTTTCCAAAAATGGATGAATGGCCAAGATCTAATCTAGACAAGTGGCCCAGATTCATCCTTACAAAAAGGGGGACCCACACCCATAAATGGGGGGTAAATATCAACAACCACCCCAAAGGGAGCAATAACTACCAAAAAAGGATAATTACAACAATTGGAATAATCCAAAAAAGGTGTACAAAAAACTTTACAATATGTTGACCAGAAGTCAACTGTCACCTTTTTGGGACAAAAGTGCACCTTTTAAGACTTGGAGGGAAAAAGGCATTTTTGAGAAACTACTTTCTCTATTCTAGTTTCACATTCTTTCTGTAGAAACTGGTCTTCGCCATGCAGGTATTCTCGCCATAAATCACGACCTGCCGCTCGTTCCTTGCGAACATATTCCTGAAACTTGATACATAATTGGAAGAGGGGACTGAAAGGTGGCATGGGAGGGTGGCGAATTTTGTACTGCATGCCTTCGAGATACTGGTCCACGTGCCTTAAACCGTCCTTCCAGCTGGAGCGATTACGCTCGAAGCACAATATGTCTGAATGGAACTGACCAGCAAAACTCAAGTCTTCAATGGAATAAGAAACCTTATCTGCTCCCAACCTTTCCTCCCAATCCGACCGGATTACACTGTCGGATAGGTCATTTATCCACCCCGAAACCATTGATCGGAGGATGGTCTTGCCTAGTTCTTGCATGTTCCCCAGAATTGCCTCACATGCGTCATTTTCTTTGTCAATAATTTCCTGGGCGTTGTTCTTCATGGTGACGGTCCAGTACCATTCCTTGAGAACACTGATGCCATGGGGATCTAGGATGTCAGGCAGTGTGGGAATCTGTGTATGTGTCCAGAAAAGAGCTCTTAGGAGGGGAAGGGTAGAGGCCGCTACTTCATGCATGTGAAGGGATTCCCTCTTTACTTCCAACAGCCTGACTAGAGTGAGCTCTCGATGGAGAGCCATTTCCTTTACTTCTCTGAGGATCTGTTCTCCCTTTTCCTTGATGTCCTGCACCCATTCCTTGATGGCCTTTGCGGTATCCCGAATTCCTTCAAATTCAGTTGTGGTCCTTTGTGCCAATGCTATTAGGGGAATATGGGATTCAGAGGGGTTGTGTAATGGCCGCAGGAGCTTATCGATGTATCCCTCGGCCTGTTCAGCACGGGCCCGATACATATCCTTTTCGGCAGTGATTTCCTCGAGCTGTCTGAGTATGTTCTGCACTGAGTCCTTAAATTCCTCCTTTTCTTGCTCTTTTGTAGCTCGTCCGATGGGGACAGTCGTAATGCTATAATCTGCTAGTGTTATTTGATCTGCTGGCTTGTTCACGGGCGGGGTGGCAATATGAAGAGTGCGGTTCCTTTGCTCATCCCTGGTTATCTTAGAGTATGTTCTTGGTTTCTTCTTCCCTTTCGCTTTTGCTTGATCCATTCGTGAGAAGATGTCCTCTAGATCGATGGGTGCCTTGGTGGCGGCCCTGCGCTGAGCTCTGGCGATCAGCCACTCTTGAGGCACCGTCTGGGTTGAGGATAGGGTTAAGTTAGCACCTTGTTCTCCCATGCTCTCAACCGGCTGATCACAAATTAGCAGCTGTCCCGCCATCGGAGGGGTGAAAGAAGGAGGAAGCTCCTTGTTTGCATCTGAGTTCTCCCCTATTTCACTGAACAATTGTCTGACATCTTCCTGTGACGGTGGCTCCTTGGTTCCCTCGAGCTCATGAATCTCGTCTGTTCTTTGTTCCCCTTCGACAGTCGAGTCGTCCTTGGCTGCATGGAGGAGTAGCAATTCGTGACGGCTCTGCTGGGTAAGTTCATGCACTTCGATCTCCTGGGTGGATGGGATTTCTCCTTCCTTTATTTGGTCACCCGGCTTGGTCGAATTGGGGCCCTTTTGCTCGGTGTCCGGCATATCTGGAGCAGGAGGATCATTGGCTTGGAATGCCTCTATGTCGCTCTGGGAAGGCGGGGCAGGTATGCAATCCAAATCAATGGCGTCGTCGGACGAACTGGGGTCCTTTGAAGATGAAGTGGTCTCTGGCCTCCTTATGGGAATCTTCTTCCTTCTTGTTCTTTTGGACGTCCGAGTCCCTCTGCAAGCCTTAGCTTTCTTCCTTTTCTCTGGTTTTTCAGCTGATGTCCTTTCGTCTTCGGAAGACTGAGAGTCGAAACTGCCCATCAGATGGTAAGTAAACTGGACCCCCTCATGGACTAGCCTCTCGATCTGGTGATGTAACCATTGATCTGTGTATCTTGCCGGGGCTGCCATAACTGCTTCGAAATCCGTGATTGGGTCTTGAGACCAATCAACGCCTGGCAAGAGGTGCCTTACTGCCTCGAATTCTCGGACTTGGAGGCAGTTCCCTGAGTCTGTGAGCTGATCCGGGACCTGACGGTACTCAAAGAGTCGCATTTGCTGCACACTCAATCTAGAATATTCCCGTCGCCTGACTTCGTAGTCATCGGAGCAATTTTTCCAATAATCTTCAATTGACTCCTTTGCTCTGTAGTGCCTACCGTAAGCTCTCTTTGCCAAATTGTCATGATCAAAACCTTTCCTTGGGAAATGTTCCTGTAGGCCATAAGAGGCTAGCTCTGCAAGGGACTCCTCTGCTAGGGTGGGGGTTCTCAATTGGACATCATGGCTGCCTATGATCATTGGAAATGCGAATCCAGCCTGCTTGCTCTCTCGTAGTAATATGCCGGCAGGGCGTGATTGCCTTGCCACCTCCATGAGGACTACTTTATCGGTTGGGTACCGCGGAAGTCGAAGGGGGGCACCTTCGAAGCCAGCTATTCGGATGTAGGAGAACCTTGGGAACTGAATGAACCAGGCCCCATACCTCTGCACTAAAGTGGTAGGTTGCTCTGAGAGCCTTATGTGTAACCCTCCCTGCATTAGCCTGACTAGGCGCATTGTGAAGGCGTCGTTGACGCGTTCGTACTGTCCAACCGCGTAAGCCGGGCTGCTCTTTTCCCTTTGAGCTATATCTTGATAATGCAGCTGCGGGTAGCAATCATAAACCTTTACCTGACCAGGCCCATTCCCGATCTCACCTTTCATTATTAACCCTGGCAGTGGCTGGTTCTTTGCGAACATATAGACCAAATAGGAGGTCATGGTGAAGTACTTCTTTGTCTCGAGCTCAATCAACTGAGCGTGGATGTTATCACTTATGATCTGGGCCCAGTCAAACTTAGACTTTCCGGCAAAGACCTTCTCTGTAAAATAGAACATCCACTCTTCAAAGTAGCTGGACTTAGGAAGTCCCATGACTCGGCTGAGTAAGGTGACCATGTCCCCATGTTCATTATGAAAGTCACTCCTGGGGGTCTTTTTCACAATCCTGGTGCTTGAAGGCCTTTTCTCCTTGAACCATTCTTCGTTAATCAATGCCCTACATCGGGCCGGGTTCATATCATATGCCCCTTGCGCCTCGTCCATTGTTGTAGCTATGGGATTATTTGGAAAGGGGATATCAAATGCATCACCAATAGCCTCAGGGGAGAAGTCGGCGATAGTCATATCTTCCAGAAGCACTAATCTGGACTTTGGTTCGTAATGCCGAGCAGCTTCCACTACTAATTCATAGTTCTGGATTGCTGGAGGAAAACCTGCTGCTTGGGCGATGCCACTTTCCACCATTTGCCTAGGCCTGCCATATGCGTTGGGTGAGAAGACCCGATCCCTGAAGTCCTGAATATCAATGTGGCCAAGGTCGGTGTCACCAATGTTGTCCCAGACGCTCTGGACCTTCGACTCTCTTAATCCTCCCCTCTGATATTGATACTTCATTCTTTCACCTTTCCGCGGGATGTTTGATTTGGATGCTCGTGAGGTTTCGGCTGCAGCGGGTGTTTTTGATGATTCTGCCGCCGACTTAGGCATTTATCCTGCATAGCCGGACACGGATTACAAGGTGATACAAGAATGATAATGCGGGTTAGATAATAACAGAAGTGCTTCGACAGACCGGGATTAGTTTAAATATCATTTTGGCTAACAACTTGATTAACTTTAACAGCATCATATTCCTGAAGATTTATGACTATGCATTCTCACTTTCGAATTTTTTGGATTAATTTTCAACAGAGGCAAAATATGAGAAGTTTGAATTTGAGAAGAGATGCAGTTTCTGGCTAAACCTCGGGAATGAATCCTAAATTTCGGATGTTCGAATAATGGAGATGCAGACTCCAAGCATTTTAAATTTTGCGTATTTGCCTATTTGATTTACACATTTTAAATGACCATACGCGTTAAAGCGTACTTACCTGATGGGAGCGAATGACGAGAGATTGCCGGACCTCGTCGCGCGAAGCGAACGGATGATCCTGCAAAATTTGAATCCCAACGGTTATCCTTCCTATTTAAATTTTCGCGGTTTGGAGGATGAAAGAGGATTTATCAATTTCACATGGTTCTATGCCTAGCAATCTGAATTTTAAATGGTTGACGGGAGGGTAATGCGGCGTCTTACCTCCTTGTTTTCCGGATTTGAGAGCTCTTTCAAATTTTGAATTGCATTCTTTCTAACTTTGGATTTTGACAAATTTGGAGGCTTCGGATTTAACCTGGCCTCGCGATACGACCTTCGGCTCCGTGGTTTAAAACTGCGTTTTGTGCTGAAGGCTGGGTTTTGCGTTAAAACTGTGCCTTCGTTGAAGCTTTGGCTCTCCGTTACAAACTGTGCCTTCGTTGAAGCTTTGGCTCTTGCGTTAAAACCTTCCGGCTTCGGATTTAACCTCGGCTCCCAAGTTGGAAATAAGCTCTGCAATATAACTTTATCTTTGTTTTTAAAACTTCGGACCTCAAGTTGGAAATAATGATCGCCTTGCGGACTTCGGACCTTCGCCTCCGCGTTCTTCCTTTGCTCTCCGCGTTTTAGAACTTCGGACCTAAAGTCCGAAAAGATGAGCACCTTCGGTTGTAAACTTCGCTGTTAAAAAGAACTTCGGACCTCAAGTTGGAAATAATGATCGCCTTGTGGACTTTGGACCTTCGCCTCCGCGTTCTTCCTTTGCTCTCCGCGTTTTTCTTGCTTTGGCCTCCGCGTTTTTCAACTTCGGAGCTAAGCGCCGAAAGGATGAGCGCCTTCGGTTATGTTTTAACTTGCCTTCGCCAAAGTTTATGTTTTAACTTGCCAAAGTTCGGACCGAAAGTCCGAAAAGGAGATGCATTAGGTTTTTAAACTCGACTTTGGACAAGTTCGGACCTAAAGTCCGAAAATCATCGCATAATGTTTTTTTAAACTTGCAAAAGTTCGGACCAAAAGTCCGAAAAGGAGACTCCCCGTTGTTTTAAATTTGAACTTCGGACAAGTTCGGAGCTTAAGTCCGAAAAGGATTGTATCATGTTTAAAATTTGCCTTTGTGTTTTAAACTTTCACTTTCGTGAAAGTTCGGACCTGGGGTCCAAAAAAATGTTCGCGTTATGTTCAAACTTTCACTTTTGTGAAAGTTCGGACCTGGGGTCCGAAAAAAATGTTTGCATTCGGTTTAAACTCCGTTTCTTTTATCGTTGTTTTTTTTTTTTTAAAAGTTCGGAGCTTAACGCGTTAGAAGACACCGCAACCTCGGATCTAAGCGCCTTTTCGGGCTTTCGGACCCTATGCATCCTTTTCAGAACATTCCGCCTTCATCAAAAATTTCGGACGTGAGGTCCGAAATCGTTCTCCTATACTTGTGATCTTGGGGGGGGGGAAATCTGCTCCTTAGAGAATTTTGGAAACTTACACAGAATGTCGGACCTCCCAGCAACTTCGCCAGACTCCACAAATTTGGACTTGGGAGGCATCAAAATACCCAGGTGCTGGGCCGAGCAATTTGATCCTTTAGGAGGCGAAAATCATCTTTTGCCTGTTCCTTGCAAGGGTCGAGTAGCAAACTTTATGCAATTGGCCTTATAGCTCTGGGTTGGCGGGGTCCGTTGGTTCTTACCATCTTACGCCTATCCAAGGCAATCTTTTAAAATTTTGGAACAAAGCTTTCGGCATTCACGCCCGAAAGCCAGATCAGTCAGGAGGACTCATTGGTTCATTACTCCAACGTCGATCAGCTTATGGACTAGTCACGAACTCGCTCGAAGAGACACGAGAAACTCTGCTTGGATCCTCGGGATAACGATCAAAAAACTCAAAACAGGAAAGGGGGACCCTGTCGGCGACAGGGAGCGTGTGCAACGCACAACATGGACATACACCTTAGAATTGTGCTCAACATTCTCCATGTTGTGCAAACAAGACCTCCAAACCCGCTCACCTATTTGTGCAAACAAGACTTCCAAACCCGCTCTGCAAACCACCCCTTGAAATGTGCTCATGAGGGAGGATGATGTATTTTTGTGCACTCACACATCTAAGATGCGTTCCTAGGGTTAAATTTTGTGCAATACAACCCTCTAAAAGTTTCCCATGGTCATTAGTGAATCCTGCCCTAGGTTGTGCACATGCATATCTAGAATATGAAAATCAAACCCTAAACAACATCAAAATCAAATCAGACCTGAAACATGAAAACTCTGACCTAAAAAACTTGAAAATTCAAACCTAAATTGAGATCTTATTCGCATGGCAGAGCAAAATTATGACTTTGGTGTGTAAATTGTTTTGAAAGGGGATTGATTGACATTGTATTTATAGCGCTCAAGGGGTGAGAAGTTTTCAAATGAGGTATGGCCGACTTGACTAAATGTTACAAAGGAAAATAGCAAATCAAATAGGCCGACTCACTTAATCCATGAACCCCTTCAAATGCACTCAACCTTGCCCCTTTAACCTTCTAAAACCCGCTTGAGGAGTTAAATGCATAGGTCGGCCCACTTTAGAGATGAAGTTCAAACATTTTAAAGAACAAAATCAATGTTCCAAGGGCCCAGGTTGGCTTGATGTGGGATTGTGAATTCAAAATTGTAAGAAGGCTACAAAATAGAGATCAAATGCCTCATTCAACACCATTTCATGCCAATTCCAAGCGAATTTCACTAGCAGCTCTATGTGAATAAGGAGAAGAAATGGATTGCAGACCTGATGATGTTGAAAGAAAATTTCATCAGCATTTTGCAAGGGTTTTGAGTGATAGGGTTTGTGAGAGGACTAATGCTATGTGTTTGTTTTGCATGCTTGGCATAAGGAAAGGAAGAAGGAAGATTAGGACTTGAGAAAGGAGGAGGATCATACCATTAACATGCACCTACAAACTTGATTCAGGGAGACTCACTACCTTGGAGTTTGATGCAAAGGCAAAGAGGAAAGACTTAGTTGCAACATGAAGAAGATATCAAGGCATCAAGGAAAGCTCAAAAGATCCAAGACAATCACATCATAAGGTGGGCGCTATTGCACATCAGACTTGCAATCCCGCCCACTCTTCTTCAAGTCACGCATTTGCCAAAGTGGAAGGGTGCAATTGCAAGGTGGTGCAAGACCACCTTGCAATCCTGCCCAAGGGTTTGACAGTCTTGCAATTCTACCTACAACATTTGCCATTGCTAATAGGAGATCGAGCACATTCAAGGATTCAATCACACAGAGATGAAGGAAAAGATCAAATGCACCCAAGGAGAGCTTGAGGAAGTGAAAAAATTGTTTTAGTATAGGGTGCCATTGGAAGACCTCTTTGCAATTTTGCCCAACGGAGTTGTACAAATCATGTATGGCGTGTTAGTGTTTGGTAGCTTTAGGAGATATTTTCTCCTTAATTAAAGGTAGGCGGCCTACATATTGCAAATTATATTTTATATTTATTTCTTGTATGAGGCCGACCCTTGTGAAGAGTCGCCTTGCTTGTGAAGAGGCACCTCACCTTGCATATAAAGAAGGCAATGCTCATTCTTACATGATATAGGATAATCTGAAGTCAAGTTCACACATGAGCAGCAGATTGAACTAATCAAGGAGGATCATATTCAACATCAAGGAGTGATGCTATTATTATTCGTTGTAATAATTCAGCCTTGAGTAAGGCCAGTCTTGTAAAATATATATATATATATATATATATATATATTTTGTTGGGTTTTTCTCCCTTGAGTAGGAGGGTTTTCCCAGGGTATCTGCTGTGTTCATTGTTCATGTGCTGTTGTTGTATTTCTGTGTTTTTGCGTATTTTAAATCTGATCCTAAAATTCAACATGGTATTAGAGCCAGGTTTAAGACAAGACCCGATCAGATTTGTGTAAGCAGTAGAAGTCAGCATCCTTAGAGATATTCGCCTCCCTCTCACACTTTCGGTTAAATTAACAAAAGAAGAGATTTCCTGGATAGTTCACAAAGTCTTTGAAGCTCTCGGGAAGTGTACATCAAAAACTCTTGCTCAAGCTTGTCGTAATATGTCAAACTGAAGGATGAATACTAGACATTGAATCTAAACACCGAAGTTGTGGTAGAGGTGTGAATGATGGGAAACCTATCAAGCACTTCGAAGACATCATTTTATAGCCATTGGGGATTTGAATAGATTTCTTGGCACTATTCTTATTGAACATTAGAATGTGGTGTGTATGATATATTCATAGATTACGGTATGACAGAGGTTTCTGTGAAAGATAGTCTCAAAATGTCTTCTTCGCCACAATAGGGGAGTCGTGGTTATAGAGGAAGAGGCCAATCTGTGATCTTGCCAAAGGAGATGGAATTATGTTGCCCAATAAATGGTGTTGCCGTTAAAATTAAACAAGTGCTATAATGGGATGTATGGTGGCGCCACTTCATGCACCGGTCTATGAATATTTTTATAGCATCGAGATTACTCTAAATTGTGTCTTGATATTTGTCAGGTGCAATTATTTTGTAGTGAAGGGTGTATTAATAGCCGTCGCTGTATTCCTTGAAGGAATTTGAATTCATTCAGGAGTCTCCATCTGTCAGGAGGTCGTGTCTTCCTTGAAGCGCACCATTTGCAGGCAAATTGGACGTCGTGGCTTATTCTTATTAAATATGATATTACGGTAACTAGTATTGAAGAACGAGATCCTCCAAGTGTGTTGACAGAAAGTGTTTTGAATAGGTGTGGAGAATAATGGAGTTCTAATACATCCTTGGTGGTTACCAACGAAGTGATAATAACTGAAAATTTGTGACATTCGAAGATTCAAATGCCTGTGATCACATTTGGTTGATAGTTGGGAGTTGTGCTTATACTAACGATTACAATGATGGACGGTTGATTAGGGGCTTGTTGCCCTTTATAGTGGCGCCAAGCCACAATGGCACACCTTGCGCCTTATTCACCTGCGAACCCATGTCTGCAATGGCGCTGAACTGATGCCCGTTGACCACCTAGCTTTTGATCCACAAGTATAGTCGTATCATGCACTCGCTGCACGATGGAACTCCCTGCAATGAGAATCATGGTGTCCACTGTGCGTGTGATCTGCCTTAGCGCCTGGTGACAAAATATGAGCAATGGCCCGAGCCTCGGCTCGGCTTGAACGCTAAGTAATCACCCACTAGATCTTCACCATTGAAGCCTGCACATAGTTTAAGTGCAACATGTAAGGAGAAATCACTTAACAGCTAAGAAGAAACTGCAAGACAAGCGCTTGACTGCATCTGTAGAATGTACCAACAATAAAGAGATAAGTATTTCTTGTTTGTACCTTTGACTAATGATCATGAATTTTATGTAACTAATAATAATTCATGCAATAACATTATAAGTCATAAAATTCATGCAATAACATTGGAAATAGTGAATCATCTATGCTTCCAGCATTGGTTTGTTTCTTTTTCTTCGGATAGGTTGATTCTATGAACTGTTAGTAATCTCTCTAAAGATGCCTCCAGGATGGATCAAGGAGCATAAGGATGATGATAGATTGCATTCAAGGGAGAAAGAGCTTGATGCATCCTGTGAGTAAGTCACGCAGGCTGAAGAATGGAGACATAACTTCACTTGAGACATCTCTCGTGGGCCCAAGGTTGGGTCAGCCTTGGATGGAGAGTTTGCATTAGCAAAGATGATTAAGAAGGATGAAGACACTAAGCATTGGTACAACAAAAATCCTATCCTCCTGACTTGGAATAACAGTCTATGGCTCTTGCATGATCAACTATTGGCAGCCCTAGAAAGAATTATGGAAAACAGTGAGGCTCCTATCAAAGATCATTGTACAAGTCATTGGATTGAGAAGTTGTGAAAGCAAGTTGAGTAAAACAATGACATGTCTGAGAAAAGGACTAAGGTTATGAGATTCTTCAATGAAGGAGTTCACTTCCAGAGGATTTTTGTAATCTTTGTATTGAGGCAGGGATCAAGAGGGAGTTTTGTATTCAACAAAATGGAGTCATATGTCTCTAGGAACTAGAGTGACTCATTGAGGAGAAGTGAAGGTGTCAGCTAAGTGCTCCGCAAACCTATTCAGAATAGGGTGTTCTAGGATGAGGTCGAGAAGGACAGTCTTGAACTCTCGCAAGTCAGTAGTGTCAGAGGGGTGCGTTGGAAACCATTCCTCTAAGTCAAGCATTTTAGACAATCTTGGACGAGGAGGTCAGAAGGTTGATGCAAGTACTTGGAGCTTCAGAGGGAGTCACATCATCATGAAGATCTATTATAGTGTATATTTCTCTGTGACGGAGAAATATGAGGTGAAAGCCCTTGTAGTGTATATTTCTTTGAGACGGAGAAATTTGAGGTGAAATCCCATGTAGTGTATATTTCTTTGAGACGACGAAGTATGAAGTGAAAGCCCTTGTAGTGTATGTTTCTTTGAGATGGAGAAATATGAGGTGTGAGCCCTTGTTCATCTCTGAGATTGAGATGAGACGTCATGTTGAGAGACTCCATGACAATATCATGTTGAGAGATTCCATGATGAACTCTTGTACTTGTGTTTTTCCACACATGGGAGTAGCCATGGTGGACGTCATGTTGAAGTCTCCATGATGACATCACGTTGAGAGACTCCGTGATGGACACTTGTGCACATGTTTCTTTCCACACATGGGAGTAGCCATGGTGGATGTCATGTTGAGAGACTCCATGACAACGTCACGTTGAAAGACTCTGTGATGAACCTTTGAGCTTTCCACAAATAGATGTAGCCATTGTGGGTGTCATATTGAGAGATTCCATGACATGGATATCTGGAAAATATCTCCCTAGCTAAGAGGGAGTGTTAGTGTTTGGTAGCTTCAGGAGATATTTTCTCCTTAAATAAAGGCAAGCAGCCTACATATTGCAAATTATATTTTATATTTATTTCTTGTATGAGGCCGACCCTTGTGAGAGTTGCCTTGCTTGTGAAGAGGCACCTTACCTTGTATATAAAGAAGGCAATGCTCATTCTTACATGATGAGGATAATCCGAAGTCAAGTTCACACATGAGCAGCAGATCGAACTATCAAGGAGGATCATATTCAGCATCAAGGAGTGATGCTATAATTATTCCTTGTAATAATTCAGCCTTGAGTAAGGCTAGTCTTGTAAAGCAGATTTCTGCTCTTGTTCATTTGATATCTATATATAAGAGATATTTATATTTTGCTGGATTTTTCTCCCTTGAGTAGGAGGATTTTCCTAGGGTATCTGCTATGTTCATTGTTCACGTGCTGTTGTATTTCTGTGTTTCTGCTTATTTTAAATCTGATCCTAAAATTCAACATGGCGCTATTGCAAACCTAGCTTGCAATCCCGCCCTAAGACCTCATGTGCAATCACATTCAAGAGAATTGCAAGATTACCATGAAATACCGACCAAGGGTGTTACTTCACTTCATCATTCAATTTCACTATGATGACCAAGTAGGGCACTAATCCACTATGACCTTGCAATTGCGCCCTACTCAGAGATTTGGCTAAGGAGCTTCAATTCAAGGAAGAGGTTGTGCATCACATACAATGATGGCAAATGATGAGTTCATTAACAATAAGAGATCACACTTACATATGCAAGGAGAAGATCAACATTGCAATATAGAGGGACTGCATAAACTTGGTAATGCATGAAGGATTCAACAGTGTGAGCTTGTTTTACAATGCAATTATAAAGAGAAGGTTCAAAATATCACAATATTGAAGAGGAAATGTTCTAGCAGTCTTGAATTTCCTCCGGAAATCCAAGATCATTGTCAGTATAACAAGGAGGTAATCTCGGTCAACTACATCATGCACTAGAGGATCAAGCTTAGACATCATGGAATTTCAGGATCAAAATCATCAAGAGGTGAACTAGTTCAAAATTCCGAAACAAGAAGATGAAAAGTGAAACGTGATTAAGGAATGGAGATAGTTTAAGAAGAGTTAATCAAAGTTAGAGGCTTGATCATGATGATACAATTTGGGAATATGTCCTATCATCATCACATCAGGCTTGGAAATGTTGAGTATCAAGAGATATTGCCCCAACAAAAACATTTCTCAATGATGATCTACAAAACAAGCATGTTGAGTTGGCATTTAGTCATCATCAACCAATCAGGAAATGGCTTGTCAACATGTCCAAGTACATTGAACTTGACCTATATAGTAAAGGAGCAAGTGACACGTGGCATTGCATCAAATATTATTCATCATACTTGTAAACGTCTAAAATTAATCAAATTAATATTTAACTACCTTATCCTTTTCGCATAATTAATGATATTAGTTATGTTAGCCCTCGTTTTCAAAGTTAATTAAATTATATTCTAATTAATTTTGTCACTTTAGCATATAATTAATTTATCAATTAATTATATAAATGCCTATTTCTTTTATAATTAATTCAATTTTCAACGTTAGCTAATATTCCCTTCTAATCCTGATTAGTTAATTAATATTAATTAGTTAACTAATATTCTGATTCCTACTAATCCTCTTCCTAATCCATATCATTTAGCCTAATTAATCAAGGTCTAATCATCATCATCATCATTTCTTCTAATTTTAAATTCCTCCACTCATTTTCTCTCATGTCATCCTCCTAACTCACCCATGTTCTCTCTTAATCCTTCATTATCTCACCTAATCCTCTGATTAACCACTTGCACATTCCTAATCTTCATGATTAGGGAGTGGTCAACTTCTTGCCATAAATGACCTTTCTATCTCATCTTTCAACCTTAAATGCCACCCACCTTTGTTTATCCAAGGAATTTTGAATTCCTTGAGTCTCCCCATGCCCCCTCCTCCCAAGGTATTTTTAATTCCTTTTATCCTTTATTCTTCCAAGGCTCTCTATTTTCAAGGAATTTTTAATTCCTTTCTCCTCTTCCCAGTGTGCTTGGGGATCTCTTCCCCTTGTACTTGAGAAGTGTGGAGACAAGAAATGCCTTTATGGCAAGGATCTCTTGGATCTCCCACTTGTCCTCTCCAAGCCACTTCACTTTCCCTCAATCTTGGCCCTCCATCTCCTTTCAATCTCAACTATCCATTTTGGGCCCCTCAAATCTGTAAATTGGAGTCCCTACCCTTCACAATCCATCCACTTCATTCATATTGTCATGTTGTCCAGTTGAGTCCAAGAAATCATCCATCATACCCATATTATGCTCAAATTTAGTCTCATCCAATCCATATAATCCATCATATTGTTATGTATCTTGGTGAGCAATCCACATCCCTCTAGTCAAAGGAGAAAATCAAGTGGAGAAAGGTGCTTTCCACTTCAAGCTCAATTGGAGGGAGTAAGAAAGGTATAAGTTTATTTGTATTTCATGTTTTCATTAGTTTTATGAATTTATATGCACAACTAACCTTGTCACCTTTTCATTGCTCTCAATACCTAACCTATTTTCACATTGGTTCACATTAAAAGAGGGACATGTGTCCTAATAAATGTAATTTTCTCATTGGTTAAAGTAGAGTAGGAGGGAAGACAAATATTGTTGCCAAGACTTGATGGAATAAACATACTACTTTAATTGAAGATAAGGTGGATTTTGTGTGTTATTTTGACATTTTGCATGGTTTCTACTTCTTTGAGTTTAATTTAAGTTCATTGATCTTGATGGAGAAATGTGGATACATTTGATAAATTACTTGGTTCACACTTTTTGTGGTTTGATGATTGTAAGCTATAGTGTAAAGTTAGCTTGAACCTTGTTGTTGTGGATAAGTTCAATTGTGGATATTTGTTTAAGTTGCGCCATTATTGGGTATTTGTATGAATATTTGCAATAATGAAAATCATTCACTACCTTAGGAGATCGCATCAGTTTTGTGTAGTTGTATCATGACGAAGCAAATCTTGGTTTGAAGGAGTTTGTCTATTAGAGCATCATCTATTGTCATCATTGTCCTTAGGATTAGCATAGGTTTCCTAAACCCTTTCCTTTTGATCTTTGTTTGAGTTTGAGTTAGTTTGCAAGTTCCAGCCATGATTCATAAACGTAAGTCCCTTTGTGATACCAGCATATCACATAATTTCGATTGAGTCTATCCATTTGCATTGTCAAGACCTGACTATAGAAACCTTGGGGTTATCTTATTTGATCATGTCTTTTAGCATATAAGGTTTTCTTGTTCAAGAGAGGATAGAATACTTAGTATTTTATTCTGTGTTCAAAGTGCATAAAAAACACATCAATACCTTTACTACTAGACAACTTTTGCTGATCCTGCAATTTACTAGACTTTTCTCACTCCATAGGGGCACCTTAGCACTACTTCAACCACTTGTCAACTGTTGTCAACTTTCCCTGCTATGCACACACTTATAACTATTTTAGCCATGTTTAAAGTCTTTTAAAATGGCTGTTTCCTCTATGATGCATGCTTTATCTAGTTTTACCATGTTTTCATCAAGTAAAAAACACTTAGATTGGGCTAAAACCTTTGGGGTGCACAGTTCATTTATGTCTACCCACACTATTTGAAGTAAAAACATGGTGAAGTCTGTCCCAAAACATGGTTATGACAAGTTTGCTACTTTTCCTCTCATCCAAGGTGGAAATATCCATCACTTAAACCAAAGCAGACATTTTGCTCACTTGTACCATAACCCTAGGCAGGACTTTGACTGCTCTTGCCATGTAAAAGATGTGAACTAGAAGTTTCAACTTTTAAGTGGCAAAGCCACTACAAAAGTACGGCTATGTCGCGTGTGGCAGAATTTTCCTCCTTTTAAGAGAATTTTGCAAACTTAGGTAGAGATTTGAAAATGGTTGATCCACTAAAAGTGTGCACCAATGTTTGCCAATATTCACTCATTGAAAATGGAACTTTATGGTACTTGTGCCACTTTTTGTCTTTTGTGTGGAAGATTTGAGTGATTTAGCCACTCTAGGCACATTCCCAGCTATGTTCACCACTTTCATTATGGCTACTAGGCAGAAGTTTGAGTCACACTTGCCAAGGTGGAGAAAAAAATTGACTTTGCATCTCTCCATTCCTTCTTTTGCCGATGACATTGACATCATCTTGAACCTTGTCATCACTTCATATTGAATAGTTGCAACTTTCATCATCTTGCAATAGTTGTTAGTCGTAAAACCAAGAACAAGAAATGAAAACTTTGCCAATTGATGGGGAAGATCACAAATTGAATTGGGTTAATGCACAACAACAATCAATCTTGATGACAAATTAAAAAAAACAAGTATGCACATTGAGTTTTGTAGGGGTGCAACAGATTGCATGGTTTGACTTGGTGGACTCTTTGATTGTAAGGATCAAGAATCTCATGGAGGAGTTGCAATCTATTCATGGAGTATGCATTCGTGAGGTGGGATGCATGGGTCTAATTGGAGAGGTGTTGACCAAGTTTGACTCATGGTTTTGGGCCTATATTATTGGAATACGTTCCTTGTTTTGTAGTTTGCCCATTGCCTATAAATCAAGTGCTTGGGATTGTGTTTGTACATGGTTTTGTGTAGTAGGTACATGCTGCCAGAATTGGATCAGTCATAGAGAGTGAAGACAACCTAAGCAAAAGGGAACTTCTGGGTATATTGCAATTACTTTTGCTGCTATTATATTGAGTGGTGCTATATGCTTGCTGCAGTATTTCTGGTGAGGCTTGCCAAGGGTATAACGGTGCTTGTTTGTGTGACTAGGATCAGAACTTGAACTGGCTTGGGTTAGGCTAGGGTTCTTGCAAAACCCAGTTATATAGGTTTTGGTCCTTTTTCATTGCTCTCTGGTTTTATGCTTATCTGATTTTCCTTGTCTTTTGCTTTGCTTCACTTTCCATCAAGTTTACCCTTGGGATTTTATAAGATTGTTTATTTTAAATATTATAGAAATGGACAATATCATCAGTAATATACACAAGAAAGACTTGGGATCATATTTGGACCTCAAAAAGAAGAAGATTGTTTCACCTTTAAACACCATTTTGGTCTGAAAGTATTTGAAATTAAACACATCTAAAACATGGCACAGAGTCGGCAATAATTAGGGATTTTTTTAGTGTCAAATATTTTCCAACTGGCAAATAGTTGAAATCGCAAAAATCAAAATTTGGTGAATTGTATAGTATTTAAGGTGACTAGGACCACCACAGCTAAAAATAATTTTTTTAGTTGTGGTCAAATTGCTAGAGCATTTATTTTTTTAGAATTTTGAGCTTGACTAT
This sequence comes from Cryptomeria japonica, assembly GCF_030272615.1. NCBI lineage: Eukaryota > Viridiplantae > Streptophyta > Pinopsida > Cupressales > Cupressaceae > Cryptomeria > Cryptomeria japonica. Next base: position 165,480,969 of record NC_081410.1, read on the forward strand.
TTTGCCACATTATTTGAATAATTTTGATAGAAGATTAGATCTGATTTGCCTAATTTTTTTAAGTTATAGTACAAATCTAAAATAATTTGCCATTAATAGTACATAATTGTAGGCTAGGTAAAGGTTATATACATGAAATAAACATGTAAGTATAGGGACTTCCTTATACTTCAAGTTATATTTCATGTATGTAGTTTCAAGATGTTTGAGAATGGTTTTGGATCTCTAGGAGTTATAATGCAGATTCTAGGTTAGGATTTTATACATATATTTAAGGGGGGAGGGAGTTTCCTTAAGTTATCACTGGCAATAATGTTGCCTAACAAACTTTATAGACTATAAAAGACAAATTGGATCTGATATATTCCTCATGAACTAGACAGTAATGGAAGCATTCTTAGCTTTCATCTGTTGTAGAATTCCATAGACAGATGTAAAATGCAGTTCCAAACAATGCTAATTGTGGTCTGATCCAGAAGCATGACAATGTGGTTAGCCCTAACCGATGATTCTTAATTGAGTTTTTACACAAAATTGATGTTCAAATGCCTCTTGCTTGTATGGGAATGATAAACAATAAAATCATAGGATTTATTAGACTGAAAGAATATCGGTCCACCAAGAGATCATGCCAGTATCAAAAAGATATACAGTGGTAAACTGTGGAAAATTAATCAAAGAACTGTTTTATCTGGGAATGTTCCCTTGACATTCCATAAAAGGATCCAATAACAAATCATTTAGTTATAAAAATAAAACCCCTTGAAAGAAGTCTAATGTCTAGTAACTGTTAAATTTCTAATGTATAACCATTTTGCTTGTTTTAAAAGCTTGAGCTGGTATGTCTTGTTTCAAGAGCTTTGTGTCTTTGATCTTATCATGATTATATTTGCCTAGGATTGGATACTAGAGGTGGTTTCTTGAAATTGTGTCTGAATTCATCTCACTGTAGAATACTTAGATGAGTGAACATTTTATCGATAACACAATACACTACGGAATCAAATCATTTTGATAAGCAACTGCAAAATTTTCATGTACGCTCCAAAGATAAGGCAAAATTAATCATTTCTGTACACATTTGCATTCATGTGCGAGGTCGCTTAGTCATTATATTTTATAGTCGAAGATGTTTTTATTTTACATATCTTCCTTAATTTTTTCAGTACATGTTTTTTGTTACATCGTTACTGATTCTTCAAGGTGGGGCTTGTTTCTACATATTTGTAAACAAGAAGTGGGAAGATGTAAGTATATGTTCTTTTTCAGTGGTTAATGTATTCATAACAAGGAAAAAAGAAAAAAAAATGTTCTCTTTCTGATTATGCAATGTTTGTTTCAGTTTATTGTGCCATGGAATATCATAGCTTTGATGTTATTGATAATCATGGAATTTTCTGCAGTATGTTCCTGAAGACCCCACTGGTCGATTTGATCAGTTAAAGAAATTTGTCAAAGATAACATTTTAATATGCAAAGGCATTGGTGTGATTACCATTGCTGTGCAGGTAAGCTATTTTTAAGATCAGTCTTGATTAACTAGAGAGCAGTTTTTCCGCTTAAGGTAGTTTATAATGACTTACTGTATTTGCGTCTACAGACAGTGCTAGGTATTTGTTTTGTTTCTAAAACAAAATTCGAACATTACAATAGTCCCTAGTTTAACAGTTGACTAACTTAAATACATTAAATTTCCACAGTCCATAATACTGGATACCGAATGTTTCTGGATTTTACTGCATAAAAACTTTTTCCATTGATGTTTTGGATCACACTCCATGATCCATCATCAGGATCTCTGCTCTTTCTCTGTACATCCTGATAATGGATCACGGAACTAACTTACCTGTCAAGCTGAAATAGAAAGACATCTACCTGGAGCATACCGCTTGGAATTTGAACCTGTCATTGTTTCGAGAAGTGCACCCTCTTTCCAATAGATCATAACTCTGTGGATAGCATTAACGCTGTCAGTTCTACCAATACTTTCAACCAAGTTACTTAATCAAGCAAGTTAATAGCTCATCAGTGAGGCATTTTATAACTTTCTCTCTTGAAAGCCTAGAAAATATGATGCTCGCATCATAGTTACCAGGCACAAGAGATATGGGAGGTAAGGGAAATGAAAAAAATGTAGAAGTCTGTAAGTTCCAGAAAAATATGAGAAAAATGACTATACATACATTAATAGAAAATCTAAAATGTAGCTTAGATGATGCTAAATAAGAGTCAAACATTTAAAATAAAGTGTTATCATGTTTCAAATTGGATACACCATACATAATTTAAGAGTTTTTGGACTTTTATGAATTCCTTGGAATCAATAACTTGAAACATTTTTATAATCAACACCAGCAATTACATCTTTTTGGTGTTTTAAATTGTTACTTTTGCAACAACAGAAAACAAAATAGTGGATGAGGAAGTGCTTTCTTCAAATTTGCAAGGTGTTGTACCCATACAAAAACTTCATCTTGTGTCATGCTTATAAATTAATATCTTCATTTTCCTACCCTCGATATGTTTTAGAATCTTATCTGCTTCACAGTGTCTTGTTGGTTCTTTTCTAACCCTCGTAGGATTATGAAATGCTTGTCCAAGATTGGATGTGCACCAATTTAAAGAAGCAGAAGTTTTGAAAAGTCTAATATCTTGGGTACAGGTGTGCACAATGACAATGGTGCATAACAATATAAAAGAATGAAAGTTCATTTTTTTTTGTTTATCAATGGTAAGGTGTGCCACCTTATAGGAGGGACACGCCACTTCAAAGGAAAGCAATTCAAAGTCCCAGGCTGTAATCTCCCTCTTTTGGATATGTGCAATTATTTTGTTTTTACAGATACAAGTGACAACAATGATGTGAAAGTATAATATTTTCAAAGCAGCAGAAATATAACATTGATTGAAACATGGAAGTAATGGGTACTCTTATATTTTCATGTTTTGGATTTCTGTCAAACAGTTGGCAAAGAACATAAATTATAAAAATACCTAGAATGAGTGACTAGCTACAAAAGACCATATTTTGAATTGAATAATAACAACCTTTGAATATTATAATTGGCTGAAATCTAACTCAAGGTTGATAGATTTGTCACAGTAGACTAATGATAAACTTCTGTTATTAAATAGTGTTATAGCCAGCAACTACTGCCACTCACAAAATGATTGCAATCCTCATTAATTTTTTGATGCTAAGCCCCCCTTCAATTAGTGCAACAGGTACCCCTTGTAGATATGAATACTCAAGTATAGGTACTAGCAAATCAAAGTTAACCATAATAAGTGGCTATGATAGACATAATAAGCGTGACTGTACAAACCCAATATGCTGTGACTCAAGTCTGTTTAAGTCTTTCACACCTCCACATATGGAATGGCTGGTAGCTTGGCTATGGCTCAATACTTAGTTGTTGTTATACTTTATCATTTTGCTGGTAGAAATCTGTTCTTTAGTGTTGCGATTGGGTGAAGTGCATGCTATATGAAGTTTGCAAGCTGTGACCTATTATTGGTCAGCCACAAACAATTCCAAATAAGCTGTGTTAGGTTTGTCAAGCCTTGTTACCTTAGTCACCAGCCATGTTGGGGCCCACAAGAAGCTGATTCTCTCCCAAAGACTCCACGGATTTACTAGAGAATGCTATGGAAAACTTAGACTATGCTGTGCTTTTTCTTTATGTTTTAGATCCTTTCAAAATATGAAACTGTATTGCTTCCTGTTGATGGTGTTTTTACGCACTATGCAACACAGAATAAAATACTAAGTATTCTATCCTTTCTTGAACAAAGACTCCCAAATGCTAAGCTGCGTGATCAAGTGGGACAACTCCCAGGTTCTTGAATGTCATGTCTTGATGTGCTCTTGGATAGACTCAGTTGTACATGATGTGATATTGCTGGGTTTACAAGGTGGACTTATGTTGAATGCTTGAGTGCTCGAATGATGTTGGAATGTGGGATTAACTTGATTTGACAAAAAAAGGGAAAAAGGATAAGGTTTAGGAAGGCTACTCTAACTCTAGGAATGTAAGAGCAAAGGACAATCTTTGGTGAAACCCAAACTAAGTCTTGCTTTGACATGCTATGAACATCTCCACAAGGCTAGTGCAATCTCATAAGAATAGCTTTATGATTTTCAAATCACTACCACAAGCATAGACACCATCAACTTGATGCATATCAATGAAGGAATGATAATTGAAGTTAAGCTTGGCTAAATAGATCCAGTTGACTACGCAAGGCACTTTACCATTGACAAAGTGTTGGTATTATGGATATACGAATTTCACCATTAATCATACACAGTTTTTTCATTCATCTAAACAACATGGAAATCAAATTGAGAAGTAGAGACCACGCAAATTGTTGAATCAACATATCAATTTAACCATATCTTCAATGAAGTTTACATGTCTTTTGCAACAATGTATTGGCAACAATCTTTGCCTTCTCTTTCTACTCTACTCTAATTATTCTCTACTCTTGAATTGCTACTATTAACGATTCACTATTCAAATGAAGAAGTGGAGCCTTATATAGTGCTCTCATTACAATTTAGTGGCTTAGATTGATTCACAATCAATGGCCAAGATCAAAAGATAGAAACCTTAATTAGGGTTTGTTACACCCATTGCAAAGCATTTAATGCTTGACCAATGACAAAATTACAATTGATGGGACACATGTCCTTCTGTGAAAATCCAACCAATCAATGACAGTGGTAGGTGCATTGAACTTTGTGCCCATGTAGTAGTTATCTTCTTTGTAGGATGAATCAAGTTCATTGAATCTGGATGCCTTATCATGAAATGATATGATTGGATAAATTATGACTAGGGGCCACCTCATCTCGCTCTTTGTGACTCATCACAAGTGTGTGAATGAATGAGGCATATCTCTTGCTACTCAACATGTCCAGGCTCTTGATGTGATGATGATGGCTCAAGTTGATCTTCAAACTTTGATTAACTCTTCTGAAAATATCTCGTCTTAATCACTTGCATTCTTGAGCTTCATCTGGCTATATCGGCAATGATTCTTGGATTTCCGAAGGAAATTCAAGATTGTGAAAATTTTATCCTTGAGTGCTTGATGAGGGTCAATCTTGCTCCTCAATTGAAGTGTGCTTTGTGAAATTCTTTCCTTCGAGCAGCCTCCTTGTATCCTTCTAAGACTTGAAGTGTTGCAATGAATCATCATGTTGATCATGTTCTTGGTTCTTGTCTTCACTTAGGACGGATGGTGTCATTGCCTTGGATGGGTGGTGTCGTTGCTAAGATGGATTTTGTCTTCCTTCATCCTGGAGCTGATCTTCATCTCTTGAATACTGATGAATGTTGGAGTGTGTTGTGCCTGTGAAGTGTGATACCTGCAGCTGCAACACAAAACACTCAATAGATCATTACAAGCATGGTTAGCAAATTTAAAACAAAGAAAGATAAAACCATGGCAAAGCGATCTATCGCCTCCTACGAGATGCGAGTGTGGATTTGCTCTTAGATCTGGATAAGCAAATTCCAATGACTTGACTACACCTAGATGGAGGATTTGAAATGATAATGATGCAATTAAGCTAGAAAAGAGAATGATTAAGCTACATGATTCAACAATTATGCTAGAAAATGATCAAATTAAGCTAGATCTAAGATGCAATTGCCTATAATAACAATGCTCAAATGATATGCTAAGAGATATTATGCCTATAGTAACAATGCCTAAAATGCAAATGAGATGGGATCATTATTGCTCCAAAATGGGAGATATTTATAGGATTTCCAAGGCCAGGGGTGAGGTGGTAGGAATCAACAGTCAAGATTGAGTCTGAAGATATCAATGGTGAAATTGGAGGAGGTTGGAAAAGAGGTTGGAGGAAAGGGGACATTTGTCATCTCTATGGTGACAAGTGTCAAGGGGCTTCCAAGAGAGGGGACATGTGGCCCAAGAATGCCATGTGTCTCAAGGGGAGAGTATCCACACCATAGGAGGTTAGGATAAGGAGGCATGTGGGTAATTCGAATTTAAAAATTCAAATAATAGGAAAAGACTAATTAACTTTCAACAACTCATAAATTGATTTGTTTTAATTGATTAGAAGATTAGAAGAAATGAATTTAAATGGGGAGGGATTAATTAATTTGAATTAATTAATCAAAGGGGACTATTGAAATGAACCTATTAAATGAATCCTTAGATTTATTAATAAGTAGATGAGTGGAAGAATTCAATCAAATTGCTAATGAATTCAATTAAATTGGGGAGGGGGATTAATTAAATAATTGCTTATTTAATTAACTATATTCAGACCATTTTTAGGTGTATACAGAGTGTTAATTAGGTGGAGCACCCTGCCTCCTTGCTTTGCTCGATACAATGATAGAGTTATGTTGATCTCCTCCTTATTCTCCATACTGACTCCCTATATCAGACCTGCAAGACAACGAATATACCTTAATCATGATTGTGAAAACAAAAGCATTATGAAGATAATGAATAAGAAGCTGGATCAGTCGCGAAATGAGGTCTGATTTTATATAAAAATGATGAGATGCACCTTATTTCAGACCTTGAATCACTTAAAAAATAGACTGATTATGTTAGTTTGATTGCCTCTTTTGGTCAAATTGCCTTTTGGTTGATGAAGTGATTCGCTGTGGCTGATGAAATGCAAATTGTGATCAGTAAAGAGTTCGCTGGATGTCAAACTTGAATCACTTTGCCACTGTGTATTATCCTTCACTTTAATTCGCTGCCCATAGATATGTTGATGTTGACAAAGTTGATGCATATGAGAGTGAATTCGCTGATCACTGATCAAATTGCACGAATGCCATCTGATTGAACAATCTCCTTTTGACAAAATCGCCTATCACTGGATTTTGATTAAGTGTAATTCATCTTTGCAATGTTGTTGCCACTCTTTCCAAAATCTCTGTCAAAAAATGCAATTTGCTCAGAGTTTGAATTTGCTGCCTCCAAATGAATTTACTGCATATACAATCAGAATGGCGATTCACTTGCGAATTCACCACCGAAAATCGCCTTATTATAGTGATCTTCTTTTGAATGACGTGTGTGCATCGATCGCACTAATTCACAATCAAGATTGCAGCCATAGATGAAGAAAATTCGCTGTACTATGAAAGTAATTCACTTATGAAAGGCAATCTTTTGGAAGTATTGACATGCTCTTGTTCACTGCCTTTGTTATCGCTGTCACCTATGAAGCGCTGTGTGTAAGATGAGAATCAAAACCAGATCGCTCTCCCTAATAAGCAATTCGCTGATGAAAATAAGTCACTGGTAATCAGGCTGAAAGTCAAATTGCACAAGTAAAAGGAATATCGATTGCAAATTGATCAAATGAAACGATCAATTTGGGGCTTATAGCTGTTCTAGGAGTTGGATACCTCATCACAAATCGTTGGGCACTTACATTTAATGTCATTTGCAATAAGGTTATCAGATCATGATCATTCAAAATCGCTTGGTTTAATAAAGTCGCCACCTTAATAGATTGAATGCATTAGAGCGACTACAAGGCGCCAAATATTAAATAATTGCAATGAAAGTATCGAATTTGGCGCTCACTTAATGAGGTCCAACTGGAACAAAAAAGCTTTGCCACCCTCATTCAATGATAATTTCAAAATCGTGGCACTTGGGAGGTAAAACACACCACTTGCATTACATACTTGACCACCAAAACCTCGAATCCTGCTTTCTTCGATTTTAATCCTCTTGTAATTGATCCATGGAGTTAGAGGTCCAGCATTAAATGTGATTTAATGATGCCTTTATGTAAGGCTTCACTTACTACAAATCGAGCCACTTAGTGCAATTAACATTACATCATTGAATGCAATCTTTCACATTCATCGAGTTAGCAGATATATTGTTGCTAAACTCACCACATTCATTAAATATCTCTCGATCGATCATTAGTGAAATACATGGAATTTTGCATTCAAATCATTGATCGCCTAGCTTAGAACTCATAAAAACCTTGATTGTAGTGATGCTGGCTGCCTTGGTTTTAATGAATCTCATCGAACTTTTCACATCACAAGGTGTTGATTTTGAATGACCACATTTGTATGACCACTCTTATTAAAGGCTTTTCATCAACCACTTGAATTGATTTTTGATCTTCAAAATTTCACATTGAATGTAGCATCATGTGGAGTTCAAGACTTAGCCACCTTTCCATCATCTTATTTGAACTAGACTTGATCGAAAATTGCTTTCATTCATACCTCATCGTGATCAAACACAAGGTGCCAAGAGCAATGATAGGGGGTGCCGAGAGCAATGACAGCCTAGATCATTTTCATGCCTTAGCCAAATTTTCACATCAAAGGTAACTCAACTTGATAAGTTTTTGACTGATCATACTTCTTCAAATGAAAGGCAAATAGCAAAAAGACTCAAAACTAAGAAAGCAGAAAAAAAGTGGGGGCCCCATTTGCAATGGGGCGATGTGTGAAAACGTCACAACACTTCCGTACTATGTACGGCTCTCCAAACATCATCAATTGAAAATAGCTTCTCCCTAATTTTTAAATATCATACGACCTCACAATATAATCAGTTTCTAAAATCCCCCTGTTAATGGGGTTGGGAAGGTTGATCTCCTGACTAATCCCCGTGTTGATGTCCAATGGGTGGCCCTTGCACTCAGTTGGATCAAAATCAACTTCGATGGGGCCTCCAAAGGTAACCCTGGGATGAGTTGAGCTGGTTGTATAATCGGCTTCTAAAATTTATAAAGTTAAATCACTACCCAATATTAAACTTTGAAAAAGCCTTGGCTGGGATTGAAATAAAGTACAATGAAAAATATAGCGAAAGGTTGATATGACCAGCTATGGAATGACTGTTTATTAATTCTGAGCACCAACAAATAGTAATTCCATATATAAATGCTTGCAAATATAAACTCATAGAAACCTGCTATTCACCGAACTAGAATAAAAGGTCCAAATAACCAAATAATTGAACTTGGAAAACCACAAACCAATTGCAATCTGGAAATCCTTTTCTTTTGGGACAACTTTGAAAATCTTCAATATGCTCTTGAATCAATCTTTCTGCGTAACTGTAATTCTTGGATGGAATTGCCTCTACTTGATAGGTGGGTTTTTGTTCCCAAATCCAATTTGGACACCAAGAGGGTGTTCGTCCTTTGGCGAAAAGATGAATACAAAAGCTCAGTCTTAAAGAAAGGGGGTTTTGGCATTAAATAGATGCTTTTTTCTTCAAGCCCAACTCCTTTTATATTCACTTGTTTGCTATCTTTAGCCCTCCAAAAGAAGTCTCTAGGAATTAGTTTTCTTTTTAATTTAATATCTCATTGTGCCCCCTGACCTAGTGACAATTTTGATAGCACTTTATAAAATCACTTCGATGTACTTTATAATTTAATAATACTATATAATTTTCTTTTTATAATAGTAGAGTTACTTTTTGGACAACTTAAATTCAATTATTAAATTATACTTTTAGTCGGAAAAGGGGCATGATAGTCTATCATTTGCAAAGATTACTTCTCTTCAAGCAATGTAGGTTCAACTCTAACTCCTTTAGATTGGACCTTCTTGGAAATGCCAAGATCCCAAATCAATCTCTAACCAATGAAAACATCCGAAAGATGCCTTCTCCCTGAAAGTATCTTTGAAGTAGCATTCTGGGTCAACTTTCTCTGTGTGCCTGTCATACACAACTCTATGAGTTTTGACTGTGTTCTTGTAGGATACAAAAATCCTCATAGATTGTGTCATATGCAAAAGTTTAAGAGCATAACTATCTCCCTCCAGCATTAGTATGTCCATAGACTCTCTATTCCCGTGATCAGCACAAGCATGATAAGTAGATGGCTGCTTGCAAAAAGAATTATTCTACTGTTCAAAATCAGTAGTAGGAGCAAGATGAAGTTTTGCCTTTGTTGTACATAGTATCTTGGAGTTCCCAACTTCTCTCAGTGTTTCTAGCATGTCAATTCAGCCTCATGACATTGGCTAAATGTGATCATACCAACATAAAGTATAGTTGTCATTTGCTTCCCATTAGCCCAGACAGTCGTGTTGGTGAATTTCAGATCAACTATTTGTAGACTCTTATTAAGAACCAGCAGCATGAAAATGGTACAACAGCTGCCAAACTGAAACCTCCATCCAAAAATAAAAAATGTGAGCAATGTAGAGGCTGAGAACACCAATGCAAGAACTAAAAATAGTCTATTAGCAGTCAGCAAATGAAAAATTCTCCTCCCTGTTGATGTGTTTTTTATGACACTATGCAACACAGAATAAAATACTAAGTATTCTTGAACAAAGACCTCTTGGATGCTAAACTATGTGATCAAATGAGATGACTCCAAGGTTTTGATACTCAGGTCTTGTCTTTATATTGTGGATAGACTAAGTGTGTTGATGTGATTTTGCTGGAATCACAAGGGGACTTACGTTGAACATGAACAATGCTGGAATGTGGAAACTAACTAATCTGCTTGAAAAATAAAAAGGCAAAAGAGATAAGGGTTTAGAAAGATTATGCCACTTCTAAGATCAATTATGACGATGAATGTTACTTAGATAGAAAAACTCCTTCAAATCAAGCCTTGCTTCGCCATGATAACAACAACTATGCAAGACAAATGCAATCTTCTAAGGAAAATGAAAGATTTTCACATTGCAGATATATCACCCAAATACCCAATGCTAGTGCAACTTGAACAAATATTCACAATCGAACTTAGCACAATTACGAGGTTCAGGCTAACTTTACATTGTGACTTACAATCAGCAAACCACAAAAAGTATGAACCAAGGAATTCATCACAATATCCTCATAAGCATTCACCATAATCAATGAACTTTACTTAAACTATGAGAAGTAACAAGAAACCATGCAACAAGTTGAAATAATACGCAAGGATCCACCATAACATCAATGAAATCAAGTATTTATTTCCACAAGCCTTGGCAACAATTTTTGGTTTTCTCCTACTCTACTTCTAACACCTAATTGCTTATACTATCTAATTACTAACTATTGTCTAGCCACTATTCTCTGCTACTCTCTATTCACCTTTACAAATGAGAAGTTCGAGCCTTAGGGCTCAATACATTCCAATGGCTTAGATTGATTCTTGAATCAATGGCCAAGATTTTACAATAAAACCCTAATTAGGGTTTGTTACAACAAACTCCTTTTGGCCAATGAGAAAATTGCAATACTTTAAATAACCAATGAGAAAATAGGAGCCATTGTACATCATTTAATATCTTCCACTTGTTGAGTTTGGTTCATTGTACTTGGACATCTTGACTTCGAACCCTTTGATTGGTTGATTGATTACTGGGATGCCACCTCAGCTTGCCCTGCAGATTTGATTCCTCATCATGAAGAAGTGTTGATACCTTAGGCAGTATCTCTTTATACTCAACATTTCCAATTACTTGTTGTGATAAAGATGTTGGACCTTTTCCCAAATTGCACCGTCTTTGGATGATCAAGTCTTCTAACTTTGATTATCTCTTCTGAAACTATCTTTCCTTCTCAATCATTCTTACATTTTACTCTCATATTTGGGAATTTTTCTCCTTTGTACTGCATTTCATCCTTGATCCTTTCTTTAGTCTTGAATTCCTTTACTTGATGTAGGGATACCTCCACGTCGCAATATTTCTCAACCAGGATCACCTCTTTGTACCAACTCCTGTTCTTGGATTTCCGAAAGAAATTCAAGATTATCAAATTTCCTCGTCTTCATTGTGATGTCTTGAAGTTATTGAACTTGAAGAGCAATCTTCATGTGTTGGTTGCAATGCCCTAAATCCTTCATCTTCATGCTGATTTCCTTTTGAAAGTAATCTTTCATCTTCATCATCCTTGTGGATTCCTTGATATTGTCTCACCATTTCATGATGTTGATCCTCATCCTCTTGGATCTTTCTTTGATGGTCTTCTTGTATTCCTTCTTGAAGTATGAATGTTTTCCTCTCCTAATATAGTTGCCTATCATCCACTTCCTTGCATGTGTAGATCTTGAATTCCTCTTGATGTTAAGTCTTCACATCACCTTGCAGCATCCTTGCATTGAACCTGAAAAGAAAACATTATGAATCAAGAACAATGTGATGATAAAATAAACTCCATCATACACACTCTTTATACATCTCTAAACATATTTTCAAAATCTTTTCAAATCTGGAAATGACCTTTCAAGTCTGGAAATACTTAATCTGCTGATGGAAATTGTCTTTCAATGCTGACAAGTTTTGATTGAATTTTGAAACTTGACTGCAAATTTATCTCTGCCTTTGGCTCCTGAGAAATACCTTTTCTTTCTGCCTTAGAGGTAATTAATCTTGGAGTATGAATGGTTGAATAGCTGCCTCTTCATAGGCTTGCAAGCTTCCTTTAAAGGAGATTGCTTTATGTGTTTTTTTTTCCTTTTTTATTTCTCTTTGAAAAAAACAAGATAACTTTTTACCCTTGCCTTCTCATAGGCGATTTATAAGAAAAAGCTTGTTTTAAAGATTGAGATTTAAAAAAAAAAAAATTTCATTAACAACCAATTTGCAAAAAACTCAAAGGGTGCAATTTGCCCTTATGAAATTCATTTTACCTCGAAGTGGATTTTCGACCTCTATGTGGATTTTCAACTTAACCTTAATTACTTCTTCACTTGGGAAATTCGTCTTCCAAGTGGATTTTCAAAGTGGAATTTTTTTTCATTTTACCTCACAATGAATTCTCAAGGACTTAGAAACTTTTGCTCACCTCTACTTGGGAAAATCGAACTCCAAGTGGATTTTCCTCTTTACCTTCAACTTGGGGAACTTCGAACTCCAAGTGGATTCTCTCTTCTCCTTGTGGATATTTCTTCTTTCCAAGTTGATTTGTTTTCTTAACCTTCAACTTGGGAAATTCGAACCTTAAGTGAAATTTTTCTTTCTTTCCAAGTGAATTTGTCCACTTTGCCTTAGGCTTGGTTTATCCTTGGAATAGGAATTTCTACACTTCCTTGAGGAATTTCTTTTCATGGTACCTTTCCATAGTAGTAACCTTTGATACTGACACTTTCTAAAAATAGAAACTCCTAAAAATAGAAACTTCTCCAATTGACCTGTCAGTGCTAAAAATGACACTTTCTAGAAATAAAAAAAAGCAAAAAAGCAAATTTCTAAAAATAGAAAGTTCACCGATTTCATCCCGCAAAGTTGCATTCTTCTCTGTTAACCTGTCTGAACGCATTTGTAGTATCAGAATATCCTTCCAACCACTCTGGCACCAACTTGAAGACCAATATTGACTCTAACATTGTGAGGGTGACCTATTTGCTTTTCCTGGCCAAGACATTTTAAACATTGATTTGATGACATCTCTAAACCCAACGAAACTCCTCAAAGACTAAAAAACTTAAACACCAAAACACTACCCTAAAAAGTGAAAACTGGGGATCCCCATTTGCATTGGGGCGATGTGTGAAAATGTCACAACACTCCCCATGACTGAAAATAACTGCTTATCCACTTGAAAGGCAAATGAAGTAATGTGGCTGATAATGGTTATGACAAAAACATCAAGGTTGAAAATAAGACCCATAACTGTTCTGAGAGTGTTCTCTCTATCATTTGATGGTGGGATACTATCACCACTATCTTCTTTCATACCTTGTTGATGATCCTTTGCACAAATACTCAAACTTGGAGTTACCCCATCACGCTTTTGGTGTGCTACTCAGATATTCATGTGAACTTTTCTTTCACCCATCCAAGGGGGGCAAACTTGTGTGAATCTTGATTCCAACAACACCATACCATGTTAGTCATAGAATCAAAATGACATCTATTTGCTAACCATGATCTAGCATTTAACATGCTGTTGTTACTGGCTTCATTAAGCCATCATTTATAACCTTGTCTTCAAGTGTGGGATTTAGCTCCAAGGAGTGAACTATGAATTTTGAGCAATGATCTTTCACAACTTTGTTAGAATACACAATATACTTTGTGATTTCTTAGGAGATTTCTTTCTATCCAAGTGATATCAAAACTTTCTCTTAAAACATCCCTTGGGTCCCAAATGGAAACACAATCTTGAACTTGAATCAAAGAATCAAGATGCCCTATACAAGTTGTATCCTTCACTCTATTACCTTCTTTAGAATGCTTTCCATGATGGCAAGAATCTTGCAATGACATAGTAGGATGCAACATATTTGAAATATGGTCATTACTTCCATACCTTAGGTTGGAATCACTGTGATTGTGTCCCTTTTCCAAATTAGGAACTGTTGAGATATCCTCAACACCTCCATCCTTAAGGTCAATCAGAATATTCTCCTTAAATGCATATACATCCACAATGCTACTTTGAAGATCAATCAATAGTTCACCATTTAGAAGTTTGAAGGAAAGAGTTTAAAATGCCCTATACTGCTAGTTGTATCCTTCCCTTGATCACCTTCTTTAGAATGCTTTCAATGATGGCAAATATCTTGCAATGTTATAGTAGGATGCAACAAATTTGAAATATGACGATTACTTCCATACCTTGGTTGGAATCATAGCAATCACCTCCCTTTGCCAAATTAGGAATTATTGAGATATCCTCAACATCTTCTTCCTTGGGGTCAATCAGAATACTCTCCTTAAGTGTGTATCCATCCACAATGCTACTTTGAAGATCAATCAAGTGTTCACCATTTATAAATTGAAGGATAGTTCATGATTTGATGTATCTTCCCCCATCTTGAACTCTTTGCTCCAAAAATTGATGCCTTTCCCAGCTTTACTTCATCAATGTTTTGTTGATACATGCAATCATTAGAAGTCAAATAAACATCTTCTACCATCAAAGGACTTTTACCTTTAACTCACTTTGCAGAATCCTTATGTCCTTGCTTAATGGGCTATTATGATCTTTCTCCTTCCTTGAATTCTTGTTAGCAATTTTTGGTGTTTCTGATTTTGGCTTCTTTGACAATTTCTTTAGCTTGTTCTTCTTTCTTCTTTAGCCTTCTATTTTTGCTTTTTTGGAAAATTCCGAAGTGTTCTTCTAAAGCGACATTGGATCTGCAGCTAATAGGCTTTTGAATCTTAGAACATAGGTGTTAACTAGGATGAGGATCTTGCTAATGAAACCACAAAGGCTGTTGAATAACATCCAATATTTGTGGTATGATCTAGTGATCCAGATCCTGCTAGATCATTCTAACAACTTGTCAGAACTAGAATGAGGATGGTAGTGTCACGTGTCTTGGAGGTTTTCTTCCTTTTGTCTAAATGTTGAGGCTTATGCCTTAGTGTTTTTTTCTTTATCACTTCATGCCCATGGGCCCAATCTTCGCTACTTTGGCCAATGGCATGAATTAATCTATAACACCTTTAGAAGTTTAGCTTTGAATCCCATAGGCCATTTGATTTGTTGATATGGCACTGGATTTGACAGTTGGCGTAGATGGGGATGCTTATTGAAAAAGGATGCCTGCCATCCATGAACTTCTGAGATTTTGCACTTGCATTTGCTTTATTGGATTGAAAATGATCAACAATTCATGGAACTTTAATCTGAGATTTTGCACTTGCATTTGCTTTATTGGATTGAAAATGATCAACAATTCATGGAACTTTAATGAAATGTTAGTGATTTATCAGCCATCGAATGAGTGGTTCCTTGGATCTCTTTTGATCTGAATGTCTACACATCAAATCAGCCAAAACATGGTAAGAGCACTGTTAAAATGCAATGAAATGAAAGAGGCTCTAGGTAGTTTTCAGCCACAAGAGTGTCCAGCCACCATGAAGATAGGGATGAGAGTAGGTAATCGAGCAAGGAAACGTAAGGCTGACAAAGCAACCATTGAGTAGATTCTAGGGTACGACTATTAGTGGTGAGAAAGTCTTTTGAGTGTAGAGGACTCATCACATTGATGCATCCACATCAGTTTGTTTCTTACAGCAGGTGAAAATGAAAAAGGATTCCTCCTATTGACTTAGGCCCTTCTACAATCAGCAGTGGCTTCTTCACTTAGCATAGGTTTATTTTGGTCCATACCATGGCCTTTAACTTCATCTACTATGTCTGATAATCCGTCTATAGCCAATCTTGCAATAAACCTCATAAACATTATTAAGATGTTTTTTATGGGTCATTTAAATTGCTTCTTTCTGGACAATACCCAAGATACCAGATGCAATTATTGGATGATAGCTTAACTTGGCTTTACTTTTGTATTGTATTTGGATTTATTCTATTCAACTTACTAGATTTTATTTGGTCTTTCAAAAACACACAATAGTTTAGAAATTGTCTTCGACTTTAGATTTTTCTAAACTCGTCATATTTAAATTTTTTGACATGTTTTGGTTTGTCAGGGGCTGACAATAATTCTGGCATTCATTCTTCAAAGTTTAGGGCCAGAACCTAACAAGGATTCTCAAAATAATGATGAATATCTATTTAAACTGGCTGTAGAACAATCCTTTTTGGTTCGGCCCCCAAGCCTGCCAAATGCTCATCCAGAATCTAAATTGCCTTGGGGCAATATTAATAGCATGGAAGCACAAGAGGTAATCGTTTATTCATGTGATTAATTATCAAGTCTTTAAAGGGAAAAAAAATAGTACGCCTTTCTAACATACTTGAAGCTTGTCTATCTGAATTTGCTTGTTTTTTTCCCCTATTTCAGTGTGGAGTTGAAGAAGAGAATTTATCTTTTAGTCAAGTGGAGCAAATTAGGATTCCATTTTTGAATGGCATACAAGCAGAAGACTGAAAAATCGTGTGAAAAAACTATATGGACATGGCATGTGAACAAAAATTCAGAAGATTTTAGATTCAATAAATCAGGTTCATTTCCTTTTTCTTAGAGAGGGCTAATTCATTCGTCATAGTTTTCTTAGTTACCTCCTGTTCGTAGTTTACTGCACAAGTCAAAGCAGGAAACATGTACCGTATGGCAAAAGATGTATTTTAGAGACATTTCAACTTTAGTTTCCAGGAAGCAAAACATTATCAATGTGCAGCTAAAAGTCCCATTAAATATATTTGTAGCATAGTCAGAAGGGCAATTGAAAACAAACTAGAAAAGTCATTATTTGACAGAATTGGCGAAACTGTATCAAATATTTCTAGTATATTTCAGCATGTACCAAATGTCAAATAATCAAATACATATAAAGTTACAATATCAATTTTGAGCATGTTTAACACAAAAAAAGACACTGAAAATATAGAAATGCTAAAGCTATGGTTTGTTAACATTCTTGCTCGTTTTAGCTAAGTGAGTCGGAAAGAAATTATATTTATTAACCAAGAGTTGCCCAACTTGCTCTCTTAGTGAAGACAATATATGGTACTGAACTTTTTGAGCTTGAATTTCTATGGCTTGAAACTAGTTATGATTTCCTACTGTACTTTATTGATGTTACATGAGAACCAGTACATTTTAAAGGTATTTCAGCTCAAGATTAAGACACCAGGCCATTCAGAAAGGAGCTATCGTTAAAACTAAGAAGTGGGCCCATTAAGACCTGCAGACTTTTATCAGGCATATTTCCCATAATAGACAGTGTAATAACATTAAATTTTCACCATTAACCATCAAAAAGTATTGATTGAGAGCTTTCCTATGATATGTTGATGAAGCTATTGTTGAAACCGTGAAACTTTTCACCAGCTAACTAAAAGCGAGTCCCACACTACTACCAAATCTCAAGCCACATGGTCAATTAATATTTGAGTCAAGGGAATCCAGGTAGAAATGATTCGGAGCAAGAAAATATAACATGGCTACTTAATTTCTCATTTATGTTACTCTGTCTCCTCTTCTCATAGTGGGGGATTTTCAACTATCAACAACTTAGTTTTCACACTTTCTCTTATATAATTCTTGCAGACCCGAGTGGCTCCACCAAGTCCACTTGATTTTGTTAGAAGACGATGCAACCTATCCTCATTTGAAAAAGTTATAACATCAAGTATTCTCCAATAGAAAATTAAAAAATTTGAGTACAATTTTGTGGAAAACACATTTAAGGTTTATTATAAGTGTTGAAAAACAATTGTGATTAATTAAACATGCACAGAAACAATTTATCAGTTAAAGAGTATGATTCTCTAGGATAGATCAAATGTCTTTTGTCAAAAGTGTTACATCATAGACTTTGCATTCACAATGTATTCGTTAACTGCTTATTTAAGCTAATAGAGGATAGTCTTATAATAGAGACTATTGTCCTATTATGAGGAGAAAGCCAACATCCTTTAATATGACAAATTCTTTTTTATAATTTTTTCACGTAATAAAATATTAATATCATCATCATTATTTCACCCATTTTAGCAATATTTGATGGTGAATATATTTCAAGTCAAGATTCTCTTAAATTTGGCCAAGATCATTCAATTTTTCTGTTACATTAAAATTCACAAGTTTTAATAATTCACCTATTTCTTGATATAGATATAATTATCACCTATTCTATATTTCAAGTCAAAGTCAATGAAACTTGGCTAAGACCCCTCAATTTCTCTTCACTATTGAACTTACATTAACTATAATTGGCTACTAGATCCATGTCAACCTACCTTAAATTACATTTAGGTTGTATTTATAGGTCAATTAATTCCAATAAAGTATTATTAATTTGCTAAAAGGGGTCACAAGCTGACTAAAAAGATAGCAATTAAGCTTAATGGCATAACATCATAAGGCAGATTTGATAGAAAGTTAGAGGAAGTTTAAAAACAGTCCTCGCTATATAAAAATTATATTAGGTTGGTACCTAGATATTACTGTTATGAACCTAGCCAAATTATGGACATTATGGTCCAAACTACAAAGGTTTAAATGAACATTAGATGAATAGTCTGCCATATTGCTGAGTTCCACATAGGATAGCAACATTGAATCTACGACGGAATCAAAATGAGGATGCCAAATTTCACCTATCCCCCTCACTCAAACATATATGTTACCACCAAGGATTGTTATATTTTGATTGTATTCTCATCGAACACAATCATTCTAAACAAAATTGTAACAAGCCTCTAAGACTTGGTTAAATAAGACTTGATTAAATAATCGACCCTCAAGCTTCATCATAGTTTATCACCACTAGATTTGTTTTCATTGACCAACTTCTCATTATCCATCTCTAGTTCACTCAACACGATGGACGTATTATCTTCGTTATCCTCACAAATTTCCTTTTGGAAAATAAATCCACGTTTTCCTTCTCATATAATTGCATCAACGTTTCTCCCTTGGATAATCACTTACGTTGCTTCTCGAATTCTATATAAGACACATCTCCTTGGATTGCTAGTGTTGTGTGCATTGAATGGAAGGTTATATATTCTAATCAAGCATGCCATTTTCACGGTATTTCAAGGGGTACACTTAATAAGATCAATCATTGCTAACAGAATATAGTTCATAGAGGTTGCCTGACCTCGTTGAGCAAAGTGGGGCATAAAAGATGTTAGTTGATTTACATCTAAGAAGTTTTCCCTCGTTATTTCCATGCGCCTAAGCTCTCTTTTAAAATTCAAGAGCTTGTTTTGCATCCATTCAATCATTGATTGTCATTTGGGAGTAGTTTTAGTTTAAGATCCTTTGCAAGGTCGAAGATGTGTAAAATATCCAAGAATAATGATTAATCATTTTCTTCCTCTACTAACTAATAATGACATTAGATGATTGCTTTCCTTCAACCAATTTGAGGCTGCTTTTGGATCTTGAAATTTCAATGAAGAAAGCAAAAAAATTACTCTTGGGAGCTATATTGTAGAGCACAAACTAATAGATTGTACAACCAAACAATCAAGTTAGGAGTACAAGATAAATTGGGCAAGCAAGGATTTCCTTTAAATATTTTATAATTCTACGTTAGCAATTTCCTTTCCCAAGATGAATAATTGGACAACAAAGGGCTCCTTTTAAAATGTTTTATAAATATGAGAATAGAGTAGAGAGACCTTTTAAAAAAAAGAAAATACCCAAAAATTAATTTCACTTTTAACAATTTTTTATTCCAAGAAGAATAATTGGGCAATAAAGGATTTCTTTTAAATATTGTATAATTTCAGAGAATAAGTAGAGAAACCTCAAAAATCTAATTCCACTTTAGCAATTTCTTATTCCAATTATAATTAAACAACAAAGGATTTCTTTTAAATATTCTATAAATTTGGGAGAGTGTAAAGAGACCTCAAATAAAAATTAAATGTCTAAAACCCTAATTCCTTTTAAAAAAATTCTTATTCCAAGAAAAAATATTGGCTCAACAAAGGACTTAAGTTTCTTCAATCTATTGTTAGCCACTTTATATCAAAAAATGTAATTTCAACTTATTTTCATCTTAAACTTTAGTAAGAGGATTAGAAAATAAACTCCATGATACCCACTTGATTTTTTTAATGGGAGATTATGATCTTTTGTTGAAAACAAGGTGAAGTAAAGCTACAATATTAACTAACAAGTGTGCATGCAAATTTGAAAATAAGATTACCAAATCGAGATTATGTGATTACACATTAAAATTTCATATAAAAATCAACAAAACATAAAAGACCCTTAATTTACATAGAGAAACCCTTTTGGGGAAAAAAACTCCACACAAGAGAGCAAGTATATTATTAATCTTCAATGATGTGCAATAATACGCTTCGCTACTATCCTTTGATTAACTCGGCAACACCTTGTTATCTACAAGAACTCAACGTGAAACTACCTCTCATGGCTCCAATTTATAGGAATTTGTGGCAAGGAAAACTGTTGTAGTAACTAAAAATACATGCAATAAATCACTTGCATAAAGACCACGCCTAGGATAATGGACAACTAACATATATGATAATAAAATAATATAATTCTCATGGCTCCAACATGGGTGCCTATCCCATAGCCACTCAACTCTCTAGCTTCCCAAATGCTTCGTAACTCTTTGATGACTCTTTAGATCACACACCGAACAACCTTTCACTTTCCAATCTTGGGTGCCCAACTCATGACTTTTCACATTCCCAAAAGGGGTTGACTAGGAGGTATCTTAACCCATTTTGACTTGTAACTATCATCAACACATGTTCACCTCTTCAATATATAATTACAATTGTCATAGAATACAAATATTAAATGTTTTTCCTCTCATGTCCCTTAGAGCACTTTTCAAGGAACTTGGAGACACATGAATGAAATAGGAATGCAAGGTTAATGTTGCACATCCTAGCATTCTCCCTCTTGACATTATATATTGCAATTACATCCAAGAGATACAAATAGCCTTCTTGCACCAAGAGAACAAATTTGTGGTCACTAGCTTCATAAGAGAATTTGCAA
Source organism: Cryptomeria japonica (assembly GCF_030272615.1). NCBI lineage: Eukaryota > Viridiplantae > Streptophyta > Pinopsida > Cupressales > Cupressaceae > Cryptomeria > Cryptomeria japonica. The sequence goes on from NC_081410.1 coordinate 165,502,327, forward strand.
CATCATCCAAATTGTCAATGTTTTCAATCAAGACCTTACAATTATCAATTATTTTTTACATACCATGATAATGAACATCAATAGCTTAGTACAAGCATGATACATGGGATTTTTTGCCAAACAAATAGCACTTTGATTGTCATCTCTGATCCTCACAGTCCTATTGTTAAAACCAATACCATCACCAAGTCTTTGTAACCATACCACCTTGTTAGAGGCATGTGTAGAAACCATATACTTTGCAACAATGGTAGACAATACAACTGTACGCTATCACTTACCCATCCAACTCATTGCTCCTCCAAAAAAAAATATATAGCCATTATTGGACCTCTAATTATCTATGTCACTTGCCCAACAAATACCTCTACATGTCCAATGATTAACCACATCATTAGTACCATGATGAACCAAATAGTAATCAAAAGTACCTCACAAACATCTAAACACCCTTTTAACAAAAGTCCAAAACTCTTTACTAGGATTAGACATAAACCTCCTTAGAACTCACATTGCTTGGGCTATATTTGGTCTAATGCAAACATTGCATACATTGATCTACCAACAACGGTATAAAGAACAGTAGACATTTGTTCCATCATCATTGGAACTAGGACACATGTCTAAACTTAACTTCGTATCAATTGGAAATCAAATATTAACCTGACTTACAATCATGCATATTAAACCTTTACAAAATGGTATCAACATATTTACTCCGGCTTAACTAAAGCTTGCTATGAACCCAATCTCTAGTGATCTCCATCACAAAGATATATTTTGCAACCCCCAAGTCCATATCAAATGTCCCATAAAGTTGAATCTTGATTTCTCTAATCATCATCGTGTTGTTACCAATAAACAACATCTCAGCAACATATAAGACAATAATTAGTATCTGATAATCAATAGCCTTAATGTAAACACAATAATCCTCCTTGCTCCTAACATAACCCAATTTCAATGCAAAAACATCAAACTTATGGTACCACATCTTGGGTGACTATTTTAAACCATGCAAAGATCTCTTTAACTTGCAAACCAATTGTTCTTTTCATTTTACCACTAAACTGTCAGGTCATCTCGTATAAATTACCTCCTTAAGATCCATGTGCATGAAAGAAAATTTAACACCCAATTGCTCTATCTCAAAATCACAAGAAACACGAATATATAAAAGTAATCTAATAGAAGTCAATTTAGCAATAAAAGAGAAAACTTCACCAAAATCAATTCTTTTTCTCTAGTAGTCCTTAGCCACCAATCTAAACATGTACCGCTCTAACTGACAATTTACACCAATTTTTTAAAAAAATACCTACACTCAACCAATGGGATTCCTTCCTTTGGGAAACTATCCAAGGTCATCATCTCCCCTTGCATGGCTTGCATCCAAGACTTACTTTCCTTCAAAGAGAGAGCCTCTTTGAAAGATCTAGGTTCGTCGTCAATGTTGAACTAAGCAAATACACAATGAAAATCTCATGGGCTACACGTGGCGTAAGCGAAATTTCATTGTCTTGTGAACCTCTTCATGTTAGGAGTAATGGAATCTACTTGTTCATCTTTTTTTGTGTGCTCATCTTGCACTTCCTTTGAACTCTCTAAACCCTCTTCTTTTTCTCCATCCTTTGAAACATCTAATTGTTCTTACAATTGTGCATCTTTCTCCTTTGGTTGTTTTTCACCCGGGTAAGCTCTAAATTCCTTGAAAATCACACCTCTAGAAAAGGTCATTTTATGGGTTAGAAGATTTTAAAGCTTATAACTTTTTATATTCTCATTGCAACCAATGAAGATACATTTGTGTTCTTTTGGATTCAACTTAGATCACTTCTCTTGAGGCACATGAATAAAAGTCTCACAACCAAAGACCCTTGAGTGTGAAACTGATGCCTTTCTACCCTTCCATACTTCATAAGGAGTTTTATAAACAAAAGCTGAATAAGGAGAACTATCAATCAAATAACAAGCAGTTCACAACTTCAACCCAAAAACATATATCAAGCTTGGTACCACTTAACCCGCTCCTATCTCTTTCCATCAAAGTCTGATTCATTCTTTTTGCTACCCCATTTTGTTGGGGAGTATAATGAGTAGTCTTTTGCCAAACAATACCTACATGCTTATAGAACTCATCAAATTCTCTTGAACAATATTCACCCCATTGTCCTATCTCAACACTCATATCTTATATTCTAATTGCTTCTCAACTAAGGCCTTAAATTCCTTAAAATTAGTGAAAACTTCAAATTTGAATGCATGAAATAAATGCATGTGTGTCTTGAGCCATCATCAATGGATAATACATAATATTGAGATTTACCTAAAGAGTCAACATCCATTGGACCACATACATCAAAATGAACGATCTCTAATGGTTTGTTTGCCTTATAGTTTCATTTAGGAAAATTTGAACTTTTTTGTTTACCAAATACACAATGCTCACATAAATCCTTTTTAACAACATGAATAATAAGAAATACTATCATCTCACTTTTGCTAAGATAATTTTAAGACCCTTTTGACCAACATGACACAATCTATGGTCCCACAACATGCATGGATTTTTAGTGCTAGTTATGTTGGTGAAGCTACAAAAACTAGAGGCATTTAGCCTAAAGCAATTCCATATCTGAGATCTTGTAGCTACCACTAAACTTCCTCTTTCCAACCTACAACTTGTTGGGAAATGGTGTTGTACACCTTGCATAATAATGTTTTATTGTTGCATTATTTTATTATTTTGTGAGGTCGACATAGAATTATATTGTAATATCATATTGTATTGTTGCACCTAGGAGCACCTAGATGGGCGTGCAACATGTAGAGATTCCCTTGGAATATTCTTGTAACCACTTGATAAGTTGTATTGACACATTGGTATTATTATATTGTATTTATTTAATATTGGGGAATGTAATTGTGATGAAGTACCAATATTAAATGTGGGTCAAGGGTAGGTAAGAAAAATATTATATTTTATTGGCACATGGTTTTGGGCACATGGTTTTAATGTAAAACCACTTGGCGGTTTTGTGGGAGCCTGTGTTTATAAAAGCAACCACAAGGGTAGTTGTTTGGGTTGGTCAGTTAGCCAGATTAGCATTTGTGAAGGAAGTATGGCATGGGATGTGTGGATTCATGCTTGGTCACATGGAGTGCTTGTTGATGACTTGTGATGACTGGGTTTCAGAAGTTTTCCATAGTTGTATTGTAATGGACCCATTGTTGATAATACATGGTGGATGATGCTTTTAGAGGCTGGGTTTTTCCTTCATGAAGGTTTTCCCAGGATATATCTTGTGTCACTTTTTCATGGGTATGTTGTCTATTCTTTGCATATGGCTTCTATGTGTTGATTTGATTAAGATCTAAAATGGGTTATGTGGAAATCGTCATAAAGTTGGCTGCAAGTTTCCTTACAAGTGGTATCAGAGCTATTGGTTTAATGGTGTTTATAACCCTAGTTGGAATCCATGAATGCATGAAAGAATGAAAAGATGAGGCAAGATATATGGTTTTGTAGATTGTTATTTGGGTTTTTTGTTATGATGGGTTGTTTGCAGATTTGGGGTTGGAAGAATTTTGGTCAATCTAGGGCATCATTGAAAAATGCTTTGAATGAAGGTTTTGGGGTGAGATTTCATAAATGGCCATGTGGCACAAAACAAACCTCATGGATGGATTCAAATTGGCTGGGAGACGAAAAATGATATATATAATTTGCCCCATTTCGCTGTCGGAGGCCCAGGTTTGAAATTTTTTTAGACGGTACGACCGTATCGCTTGCAAAGTGGTCTTAGAAATTAAAATTAATTAAAATTTTTTCCCATTGGATTAAAAATACGAAACTTGCAAAATAAATTAAAAAATATATATATAAATCTGCAGGGGTCGACTTTTTTGAAAAGTTTGAAAAACAAAAGAAATTTGATGTTGGGGTGGTGAGGCGTACCCCACCCAAACCCCGTGCACTGCAGGCACGACTGACAACATCGACTTGTCAGTGCTGACAGAATCGACTTGTTAGTGCTGACAAAATCGCAGGCTCTACTAGCATTGACAGGGCCGACGTTGGCAGACGACGGCTGGGGTACTACCGGCGGTGGGTACCGACAAGGTTGGGCCCCTGTCGGTGGCTCCACCACCATGTCCCTCGCCCTTGTTTACAGTTGGAGCCGCCGGTTCCGGTGGGAACTCCCAATCAGCGAGGCCATGGGCCTCAGTCGAGGGTGGACCCCACGCAGTAACAAAATTTAAACCGCCACTTCTAATAATTTTTTTTTTTAATGCAATGTGTTATAAATTTAATATTTTCAAATTGCATTGTTTGGTATTATAAAATAATAATTGCCACTTGTAAATATTTTTTGTTGGAGGATGAGTGGATGGGTCTAGTCTGTGGGCCCCACCCAGAAAGGATATTATTTTAAAATTTTGGAGAGTTAATTTGTCCAATTGGAAAATATTTTCTGACTTTGGGATATTTAAATTTTTAAGTCCATGTGTTATTCATATAGCGAAATCGAGTGTCTTTCAATCGGGGAGTTCGTTTTTCGACTTCTTATACTCATTGGAGAGGTAATTTTGAGCACTACCATTTGGTATAGGTTTGGTTCAATGATTTTGTTGTTTTGACATGTTTTGGGAGCCTGGAAGCCTGATATTCTCCTTGATGCAGTTTTGGTCATATTTTTTGCATGCAGAATCCATTTTTCGATTTCGAATAGGCATTGGAGAGGGTGTTCAGTTTAGCTTAGTTTGGTGTTGTTAATGTATCAATTTGATGAGTATGGAGAGGTTTACATGTTGTTCTTGGTTTGAGGACATGATTGGACTCGATTTGAGACTTGGAGTTTTATGTGGGTGACAGTTTGGATGCAGGTAATGATTATGGTGTCATGGGTATACAGGTACATTTTTTGCATTGACACGACATAGTCATGATTGTGGTGATTTGGTAGTGATTTGGTTTATGTTAGGAGGTTGTTGATTATCTCCTTGATGATTATTTAGTTCCTTTGACTATGGTACTAGTTTGTGGACATGTTTGGCAAATCAGATCGAATGGTGATTTGGTGTTTGAGTCATGGTTGTCTACATGGATTATTCTCTTTGATATCTCAGTTTGCAATTTACTAATGTGATGATGAGTTTGCATGTTTAGTGATTGGATCTACGAGTTATGTGATTGGTAGGTTTGAGATCACCTATTCAGTTGCAGTGGGATGGCTCAAATGTGGATTGTCTATATCCACCAGGTTTGACTCATTGTGGTGCATACTCCTTAGTTGAACTTGTCTGTGGTCATTTGTGCATTGGTATGGTTGTTTTGAGATGAGATGATGGATGATGTTATGGTACTTGGATAGTTGGATTGGGACTTGTCGCATGTATTTGATCACGATGTCATGATAGCTTTGTTATTTATTGATGCATTTTCAGTGGGAGCTTTTGACAACGATGAGTTGGTGGTGCAGGATTTATTCCTAATCTATGGTTTGTTGGTGGTGGTTGTATCTTCTTGATATGGATTCCATGGTTTACTTGTTATTATTGACATTTCAGTTGATGTGTGTAGACCCGGATGTTCTTCATTTAGGAGATGGTTTATCACAATGCTATGGAGAGCTTGGTATCATAGTCCAGTGGGAGATTGTAGTAGTGATGTGTATTCACCATGCTGGTTGGTGGATGATCTTCTTTGTGTGCAGATGTTGGAGGATGCCTTAGACGTTGTTGTTGCAGAAGGGTTCTCTTGCATTTGTGGGTACAATGTTAGGAGATGGTTATCTTCATGTTATTTAAGGATGTTTGTATCTTGAGAACTCACAGAGTTCTTGGTATTGTAGACGTATAAAAATGATGATATTCCTAAATGAATATTTTATGTTCATTCCTCTATTTAATTAAATCCAGTTTAATTAAATCACCCACATTCCTCTATTTAATTAAGTAAATTATTCAATTTATTTAGTTAAATTCACTTAATCCCTTTTTGCATCATTTAATTGAATAAATCATTTTATTTAATTAAAACCCTTCTCTCTACTTTTTAATTAAATTCACATTTAATTGAATAGTTTACCCCAATTAAATAAATCAAATTTATTTAAAATCCCCAACTTGCAACCAAATTGAAATAAAGCAATTTATTTTGATTAATTTTATTTTTCCTCACCCACTTGCATTTTCCTTCATCTCCCACTTGCATCCTAAACCCTATTCCTAAATTCTTTTAGAATCCATCTAATCCTAATCGATTAACCCAAACCCATCAACTATCCCCTTTCCCTAAATTTGAGGAGGTCACTTCTCAAATTTGGAGTAAAGTCTTCAAAATGCATTAAAGCCTTTATCCTTTCAACAAGATAACTTGTTGAATGCCCCCAAATTTGGAAGGACTCTTACAAATTTGTCCCCAAAGTCTTCAAACCATTACTGGTTAACTAACCCTTAGTGGCATGGTTAGAGACTTTCTGCCTAACTTAACCTCCATCTAACCCAAGGGTCTCATCAAGCATTTATTGCTTTGACCATGGTTATTCCTTTAACCCTTGCACAAGAGTTTATCCTTTGGGTAAAAGCTTTATCCAATGGATAACCTTAACCTAACCTTAACCCTTACCCCCTAGGGTAACCATGAGGGGGTAACCATGAGGTCTTCTCAAGCATTTAATGCTTCTTACATCTCCTCTCAACCAGCCTTATGTTGACAATTGTCACCATTTCATTGGCGAGAATTGTAAACATGGATTGACAACTTTCAATCTTGACCCTTGATTAACTCTTTCAATCTTGGCCATCCATTGCCGTATTTTTGCTATAAATAGAGCTCTCATTCCTTTATTTTGGGGATCCATGAATCCATGAATCTAAGAAATCTATTATCTAAGATCCATACAAGCTTTAGTATCTCATTTATGCTCAATTTTAGCACATCTAGTCTCTCTTTGCAAAAGGAATTAATCTAATAAACATTTTAGACTACTTCTTATCATTAGCTTAAATCATATAACTAGTCTATCATGTCAGGATAGTATTACTACTAATCTTGTCATCTTATAATATATTTTATTGCTTTTGTAGGATCATGCATAGATAGGATGTATTCTCATGTTAAAATCAATCAAAAGCATCCCTCGTTCTTGCATTTGTCATCCCTAAGCCACTTTGCTTAGTGATATGAGAGCAAAGGCATTAGCTTGAGGGACCTTGTGAGATAGAGAACCATGGAACCATCCTTGGGAAGTTGAGTCATTCTTCATGACTCCATAACTTGCACCAAGAAGTCCTCTGGGTGTGTGGACAAGCCTCTTGGAGCTTCATTTTTCACATTTTGAGTTTCATAGCCCCGCTTTTCCTGCACACGGGTATAGATGTGGTTTTATGTTTTCATTTGACATGTTTATCCTTGTTGTTTGGATGGATTATATTATGTCATGGTACACTCTTGATGGCTAGCTTAGAGTTTTGGCATGATATGGTTACATGATATGTGATAACTCAATGATGAATGGATAGTACCAAACCGGTACTGAGAGGGGGGGTGTGAATCAGTACAGGCAAAAACACAATCTTAAACCAGTTTGTCAGCAGACACTGTACATTGACAGACAAACAATAACACTGGTCTTTAAACAGAGTACAACCGGCAAAACTCAGAATAACTGAGACAAGCATAAATCGGTTGACACTTATCTTCTCATACAATCTAACACTTCATTTCCATTTCACCCTAGTACATTAACAGGTAATCTACCATCAAAGATATACATATAACAGCTAGATCAACATGATTCACCGCTTGACAGAAAACAACATAGCATCACATGAAGAAGACATCACATATGACACACATATTTTTCATGTGGAAACCCAACTAGGAAAAACCACGGTGGGGATGAATACCCACAAGCTTGTTTTTGAACTCTTTAGAAGTCTGCTCTGTTAGGAGCCTTGTCCAGTTAAAGACTGATACAATAGGTTTTGTTAGGAACCGATCCTGTTAGGGATCACCCAGTTAAGGGATGGCTAGGATACCCGGTTAAGGGTTAAACCCTGTTAAAGGTTACCTTGTTAGAGGATTTCAAGAATTCAATGGTTTTGAGTCACCCTGTTAAAGGATTTACAACAAGTCGGTTAAAGCTACCTTGTTAAGGAATTTCTCAACTGTTGAAGTGGTTAGAGATCAACAGGTTTTGCAATGATCTGGTAACAACACTCAATGCCAATGCAGATCCGCTTTAGCTCCTCTTCACCTTCTGCACTTACACTCTGCAGGTATCACTTCTCTCTTCTAGTCTGGCAAGAATTAGGTATCTCTTCTCTTGGATACACACACACAACTTTTGCTAACAACCTCAGAAAGAAACACAACATCGACCTTATAGGAAAATAGATAGGTCGGTAGCATGAACCCTAAACCCTAAACCTGTTAGGTTAAGGAATTCAAACGGTTCAATCTGACCGTTGAGCACATTGCATTAAATGCGACAGTCTTGATCCAATTTCAAGACATTCTCCATCGTTCATTTTCCAACGATTTCTTGGCCGCTGATAACCCATCACACGTTATCACCGTTTACAGACTTCGCACATTCCCGAGGTAGATAGGAACAATCTCCTTCATGCAAGATCCTTCACGTGCACAAGGCTTACATGGCAACACGATCTATTCTTCGTTACCATGCTAACTCATCACACTAAGTCACCAATTGAGCCACACAGGCTTGAAGGACTTCAACCGGAAACCCTGAAGTTTAAACTACCAACCAGTAGTCATACAAAGCTTCCATGTGCCAGTTCCCATAATCATATGCCGGTTCACCTTGAACAAACACATCGCTTCACTTTGGCACAAATGCCGATTCATAGTGTTATACCGGTTCTCACATATGTCGGTTCTCACCTCTTCAGCATATTGACATCAATGACAACATACAATGTCATTATGTCCTCATACCGGTTCACATAATGCCAACAATATGTTCATATGAGGAATGTTATCTCTTTGAGATGGATTAGACCACATTGTCATGTTTATGTTCCTGATTCAACTATTGGAGCTTTGACATTGATCTTGGTAGATTTCTTTGTATTGGGTACTTGATCATTTGCTTGATTACTTCATGGTGGTGCTATGTTGCATTTGGAGTTTGATATGGATTGATTGGTATAGGTACTCATGGATACTTTGAGACATAGGTGATGTTGTTAATCTCTTGTGATTAGAGATATGTGTTGGGAAGGTTGGTTGTTTCAGTAGCAAGTCCGAGGAGCATTCACATGGTTTATGGAATTGAGAGGAGATTTTTCTTAGTGTGAGTCATGATGACTTGGATAGCTTGATGAGCATCCTCATTCCCCACTCTTGGTCTAATCGACGGTTTACTAATTGAGAGGTATTGCCAATTGTTTCCTTTCAAGTGCATTATTTTATGCTTATCTTTCATAGATATGGATCTTGATCTACATGGAGTTTGTTAGTTCTAGAGGGTTCATTTGAGAGATGTATGGCATTGGTTATCTCCTTGTGCATTTGAGTTATTGTTATGATTGTGGCAGTCATTGATATTAGTTTGGGAGATGGTTTATTGGGCACATTCCCTTGGGATTGGGAATGGATATTTAGTTTGATCTTCTTGGTTATGAGAGGCTTACATCCATGATTGATTACATGTTATATATGTTGGTTTGGTCCAAGGGACTAAATGGTGTTTGGGTGTTGTTATGCTTTTCATGTGGGGTTTTATGGAGGAGATCATACTTGACACAATTTGGCACTTAGAGGTGTTTTGTAGATGGACATACGACAAGATTTGATTTGCACTGTTTCTCTCTTTGTTTCGGTTATCTTCCTGCGTGTTCGTATTCACATTACATTGGTTGGAGGTTGTTTGGAGCTATGTGTTCACTAGTTTTGTGTTCATTTGTTGTCATGTGGGAGATGACATGGTGGTTCCTTTATCACTTTCTTTTGTTGGTGTGGAGAACATGGGAGAATGTTTGAGACATGGTGTGAGAGTGGTACTTGCAGGTTATCGGTTTACATGATGTTCATATTGATGTGGATGTTCTTGATACTACATGGTTACACTTGTATGATATGTTGTTAGTGGATTGATTTCTGATATTGACATTACCTATGCAGTGGGAGTTCCTTGGTGTACATACGTGGAAGGTATTGCACTTGGGGCTATGGTTGCATGTTACAGGTTGCATATGTTGATGAGATGTTATTCACTTGGTTTGTATGCCTTGGAGGCATGTATAGCTGATGTGTTAGCACTTGATGTGGGTGTTATTTGAGTTATGAAAACAACTACCTTTGCATTGGGTACCTTTGGATTAGTGTTTGTGTTTGGATATCAGTTGGTGAAAGACTTATCATTTGTTGCAACAAATTTTGTGGCTCTCTTTGGATGGCCTTTTCATGTCCAGTGGCAGTGGCATGATAAAGGGTGGGAGCATTCGTGTATGAGATGGTAGTCACTTTATTTCTTGTTGCAGGTATCTTGATGGAGCACATGGAACACTTGGATTCCATGATGGTATATGTGCATGGAGAGATCAGTCTCTTGTTCATGTGACAAATTACTCCTTGGCCCTTATGCAATGTATACAACAAGTGGGAGAATCTTGGGAAATGATGTTGTACACCTTGCATAATAATGTTTTATTGTTTTATTATTTTATTATTTTGTGAGGTGGACATGGAATTGTATTGTAATATCATAATGTATTGTTGCACCTAGGAGCACGTAGATGGACGTGCAACATGTAGAGATTCCCTTGGGATATTCTTTTAACCACTTGATTAGTTGTATTGACACATTGGTATTATTATATTGTATTTATTTAATATTGGGGAATGTAATTGTGATGAAGTACCCAATATTAAATGTGAGTCAAGGGTAGGTAAGAAAAATATTATATTTTATTGTCACATGGTTTTGATGTAATACCACTTGGTAGTTTTGTGGGAGCTTGTGTTTATAAAAGCAACTACAAGGGTAGTTGTTTGGGTTGGTCAATTAGCCAGATTATAATTTGTGAAGGAAGCATGGCATAGGATGTGTGGATTCATGCTTGGTCGCATGGAGTGCTTGTTGATGGCTTGTGATGACTGAGTTTCAGAAGCTTTCCATAGTTGTACTGTAATGGACACATTGTTGATAATACATGGTGGATGATGCTTTTGGAGGCTGGATTTTTCCCTCATGATGGTTTTCCCAGGGTATATCTTGTGTCACTTTTTCATGGGTATGTTGTCTATTCTTTGCATATGGCTTCTATGTGTTTATTTGATTAAGATATAAAATGGGTTATATGTAAATTGTCATAAAGTTGGCTGCAAGTTTTCTTACACAACTAGACTTGTCAAATGTCAGATGCATTATAGAATCATTCAACTTGGATATTGAAATTAAATATCTTGCAAGTCCTAGATAATGCAAAACATTGTCAAGAGTTTTAATCCTCCCATCACTAAAACAAACCTTTACATTTTCCTTACCAATAATCTTCTTTGTGTTGTTATCACCAAGGAAGACATATCCCCCATCATATGGTTTGTATGTACCAACCCAATCCTTGTGAGGATCCATGTGGTAGGAGCAACCTAAATCGATAAGCTAAACATCATTACTAATAGTGCTAGTTGAAACAAATAAAACATCATAATCATCATTGAAGGACTTTTTGTGGAGGAATCCACATTATTTTTCTTATTCTTACACTCCTTCACATGCCTTCCTTTACCACAATTTCAACACTTTTCTCTTTTTGAGTGTATTAGAATGTCTTTTAGACTTATCCCTATTTTTTATTTTCCTTTAGGTCCTTTTTCTTTTGACCTACCCCCTGCATGCAAGTCATCTCGGGAGCCAAAATTTATAGACTTTCTTCTCATCTCTTGTAAAAGAAATATTCAATGATGTTGTCCATCTTTGGCTTTGCTTTCCCACTACTAATGACAACAATTAATTTTTTTCAAGATTCAGGAAAAGAACAAGAAAATAAGATACACATCTCTTTATCTTCTAACTTAACATATACTAATTCAAGCTAACTTGTAATCAAGTTAAATGCATTTAAATGATTAAAAATTGAATCGCCAACTTTCATCTTTAAAGAATACAACCATCTTTTGAGATATAATTTATTGAAAAAAAAATTAGTTTGATAAATATCATTGTAGACACCTAAAATTAATTAAATTAATATTTAATTATTTTAAGCCTTTCCACACAATTAATTTAATTAATTGTGTTGGTCTTTATTCCTCTTAAAATTAATTAAATCTTATTTAATTAATTTTATCATTGCAACCTTATAATCAAAGTTGATTATTCCCCTTTTCTTCTAAAATTATTTCATTTCTTCTAAACCCTGCTTAGTTAATTAATCTCAATTAACTAAGCTAATCATGTGATTCTTACAAATCACTTCTTCTAATCCTCACTTAGCATAATTAATTTTTCTGGAAGCATGATTATCATTATTCCTCAATTTTAAATTCCTCCACTCAGTTTCTCTCTTCATATCACATCCTCCTAACTTTCCCACTTGCACTCTAATCACTCATTAAGCCATCTAAGCAATCCCCTTGATCATTTGCACATCCCTAATTACCTTGATCCTTTCAAAGAAATTCAAATTCTTTGAATCTTCGTATGCATCCTCTTCCCAATGAATTTTTAATTCCTTTTCTCATCTATTCTTCCCACACATCCTCTATTTTGGAATTTTTAATTCCTCGTCCCTTCCCCCAAGGAATTTTATATTCTTTTTTCTCTTCCCAATGTACTTGGGGAACTCTTCACCATGTACCTTGAGAAGTGTGGAGACAAGAAATGCCTTTATGGCATATATTTTGAATCCCACACCTTGTCCTCTCAATCCTCTCCATTTCAAATAAATCTCAACCCTTCATTCTCAAATCAATCTTGGCCCTCCATTTTGGCCTCCTTCAATCTATAAATCGGAGTCTCTTCTCCTCACAAATCATCCACTTCTCATGCATTGACATGCTGTCCATTTTAGTCCCAAGATCATCCATAGCATCATCATAATGCTCAAATCTTGTCTCACTTAGCCAATCCATTTCATCCTACTCAATCACTCGATCCAATCTCTTGTTGTGTAGTGGAGAGAAATCCACACCAATCCCTCACCAAGGAGCAAATCAAGTGGAGCAACAAGTGCGCATCTTCCACTTCATCTAGCTCAATCAGAGTAAGAGTAGAAGCTAAGGTATACTTGATCAATTTAGTTGTTTAAATATTTTATTGGTGTTTTTTTATGTGGTTTATGCAATAGATAATTAACCTTAGATTTTCCCCTCTTCATTTTGGCACTCCCAATGGGACCCACGTCCCTTAGTAATAATTTAAAATTTGAGTTTCTAAGTTGCAGGTTCTCGCATAGCTTTTGTGCCTGGAAATCAACATCTACAACTTGTTGTTTCAATGTTTGCGATTAGGATTAACATTTGGGTGCAAAATTTGAATTTTTAACCTGCCATTTTTGTAGGCTTTGTGCTTTAACATCTCTGCCCCTCTAAATCGGCGTTTGCGCAGTCATTTGACGCCTATTCTTAGTAAAAAAATCTTCCCGCCTAACTTTTTTTGAATTTTTTCATTAAAAATCATGAATCGACATCTGCGCATGGACGGAATCGGCATTTGCGCAGATGTTTGACGTCTGTGCTTAGTAAAAAAATATTCCTGCCTATTTTTTTTTTAATTTTTCATTAAAAACTGTGAATCGACGTTTGCGCATGGACTGAATCAACGTCTGCATAGACGTTTGACATCTACGTTGAGTGAAAAAATAGTTTTCGTAAAACGGGCATAACATTTTGCTCGAATATCGTATTTTCAAAATTCAAAATGAGTTAGAAAGAGGGCTCAGAGATCTAAAATGGGTTGTCATTATATTTTTTGTATCATTCTTCATAAATTAGTTTAAAACATTTAAATTCAATCCTTCTTTTTAAACTTTTAACGCACATAACTTTAGCATATGAAATCGTTTTTCGTTAAAAAAAAATTGAAATAACCTAGAAAATCATAAGGAGTTAAATTTTATAATATTTTTTGGGCTAATCATCTTGTGTTTTCAACTTTTTTATATTGTCCAAGATCAATCATCATAAACTACTAATCATCTTTTTGCATCGCGTTAGTCAAAGACCATTATTTTCGCACTAATCTAGTTTACTTTCATTATATTTAGGTTAGAAAATATTTTTCATGTGGGACTAAAATGAACATATGTTTTCCATGTCTTGTTCACTTGCACGTGTGTAGGGTGGACCTACCATTGTGCTTAGTATCCTCTCCCCTCGCCTTTGTGGATCTTGGGTGTAAGAGAAAAGCGATCAACAACACCTGCTTTTTACTTTTTTAGTAGAGGGCTATTCTTGATGGGGATTTGATCACCTCACAAGGGTATCTTGAATTGGGACATGTAGGGGATATCGACTCTCTCGGCGTGATCTCGAGTGGTGTGTTTTTGGGCCACTATAAATAAAACCTAGTTAGACGGTCAGAGTGCTGAGTGAATTCAATGTATGTGGGGGCCTTCCTTGCACCGATAAGCTCAGTTAAAACCTTAAGTGGCTTTCTTTGCGAAACCATTGCTGGACTGGACTTGTCGTAAAATTACTGAGAACCTTTGTTTTAGTAACCCAAATCCCACGTTTGATGGTTCAGGGTGTGTAGATCATACCCCATAGATACCCCTCATGTACCACATCAACATGATATAGGAATTCCCCTTATCATAGATCCTCAGATATTTGGGGTAAGAGAATCTGGTATGCCTGAGAAGTGAGTGTCATGGAGTGGAGCCAGTGCTACCAGAATCTCTATCTGTCCACTTGTTGGATGTATTATATTGTTGCAGGCATCTTCCACTTCATCTGCCAACTTGTCACCCCATTCTCATCATTTTGAGGTTACCCTTGCATGGTCTACACACACTCACAAAAAGAAAAGTTGGCTACCCAAAACCCACATTCAAACATCATGGGTTGGTTTGAGGAAATGATTATGGAAGTTCAAGGATTACCCTATCAATCATGCCCATCTAGCTCAAGCATGCCTCAAAGCTATCCGACTTCCACCTATTCATGTCTCTCACCCCAGCCCACTTACCAAGGCAATCCCAATTCATCTCACATTCCTTATCCTTCCCCTACCTTTGACAAGGGAAATCCTTCTTATTCCCCATCCATGTCTTCATATTATCTTTCATCCCCATACCTCGATATCCAACATCTATACCTCCATCTAATCCTAAACCTCCAAAATCCACATCATCCCCATCCTCCAAGTCCTTTTTTCATAATCTTATCCAATTAATACTAACAAAGGAGACAAAACCCCACCTCAAAACAAAGTTGTACAATCTCTCTAAGTCCTCCATCCACCTCCATCCCCTCCAAATCAAGACAACCCTCAAATCCCTAAGCTTCACAATATCACCATCCCCCCATCTACCCAAGTTGAAGAATCCATATCCTCTGATATTACACCATCTCCACAACCCCAAACATGTCAAGTGCTTGTTCCAGAGCATGCTATCATAGATTCCTCTCCACTTAAAGATTAAAATATCCCCCCATCTCATGATCCCCTTCCATCTCGAGACCCAATCATCCCCTCCACTCCATCTCATGATCCCCTTCCATCTCAAGACCCAACCATCCCCTCCACTCCATCTCATGATTCCCTTCCATCTCATGATACCATCCCCTCCAATTCATCTCAAGAAAAAATAATCTCTCCATCCAATGCTCTCCTTCCACCTCAAGATCCGATCATCCCTCCCACTTCATCACATGTTCCCATCCCAAGTCAAGATCAAAATATTCCTTCATCTCCATGTCATGATCCCAATCCTTCTCAAGATCCTAATATTCCTCCTAATCCCCCACATGATCCCAATCCTACATAAGATCCCATCACCCCCATCCAAGCTATCCATGGATCCCATGCCTATCAACTTGGATCTTCCACCTTCATTTATTTCTATTTCCTCCAAGAACTTACAATCCCTCCCATATGCCATCCCCCTCAAAATGGATCCGCATCTTGTTTCCAAAATAATAAGTATCCTATTGGAAAAAGAATTTGTCAAAAAATGACTAATCAAGGAAAAGGGTTAGGCCTCCATGAACAAGGCATATTGGAACCCCTTCAAGTAAAAGAAAATGAAAGTTCATATGGTATTGGCTACAAAAATCATGCTCAAGATGTTGGTGTATCTTCCATCTCTTTTAAATCTAAAATCCCTCCATATAAATCCAAATGTTTCCATTGCTTATCTTCCAAAATCATACCCTTCATCCCTTCCATCCCTCCATCCACCACTCTATCACCTCAAATGATCCCTAAGCAAGATCAACAAAGGTAGACATCCTTGAATTCCTCCCAACATTCTTCCTCCATCATGCCATCCATAAAATCTCCATGTCATCCATCCTCACTCACCCAAACCATGGCTATTGGAAGCAATTTGGATGCCAGATCTAAAATGCATAAATCCAAAAATCCACAAAAATCCAAGGATCAACATGTCCCATCAAAAAAACATGCTCAAGAAAAGAAAAATATGATCCAAAAGAAAGAAAAATACAAAAGGTCACAAAGGCCCAAAAAGAAAAAATTAAAAACTATGTGGATTCCCAAGCTACTCATAGAAGAAATTCATCTCAATGTAAAATCCAAATCGACATCCAAACTAGCTAATCCAAAAGTTTTCTCAACTCATAAGTCCTCCAATCCTCCATCTAAAAATCCTCCATCTTCAAAATCCATTTTGGGTCCTTACATCTCAAAATCCGTTATCTTAATTCCATCATCCCCTTCATCTAATTTGGTTCCTCATGTCCCAAAATCCACATTTGATCCTCCATCTAATTTAAAGTCCTCTCCTCCACAACTCCACTACCCTTCAAGGTGTGTGTCAATGTTGATCTTCCCAACATCCCCATCCATTTATCCACAAGTCTTTCACAACTCCATCCATTATCCAACATCCAGTTTCCATAATCTCATCCCTTTAATTAAATCTTTTACACAAATCCTTATCCCCTTCCATCTTCTATCCATTCCATGTCCCCATCTATTTCTACCAACATTTATGAGCATACCTCTAGTTATCTTGGTTCAATATAGAACATATTTAAGGGATACCATCAATGGAACTAGATGCTTGAGTTCTTCCTCTATCCTATCACACATCCACTATCTTCCAAATCCACTTATTCCCATCCATATCCATCCAAAATATTTCAAAAAAAAACAAAAAAATGAAAAAAAAGTAAAGAGAAAAATCCATTCAATGGTGAAAACCACTTCTTGTGATGCCTTGGGTAAGTACCATGATGAAAACTTGGTAAACAAGCATCATGTGTAATCCCCTTATCATCTTTCACTCTACACTTGGGGGCAAGCATCATCTATGCCATCCTACCATCCACATCTTCCATATTCCTTATCCACTATCTGCATCCTATCTACGCCCATCCTCCTTTCATATCTTTGATCTTGACTATCCTATCCATATTATCCATCTCATATCACTCATCCTATCTAAATTCATCCTTCATTCCTACCTTTGATCTTGACCAAGCTAGAGGAAAAATAATGTAAATGCATGCTTTGGAAAATGCAAGCCTTAATTCCTCCTCCATCCATATCCCTTGCACTTTATTTGTCCATCTCATACATCTTTATCCACCATCCTTCCATCATCTTAATTGCACTATCTTCTAATATGGGGCATTGCACTCCTTTGCAATGTAGTTCTCGGATCCCCATTCCACCTATCTTTCATGCTTTACTCCTCCATATCCTATCACTATCCATCTACTTAATCCCTCCATCTCCTATTCAAGCAATCTATTACACCATACATCCTTTTACCAAGACTTGGTTCTCCCTTGTCATTGGTTCCAATCCATTTATCCTATATCCACAATCCAATCCCATCATATTCAATCCTATCCTATCACATCCAATTATTTATCCTCCTCTCATCCAATCCAATCCAATCATTAATTCCCCTCACATCCAATCCAATCATTAATCCCCCTCACATCATATCCAGTCATTTATCCCCCCCATATTATCCAATCCATTTATGATCCCCATCACATTGAGCTTTATCCCATTTACACTGAGCTTTTGTCCCATCACACTGAGCTTTCCCTATCAAACTAAGTTTTTCCCATCTATATGAGCTTATGTTGACTTGCGCATAATCCAAACACCCATCCATACTATGTTAATCAAATCTCAGTGTAAATCCTCTCATCCACACACCTTGCACAACTAGCTTATATGTTGCCTCCCATCAATATATCCAATCCCCCTGCCCATTGAGATGCATCCTTCCCATGTCTGGCAATTTATGCATATCCACATCCTACTTTTGGCAAGAGATATCAGTTGGTCATGTCCATGTTGTTATCATGATTGATTTTTTCGCTTTGATTTTTATCTTGTGTCCCAAGACTATATCTGTTCAGGGTTTCCTTGATCATCCTATATCTTGGTATGTCTTGGTTGATGTATAATGGGGAATAGTTTTTGTGGTATGACGTGTTTGATGGTTTCTCTTGTACGATCCTATAGTCTCACATCTACACCATCATCCATGTTTGCGAACCTGCGTGCATCGAGATACCTATTGTCTGAGAGTCTAGTCCATGCAATAAATATTCATAACATCCTGACTTCTATAGTTAGTGGTGTAGATTGTCTGTTGCAATATCAAAACTAGGTTTTCTCTCCACATCTACACAACAAATAATCTCATCCACTACTTCATTTTGTTCATTCATCTCATTTCATCCATTTATTTTGGAGACTCCAATTCATTCATTGCCCGTTCATCATCCTTATCCTTTTTACATTCTTCCATCCTCATCCTTTCATCATGTAGACCTCTTATCCATTTCGAGAGCACACCCATGTTCTTAGAACCCGCATGTCTTCTCGAGGGGCCATACCACTACCTTCTCGTCATCCTTCCTCATCCCACCTATGGTTGGGGCATCATGCTACTAGTCCTTATCCTTTCCATCCACTATGTTTTATTCTTTGATATAACATCACTTCATGATGCTATATCAAAGAGGAGCAAAATGTAGACACCTAAAATTAATTAAATTAATATTTAATTATGTTAAGCCTTTCCGCATAATTAATTTAATTAATTGTGTTGGTCTTTATTCCTCTTAAAATTAATTAAATCTTATTTAATTAATTTTATCATTGCAACCTTATAATCAAAGTTGATTATTCCCCTTTTCTTCTAAAAACATTTTATTTCTTCTAAACCCTGCTTAGTTAATTAATCTCAATTAACTAAGCTAATCATGTGATTCTTACAAATCACTTCTTCTAATCCCCACTTAGCCTAATTAATTCTTCTAGAAGCATGATTATCATTATTCCTCCACTCGTTCTCTCTCCTCATGTCACATCCTCCTAACTTTCCCACTTGCACTCTAATCGCTCATTAAGTTACCTAATTAATCTCCTTAATCATTTGCACGTCCCTAATCACCTTGATCCTTTCAAATAAATTCAAATTCTTTGAATCTTCCTATGCATCCTCTTCCCAAGAAATTTTTAATTCCTTTTCTCATTTATTCTTCCCACACATCCTCTATTTTGGAATTTTTAATTCCTCCTCCCTTCCCCCAAGGAATTTTATATTCCTTTTTCTCTTCCCAATTTACTTGGGGAACTCTTCCCCATGTACCTTGAGAGGTGTGGAGAAAAGAAATGTCTTTATGGCATATCTCTTGAATCCCACACCTTGTCCTCTCAATCCTCTCCTTCATTCTCAAATCAATCTCAACCCTTCATTCTCAAATCAATCTTGGCCCTCCATTTTGGCCTCCTCCAATCTATAAATTGGAGTCTCTTCTCCTCACAAATCATCCAGTTCTCGTGCATTGACATGCTGTCCATTTTAGTCCCAAGATCATCCATAGCATCATCATAATGCCCAAATCTTGTCTCACTTATCCAATCCATTTCATCCTACTCAATTACTCAATCCAATCTCTTGGTGTGTAGTGGAGAGCATTCCACACCAATCCCTCATCCGAGGAGAAAATTAAGTGGAGTAACAAGGGTGCATCTTCCACTTCATCTAGCTCAGTCGGAGGAAGAGTAGAAGCTAAGGTATAATTGATCAATTTAGTTGTTTAAATTCTTTATTAGTGTTTTTATGTGGTTTATGCAATTTATTAAACTTAGATTTTCCCCTCTTCAATTGTCTATCCTCTTCTACAACTTGTATGTGAAGTCATTTGTGTAGATATTCAAGAGGACAAAATCTATAAAACAACTGAATGGTTCCCCATGCCTTCTTGTCCAATTTTTCCAATCTTCATCTGACATTGTTGATGGATTTGTTTCTTGTGAAATTGGCAACCACCGATCTCTCTCTTTCAAGAGATCCTCCATCTTCAATTTCACATTTTGGTTAGTTCCATTGAATTTTTAAATATCTTGGTGAAGGGTAGTGACCATGGTTTACAATTTTCACAAATTTGCAAAATATTACAAAACAAAAGCTCCCATTGCAACTAGAAAATTCAACACTTGAAAGTCGTCCCTCTCTTAACCTAATTGTTAGCTCTAATACCAAATGTTGAAAACAATGTGAAGTAAAGTTGCATTATTAACTTATGAATGTGTATGAAAACCTGAAAGTAACATTACCAAATCAAGATTATGTGATTAGACTTTCAACATTCACATACAAATCAGAAAATCATAAGAGACCTTGAATTTACGTGGAGAAAGCCTTAGATTAAAAAAGTCAACATGAGAAAGAGAGCAAGTATATTATTGTGATGGAGGAAATAGACTCTGCACAAGGAAAAATGTGTTCCTATGAGAGCTAATTTCACTACATACAGTCATATATCTTCAACTATATAAACTAGTGGAAATATTTAATTATAGATAAATAAAATAAATAATAGGTGGGGAATGAATTTGATTATGACAAAACATGATCATACAATTATTACATCCAAGGGATTGAGTCATGTCTATGATTGTTTCCAAGACATGGAAGAGTGAAATGTCAAACAAATCTAAGTGAAGTATAAAGTGATTGGATTGAGGAGTATTTTCTAGGTTATATCAACTTAAATGCATAAATGACTCATATTATAAAATGTCAAAAAAACATATCCCAAGACAAGGCCAAAGTAAGTATAAAATGAAGAGAGAAAAAGATGAAGTGCACAATTTTCTCCTCTACCACCTTATATGTTACTCTTCTCACTCCTCCCAAGTATTTTGTGATGTTATAAAAAATCATATTTGTGGTCCTAATCAACTTTGTGATCTCATCCTTTGACTATGATCTCATCATTTGGACTTGTAAAATCTAAATTTTGATTCACCTTCACTTGATGTTTGAATGTACAATCTAGCACTGAGGAACATATTTAGGAATTTTTTTTGTGAGAAGTTAAGCTATATACTTTCTTGAGCCTTAGTCGAACCCCTACTTTCATTTTCACACATGAGATGAAAGATAATGGTGCAATATATCTAGGATGAATGATTGATGTTGTATTTGTTAATGTAAATGTTGAAGGAAACCTTCGTTTGATAAATTATGCTTAGGATTCCTTTCACTTAATTATAAATACTTTAATGATTTGATAAATGCATTATGCCTTGGGCTAGTTTCTTAAATATGACAACTTAGTACTAAATTTGAATACTTTGGTACATAGGCTGATGGGTAGATAATTTTTTTGATAAAATTAACTCATAGTAGATGGGAAATTAATTTGAATTATCAAAATCAATGCTTCCATCCAAGGGATAGAGTCATGTATATGATTGTGTCCAAGAAATGAAAGAGTATGAAATGTCAAATACACAGATGAGTGAAGTATAAAGTGAATGAATTTAGGAGTATTTTCTAGGATTTATCAACTTACATGCATAAATGACTCATATTGAATGTTGAAAAACACACCCCAAGACAAGGCCAAGGTAAGTATCAAATGAAAAGAGAAAAAATGAAGTACACACTTTTTTCCTCTACCACCTTATATGTTACTCTTATTACTCACTTCCAAGTGTTTTATAATCTTAGATAAATCATATTTGTGATCGTGATTGACTATGTGATCTTATCATTCAACTACGATCTCATCATTTGTACTTGTAAGATCTAAAAATTGATTCAACTTCACTTGATGTCTACAAGTACATTGTAGTGTTGAGGAACACCCTTAAGAATTAGTTATATGATAGGTTAAGTTCTAGAATTTATTGAGCCTTAGTCAAACCCCTATTTTCATTTTCACATGATCGAATATAATGTTGTAATATATCTAGGACAAATGATTGATGAATTATTTGTCTATGTTAATGTTCACAGAAGCCTACAAATGATAAATTATTCTTTGGATTCCTTTCACTTAATTAGATATCTTGTAATGATGTGATAACTACTACTATAAATATGACAAATTAGAACTTAATTTGATTACTTTGGTGTACAATTTGATGGGAAGATATTTTTTAATGAAGTTAGCTCATACTAGGTGGGAAATGAATTTTAACTATGAAAAAAACATGATCACATCAGTGATTCCATCCAAGGGATAGATTTATGTCTATGATTGTGTCCAAGACATGCAAGAGTATGATTTTCCAAATACATAGATGACTGAAGTATGAAGTGAATGGATTGAGGAGTATTTTCTAGATTATATCGACTTAAATGCATCAATGACTCATATATAATGTCAAAGCACCATATCTCAAGACGAGACCAAAGTAAGTCAATAAAATTAAAAGAGAAAAAGAAGTACACACTTTTCTCCTCTAGCATCTTATATGTTACTTTTATCACTCCCTCACAAGTATTTTTTGATCTTAGAATAAAATCATATTTGTGATCATAACTAACTTTTTTATCTCATTCATGAACTATAATATCATCATTTGCACTTGTAAAATCTAAAATTTGATTCACCTTCACTTGATGTTTGAAAGTACATTGTCACATTGAGAAACACCTTTAGGAATTTTTTTGTATGAGATGTAAAGTTCTAGAATTTCTTGAGCCTTAGTTGGATTCCTATTTTTATTTTCACATAATCATAAATAATAGTGGAATATATCTAGGATGAAGGATTGAGGTAGTATTTGTTAATGGAATGTTCATGCAAGCCTACATTTGATAAATTATGCTTAGAATTCCTTTCACTTAATTAGAAATCCTCTAATGATGTGATAATGGTACTAATGACTTAGGGCTTGTTTTTTAAGTTTGATAACTTAGAACTCAATTTGAATAGTTTGATGCACAAGTTGATGGGTAGTAATTTTTTTAATAAAGTTAGCTCATAATAGGTGGGAAATGAATTTGAATTGTGGAAAAATATGATCACATCAATGATTTCATCCAATGGATAAAGTCATGTTTATGATTGTGTCCAAGACATGCAAGAGTATGAAATTTCAAATACATAGATGAGTGAAGTCTAAAGTGAATGAGTTGAGGAGTATTTTTTCGGTTCTATCAACTTACATTCATAGATGACTCATATTGAATGTCAAAACAACATATCTCAAGACAAGGCCAAAGTAAGTATAAAATAAAAAGAGAAAAATATGGAGTGCACACTTTTCTTCTCTGCTACCTTATATGTTACTATTTTCACTCCCTCCCAAGTATTTTGTGATCTTAAATAAAATCATATTTGTGATCCTAATTGACTTTGTGATCTTACCCTTCAATTATGATCTCATCATTTGTAGCTGTAAATCTAAAATTTGATGAACCTTCACTTGATGACTAAGAGTACATTGTAGCATTGAGGAACACCTTTAGTAATTAGTTGTGTGATAGGTTAAGTTGTGCGATACTTTCTTAATCCCTAGTCAAACCCCTATTTTTATTTTCATATGATCAAAGATAATGGTGCAATATATCTAGGATGAATGATTGATATATTATTTGTTAATGTTAATGTTGATGCACATCTACATTTGATAACTTGTCCTTAGGATTCCTTTCACTTAATTAGATATCCTCTAATGATGTGATAACTACACTAATGGCTTAGTTTTTGTTTTTTAGATATGACAACCTAGAACTAAATTTTCATACTCTGGCACACAAGTTGATGGGAAGATAATTTTTTTTAATGAAGTTAGCTCATAATAGGTGGGAAATGAATGTTAATTATGAAAAAACATGATCACATCAATGATTTCATCCAAGGGATAGATTCATTTCTATAATTGTGTCCAAGAATGTATGCAAGAGTATGAAATGTCAAATATGTAGATGATTGAAGTCTTAAGTGAATGGATTGAGGAGTATTTTATAAATTCTATCAACTTAAATGCATCAATGAGTCATATTGAATGTCGAAATAACATCTCAAGACAAGGCCAAAGTAAGAATAAAATGAAAAGAGAAAAAGAAGTGCACACTTTTCTCCTCTACCACCCTATATGTTACTCTTATCACTCCCTCCCAAGTATTTTATGATCTTAGAAAAAATTAGGTGTGATCATAATTGACTTTGTGATCTCATGGACATGAACTTTGATCCCATGAATGGCAGATGTAAAATCTAGAATTTGAATAGCCTTCACTTGATATTTGAAAGTACATTATAGTGTTGAGGAACACCTTTATGATTTCTTTTGTGTCAGAGGTGAATTTCAAGACTTTCTTGAGCCTTAGTCAAATCCTTATTTTGATTTTCACAAAATCAAAGATAATGATGTAATATATATAAGATGAAAGATTGATGTAATATTTGTTAATGAAAATGTTGAAGCAAGCTAACATTCGATAAATTATGCTTAGAATTCCTTTCATTTAATTAGAGATCCTCTAATGGTGTGATAACTACACTAATGAATTAGGGCTTATTTTTTAAATTTGATAAATTAAAATTTAGTTTGAATAGTTTGGTGGGCAAGTTTATGGGTAGACAATTTTTATTAGTAAATTTATCTCATAATAGGTGGAAAATGAATTTGAATTATGAAAAAACATGATCACATCAATGATTCAATCAAGGGATAGAATCATGTCTATGATTGTGTCCAAGACATGTAAGAGTATGCAATGCCAAATGCATAGATGGGTGAAGTCTAAAGTGAATGGATTGAAGATTATTTTATAGGTTTTATCAACTTAAATGAATACATGACTCATATTGAATTTCAAAATAACATATCTCAAGACAAGGCCAAAATAAGTATGAAATGTAAAGAGAAAAGATGAAGTGCACACTTCTTTCCTCAACCACCTTATATGCTACTCGTGTAATTCCCTCCCATGTATTTTCTGATCTTGGAAAAAATCATATTTGTGATCCTAATCGACTTTGTGATCTCATCCTTCAACTATGATCTCATCATTTGTAGTTGTAAAATATAAAATTTGATTCATCTTCACTTGATTTCTAAAAATTTAAATTGTTGCATTGAGAAAAAGATTCATCTTCACTTGATTTCTAAAAATTTAAATTGTTGCATTGAGAAAAATATTTAGGAATTAGTTGTGTGATAGGTTAAGTTCTATACATTTTCAAGTCTAAGTCAAACCCATATTTTCATTTTCATGTGATCAATGATAATGGTGCAATATATCTAGGATAAATGATTGATGTAGTATTTGTTGATGTTAATGTTGATGCAAGCCCACATTTGATAAATTATGCTTAGAATTACTTTCACTTAATCAGAAATCCTCTAATGTTGTGATAATTGCAATAATAACTTAGGGTTTTTTTAAAAATTTGACAACTTAGACTTCAATTTGAATAATTTGGCACACAAGTTGATGGGTGGACAATTTTTTATAATAAATTTATCTCATAATAGGTGGGAAAAGAATTATAATTATGGAAATACATGATCACATCAATGATTTCATCCAAGGGATAGAGTAGTGTTTATGATTGTGTCCAATACATGCAAGAGTATGAAATGTCAAATACATAGATGAGTGAAGTCTAAATGAATATTGAGGAGTATTTTCTAGGTTCTATCAACTTGCAAGGATATATGACTCATATTGATTTTCAAAACAACATATCTCAAGACAAGGTCAAAATAAGTATAAAATGAAAAGATAAAAAGATGAAATGGACACTTTTCTCCTCTATTATTTTGTGATCTTGGAGAAAATTGAATTTGTGATTTCATCCTTCAATTATGATCTCACCATTTTTACGTAGTTGTAAAATATAAAACTGGATTCACCCTCACTTAATGTTTGAAAATACATTGTAACAATGAGGAAAACCTTTAGGAATTAGTTGTGTGATAGGTTAATTTCTATACTTTCTTGACCCTTAGTGAAACCCCTATTTTTATTTTCACATGATCAAAGATAATGGTGCAATAATCTAGGATGAATGATTGATGTAGTATATGTTAATGTGAATGTTGATGCAATCCTTTCAATTAATTAGAAATTGTCTAATGATGTCATAACTGCACTAATGGCTTAGTGCTTGCTTTTTAAATATGACAACTTAGAATTCAATTTGAATACTTTGGTGCACAAGTTGATGACTAGATTTTTTTATAGTAAAGTTAGCTCATAGTAGGTGGGAAATGAATTTAAATTATGGAAAAATGTGATCACATCAATGATTCCATTCAAGGGATAGAGTCATGTCTACGACTATGTGCAAGACATGCAAGATTATGAAATGTAAAATACATAGATGATTGAAGCCTAAAGTGAATGGATTTGAGGAGTATTTTCTAGGTTTTATCAACTTACATGTATAAATGACTCGTGTTGAATGCCAAAACAACATATTTTAAGATAAAACCAAAGTAAGTATAGAATAAAAACCGAAAAAGTTGAAGTACACACTTTTCTTCTCTACCACCTTATATGTTACTCTTATCACTCCCTCCCAAGTACTTTGTGATCTTACGCTTCTACTATGGTCTCATCATTTGCACTTGTAAAATTTAAAATTTGATTCACCTTCACTTGATGTTTGAAAGTTCATTGTAGCATTCAGGAACACCTTTAGAATTTAACATATCAATTTTTTACAATCCATAATAGTTCTTTTTTAGTGCATCTAGATTCGATTGTGTGTGTGTATTTTTGCATCAACATTTCAGATCACACTCTATGATCCATCATATAGATAATGGAGTGCTTATGAATAGAAATATAGATTGTTGTAGACCCAATGAGAATAAAAAGAGGTGAGAAAGGGTGGGTAGGGAGAGGGAAAGAGAAGGTCATATGTAGCACGATGTGCTACTTTAGAATGACAACAATTAATTTTTTTAATCCAATATGTGTTAATCAATGAAAAAAAGTTGGATTAAAAAATAATAATCATCATAAAATGTGATTCAAAATGTTGATGAAAAAATACACACACAATTGAATCCAAAAACACTAAAAATAACCTATAGAATTTGTTGTGTAAGAGCTAAAATTATAGAATTTCTTGAGCCTTAGTTGAACCCCTATTTTTTTAATTTTGCATCATTAAAAATAATGACACACTATATTAGGATGGAATATTGATGTAGTATTTTTTAACATAAATATTGACACACGCCTACATCTTATAAATTATACTTAGAAATTTATTTTCACTTTTTTTGATATCCTCTCATGATTTGATAACCGCACTAATGTGTTAGGGCTAGTTTTTTAAAAAGGAGACTTAGAACTCAGTTTGAATAGTTTGGGACACAATTTGATGGGTGGATAATTATTTTTAATAAATTTAGCTCATAGTAGGTGGGAAATGAATTTTAATTATGAAAAAAATGACATCAATGATTCCATCCAAGGGATATGCAAGAGTATGACATGTCAAATACATAGATCGGTGAAGTTTAAAGTGAATGGATTGAGGATATTTTCTAGGTTCTATTAACTTAAATGCATAACGACTCAAATTGAATGCGAAACTAACATATCTCAAGACTGAAAAAAGCTCACAATTTTCTCCTCTACCACCTTATATGTTACTCTTATCATTCCCTCCCTTGAGGAAAATCTTGTGATGGACAATCTTTAACTAGTTATTATTTTTATTTACTAACTAATAAAAAGTTGTTATTCTTTAATATATTTTACTTTCTTATTATTGACAAAGTAAAACATGTACATTTTTAATGACAGATGACCAAAATATCATTTATTTCGAAAGGTTATTGGATCAAAAAGTTGAGTTTGTATTACAACATATCCGTAGTAAAATATATTAATGGTCTTTTCAACAATATAATATAAAAAGGGGAGACATAAATAAAATCTAGGAGCAGAGCAGAGCTAGGGTTTTTGTGCATTGTCCTACGTTGAAGTGTGTTAGTTGGATTTCTCCTCTTGAAAGGTTGTTTTTTCATGGGCTGATTCTTATTGTTTTCTTAAGAGTACAAAAAATGGGAGGTCTCATCTTCCCTCCCCACCCCCTAAAATGGTGGGCATGGGTCCCTAGGATCCCCGATTCTCGATCTGGGGTCCTACCAAGAGGAAGATCCAAAAACTTATGTTGACAAACTGCTATAGGGGGATACTCCAAAAAGAGCGGGAAAATAAATTCAAATGGAATCCTTGTATTTAGTGAGGGGATACGAGATTGATGTCCCAAATGATTTAGTTCAAGATGTTATTCAAGACTTAAGACTCTTGCTTGTAGGTAAGTTCTTGGCCTTTCATCGTAATGTTGATAAGGTTAGGCATTGGGTGGATGGGGTCTGGAAATTGAAGGGAAGTGTTAAGATTAATACTATGGCAAATGGTTTATATTTTTCAAAATTGTCAATAATGAAGACCTTTTAAAATTTCTCACAGGGGGTCCCTAGAATTTTGGTTCTAATGCTAATAATATTCTTTCCCTTTGTAAATGGAAACTAGGTTTTGACCTTAAAGCTAATTTGGGATCTGTCATTCCTACTTCGATAAGTTTACCTAGTCTTCCATTGGAATATTGGAACACCGAGATCTTCTCGGGAATAGCTAGTTGTTTTGGATAACTAGTGGCAGTGGACAAAGTGACCTTACAAAATCTGAACTAGTCTTTGCAAGACTTTGTGTCAATGTCTCGGTGAATATGGTTCTACCAACTTTGGTGGTTCTCAAATATAAATATGGCTCTTGGACTTAAAACATTGAATATGATAATGATGTCTTGTACTGCCAAAATTATGGTAGAAACGGGCACTTAGGTCTAGATTGCAAGAATCAACCCCATCTTAACCCTAAATATATTGAACCAGAAATTCAAACTTTGGCTAATCCTGAGAAGAATGTATTAGAGAAAATGAAGGAATATCACCACCTTGAATAGTCTATTCCAGTGGATTCAGCCTATGAATCTAGTGAGAAGATAGAGTTGAAGAAAATGTTATTAGATGTGCAAGCTGAAAAGGAACCAAACAGTGAGAATAGCTTGAAGAATCAGACCCATCCTAGTATCCAAGAAGACAGTAGCAACACTTCTCCTTTCAAAGAGAGGAACTTGAACATCATAGACTAACACTCCAATGAGAAATCAAAATTAAGTAGGAGGGATATGAACCAAAACAAAGATGATAGGGGAAACATAGAGGACAATCCGCCTCAAGAAAAAAGAGATTGAAGTTCCTTGATGGATAAGAAAGGTATGCAGAACCAAAGCTAGACAAACAAAGTTGTCAAGGATATAAATCTGGGGATCAAGAAAATATTCAGTTCAAGGGTAATGATAGAATGTCTCCCTCTCTTGGTAGCCAAAACCAAGAGTTTGATCTTAATAAAGAAAAAAAGAGAGAAAAAGTGCCCAAGAAACAAAATGGTGGGTTTAAAGATTTAATGGAAAACTTGGCTATTCTAGGTTTTCCATCAACCCGCCCTCAAGGAAATAAAAAATTAAACTTATTAGAAGAAGAATCAGATATGGAGTGGACTCAAGATAACAACAAGGGCAAGAAGAAAAACAAAGCTAACACTGTTGTTGAAAGAAAGATCTGACACCCATCTCAAAAAGAAACCAAAAGTAAAGATGTTGCAAGAGAGATAGAAAATGGTAGGCAAAATACTTTGGATGATTTATTAGAATCAAAAAAGAAATGAAGGTAAAGGGAGATGCTCCATTATAGGGGAGTCACAGAAGTTATAGTTTTGCTAGTGTTTTTTGGGAAAGTTTTTGATGAAGTTTGTCTCATGGAATATTAAAGGGTTAAATAACCCTTCCAAGCAGTATATCCTAAAATGTACCTTATTAGATCAAAAAATGGATGTTGTTTTGATTCAAGAAAAAAAAAATGAAGAGTGATGGTTTTGAAAAAGTAGCAAATAAAGTATGGTCGAATGTTGATTTCACGTCTAGTGATTCTGAAGGTGCTTCAGGAGGCTTGGCTACTCTTTGGGATTCTATTAGATTCATAGGTATTTTGATTGATAGATGTAAAAAAAATCTAATTGTGAGGATAAAGGACAATCTCTTTAATGAAGAATGGAATTTGATAAACGTTTATGCCCCAAACTCCAAATCTGCTAGAGCATCTTGTAGCCTCCTAAAATTGCACCCCTTTGTTGCATTTGGGGCCCTCACCTTAGTGTTCGCATCCCTATGCCTAATTAAGGCCTGATTATGCTTATACCATGCAAATTGGGCCTTGTTTTCACTTTATCCACCACATAACCCCCTTGCCCCGACCCTAAAAAGGGATAGGACCAGAGCGTGGCACTTTGGTCCTCATTGGGACTAGGGCCTCTCTTTGACCCCCTCTTTCATTCTCAAATTTGAGCAGAAATTTCTCCTTGTGTCGGCCTATGTTAGAAAATTGATACATTTTTCAATGAGCAAGTATATAAGGAGGTTTTCCCCTCTCATTTGAGGAGATAACACCATAAGAGAAAGATGAAATTATAATCATCAAGTGTTCAAGCACTGAAGCATTCATCAATCATCTCTAGAGGTCTTCAAGGTTGCATTCTTCATTCATCAATTGTGGAGCAGCATTACATCATTCATTTGCAAGCATGTGTGTCTGATTAGGGTTTTGTCACGTTCATGCCATTTCATACAACATATGTGATTACAAATTCAAGAAGCAAAGCATCATTATTAGTCATTGCCTATCTGAGGTACACCCTTCCATTATTTATTTCAGTATTTGCAATATTTCAATCAAGGTTAATTCCTTAATCAGGGTTTGACTTAGGCAAGCCCCTATTCCCAACCTATTTCCCTTTCTTTTTGTGTGCAAGAAATAGATACGAAATTGTACTCTTTAGGATAGGCATTATTTGTAGAGACGAATCAACCCTCTTTGGCATGTGAAAAAGTAGAACCAGAGTGACAGACACACCGGTCCCGATATTTTGGAGCTTTTTCAAGGATCAGATCTGAATCCGCATATACTACTTAGATCTAGGTGTGCACAAAAATCTTTTATCTGTAGCTCACTGTTTTCACATTTTTACCTCCACTTTTCAACACTTTATTTTAATTCAACATTTCAACTCACAAAAGAGGGCAAAACAATTCACACTCTCCTTAAATCCATTTAGTATTCAATCCTTATCATTAGTGATTTGCGATTGAATCTATGGAATTCCACCCTCTTTTGAATGTAATGGCAAATTAGTGGTTTTCATCTCTCTAATGGTTGAAACCCTAATTTTTTCACCATCACATTTTGGTGAACCCAACTTCTTACACCTTTAATTCTGATTTATGTTCTTAGATCTAAGTGTGTATGCAATTTAAAAATTCAAAATTTCATTTACAAGTCAAATTCCAAATTAAAATTTTAAAATTAAGTGGTTAATTTCAAAAACCCTAATTTAAAAAAAATTAAAATTGAGCTTGTGGGTTGTCTAAATTTTGAATTAATTATTTCAGATCTAATTCAAATTCAAAATTGCAATCTTGGATCAAATTTCAAATTTAAATTTTAAGCTAAGAGGTTATTTTTACAAAGCCCTAATTTTAAATTTAAATTTCCATTGGGTAATTTTAAAGTTTTAAATTCAAATCTCCTAGTGGGTAATTTTAAATTAAAATTAGGAGGTTATTTTAGCAAAGCCCTAATTTTAAATTTAAATTTCCTAGAGGGTTGCATAACTTTTTCACCTTTTTTTTTTATCTTTTCAAAATCTCAAATCAATTTTCTTATTTAATTGAATAATGATTTTTTCTAAATTTTGTATTATTCAATTATTTTGAAAGTTTCAAATTTCAAATTTTAACGTTCAAAATTCAAAATTCAAAATTCAAAATTCAAAATTCAAATTCTTATTTTTAAAATTCATTTCATGTAAATTAAGAGGTTTTATTTATAAAACCTTAATTTATTAATTTGCCTAGATCTAAATTTAAATATTCATTGTGAAAATTAATGGATTTGATGTATTTTGTAGTGCCCCTCCCCGACTCGTCCTTTTGAGAGGGTGTGATAAACACTTTTAGGTTTGTGCGTGTTCTGATATCTCTATCTCATTCTTATACTGATAGTCACTTTGACATTAGTGTATTCATTATG
The DNA here is from genome assembly GCF_030272615.1 of Cryptomeria japonica. NCBI lineage: Eukaryota > Viridiplantae > Streptophyta > Pinopsida > Cupressales > Cupressaceae > Cryptomeria > Cryptomeria japonica. Next base: position 165,534,891 of record NC_081410.1, read on the forward strand.
ATTTATGTGGATGAAATTATGTTCCAGACTAATATGATGATTGAATTGATGCTATAATGATTGTGATTGTCTTCTATTGTTTTTGTGACAGGGACGATGTCGTATCACTCATTGTGGGCATGATATGACGTTGTGATTCTCTCTCACTTGCATGATAATTTATGATATATATTATCATATATGTTGCCTCATGGTTATTGGTGGTTGCAGGATTTGCAGGTACTAGACATCGACTCCACCTGGCCTCACAAGTTTGAGTGTGTCTTAATTCCAGTGGCAAGTTGATTGGAGATGGCACGAATTCCCTCTACACACTCTAGGCTTAAGTTGATAACCTTGTCAGTTAGTGTCTTGGCTTGAGTTGTAGTTTGTGTCATGTGGTATGTTGTTCAACCCTATGTCGGATTGCCTTGTGAGTTTATGATTATTTATTAATTAATAATTAATCGGTTTATATAGTTTATTTAGTATTAAATTAAACTAATGGATGATATTAATATTTGATATTAATGTGTGAATTATTATTATTGGAGATTTATTATTTATTGATGTTTATTTCATGAATTTGTATTTAATTGGTGATTTTATATTAATATTATTTTATGGTCTAATGTTTGAATTGAATATTTATTATTTGAGCTTTTGATTTATTGAATTATTTATTTATTTATTGTTTTATTACTGGTTGAGTATTTATGCTTGTCCATACATTTACTTATTTATTATCCATTTTTCTTATTTGTCTATTTTTTATTTATTTATTTACTGTTGGGTTATTTATTGTTTATCTAACTATTTATTGTTTTGATTAATTATTTATTTATTTATTTGCCTTGTTGTTTTATTTATTAGTTATTTATTTGTTATTATTTATGTACCTACCCCTTGTTATGATTGTCCCTCTTGGGAGTTGTGATTGTGGGATATTATTATTTAATACAAGTTTATTTATTTATATTATTTGTGGTTTTATATTTAATTGAAGCATTTATTTATATTGTCTTTGATTTATTTTATTGGGCTTTGATTTATTATTATTGGTTATTATATTATTACATTCTCTTGTTACTAATTGAGTAATTAAATATTATGTTTATACCTACCCTATTATTTTATTGGTTGAGATTTGGGGGTAAATAAATAATATTATTATATATTCTTACCTCGATTTTTGGAAGGGGGTTGGTATAGAATATAGTTTATTGGAATATTTTGATTGGTTGGGATTATTCTATAGTTTTTGAATGAGATTTTATTTATTGTTTTTTTTAGCATTTGTTGGGGGGGCTTCTGGATTGATTTTTTTGCGACTATGAAGAATTTTGAATGTTGCTGGAGATTTTGGTTTCAATTCGGAGCTTGGTCAGATTGTTGAATCCTGTTGGATTTTTGGGAATTGGATTGTTCGTCGTCAGCTCTCTTTTGACATGATTTCTATTGTTTAGGTCGATTGATTTTGTCTATCTAAGCATTTGATTTTCTGGAAAAGATATATCTTCTCTATGCTTGAATGCTTTATGCAGGAATGGGAGAAATAATGTAGAAAATGAAATGTTGTATAATTATGCTATATAGATTGAAGATTAAATTGTATATGTTTCATTTTTATTTATTTATTTATTTATTTGCCTGGTAATTTGTCATGAATGGCTCTGCGATTATTCTATGAATGTTTTGGTTTGTTGTGAATTCTCATCTTGGCCTAGGAAGAGTGAATTTGTTTGCCATTCTTCCATGTGTGTTTGGAATGAATGTTTTCCTTGTTCATATCCTTTATTTAGTTACCTAGGTGTTGATTCTCCAAGTTATGTCGTGAGTTCTTGTGGTATTTGGAAATAAATCTTATGTCCTTACTTTGGTTGATTGATGAGATTTTTACTTGTTCCTTGTGATATATTCATTATTGTGTCTCTCTTGGATTGGTTTCAAGTCATAATTTATGCCTTAGTGAATCTTTTGAGTCAGTTGTGAGTCTTTATTTATGTTTTTCAGAGTTCTTAGTCCTGGCTATATATGCGCTACAAAATTGGTTGTATGTGCTAAAATATATATTGTATGCGTTGTTTACTCTAGTATATGTGCTACTCTAAAAGGCAGATGCACTGTTATGTTAGGCCAGTGTTCTATTATGATTAGTATATGCGTTGTTATATTTTGTGAATGCGCTACTATGTTCTATGGATGTGCTAATCTGATTGGCAAATGCACTAAACTGCTTTGTATATGTGTCTTTGTTCATTTTGTTAGTTTGTGATTTATTTTTGGATTTTGGCTTGTACCAGAGGATTTTTGTGATTGTCTTGATTTTTCTCTGAGATGTTTATGGTTCAATATCATTCATTTTATTGTTGATTTGTACTCCGACAAGATGGTTTGTGTGTTTCCGTTGAGGTTTGTGCATATATGTTGATTAGCTCTAGCAAGAAGGAGAATGCCTTATTGTTGAGGTTGATTACATATGAGCTCCAGTGGGATGGATGTGCCTCACTATTGAGGATTGTATTTGCATATTGTTGAGTAAGATAGTGTATGGCTTACTCTTGATTCTTGTTATGTTTTGATGGTGAAGGCTCTTGCTTATTATGTTGGCCTTATGGTTCTTTTGTACTTCAGTTTTGCAGCAATGTTGTTGTGATTATGATATAAGTTTATGTTGAGCCTTCATGATGTTGCAGTGATATTATTATGTGGTTATTGTGTCTATGTTTCACCCTAAGTTCTTGGCCCATGGATAGGGAGAGTGGGCTCTTGCATGTGTAGGACCAGGGTCATGAGCAATAGGCTTCTAAGAGGTTCCTTGTAAGGATGCTTAGGGTCTAGACTTGTCATGGAACCACATGAAGAGTTTATTTTTAATTTGCAAGTGATAACCATAATAATTTTATTGGTGGGTTGGGTAATTAGGATTCACCTAATCAAGATAATGAAATTGGTTTTGATGCCCCACCTCATAGCCCTTGAGTGGAGACTCAAGATGAGCTTGGGAAGACCATGGAGATGGTAAGACAAACTCCCTTGATTTCTCATAGTTTGAGATGGCTCCACATGTCTATCAGGGGTGCGGGGAGATCTCGATGTTTATATATTATGCCCTTCTTTGTGAGGATAAAATGTGATGACACTCTTCCCTACACGTGTCCTTGATCTTTATACCATGGTTGTTGGCACGCCTCTAGGATTTTATTGCTTTTGATTTAGCCTCATGACATGATTTGGTTAATGATCTTTTGTGGCTTCTGTGTTCAGTCCCTTGGTTGCTAGGTGTCGGCCTAGGTCTAGAGTGTTAGTTGGAACCTCATATCATCTCCTAGCACGGGGGGGGGGAGGGGGGGTGGTTCCTTAGGGCTCCACATGGCTGGGTGGTTTGATGCCTTCTTCTATTGGGATGATCTCATTGGATACTCTTGTGCGTGGTTGTGGATTTTTATCTCTTTATCTTATGGATGGACATTGTAGTAGATGGATGCACATGATTCGTATAGCATATGTGTTGTGAATTCCATAAAATTAATTGTACATGTAGATGAGAGATATCCCCCTATGACATATATGTAATGATAGCTAATGTATGGGATATGGTTATGACTCTTGTAAGAGAATACACAGATGTATTTTTTGTATCTTGAAAATTGATTAATTGATGGAAATAATATGAATGGATCTATTGTTGTGCATTTAGTGTTTTGTGTATCTCTAATGTGGTTAGAAATGGATTAGGAAGTGGTAGGTTGTGACCATCACTCTTGTAATAAAATATTGTGTAGTAATATATGTTGAACCTGTATTGTATCTTGGTTTATCAGTATCTATGCTTATAGGGGTTAAGGTTCATGAACGAATAATGAAGCTAATAGAATGGGAATATGTGTGTCTTATGTGATTGAATTGAAAATTATGCTTTAGACTTGTGAGGAATCTTCCATTGTAAGAGAGAAAAGTTTAAACGTTATAATTGAATATTGGGTATGCATGGATAATTGATTAGGAGATTATGTAATTAGTATCTTGTGAACATATGCAATAGGACTTGTAGTAGGCTGAGATCATGATGAGTTGTAATAAATTATGATTGGTGCAAATGGATATTCATTATGTATGTAACTCTAGATTGGAAAAGAATTGAATGATTTAGTAATGTGATTGGATTATCTTGTGTGTATCTATGGATAGAAGTGAAAATGCTAAATGATTCGTGTATGTCTATAAGTGAAAGTTCTAATCGAAAAGATGTTATTCCTTAATGTTGGTTATCTTAAGAATATGAATATGAATTAGTAGCTTGTAGGTTGTATGGTTATTCCTAAAGGAAATGAACTAGATTGTATTAGCTGATGTTTAATTGGAAAAGGTGATATTGTCATGATAGATAGTTTGCAAAAAGGGGAAATAGGAACATTTGATTTGATGTCTTAAAATGAACCCAAGAGTTAATGGGGGTTATGTAGGTTTGCATTCATTAGTTCATAATTCTCATAATAGGAAGGAAGTAATTGTTTAAGAACTAAATGTAATGGATGATAATGGTATCATGAATATAGATGTGCTTATGTGTTATGGTTAATTAAGCAATGACATTGAGATACCCTAGGGAATGATTATTAGTGAATTGTATTGTTACTCCGCTTGCGTATTATGATTGTTTAGAATAAGATTATGTTTAAGTTGTTTTCATGAGATGACATGATTAATGCATATGAATATTGTAGTGTATTATGATGCAATAGTAGATGTGTGAAAAATATATATATCTCTATTTGTTGGTTAGTTTAGTTATTTTATATAGGGTATTTTGGCGGGCATTAAATATTTGCTATTTTACATATGATTACATTGCTTTTTACCTACATTTATTATAATCATGTGTCAGATAATGGCTTCTTTTACTTCATGTTACTTATTTTCATTCACAACACTTGGACATATTGCATTTTTAGGGTTTCAAAGTTGCTTCCTTTTCATCAATTAGATCTCAAAGCTTTCATTTATCATGTGCGTTGTATTATGGTGATATTTTTGGCAAAATGTATTACATACGTAGATCACCTAAAAGCTTTTGTAGATCCAAATCCTCGAGATGATAATGGAAAACCTAATATTTGTACATCTCCTAGGGTATCTAATGGGAATGAAGAAAAAGATAATGCTCCTATCAATGATCTCTCTAAGGAAGAGCAAGCATTGAAAAGAAACACAGTCCCATCTTCTTCTCATACACATACTCTAGCGCAAGGGGGGTAAAATCAAGATATTGGTGTTTCCATATCTCTAGATCCTCCTTATTCTCCTAAAGCCTATCTTAGTCATCAAAACATTTGTAGACAAGATGATGTTATGTATTTTATTCATGATCTTCCTCCCCACATAACATTAAGAAAAGATGAGGCCTTAGATGATAAGGGTCTTCCTTCCCAATCTACCAAAGAGGATATGCATGACGAAAGAAAGGAAAATCCTCCTCCACAACATATTCCTTCTTCATCTACTAATCCTTTCATTCCTTTTAAACATCCTTACACTACAAATTTCAAAGAAATTTATTACAATATTCACTCACCTTCTCAATTAACAAATTATTATAGGAGTGGCTTTAATATAATATCAAAACAAGGTTTTAAAGGACAAGGATTTGGAAAATTTGAACAAGAAATCTGAATCCCTATAAACCCTCCTACACGAATTTTCATAGAAGGCCTTGGAAATGATAATAAATATCCTAAGGATGACTTCCTTATGATTCAATACTTTAAAGATAATCTTGCAAGACAACAAGACATTCGCTCCCATAAAAGTGCTTCTTCTTCAAAAACTCCTTTTTATTCATTTCATGTAACTCACGACCATCATGCTAATGATTGTCCTTATTTTCAAAATGCAATGAAAGAACTTATTTATAGTGGCAAAGTTAAAATAATTGATGATAACCCTTCTTCTTCTAATATAAAACTTGTCCTTAATCTCAAAAGAGTATGCCTACAACTGCTAATGATCAAGAAAAAATGGCTACTAGAATCTTTTGGAAATTGAAGTATGATAAGAATGTTGTTTTCCTTTTGTGAAATTTAGCACTAAGCATAAAGAAGGAAGTGGATATTTCCTATTTCATCATGGTGGTTCTCATTCTCTTGGAAAGTGTAAAGCATTTAAGGAATTTGTTCAAGAACAATATGATCATGATCGTATATGTCTTTCAACATATCTTGCTCTCTTTCTTGGTGAAAAGGTAGTGCCTTAGCACTCCTTTCATCCCTCATGTTTTTCCTCGCCCTATGACACAATTAGTTAAATTAATTGGAGGCTATTTGTCATTAGAGGTGGTGCTTTTTCAATTTCAAACATCTTGGGGTAGCAACATGATTCTCTTTTACCTCTATCCTATCCCTTATCTTTAAGTTTTACCATTTCCTTTATGGATTGCATTGTTCATAACTTGATGTCCTTTCTTGCATATAATTTTCCTTCATGTGAGTACATATGTGTCCCCTTTTAGGATCTATTCTTTGCTTGAAATGACATGTCTCTTATGAATAATCTCTCCTACCTAATCTATCTTTGTCTTCTGGCTTGGGAGGCAAGGATAGCATCTTCCCTTTCTCTCTTTCTATCTAAAGTATAACTATTCCCTTTAGGGGTTTTAGTTTGCATGTGTTCATATCCTTTCTTACATGAAATGACATGTCTCTAATGACTAATCCCTCTTTAGGAGAATCAGTCCTCTTTAGGGGAATCGGTGATCTTTCTTTCTTTTCTCTCTCTCTTTGAAGATTACCACTTCTTTAGAGTTGCATTTTACATATAATCATGTCATTTCTTGCATTGGATATTCATTCATGTCAAAACATTATGCATTTGCTTATGTTTTATCTCTCCTTAGAGGTTGTGTAATTCTTCTCATTGTCTTTACACTTGGGGGGGATTGATTTCTCTCTCTATCTCTCTTGCCCTCTCTAAGGATCTACTTTTCCTTTGTTGACTGGTGTTTGTTTCATGATTTGGTGTCATTTCCCCATGAGAAGTTTTTTTTACTCAAGGATTCTCTCTTATGCAAGAGGTGTATGTCCTTGGCTACAACCTCTTTTTCACTTGGTGATGTACACCTATCGTAAACTTTCCCCCTCACATTGGCTCAAAAATATGTCATCCTTCATCAAGAATCTCTTTCACCTAGCAATAGGGGGAAGGTATGCATTCTTGTTCTACTTCCCTTCTTTTGGTAGAAGATGCTATGTTTGTTCAAGAAACTCCTCTTGCAAGTAGATGTCTTTTGAGCAAAGATCTCTCCTCCTCCAAGAATCTCCTTTACACTCATTGCAAGATATCTCTTTTTCAAATATCATATCCTTGCTTATAAGAGTATTCCCTCTTTAGCTTGGATTTATGACATTGTTGCCTAAATTATATCTCCTTGGTATTGAAGGTTAGGTATCTGTAACGTTGTAAATTGTATACCCTTAATTGGGAGGTACAATTTCACGCTTAGGTTAGTACCCACCTTAGTGTGTTGCATTTTGCATTTTGCATTTTAAATTACCTTTAAGAATTTAATTAATTAATTTAATTAAATCTAAAATCCTCTCTCATCATGCCACACATCATAAAATTGGGCCCTTAACCCTAAGTGTGTGCCATTTTATTTTATCATTTCAATTAATTAATTCATCAAAACCCTAATTAAGCCCTATTTTTTACCTTCAAGGCCCGATTTTGCACATCTAAACATCTTAAATCATCTCACCCATTGGGGGATCACCTTATAATCACAATACCTTGCATCCCTAGAAATTTGGAAAAAAGTTGATAGGATTGGTGTGAATCACATCGGCCCCAACTTTTTTTCCTTGAATTTTGGGATCATGTTTTCGTAGTATTATAATATTTAAATCCAAATGCAGGCAAAAATATATCAATTCTAGGTCACTCTTTGATAAAAAAAAAAAGTCAGGGTTTCATACATATAGCCTTTCCTTTCCTCATTTGAAGGATCCAACAACTCTAGCAATTGAAGGAACCTTTTGTGAAGTGAAAGTGCAAGTTATGTGAAGCCTTCAATCAAAAAATAAAGCATCTATCAAGTCTTCATCAACCATTTTCATCATCAATTAAAGATTTGGAGATATTGAAGAATAATAAGGGATCACCGACTGTTGATTGGCTTGTACCTCTCCCTTAGGGTTTGGTATAATTTCATTTTATTTTCATACCTCTATATGAATTTTATAACACTTGTTTTCAGATTTACATTCTTGCTTTAGATCCATTATCACATTTGTGATTTGAAGCATTCTCATTTACATTTAGGGTTTGTACTCAATGTAGGGTAGAACTCTAAATTTTGCATTCTAGCTCATTAGGATCTTGTAAACACATGAGATTGTAGCACACATACATTTTAGTATTACATTGGCTATTTGTGGAAGTGGAAATAACCAAAACAAGGGGTTTGACTAAGGAAAAACCCTATATAGCCACCCAAACACCATTTTTCAAGGTGCAGGTGCAGGTATAAGAATTCGATGAATGCATGATCTTCTAAGAAAGCCAAAGACTGTAGGTATAGATCTAAATTCAGAAGGAGGTCCTAGATCTCTGGGACCAGAGGGCCTAATGCTCTAGTCCAGGACCAGAGTGCCCAACGCCCTGGTTCCCTACATTTTGGTGCTTTCTTTAGCAATTCAGAACCTCAGTCTGCAGATTCTAAAATTTCAGCTTAGTACAGTAAGGAGGACCAAAGCACCCAGCGCCCTAGTCCGACTCAATTAGGCCCAGATTTTGATATCAAGTGCATACTAGAATTTCCCCTTTAGCTCTGTACTTTGTGTCTCAGTTTCAGTTCTATATTTCTCTGTTATTGCAGTTTACCTAGTCATTTCTTTCAACTTTCTAGCTTAGTTTGTCATCATTGCACATTTAGCTCATTTCTATTTCATAGCAGCAAAGGAATAGAAACCCTAAGAGTATTCCTTGACTCTCTTTTACAAGATTTTAGTCAAAGTGAATCACTTCCTTGTTATCGGGAAAAAGTGTATAGTTAGTAATGTTAATTATCAATAGTTAGTTAGCCGACGGGTAGGTAGTTGGAGTCGCGACGGTTGTGTCGCACCCCTTCGGCAGTCATATATTATACCACCTCCAGATGTTGGAGGACATGTAATGTTGACGACGGATATAATATGAACATCCTTTGACATTAATGGAAAGCTTATTCTGGTACTTCTTTTATATTTGCATTGTACATTGCTGTCCGATTTCTGTATTCTTCCTGTTTACCCAGTGAGGTAAACATTTGGCGCCATTGCCGACACGAACTCGGGAACAGAAGACACGGAGACACAGATGGCGCACAGACACAATGGGCCTACCCATTGGTGAGGTGAACCCGGAGGTCGACGATGCCCAAACAGAAATCTACGTAGGAGAAGACACTGCGACGAGAGAATTTTCAATTCTACTCCAAGTAGCCATTCAGACCTACGTGCGACGAGAGGCGGCGGAGGCGGAAGTCCCACTAAGTGTCATGTGGACAGCGTTGGAAGTGAGTCCGGAGGTAAATCGGTTGATGAACCATCTCCCCCGATTGCTAGCACAAGCATCATTGGCACAACAAGCTCGCCTGGAGGAGATTGCCCGAGAGGAGCGACGCTAAGAAATTTTGCAACAGTACGAGGAATGGGAAGCAGAACGAGATGGCGCTAGGTCAGGGGCATTTGAACCGTGAGCCATACGGGACGGAATAAAAGAACACTTATTGTAATAATTATGTCATATTGTTAGCATAAACTTGTCTTCCACATTATGAATGAATAAAAGTGTTCTACTTTTGATGTCATTAAGTATATAGGAAGCGGTTGGGAATTAATGCCCAATACACTGAATAAAGACAAAAATAAGCAACAATATATAGATGAACGTGCAGTAGCCCAACATGCCTTGATCCTTGAATAGCAAGCAGAAAGGCGATAGAGGTATAAGTGAAGAGAGGAGGAACGCTCCGAAGGGGATGGTGAGGCCAGCGGCCACCCACGGAGTCGGGAGGAGTTACTTGCGGAAACCCGCCGTAGGATAGAGTGTACCAAAACTCAGTTGAGGGATTTGAGGGACTTGCCACACACACCAGAGGCTAGGAAAACTCCAAGGAGTGGGGAGGAGGCAGGAGAGGGAGAAGACACCGGGGCTGCCAGGAGTGTCGGAGGGACACCGGGGCACGGCGGTCAAGCACCCCTTATAGGATCTGACCCATCCGGAGTAGGACAACAGCCACCAGTAGTAAAAAGACAAGGCATGCCACAAAAACAAAAACTTCCAAAGTTCCATGGGGATGGGAAAGAAGACCCTGTCTGCCACTGTCGCACTTGTAAAACAATTTGGGGAGCGAATGGTGTTACCGATGAGGACGAGTGGGTAACACAGTTTCCTGCAACCCTAAGGGGCGTAGCCATCGACTAGTTTTCGGATACGGATAAGGCTAAGATTAGCACATGGGCAGACTTGAAGAAGGAATTTCAAGTAGAGTTTCGTCTCCTAAGAGACGATAATGAGATTGTAGCCGAAATCTACGGCATGAAATAGAGGAAGGACGAGACTGCCCGAACCTACAACCGGCGGCTCAAAGAGCTGCTAGGAAAGATGGAGAACCAGCCGGCAGACGGACTAAAAAAATGGTGGTTCGTGGAAGGTCTAAAGAAATCCCTTAGACGAAAAATGAAGATAGTACCTCCTTCTTCATATTCCGATGCCTATAATAGGGCAACGGATTTAGAAAGTGAACAGAAGACGTCCAAGAAGAAGAAAAATAAACCCTCGTCGGAGGATGATTCCTCTTCTGACAAAAGTGATAGCAGTGATGATGACTCTAATCGGAAGGTACGGGTTCTCCAGAAAGATATGGAGCGAATGATGAGAGAGATAAAGGCAACCAAAGGAAGCACAAGCAAGGGCGACGAAGGGGAGTTATGGTGCACGGACTGCCGTACCGACGAACACACCAAGGGGTCTTGTCCGAAAAAAGCATTTTGTGATATTTGCCAGATTGCCGGACACCTTACCAAGGAGTGTCCGTACAATATGAGGACCCGTAGCCAACAGGTTCTCTTTACAAAACCATCTGCGTCAGCCGACACATCCCAGCCTGCGAGCAACAATGCCTCATCGGGCGGCTATCGAAATAACAGGCGAGGAAGAGGTAATAATAACAATACGAATAATAGAAGCCGAATCCAATACGACACTAAAGGGCGGCCGATGATACAATGCCGAGCTTGCAATCACTGGGGGCATTTCGCCAGAGACTGTACAGTGGAGGAAGCACCACAAAAACTTTGCAAGTGGTGCGGTCCAAAGGACCATGATGATGGCAATTGTCCCAAATCTGGCGTGAACCTATTGAATGTAGAAACGGAGGATGCACTCGCCATAACAAGGTCCAAGATGAAAGCAGCCACTTATCCAGATCCCCGCACGGAAAAATGAAAGGCACTAGAGGCGCAAGCGGAACTGGAGAAGGAGATGTCAATGAGCAAGGATGCACAGGGGCTTGCGGGAACTTCTCGCTCTGAAGGAGAAACAAACATTATAAACCAACTGTTACAGGTCGAGATACCCGTCAAAATGAAGGACCTCCTAGAAAGTATGCCGCACTTGCGAGCGACATTGTTGCAATCCGCAATAATAACCCCAGTAGGCCAACCAATACATGGCAAGGACAACCTTGGCGAGACAGCAGCAGACCCATTAACCTTGACGATCAACAATGGTAGACACCCAGCAGTGGTGGAAATGGGTATATTGGGCACCATCCTGACCAACACAATTGTCGACGGCGGGTCGGGAGTAAATGTCTTGCCAGAGGAAACATGGAAAAAATTGGGTAAACCTACTCTCTGGTCGTCCACCTTTAATTTATTAGGAGCAGACCAACACGGCATCAAGCCGCTTGGCACACTCATGGTGCAACCAGTGACGATCGGAACACAACCGTTCGTCTTGAATTTTGTGGTCATCCCATTGAAGAAGAAGGGGTACGACGCCATCCTCGGCAGAGCCTGGTTGGTGGTGGCCAAAGCAAACCACAATTGGAAGAAGAACACCTTGTCCATGGAAAAGGTTGGCCGAAGGTATACCATTGACCTCAAAACTCAACTGGTCAGTGAAGAGTTGGCGTCAGAGTCAGAGTCCGACGGAGACGATACCGACGAAGGAAAAGAGGGCAGGGAACCAGATGACAAAGGCATCTTAGGAATTCAAGCCTGTTCTGAGGATGAGACGGATTCTTTAAGAGGGCTCTTCCATTGGAAAATGGAAGACTATGAATTATTGTACGGGTGCAATATGTTGGGGATTGAAGGACCTGACATGAACGAGTTTTCGCCAGAATACGGACAATACAAGGAAGGGGATGCCCCTATGGATGACGCACCAATGCACCAGTTTGACAAAAGTAAGCCCATAAGGTACCAAGAATCCGCACTTCAAGTTACAAACCTTGGAGAAACTTCAAAACAGAAAAATATTTTGGTCGGCGACGACTGGAATCCGGTCTTAAAGACGGCGGCATTCAAAATCTTCACGGAATACAAAGATGTGTTTGCTTGGATGTATAAGGACCTCAAGGGGGTACCACAAGAACTTTGTGTACATCGGATCCCTCTGGTTCCCGGAGCCGTGCCCGTACGGAAGAGGCCATACAGGATGAACAAAAATTATGCGGCCAGGGTAAATAACGAAATTGACCGCATGCTTGAATCAGGGATTATCTTCAAGATCCAGACGAGTGAATGGGTATCACCCATTGTGGTATCCTTGAAAAAGGAGGCCGATCAGATAAGAATCTGTGTAGACTTCAGGTGTTTGAATGCGGTCACAATTAAAGATCCGTTTCCCATACCATTCACAGACACCATCCTCGAGGAAGTCGCGGGTCATGAAATTTATTCGTTTATGGATGGATTCTCCGGATACAATCAAATTTCCATTGTAGAGGAGGACAAATTGAAGACCACCTTTGTCATAGAAGATGGTGTCTATGCATACAACCGGATGCCATTCGGGTTGTGCAACGCGCCAGCTACCTTTCAACGGATAATCCTCCATATCTTCGATAAAATGTCCGTAGGAAACTTCAAAGCATTCTTGGATGATTGGTCCATCTACAACATGGAGGAGGCACATCTGGCCGCACTTGGCGAATGCATGGAGAGATGCCGACGAGCCCGCCTCGCCCTAAATCCCAAGAAATGCAGATTCATGGTGCCTCAGGGCAAGTTACTAGGGCACATCGTCTGCAAGGCTGGACTGAAGATGGACCCTGACAAAGTACGGGTCATTGTGGAGATGGAGGCGCCCGACGATGTCACCGGCGTCAAGTCATTTCTTGGACACATCGGGTATTATAGGTGGTTTATTAAGAACTTTGCCCAAGTATCATACCCACTTGATAGGCTGACACGAAGGGGGGAGTCGTACGTCTGGGGGACGGCCCAAGAAGAGGCTTTTCAAGAGTTAAAGTCACGATTGGTGGGTGTGCCAATCTTGACATACCCAAACTGGGACAAAGAGTTCCATGTACATGTCGACGCATCCAACTTTGCCATAGGGGCCACCCTGGCACAGGTTGGCAGCCACGGGCTGGACCACCCAGTGTATTTTGCAAGTCAACTCTTGTCAAACGCAGAGAGGAACTACAGCACGACAGAGAGAGAAGCCCTCGGCACGGTATACTCCGTCCAAAAATTCTGACATTACCTATTGGCGACACCATTCACATTTTATGTGGATCACCAGGCGTTGATGTATTTGGTGAACAAGCCAATCATCCAGGGGCGGATTAGTCGATGGCTACTGCTGATACAAGAATTTACGTTCAACATCATTGTCAGACCTAGCAGGAGCCATGTCATAGCCGACCAGCTATCATAGATCAAGTCTGGAGAGCCAGCCGAAGGCGTTAGCGAGGATTTTCCAGACGCCCATCTTTTCCGCATTGCCATCCTTCCTCATTGGTACACGAGTGTGGGTGAATACCTGTCAATGTCAAAATTTCCTAAGAAAATGTCAGCAGGCGAAAGACGGAAACTTGTATTAAGAAGCCGAACATTCCAACTTATAAATGGCCTTCTCTACAAAATCGGACCTGACCAGATCCTATGACGATGTGTCTTGGAAGAGGAAATCCCAGGAGTATTGAGAGAAGTCCATGAAGGGGCCGCTGGAGGACACATGGGACCAGATACGACAGCAAGGAAGGTCCTACTAGCCGGCTTGTGGTGGCCGACACTGCATAATGACGCCAGAGAATGGGTGACAAGTTGTGATACATGTCAGCGTGCTGGGTGACCGTTAAAGAGGGATTTCATGCCACTTAACCCGTCGCATGCTCAAGAGTTGTTCGAAAGATGGGGGTTAGACTTCGTTGATCCATTGAAACCAAGTCGTGCCCGACGATGTAGATACATTGTCATGGCGACAGAATATTTGACCAAATGGGTCGAAGCGAGGGCTTTGGCAGACAACTCCGTCGTCAGTATGGTGAAATTCATTTATGAACAGATTATCACCCGGTACGGAATACCTATTCAACTGACAAGTGATAGAGGGGGTCACTTTGTAAATCATATTATTCGACTACTGACAACCGAGTTCAAAATTTTTCATTCTCTATCAAGTTCGTACTATCCCAGGGCAAACGGTCAGGCTGAGGCGACCAACAAAATCATCGTGTCCATAATTTATAAGTCCTGTGGGGTGGAAAAAGAAGACTGGGAAGAGCGTCTGCCTTCGGTACTTTGGGCGTACCGCACAACTTACAAAGAAACCACCAGGCAGACACCTTTCCAATTGATGTATGGCCAGGAGGCTGTGGTACCGATCGAATTCATGGTGCTAAGTCTCAGAATCGCTATTGACAATAAGCTAGGCGACATGGAAAGCCTTCGAGAGAGACTATACGCCTTAAATAAGTTGGATGAAAGATGGACGATGGCACAATGGGTGACAGACGTGGCCCAGCAACGCAGGAAATACTGGCATGACCAACACATTCGGCGAGCGAGGTTCACGCCGGGCCAATTAGTCCTAAAGTATAACGGACGGAACGAGATTAAGCCTGACAAGTTCAGAGTGAAGTGGCTAGGCCCTTACAGGATCCGAGAGGTCGCAGCGAATGGATCCGTCAAGCTCTCGACCCTCGACGGACAGGAAATTCAAGAGGGCGTCAACGGGTCAAAACTGAAAGTGTATCACCAGAGGCTGGAAGCGCGCAGGAGCAGCCCGACAGGAGGCGCAGTCAAATAATAAAAGAAAATGAAAAAAAAAAAAATTAGAAAATTCGAAAAAAATATATATATATGAAAATTTGAAAAAAATATATAAAAGAAAAATTGAAAAAAAAAAAAAAAGTTGAAAAAAAAAAGAAAAAAAGAAAAAACGAAGGAAAAAAAGACCACCGTACGGTGGCCACGTAGTGGATACCACCGTGCGGTGGCACCACCGAAGGTGGAACCCACCGTGCGGTGGAAGCCACCGACGGTGGGACCATCGATGGTGGAAGCCACCGACGGTGGGACCATCGATGGTGGAAGCCACCATGCGGTGGCACCACCGAAGGTGGAACCCACCGTGCGGTGGAAGCCGCGTGAACATAAAGCCGCGTGAACCGAAGGGAAAGACAATCACCGCACATGCCGAAGGAGATAAAACGCACCGAAGGGAAAAACAGGACACGCAGCCAAAGAAAAAAGAACCCCGCACCACCAAAGGGAAAACAAAAGCAGTCGAAGGGAAAGAAGGTAGCCACCGTGTGGTGGAAGAAGCCGTGAAAATAAAGTCGCACGAAGGAAACAAAGAGCTACCGCACGAAGGAAACAAAAAGAACGTTTGGGAAGGGTTTGATTCAGTCTATCTATGAGCTTAAAGACGGGTCAGGTGTAGTGGTAACTGTTGGGAAGTATGTTACTCCAAGTCATAGGGATATTGATGGAAATGGAATAGAGCCTGACTTTTATCGAAGGCCAGGTTTAACTGAAGCAGACCAAACTCTTGCTCGCTGCCATGCTTCTACCAAGTTGATGACAGAACAAACTGCTTTGAGCTACCGTGCGGTGTTCACAAATCTAGGCGGACAAGAAGTTACTGTGCGGTTTAGTACGGGAGGTGGACAAGAGGATTTTTTTTTCAGCTTTTTACTAGCCGGAGGTAGTTGGGGATTACCGTCGTACGACCTATCTGCGAGGAGGCAGTTAGGTGCTTTCTGTCCGACAAGGGAAAATCAAGAAGTGGTCAATGGAGTCTGCGGGAAAAAGAAATTGGAAAAAACAGTTGCAGGATAGCAGCCATAGGAAGCTGGATGCACGTATTCTTCCTTCAGGTGTTCGAATAGCAGGTGGCACAATGGAAGCCAAGCAGAAGAAAAAGACACCACAGCAACCCACTGCACGAGGGAAGAACACCTCCACTTCATAGAATATCACCTTTGAGGGATTGAATGGGGTGGAATGTCGGAAATGGTGGCAAGAAAAGTCGGATGATAATTTGGTGAAGACAAGTCTTCGCAAAGCAGGGGTAGAATGGGCTATCCGGATGCCTATGTTCGCCATTCGCGAGTATGTGGGAGCATTGCGATATATGGTTGATACCTTTGATAGCCACTCACGGATGAGCACATTTGAGTACCTTGGGAAGGATATCACCATATCCTTCAAACCTGCAGATTTCACGAGAGTATTTGGCATCCCAGGCATACATGGCAAGAAAGTGGACTTGAAGGCGAAGAAGATGACACGGGAGGAAAAGGAACATTGGATTACGCGAGTGTCCCGAGACTTGACCCCAGCAGAGTTGGCGAGCATCGTAGACGCCATGAAGGGTCGTGGGATGCGTAGGTCCTTTGTCGCAGAGGGTCATTGGCGATGCATTATGGACGTCATCAAAAGCAGGTTGACAGGGTCGGGTAGGGCATCAGACATCGCTCTACCACAAATAGTATTGATAAACGGGTTGATGAACGGAGTCATGTATGATCGGGCTACCTTGTTATCAGAGCGGATGTGCGCATTCTTGATGATGGAGAAGCGCACCTTTTACATGCCCCACTATGCCATTGGACTATTCTTGGAGGCTACGCGGGAAGCAGTGCCAGAGGCTGAGTTGGAGGTACGGCCACAGGGACCTTTGGTGGAGGGTGAGCCTCCTATCATGCATTGGCGACACCTGGATATTGGACACTCTTCCGCGAAGCAGAAACGGGTATTAGAGACCACTGCAGTAGAACCAGATAGTGGGCGAGAAACTTCCAGCAGTGCAGAGGATTCCGAGGATTCGGAGGATGAGGATGACAGTAGCAGTCGGGCCACAGACGAGGGGAGGATGGAGCCCGCCGGAGAGCGGGTGTTGTTTGCACCACCCACACTTCCACTTGGCACACTTGTGGGGTCCTTAGTCAGCAGTACTTCGATTCTGGCATTTGGGCAGAGCTGCATGCCCATTGCACTCGGTCCCATGCAGCCGGCGGCATCACCGCAGCAGGCTCGTGCACCAGCCGCAGGACCGACTCCGACGGAGTCGAGTGGTCCACCGCAGGGAGGCGTGGTAGAGGAGATGGTTGAGATGGAGCCTCAGGTGCGACTGGATGTTGTGGGATCCAACGCAGTGGTGATGGTTGCTGCCTCCTTGTTGGAGGAGCCCATCACGGGACATGTTTCCGAGGGGGAGAGAGGGTCGGAGGTGTTGAGTGCAGCTCCATCGGTGGCGGCTATGGGGAGTTGGCTGACCCGGAGATTCCAGATGACAGTGATGCCACCCATAGGAGCAGCTGTACTCTCACCTCGGCGAGAGCCTCCCACTGAGGTGGTGGATCTGGAGGATTCCTCAACGGAGATGTAGGCACCAACAGAGGGACAGGTCACTGGAGAGGGTGTTCCTACTGGCCCAGAGCAGGCGACTGTTACGCTTGAGGGGGTGGGGGAGACACTATTATGCCAGTAGGAGGCAGTAGGTGTGGTCCCTGAGGAGATTTTTGAGTTACCACGTGGGCTTCCTGTACCTACATCGGGGCTGGATGGAGAGGATATTGAGGTTTATTTGGCAGATATGGTGACGAGGGGTCGGCGAGTGGTGGCCGCGGCTTAGACACGAGATCTACAGCAGGTTGTGGAGGAATTAGAGCAGGTCCTCCAGTTTATGTGAGACGGCTGTCTCGTAGCTTTCACCTCATGTTTTGAGGCACGAGGGTGGCCAGTTACCCAGACGGATGCGATGTTGGAGGCTTGGCATGTGCCTCAGCCCGTCGTGGAGAGTAGGGTGACGACTCTCATCTGGGAGATTGAGCAGGTTTACAGGGAGGCCTACTATGCCTTACGCCAGACACAGGATGAGTCTGCGGTTCGCGAGGCTGCTCGAGTTGAGTTAGAGTAGGACATGGCCAGACAACAAGCCTCGTGGGCAGCCGAGAGATCAGAGTTGGTAGCACAGCTTGAGACAGCCCGCACCGAGAAGGTTGCGGTGGACACCCATCTTTCGGAGGAGCAAAGTGCGTGGAGTCTCGTCCAGCAGGAGTTAGATGTTGTTCAGGCTCAGTTGGTTCGCATGACAGAGTCCGTCGATACCAAGGAGAAGGAGCTACTGGAGGCTACGCTTATGGTGAAGACGGCCTTAGAGAAGGTGTTGGTGGCAGAGCGGGATGTGGCAGCACGCACCCAACAGGTCTATGAGCTTCGCGCCCGCCTGGCGGCCCAGACACTCGCATCTCACCCTTTGACTTCAGGGACGCTTCCTCAGCCCCCTCCTTGACTTTATCTTGGTTGTATATCTATATTCCATTGTCTCCATTTTGTTGTTAGTCGTCGGAGACGACTTCTTTTTTGGGGGGGATGATGTTATCAGGAAAAAGTGTATAGTTAGTAATGTTAATTATCAATAGTTAGTTAGCCGACAGGTAGGTAGTTGGAGTTGCGACGGTTGTGTCGCACCCCTTCGGCAGTCATATATTGTACCACCTCCGGATGTTGGAGGACATGTAATGTTGACGACGAATATAATATGAACATCCTTTGACATTAATGGAAAGCTTATTTTGGTACTTCTTTTATATTTGCATTGTACATTGCTGTCCGATTTCTGTATTCTTCCTGTTTACCCAGTGAGGTAAACATTCCTTAGGCTCTTTCATATTCCAATGTGTGGAGGAAAGTGGGGTTAGGTCCTAAACTACTCGATCCCATTTTTCACCACCATAGTATCCTTGTTGCTAAGCTTTATTTTTTGCATGTCTTAAACGAGGTGTTCATTCTCGAAACCAGAGGAAACAAACTCTTACATGAGATTCTTCACACCTAAACCTAGATGCAACATTTGATATATGTCGTAGACAGGGTAACACATCACTCAAACCAAAGAAAACTCTTACACGGGATATCCTCGAAACCAGGCATGTATTTGGCATTCGCCTCTTGGCATTTACACACTCGCCTCTTGGCATTCACACATTTGCCTCTTGGCATTTGCACATTTTCCTCTTGGCATTTGCACACAGTCACCTCTTGGCATTTGCATTTACATTACATGTCTTAAACAGGTTGATGCACACTCAAAAATGGGGTGCTTCATACTTGAAACCAAGCATCACTTGCACACATGCACGAGGATGAGTGGAACTAGTGAATATTCCTACTCTCCTCCCCAACATGGATCACCTAGATGCAAACATCTAAGGGCAATGTATCTATGTCCTCTCTCATCATTCTTCTCATGGATCACATGGAAAGACACATCTAGTATGTATTCATGCTCTCTCTTCTTCTTCTCATGAACTTGTAGCTTTGCCATTGATAGTTAATGGATGATGCTTGCTTTTCTCTTTTATGTGATCATTTGTGTTTGTGAGATGAAATTTTTCAAGAATGATATTAGTGGTTGAGACATTTTGATATTGAAGTCTCTTCGACTAGTTGACTTGAGGTTTTGTTTTTGGTCTTTAGCTTTTGTTGTATGTCTTTTTTGTGTCTTTGGCCTTTGTCTGTCTTTTTGGTCTTTGTTTGCCTTTTTTGTTTTTGTGTGACCTTGCATATGATTGAGTGAGATAAATATCCTAAGATTGGGGGCTTGGTTCCTCAAAATTAGTGATGTCTTATACTCCCTGTGATTTTGCTCTACATTCCTCAACTTCATCTCTCTTTCGTTTACTTTACTATGAGTATTTGCATAATCTCATACTCCCGCTAAAGTGGGGGCTAAATGTAGCATCCTAAAATTGCACCCCTTTGCAATTTTGATCGCATTTGGGGCCCTCACCTTAGTGTTTGCATCCCAATGCCTAATTAAGGCCTAATTATACTTATACCATGGAAATTGGGCCTTGTTTTCACTTTATCCACCACATAACCCCCTTGCCCCAACCCTAGAATGGAATAGGACCAGGGTGTGTGGTGCTTTGATCCTTATTGGCACCAAGGCACCACACTCTAGCCCCCCTTAATTGGGCCTCTCTTTGACCCCCATTTGCAGTCTCAAATTTAAGCAAGATATATCTCCTCGTGTCGGCCTATGTCAAAAAATTGATACATTTTTCAATGGGCAAGTATATAAGGAGTTTTCCCCATATCATTTGAGGGGATCACATCACAAGAGAAAGGAACAATTATAATCAACAAGCATTAAAGCATTAAAGCATTCATCAATAATCTCTAGAGATCTTCAAGGTTGCATTCTTCATTCATCAATTGTGGAGCAACATTACATCATTCATTTGCAAGCATGTATGTGTGTGATTAGGGTTTTGTCATGTTCGTGTTATTCATACAACATATGTGATTAAATTTAAGAATCAAAGCATCATTATCAGTCATTGCAGATTTGAGGTAAACCCTCCCATTATTTATTTCAGTATTTGCAATATTTCAATGAAGGTTAATTCCTTAACTGGGGTTTGACTTAGGCAAGTCCCTATTCCAAACCTATTTCCTTTTCTTTTTGATGCAGGAAATAGGTACAAAGATGTACTCTTTGGGATAGTCATTATTTACAGAGACGAATCAACCCTCTTTGGCGTGCGAAAAAGTAGGAGGAGCAGAGCGACGGGTACACTGGTCCTGATATTTTTGGAGCTTTTTTAGGGATCAGGTCTAAATTTGCATATATTGCTTAGATCCACGTGCACGCAAAAATATCGCATCTATAGCTCACTATTTTTGTATTTTTACCTCCACTTTTCAGCACTTTATCTTAATTCAACATTTCAACTCCCAAAAGAGGGCAAAACAATTCACATTCCCCTTAAATCCATTTAGTATTCAGTCCTTATCATCACTGATTTGTGACTGAATTTATTGGATTCTACCCTCTTTTGAATGTAATGGAAAATTAGTGGTTTTCATTCCTCTAATGGCAGAAACCCTAATTTTTCACAATTACACATCCCTATGGGATAAACTAGCTACCATAATAATGAACCATAGTAATGAGAATTGATTGCTAGGAGGATAATTTAACTCTCCTCTTTATTATTTGGAGAAGTCTTGGGGGATGGAAGACTTCTCAAATAGTATGTCTGAACTATTTGATTTTCTCACTACTATTGGTCTACTTGATATTGATCTTCAAGGACAACAGTTCACTTTTTCTAATTAAAGAGGAAAGGGAATCGTTTGATCCAGGTGAAAATTGATAGATTTCTTGAATCTAACAATTGGCATGTTTTGGCTAATTTATCTCTTAATTCTCTCCCAAGATATAGTTCGAACCACAATGCCTTGATTCTTACCTGGGATAATAATCCTAACATAGGTTTGTTCCCCTTTATATTTGATATTATGTGGACTTATCACCCAGAGTTTAGAGGATTAGTAGAAGAATGGTGGACCTCCCACATCATGGGACTCCTATGTTTAAAATTATGCAGAAACTCAAAATTGTCAAAGCTAGGGTAAAAGGTTGGAAGAAAATATCTTTTGCTAACAACTTCGATAGAAAGAAGTTCTTGACCAATAGATTGAGTGAGATTCAAACATAAGGAGGATAGAGAACTGAGAATAGAATAGAGGAAAACATCTAAACAGGATGAGACTCTTTAGAAACAAAAGCATGAGTTCTATGGCTCACTAAAGGAGACAGGAACGCATAATTCTTTCACCAATCAACTATGAAGCATAGGATCCAGAATAGGATAAGAATTCTATAAAGGGCGGATGGTTCTAGCATCTTTGAGGAAAATGAAATAGTAGAAATTGTTGTCTCTTTTTTTATAGATTTCCAAAACATGAATCTTCCTTAATCTAATTATATGTTGATCTTCTTGAGGTTATCCAAGAGGTTATAGGTCTTGGAGATATTAAAAACCTTGAGAAATAAGTGACCCCTCAATAATTTAAAGAGGTGTTTTCTTTTGGAGGTTTCAAAGCCGCAGAGTCGGATGGGTTTCCCCCGACTTTTTTTCAAAGATTTTGGGATATTGTTGCTCCTGATTTATTTAATGTGGTTAGAGATTTTTTCAGATCAGGTAAGGTTCTTAAACAAATTAATTCTACTTCCATTTATCTTATTCCAAAATCAGAAAATGCAAACTCAATGAAATATTACAAGCCCATAAGCCTGTGCAATACTATCTACAAAATTATCTCGAAAGTGATGGTTAATAGGCTTAAATTGGTATTGGATAAAATGATATCTCCAAGTCAAAAGGGATTCATTAAGGGCAAACATATATTAGATGTTGCTCTCACAACCCATGAATCAATCCATTCCATGAATATGAATAAAAAGAAAGGAATGATCTTGAAATTGGACATATCTAAGGTGTGTGATAGAGTTTCATGGCCATTCCATATCTTAGTTTTGAGAAAATATGGTTTCAAAGGTAAATTTCTAAAAATGCTTATTGAGTGCTTCTCCCCCCTACATGTTCTATCTTGGTAAATAGATCCACCAAAGTTTTTTTCTCCTGTGGTAGAGGATTAAGGCAAGTGGATCACCTCTCTCCATAATTGTTTATTATTATGGTAGAAGTCTTGGGCAAATATATCTAAAAAAATCTAAGGAATGGATCAATTAAAGGGGTTATTGAGCCATGTCTTTCCAACCTTATACTCATCAGCAGTTTGTGGACAATACAATCCTTTTTGGATAAGCCTCTATATTTGAAGGTAAAGGTTGGAAGACTATTCTCAAAAATATGTTGAAGCCTCAGGACAGTTCATTAATTACAATAAAAGTAAACTCTACTTTTTTTTATGTGAGCCAATCCACAAAGATGAATTATTAATATCCTCAACTACCAGGAAGTTGCTTTGCCTGATACCTACTTGGGTTTACCTCTTGTTTGAAAAAAAACTAGTAATACCTATTAGAACCAAATAATTGAAAGAATCTAGAAGAAATTATCAAAGTGGAAAGGTAAACTCCTCAGCTAAGCAAGAAAACTGCAACTCCTCAAAGCTTCTCTCCATAAAATCCCTGTGTACTACCTTTCTCTTTTTAGAACCCCATAATTATTAGATAAAAAATTGAGTAGCTTCAGAGGAAATTCCTTTGGACTGAAGTGGAAGAAAAATCAAGGATAGCTCTTGTGGGATGTGACAAAGTGCGTACTCCTAAAAGACAGGGCGGTCTTGGGATAAGGATGTTAAAGTTATTTAACAAAGATCTTTTAGCTAAGATCGAGTGGCAAATCATTCAAGACTCTAAGGATTGAATTGATATTATGAAAGAAAAGTATCTTCATAATGAATCCACAAATCAGTTCTTATGGGAATCAA
This sequence comes from Cryptomeria japonica, assembly GCF_030272615.1. Lineage (NCBI taxonomy): Eukaryota > Viridiplantae > Streptophyta > Pinopsida > Cupressales > Cupressaceae > Cryptomeria > Cryptomeria japonica. The sequence continues at coordinate 165,558,623 of NC_081410.1, forward strand.
ACCTACCCCAAGGATTAGTGGTCTAGAACAATGTTCTAAATATCAGATCAATTCTCAAGAAAGGGGGAGAAAATTATTGGGCAATGGTAAGAACTACTTATTTTTGGAAAATGCATGTGCCAATGATGGATCCTTAACATCCATACCTTGCTTAATATTCATCAAAAATAACCTCATCAATAAAAATGGTAGATTTTTGAATAACTATATAGAGTGACAGGGAGATAAGCTTAGATGGAGGAATTTTAAAGAACAACTAGAGGACAATGACACTTAGGGAAAGATGAAGCCGAATAGATGGGACCATGACATTTCTTTCCTAATGGAGCAATTGGAAGGGTGTTCTTTTCTTGAAAAAAATTCAGAGGATGAATGGATTTGGAAGTTGACTCCATCTGGAAAGTTCTCAATTAAGTTTGCCTACTCATCCATGGAGAACCACAATGATATGTCAATAGACTAGAGACAAGTTTGAATCCCTAATCTAATTCCTAAAATTAACTATTTTTTGGTGGCTAGTGGCCCACAACAAAATATTAACTATTGATAATCTCATCAAAAGAGGTTTCTATTTAGTTAATAGATGCTCCCCTTGTTGTAATGATTGAGGATATTCAACATTTACTTCTTCATTGTCCTTATTCCTCAAAGGTTTGGAAATTTGTTCTCTCTTAGCTCAATGTTGATTGGGTGATGCCTAGATCATTGGGCATCTTATCTTGGCTTGGTCCTCATCTCCATGTTCACATTCTATCATTAAGGACTTATGGAGATAGGTTCCCCCCTTTGTTGCATGGGGAATATGGAAAGAAAGAAACAATAGGATATTTATGGATTAGAAAAGAGATGCTAGTGTCATAGCCCAAGTCATAAAACACCAAATTAAATAAAACATTAACAATGTTTCCTATGGGTTTTCAAAATATGTGCCAAATTATACTAAGTTGAGGATTAAACAACTATGGGGAATAAACTGGGATCTTCTAAAAATCAATTGGCAAAATATTCAGGATAGAAAGAATAGCAAATGGGAAGCCCCTGATGAAAGATGGATTAAGTGCAAATTTGATGGTTGCTCAAAATAGAATCCAAGGATCTTTGTGGTAGGAGGAGTCATTAGAGATCATAGAGGAAACTTGATAGAGGCCTATGGATATAATTTAGGAATTTCTCTTCTAATAACAAAGCAGAAGTGTATGTGATTTGGAAAGGACTTAAAAGACTTAAATATGTGAACTTGGAAAGAATTATTTTGGAGAGAGACTCTAAACTAATTATCTCAATTCTTAATGGTCAAAGTGCAAGCCCATGGAAATTAGGAAATTGATGGAAAATTGCAGAAAAATTATAAGGGGTTTTCCTTATTTCAAAATGGTTCATGTCTATAGAGAAAGTAATACAACCGTAGACTTAATGGAAAATATCACCTTAAACTACAAAGAGTGGGAAATTTTAAATTTTTGAGATTGTCCTACAAATCTGAAGGAAGTTGTGTTTAAAGAAAGGAAAAAAGGTGGATTTTTTAGAATCATTATTTGTAAGGATGAAGGTTAACCCTCTTAATTACTCAAAGATATGCATTTCTCGTCACCTCCATAGGGGAGAGATATGGATATCAGAAACCTCTCCTTGCACAATGACTTGATTTTAAATTTAAATCCACACAAAGGATATGCAATAATTATATATATAAGAATAGTTGTATTAAGCTAATGTGGAAGGACACTTGTAATATTGAGAGGTAGAGCAAAATTCGAGAAACTTCTAATAACAGTTTTTGCGAAAGCTTTAGTGTTGTTCATCCCAAGTGCAAATTAATCGAGTTTAAAAGAAATAAGGAGACTTCACAAGAGCAAAGCTTGAACATTGTTGAAATGGAAGCTATGAAGAGGACTGAACCGAGGGATTGCACGACATTGCTAGAGAATGAACGACTCTGGGACTTGCTAAATAAAGCCAGGTTAGTTCCTTATATTCTCTCCATGAAAGGTCATAACAAAACCTTGTTTGCTAAGTTTTGTAATTCTTGGTCTAAAGGAACAATTAAAGTTGGTAGTGTTATCTTCACTATCACTTCACAGTTAATTGCAAAAGCCACTGGCCTTAGTTATAGTGGAATGGAGGTTGTTAAAAATAGTTTGGGTTATTATAAAGTCTTCATTAATAAGTTTTTAGAGAAAGGTGAGAAATGTAAAGTAGTTCAAAATGGCTATGAAATGGAAGACCTCCCCGCCCTGTATGCTCTTCTTCTGTATATGATGAAGTATTTCGCCTTAGAAGGGTGCTATACAAATGTGCATAGATACCACTTTTCACTCCTAAACCATATTTGCCACAAGGAATTTATAAATGTGCCCTACTTTCTTTTCACCTCAATGAGCAATAACATCAATAATGGAGCCTCCCCTCCCCTTCATCAAGGGTTTATGAATGTCCTTTACATGCACAAGCTCCAAAAAATCCCTCATGGCAACCGCTTTCTCTCCATCCCAACAATGTTGCTAGTCAGTTGAAAATTGAACTAATTGAGAGTAGAGCCCACACCTCAAAGAAATCCTCGAGCTCCAAAAAGACTAAAATGAAGTCCAAAAATGCTTGCCTACATCTGGAGGAAAAAGATGACTTGCCTGGTAGCTCCTCAACAAAAATGTCGGGCATGGATTCCCACATCCCCAACCTCCTTGATGAGGATGTTGAACTGATCAAGCTTACCCCAAAGAAACAAAAAAATTTAGAAGCCAAAATTGGTAATCCAAAGAAAAGGAAAGAAAATTATCAAAACCCTAAGTCAAACAACGAGGTTATTGTAATTGAAGAAACAAATCGATATACTCATCAAAATACTAATAAAGAGGGAAGTGGCTCAAAAGAGAGGAGGTCAGAAAGGCTAAAAAAATGGATAAAGGTAAGAAAAAACCCAAATAGGAGAAGGTAACAAAGATGGATTCGGAAGAGGAATACCTTCCAAATGAGGAAGAGGACTCTAAATAAATAGAGGAAGATGTTGAAGGGGAAATGGAACAAGGTGATGAGGTGGAAGGTGAAGAAAATTTAATTGCCAACTAAGATATGGAAGAAGAAGATTACCAAAAAGACCAATATGTTAGCCTGGGTAATGAGGATAATGTAGAGGTGGGATACAACTTGGAACTAGATAACTGAAATGAAGAAAGAGACAACGGTCTAGAGAATCAGATAAAAGATATGCAACACTGCATTATTGACTTGGAGGTATGAGAGGAGAAATCCAAAGAAGACAACAATGAAATTGTGAATTCCATTAATTCCCTAATTCACATAACTATTGGTATAATGTGGAATTCGGTTATGGGAGTGGTATTAGGTAAATCTAAGTTGTTGAATATACTCAAGAAAAAGAATTAGAAAGATAAGAGGAAAGAAGAAGACTATGCCTTGCAGGAGGACGACTGAAAAACTAATATATAAAAGTTGGTTGACGCCTAGGACAAGATCTCAAGAAAGAATGACTAATGTCGTTACTTTGATTATGCTTAAGCTTATTGTTTATTTAGATTTAGTTGCTACTCTCTTTAATATTGTCGGTCTTCGGGGCTTATGTTATGTTATTTTGATATGTTACTCTCGTTGCTTGGACCGAACTATGTTTTTTTTGATGTGGACTATTGATAAGTTTTGATTATGGGTATTTTTGTTGGGGGTTGTCATTATTTTGTAGTTTGTTGTTTGATGTTCGTCTTTTGGTTTTTGCTTTGTTGATGTAAGGGATCAAGGCCATCTCCCTACTTACTCAATTAAAAACAATACAATATAAAAATGTCAATTTAAATATTATACCAATTACTATTATATTTATGATTTAAAAATGCATAAAGCATTTTATTAGATCCACTTATTTTTTTAGATAAAAAGTTTATGTAATGTCTAACATCCTCCATTAAGATATATACTATAAATATTATACTAATAGATATTATCTAGTATTTTAATTTGTATTTAAAAATGACAAATATTTCAAGAATTTATTATTAATGTCTCAATGATGTGACTTCACGCCAAGAACTTTTTATTAATGTCACGGTAATGTGACTTTGTGAAGTCACAAAGCTATTTAAATATTATACTTATTACTATTATGTTTATGATTGAACAATGCATAAAGCATTTATGTATATTAAATATTATTAGTCCATTTTTTTTTATATTTATGCCATGTCTAACATCCTTCTTTAATTAAATATACTATAAATATCACACTAATAGCAATTATCTAACATTTTACTATTTATTTAAATTTGTATGTGATTTGATTAAATAATATATAACTGATATTATGAACTAAAATAATATTTAATATAAATTAGAATACTTTGATTGTTGGTGTAATTAATTATTCATGTTGGATATTATTACACCTTACTTAAGTTTACTTAGGATAATGCATTTTGTAGTAGTTTGGGTATGAGACACTTGGGTGTTTGTGCCACATTGGGATAGTGTGTAGGAGAATTTCCACCTTTTGTGGTCTTGTTGTTACATTCCACCTTCGGTGGGTGATCCACCTCATGTGGAATATTTTATTGTTTCTCCTACCTACCACACCTATTTCCTACCTACCCTTGTTTCTTATTGACCCACATGTCATGTTTGTGTGCTCACATATCGATATAGCCTTGCCTATATAAGTAGGCTCATATTCATTGTATGTAACAACTATTGAACATTTGATCATTTATCTATTGATGAGAATACAATTTATTCTTGTCCTATATTTTTGTAAAGCGGAAAATCGCGATCGAACCCTAAGTGTTCCCCCCACCACTCCAAGGAGAGAGAAAGGAGGTCACTAGGGTTGACGGTTTTCACTTAGGGGAGACTTTACATTCAAAAGAGGGGTTGAAACCCACAAGATCCAATCCTACACAATGCAAGATTGGATTCTAAATGAGTTTCAAGGGTTAAGACAACAAGGCTACCCTCTTTTGTAAAGAATGTAGATAGAAGGATTGAGCTAGGAATGCATGTAAAGTGAGAAAGATTCGCTTATAAAAAGAGATAGGAATATAGGATGAAGCTGCGGACCTGGAATTAGCAGTAAAATGTCGAGACAGCGCTGGCCTGCAAATTTGAGCGAAAGTTGACGGGACGATGGCGCTCGACGTGCACACGGTCCTCTGAAAAATCCGCGAAACGAAGGGGGATCTGTTCGTCTCTGCATAAGGATTCCAGATCTTCAATTACAGTCGTGTACCTACAACCTACACACAGAAAAGAGAGGACGATTGGGGGGTTAGGGATTAGGGGTTTGCCCTTAGGTCAAACCCCGGTTTTGGAATTAACCAAGAAATGAGAATGTTGTAAATGTAAATGATTGTAATGTAAACAAGTACTAATACCTTGTTGTAAGAATGTTTGTATTCTTACATGCGAAGGTGTAAATGTTGTTGTATGTTGTATGTTGTATGTTGTATGTGGTATGTGATCTCCTCTTCAATGGTTGAATCCTTGTCTTGAATGCAACACTTAGCCTTGAATGGAGACTTAGAATGCTCAATTGCTTGAAGGAATGCTTGAATGCTTGAATGTTTGAATATCGCTTCCGCGTCTTGTACACATATGTCCTCCCTTCTCAAAATGGGAGAGGAAATGTAGTTTATATACTTACTGATAGACTGATTTTTCCGACCTTAGGCCAACCAGGAAACATTATTTCCCGAATTGCAAACATAAAGACCCGAGGCCCAAAAGAGACCGGGCCCAAAATAGGGCCAGGGACCAGGGCGCTGGGTGCCATGGTCCTGGGGGACCAGGGCGCTGGGCGCCATGGTCCCACCTCCCAGGACAGCAGGGTGCAAGGAGGGATCATGCCAAGGTGCAGAAAAATGCAGTTTTCGGTGTCATGAACAAGTTTTGGGGTCTCCATTCAGGTTCAGTGTTGCGTCGCCATCGTGAAGACCCAAATGCAGTCGAAATTACAAGTGTCGCAATTTTAGGACGTTACAATTTTGTCTCTCTATTTTGTACTTTTCATTGAGCTCTTGATCTTGGCAAAATCTCACATGGTATCAGAGCCATTAGATCACATGGTATCAGAGCCAATAGAGCATCATTGATTTGTTTTTTAGAGGCATTGTTGAAGGCTTGCATTTTTGGATCTAAGGAGCAACATCTTTTGGAGGCATCCTAGACCAGATCTGACCACACCATTGAATCCGAGTGGTCATTTCCATAAATTTTGACTATAAAGTCGACTATATTTAGTGAAGGAAATTTTTTTGCCTACTTGGCTATTGTCGTACAGATTTTGTAAAAAAAAGTTAACTTTTTTTTTCTGCAACTTTAAAAATTTCTTATTTATTATTTTTCGCAGTTTTTTTAAATTGATTTGAAAAAGTTTTTATCAAAAAATCAAATAAAAAACAAATATTTTGTATTGAGGGGGGATCCTGTGACCACCCCCCCATACTTCGTACTATGCCCGTAGTGATTTGCAGGGGCTCTTGTACTGGCTAGACCCGCCATATTTCTTAGCACCGCCCCTTGTCGTGCTTCTCCCGCGGTCGCTGCTCACATTTTTCGGCCACCCACTGTCGACACCACGCCACGTCGTCTGTCCTCCCCAGCGGCCCGTCTCTTTCGACATCCTCCGGTGACTCACAACCTCCCGACAGCCAGTTGTACATTGCCCCACTACTTCAGGCGACCCGTCCTCTCGGTCGCCATCTACCGACAACCAACCCGCTGACCACATGAACTCCTGCCAGCTGACTGCATCGTCTTCCGGCTCCCGCTACTCGGCGACCTTGGGGCTCCCGTTGGTGATCATGGTTCCCCTTGCCCGACACTTCCCACCACTACTGAACATTGACTCATCTCCTGAGCGCCATGCAGTCACCTCCCGAGCACCATGCCAGCGACAACTCAGCACTGCCATGCAGACAGTCCCAGTCCGTGCCACACCAGTGCACTTGCCACGTCATTTGCCAACAGGGCATCGAGTCAGCAATACACACTATATCCGTACTCTGCCACATGGACAACCACATCACCTATCTGTACTGCCAAACTGTCTGCCACGTCAGTAGATTGTATGAACACATCAACATTTTCTGTGAATCCGGTTGTACCACGTCATCAGTCTCTACTGTATGGACGTCACACAGGCAAGGAGGCAAAGTTTTGGCAGTGGTCGTACGACCGTCAAATTTAATCGCATGTTTTGCTGACATCATCATTTAAAAAAAATTTGGTAGGCCCCTTCCGTTGAGCTTTTTGATTTTGCAGTTCAACTTCAAATGGCCATATCTTGCTCATTGTTGTTCCTTTTTGGGTGTAATTGTTTTTGAAATGGGCTAATTTTTTGTGTAATTTCTCGTGGTGGAATTATTTTCTAATTTTGATGGACATATTTTTCATAAATCGTAGTTTTTGGTGATTGTACCTATCCAATCCCCGTTTCTACAACTTCCGGGACTCTATTTTGGCTCATACGAACTCATTTTCAAGTGTTATTTTTTTATAAAAGTGCATAATTTTTCATCTACTTTCATAATCTACTATCAATTTGCAGTGATTCTGAGTAAAAATTGTACTTTTAGCATATGGTCTTTTATTGGCCAATTTGGCACTTGCATTGCATAGATCTATATTTTTGGTCTTTGGCATTATAGTTCTTAGCCTATTGGGGCAGGTGTAAAACAAAATCAGAAGTCCACCTTGCCATTGTTTGCAAGTGGCCTATTGTACACGCACTACATATAAAGTTCCAAAATCATCATTTTTGGGGGGAGGGGGTACTTTGATTAAGTGAATTTGGGGGGGTGTGTCTCTTGTGCTCCTATTCTCTTGTTTTCTTTCATTTTTCTGCTATGGGTTCTCCTAAGTTTCCTCTCTCAACTCCTCATAATTATGCTACTTGGAAAATTGATGCATGGAGTAAACTTATGGAAAAAAAACTAACTCATTATATTGATGGAACTATTGTTGCTCTCGTTGATCCTAAAGTTGATCTTGTTGCTCACTTGGATTGGCTCACTAAGAATATCATGGCAATTGGTACCTTAAGAAAGTATGTATCAAAGGATCTCATCTTTCATATTGAAAAATGTACCTTAATTAAGGATGCTTGGCAAAAGTTTCAAGAGTTGTGTGGTCAAGTTGATGAGATTAGGGGATGTCAAATTGATAGTGATGTCACCATGTTAGGTCCCAAGAACTTTGGTACTATACAAGATTATGTCACTAAGACAAAAGAGTTGAGGGCACAACTCAAGGATTGTGGCATTAATAAAAAGGATACTCAATTGATCTTCAATTTGATGGGCAAACTTCCACAAGAATATGCAGCATTTGTTTCTAGTTTCCAAACCCATAGGATGACAATGGGTTCAAGCTACACAATGCCTACATTTGATGCTTTCGCCAAAATGTTGATGATGGAACAAAATAAGTTGATAAGCATTGGCATTCTTAAGACTTCTAAGTCTCAAGCATTAGTGTCAAATTAAGGGAACAAAGGAAATCAAGGAAAGGACAATTCAAACAAAAAGAAATGGCAATCAAAGCCTAAGGACAAAGCACCACCTTCTCCACAACAAGGAGATTCATCCTCTTCCAAGAAGGACAATTCACCAAAGAGGGAGAGACATACTTGTGCCTATTGTAAAAAGGTTGGTCATGAGGAGCATCGTTGCCATTCTAAGAAGATTGATGAGCTCACACATATCCTCAAAAAGCACAACATTGATTTTCCTAAAACCTACAAGGAAGAGGATTCATCAACTTCCACTTCCTCTCATTCAAAAGGGAAAGGGAAAGCATTCATGGCTTCTACAAGTGGGAAGACTCACTCTTTTGGGACAAAAAAAGGAAAATCTCTTTGTGCTACTACAAGTCATGATTCAGGGAGATGGCTTCTAGATTTAGGGCTTTCTCATCAATTGTCATCTTCGCAGTCTATGTTCTCTACATTTGAGCCTTGCACCATGCTGCAGATTTTGATGGGCAATCATACATGTATGGATGTGATTGGGAAAGGATATATTGCCATTGGGGATAACTCCTTCAATGATGTGTTGTTTCTACCCCATTTGACAAACAATCTCCTTTCCATCTATCAAATCACACATGGGGCAACTAACAGAATTTTGGAGTTCACACCTGAGTTCGTTTTCATTAGAGACATGGAGACTAGAGCTATCACTGCGACTGGGGTAGTTGATCATGCATCTTAGTTATACTCCTTTTCATATTTTGTTGATGAGGATAATTTCACATATGATGATTCAGATTTTGAGGAGAACTTTGGGTACTTGAACTTGGGGATTCTCACATGTGACCCCATTCTTGAGCCTTGCATTTCATCTCCTCCTATTATCACATCACCTATTGCACCTGATGATGCAGCTAGTGCGACAATTTTTCCTTTTTATGATTCAGTGCAGCAGGATATATCTTGTCTTCCAGCTTTAGTTTCATGGGATGAGTACTTGACAGACATTACAGGTTTGTTTGTGGAGTCCTACATTGCAGATTTGGGAGACATCATTGATGATATTCATCTTCTCTTTGATGAAGATGATCCTTCTTCTATTGTTGTGAGGGAACACTCTGACCCTCTTGTTCATTCTCTACATGATCATTCTTTCGAGGTTGATATGATTGTGGATTCTTATGTATAGAAATTGGAGGAGGTCTCTTTATCCTTAGAGGAGACATGTGAGTCTTTGGGACTTGTTATACATTCATCTCCACTAGATCTTGGGGTTCCTTTTTCAGCAGTCTGGAGCAATTCACCACCTTTAGAGGGGGTCACTTTCAACATCGACATGGGGACACTTGAGCAGTTTTCAGAGACTTCATTCATCATGAGTTTTTTTCATACTTCTTCCCTTCATGATTGGGGAGACTTCATGGATACACCTTTGGTTTTGTTTCTTCCTAAGGGGAGGAACGTTGTTCGACGTTCATGGAGCAGTTTCTTCATTCATTCTCGAGCTTCTACCATTGGTGCATATTCTACATTGAGGCGGGGCTACCTAGCTTCTCTTCTTCTCTCATATTGGGGGGGGGAATTTTTCCTCACATGGGGTTTTGTCCTTCACATACTTCTATGAGAGTTCTCTTGTATAGTTTTCATCTCTCTTTGGGGGGGGGGTTTTTTCCCATTGGGTTTTTCTCTCTTTCCCTGGTTTATGAGAGATTTCATTGCATTGGTTTGCATGCATTTGCATTTGTACATGGGTACCTAACATGGCCTTGTAGCCGAAACCCATCTTGCATTGCTTATTTGCATTGTAGACTTAAGTGCATTCCCCTAAGTTGCACTTAAGGGGGGGTGTTGGTGTAATTAACTATTCATGTTGGATATTATTACACCTTACTTAAGTTTACTTAGGATAATGCATTTCATAGTAGTTTGGGTATGAGACACTTGGGTGTTTGTGCCACATTGGGATAGTGTGTGTAGGAGAATTTCCACCTTTTGTGGTCTTGTTGTTACATTCCACCTTCGGTGGGTGATCCACCTCATGTGGAATATTTTATTGTTTCTCCTACCTACCACACCTATTTCCTACCTACCCTTGTTTCTTATTGAACCACATGTCATGTTTGTGTGCTCATATATCCATATAGCCTTGCCTATATAAGCAGGCTCATATTCATTGTATGTAACCACTATTGAACATTTGATCATTTATCTATTAATGAGAATACAGTTTATTCTTGTCCTATATTTTGTCTCTCTATTTTATACTTTTCATTGAGCTCTTGATCCTGGCAAAATATCACATTGACCATTATGATAATCAAAATTCTAAAAATTTATGCAAACCACAATATATATAATATTTTTTTAATATTTAATTTGAATAAATAAATAAATTTTCTTTTTATTTAATAGAAAATATTATTTCTTTAAAAATAAAATAAATATAAAATCAATATTAACTACTACATTTACTTAATTATTATTCACTATAATTCTCTTTTAATATATTAGAACCAACAAAGGTATTAGATATGTAGCTTTACGTTTACGTTCTTGCATGTTTATCTCTTTTTGCATGCAAATTTTGACTAACGTTAATGGTACACAAAATCTTATCACATCAAAGGAGATAATGTCGTGCTAAGTTCTCTCTCTTTACATAACACCAACGATGCATTTTCCTAGATATGTTTAGACTAGTGTTTATAATTGGAAATGAAGGCAATAGTCAACCCTTGATTACTTGAGTTTTTTTCATTTAACTAAGGATATCTTGTTTACATTCTATTATTTATTATCAAATAGGATAGAATAAATTTTAACATCTATAAAGTCAAAAATAATTTATAAGATAGTCATTTATGTCAATTAAGTTTTTTTTCTTTTTTTTCTTTGTTTTCAAAGTGATAACAAGATCTTGAATTTTCTCAATTGTCCCCCCAATAGATAAATTTGGTAGAGTAGGATCAACTAAAATATTTGAAAAAGATTTATAAGATAGTCATCCATGTCAATCAAGTTTTATGTCTTTCATTTCTTCTATTCAAAGTGATAATGAGTTTTTTAACTTTCTTGAGTGTCCCCTCGATAGATAAAATTGGGTAGAGTAACATCAACTAAAATATTTGAAATTTTTTTATATTTATTAAATAAATTACTGACTCTTAATTACTAACAGAAGTTATCTATTAATTAAATATGTTCATTATTCTTTTACTTATATCCATGATGAATATTTAGAAACTGTGAAACAACAAAAATACTCGTTGTTTAGTCATTCCTTTTCTATAATGACTATTGGGAAGAACATGAAGTAAATTTCAACATGTTTGAAAATGAAAAGCACTCATAATCATTATGCCACAAATTATTCTCACTATCAATTATATTTAAACAAGAAATGAACAAATCATTATATCACAAATTATTATCATTATTATTTATATTCAAGCAACCTATTTATATCAATATTCCAATTCATAGGGACCAAATTTATTAAATAAAAAAAAAAAAACTTACATTTTTCTTGCCTCTATTATATCTACTATTGCATGTTTTTCCCTATTCCTTGCCTCTAATAATTTCCTTGGAAGGTGCTACTAGATTCTTGTGTAGGTTCATTTTTATGGTAAGAGCAAAAAAAAAATTGTTTCTTTTACCTTGGATGCTTTCCTTAGATGAAAATGTCTATTCTAAACTTTCTTTACTATTTTCCATTCTTTCTTTGGTTGTTAACAAAATGTCATTCAATTCATCAATTTGTATGGTTGTTAAAAATTTTAAAAATTAATTTATGAAAACAATATTATCAAATTCTAGAATCAAGATTTTTAACATTTCATCAATGGCGTGCTAATTATTCATATTTTCTCTTAGAAACTTCATTTGATTGACCAAACCTTCAACTTTTGTAAAAAAAATAATTCATTGATTTATTATGATGTATTTTACTGTTTTAAAAATTCTTTCTCAATCTTTGTAATTTTGTAGTTTGAACACTTTTGTATTAAATATAAGGAGTAAAGCAGTACATAAGTGTCATACAAAAAGAATATCCACGAGCCAAGGCACCCTGTCTATAAGAGTAATATAGAAAATAGATCCACTAGACAAGACAAAAAAGATGAGAATGTGAACTTTGCCCTAGACTACGAGTACAAAAGCATCCCTATACAAAGAGAGACTATACATATTAAGTTTGCAGTCCTATACAAAGAGAGACTATAGAAAAAGAAGATATGTGCATTACAAGCTGACACATCAGGATCTATCAAAAAACCAATCATCAGGGGTTGATCCAAGAAGTCCATCCCCAAGGACCCTCCATCTATATCGTTGTCCTTCCCTCCTAGAAGACCACTAGGATATCAGCACAGGTTTGTTGTCTTCTGAAGTCATAGACCTCCTTGACTGTGGTGTCTAGTGTCGAGAAGAATGAATTACATTCCTTGATATGCCTTGACCATGCGGATCCGTATGACAGTTTCGAGATGTATATTTTGACTGAGCCTTTGTCTAGGAGCTTGTCAAATTTTTCTTCTGAGATATTTATGTATAGTAAAACCTGCGAAGCAACATTATGGTATATGAGTATCCTGAGAGGCTCAGTAAGCTCCCTTCCCCTACTCTGAAACTTATCCTCATTGTAACTTTTCCAAATAGTCCATGGAATTTCACAAGTAAGAATAGACCAAATAGAAGGATTGAAGGATTCGAAAGGAAGCAAAGGAACCAGAGATGCTAAGAAGGAGAAGGGGAAGGTTAAGACGGAATGGGGAGATGAGACAGATGAAGAAGTGGAAGATGGAGAGGAACAAGCAACAGTAGCAATGCCTCAAGACCAAAAGCTATTCTTGGATGCATTCAAATCCATCTCCAAGGATAATTTGGATGGATTGCCCACCTATGGAGGAAATCTCAATGGAGAAGAGTTGCTAGATTGGATAGAGGCCCTAAATAATCATTTTGATTATAAGGAGGTAGCAGAGGAGAAGGAGTAAATTTGGCTAAATCAAGATTGAGAGGACCAACATTAGTTTGGTGGAACATGATGCAAGAAGAAAGGGTACAAGAAGGTAAGAAGAAGATAACTTCATGGGAGCGTATGAAGATAAGGCTTAAGGCTCAATTCCTACTAGGGGATTATGAAGTTAAAATCCACAAGAGATTGCAAAATTTGAAACAGAGGGAGCTAGATGTCAACGCATACACTGAGGAATTCCACAAACTCAGTTTGAGGGCTAGGAAGCATGAGAATGAAGTGGAGAAATTGGCAAGGTACATGAATGGACTTAGGAAAAACATACAAGATGAAATAAGAATCCTCACACTAGACACTCTCCATAAGTGTTTTCAGTTGGCATTAAGGGTAGAGGAAAAGATCAAGAGGAGAAGTGATAAAAATTAGAAACATAGAGGTGGTAAAAACTTTAGAGGTGAGGAACTTTTAGTAGAGGGCAGAGTGCTCCAAGAAATGAAGAGCAACAAAACCAAGAAGGAAGTGGGGACTCACAAAGAGGAATATTTAGAGGATCATTTAGAGGAAGAAGCAATTTTAGGGGCAGGTTTGGAAACTCAGGAAGAGGAAATACAGTCTTCACCGGTAGGTGCTATCATTGCAATCAAATTGGACATACCATGAGTAGGTGCCCGTGAAAGGCCTCAAGTTCATCAAGCTCATACATGGGTGAAAGAAGGACTCAATTGGTGCAAGAGGAGGACACTCAAAGTGAGACCTCTCCAATCAGTAAGGCAAGGCCAGTGACAGATGGATAAAACTTGATGATGAGAAGAACAATGCTCAAGATACCCCAAGCTCAACAGCCACCACAGAGTTAAAGTTTGTTTAGGACCACTTGTAAGTCACGTGGAAAAATTTGTAAGGTGATTGTGGATTTGGGTTCCACTGAGAACATTGTCTCAATTGAAATGGTGGATAAGCTCAAACTAAAAAGACTACCACATCTCACTCCCTACAAGGTATCATGGCTCAACCTGGGTCAACATGTCTTAGTTTATGAACAAGCATGGGTGGGATTTGAAATTGGTGAGTATAAAGACAAATTACTATGTGACATATTGCCTATGGATGCTTTCCATTTTCTTTTGGGACGTCCATGGAAATATGATGTAAAAGCCAGTCATGGTAGAGAAAAGAATAGCTATCTCATCACCAAGAATGGCAAGAAGTATCAGATGGATCCATTACCTAATCCAAAAGGGGAGAAGAAAGTAGGGTCAAGTGTTATGTTTTTGAGTGGTAAAGAGTTTCTTAAGGTATTAAAACAAGAGGGTAACTAGGGTCAAGCTATAGTGTTAAAGCCTAAAGATGAAGCTAAGGCAAATCCAATGAGTGAAGTGCCTCAAGAAGTGCAAGGGCTACTAAAGAAATATGCAAAATTTATAGGAGATGATATGCCTGATTCTTTGCCTCCAATGATAGATGTAAATCATCAAATAGACTTGATACCAGGAGCAAATTTGCCTAACAAAGCTGCTTATAAAATGACACCTAGTCAAAATGAAGAGATTGCCAAACAAGTGCAAGAACTCTTAGACAAAGGGTTTATCAAAAAGAGTGTGATTCCATGTGTTGTACCTACTATGCTAGTGCCTGAAAAAGGAGGAAAATGGAGAATGTGCATTGACTCAAGAGAAATCAATAAGATCACTATAAGGTACCAGTTTCCCATGCCAAGGATTGAGGACCTATTGGACAATCTAGGATGTGCAAGCTACTTCACAAAGGTGGACTTCAAATCTGGTTATCATCAGATAAGAATCAGACCTGGTGATGAATGGAAGACAACCTTTTGAACCAATGCAGGCCTATATGAGTGGTTGGTGATGTCATTTGGTCTCACCAATGCACCTAATACCTTCCAAAGGCTCATGAATGAAGTCTTAGTTGAGTTTATTGGTAAATTTGTTATAGTATATCTTGATGACATTTTGATCTTTAGCAGGTCCAAGGAGGAAGACCTTAAGCATGTGGAGATGGTATTGAAGAAGTTGAAGGAGGCTCAACTCAAAATCAACCTTGAAAAATGTGAGTTTTTGAAAATGGAGTTAGTTTACCTTGGTTTTGTTATTTCACAAGGTTATTTAAAGATGGATCCAAGTAAAGTAGAAGCAATAATTAATTGACCAATACCTAGGGGCATAA
The DNA here is from genome assembly GCF_030272615.1 of Cryptomeria japonica. NCBI lineage: Eukaryota > Viridiplantae > Streptophyta > Pinopsida > Cupressales > Cupressaceae > Cryptomeria > Cryptomeria japonica. The sequence continues at coordinate 165,574,258 of NC_081410.1, forward strand.
GTGATGTTGGAATTTTTCATGGAATGGCATCTTTTTATAGGAAGTTTGTGAGAAACTTTAGCCATGTTTGTGCTCGTATACTCAACACCATTAAAGGAGGGATTAAATATCACTTTAAGTGGACAGAGGAAGCCAATAAGGGGTTTGAAATGTTGAAAGCTAAGATAGCAGAGCTGCCAACCCTTAGATTGTCTGATTTCAATAAGTTGTTTACAGAATGTGATGCTAGCCAAAGGGCAATAGGGGCAGTTTTAAGCCAAGAAGGTTATCCTATAGCATTTTTTTCAGAGAAGTTGAATGAAGCTAAGCAAAGATACTCCACATATGACTTGGAGTTGTATGCCATGGTACAAGCATTGAAGAAGTGGCAACCATGCCCTTAGTTTCCTCAATGGGCAAGAGAAGTTGAACCAGAGACACCTAAAGTGGGTTGAATACCTACAATCCTATACCTTCACTATTAAGCACAAAAGGGCACAACAAACAAGGTAGTTGATACATTAAGTAGGGGAGTCATGACTATGCAGGAGATACAATTGCAAAGTGTAGGATTAAATGAGTTAAAGACCTCTACAAGGATGATAAGGATTTTACAGAGATATATGTTGTTTGTACTGATTTTTCTAATACTTCACATGTCTCATATTTGGAATATATGATACAGGAGGGTTTGTTGTTCAAAGGACATCTTCTTTGCATACCCCAATGTTCTATGAGACAAAACATTATCCAAGAAAAGCATCAAGGAGGTCATTTTGGCATAGATAAGACTTTGGAGAAGGTTGGTAGGTTTTACTATTGGCCCAAGTTGCAATCAGAAGTGAGAAGGTTTGTAGAGCAATGTACAATCTGCCAAAGAGAAAAAGGATCATAAAGTAATGTAGGTCTATACCAACCTTTGGTCATACCTTAGAGACCTTGGGAATGTTTGAGCATGGATTTTGTGTTAGGCTTGCCAAGAACTCCAAGGGGATTTGATAGTGTGTATGTGGTGGTAGATAGGCTCAACAAAATGGCACATTTTATACCTTGCAAGAGCACCAATGATACCACCTACATTGCAGGCCTCTTCTTCAAAGAGATAGTCAGAATTTATGGTCTTCCAATCAGCATAGTTAGTGATAGAGATGTGAAGTTTCTAAGCCACTTTTGGAGGACACTTTGGACAAAGTTGGGCACCAAGTTATCCTTTTCATCTGCCTATCATCCTCAATCAGATGGTCAGACAAAGGTAGTCAACAGATCATTGGGTAATTTTCTAAGATGTCTTACAAAACAACATGGGCAGACTTGGGATTTGGTACTCAGTTAGGCAGAATATGCATACAATGACTTAGTGAACCGAAGTATAGGTAAAAGTCCCTTTGAGATAGTGTATGGATTTCATCCTAGAGGCATATTAGAGCTCAAAGATCTTAGTTCTATGGCACCTAAGAGTGCACAAGGGGAGAATTTTGCAGAAGGTATCAAAGAAGTGCATGATAAGGTAAGGCAGTCCTTACAAAAAATGTCCGAGCAGTATAAGGTAAATGCTGATAAAACAAGAAGGAATGTGCAATTTAAAGTTGGAGACTTAGTACTAGCATACCTAAAGAAGGAGAGACTTCCAAAAGGGTAGCCTACCAAGCTAATGATGAAGAAGATTGGACCTCTCAAGGTGGTGCACAAATATGGACTAAATGCATATGAAGTTGAACTCCCTCCCACCCTGGGTATTTACCCTATCTTTAATGTGTGTGATCTCTATCCATACAAGGGATAATCACAAGCACATCAGTTGGACATTTCATCACAGGTTAATGAAGATTCGGTGAGGGATTTTCCACCATGTCAACCGGTCAAGTTGGAGAGTATCTTGGACACCAAGGTGATAAAGAAGACAAGGAAAAGAGTCTACAAGGACTATCCTGTAAAGTGGGCAGGGCTACCTGAATCAGATGCTATGTGGATGTCAGAATCATATATACTTCAGCATGGAGTGGAGATTGATGATGTCTTAACTCAAGAGACTTGAGTTCTTTTGTCCCAGGGGAGTATGGTGCAGTGCACCTATCACTCCAGACAAATTTTGTTTTGTTCTTAAAGTTTTGTGTTGTCTTTTATGATGTGATGATGGACCAACCATTTGGGACTCAGTAGAGCCATGGTTGAGTTGTCCAAGCTTTTGGTTGTGTCATTTGTGTTCAGGATGCTATCAACCTAGGAAGTTGTAATGATAATACTGATCACATGAGTAGTACTCTAGATCATTGTCATCATGTAATAGGGGTCTATTATTTTGTTTTTAGGTCTTCTAGGATGCTTGAGGGCCTTCAAGAGCCTTGGAATTCACTTCAATGCAAAGTTGCATCTCAAGTGTCAAAAAGATGTAAAAGTTGTTGAGCAACATTTTGTAACATTTTTGCAAAAGTTGCATTTTTGATGATTGGCGTTGCAAAGCTGGTTCAACCAACTAAATCATGAGCATATAAGCCAAAATTAATTTCATTTTATGGGTTGGAGAATCTGGAATGCAAGAGCAAGTTTTGTGTTTTCAAGAAATTTTGTCTTTTCACCGTTTTTGATAGTTATTCCTTGTTTTCATTGCATTGTATGGTCCAATACGGACTTGTCAGAGAAATATCATTGTAGGACATGAGAATTTATTGAATGTTCTTTCCAGAAAGGTAGATTAGCAAGTTTGTTTATGTTTGGTTGCAGGGATCTAGTTCATTCTCTGTGACTAGGTACAAAACCCTTGCAAAGTAGGGTTTAAGAGCAAAACTGGCTCTAACTTGAGCATCCATTGATGGCACCTGTTGAAATAAAGTGGAATTCTAGGTTAGGGTCTATACATAAGTTTAGAGTAGGTTTTTTTGTTTTGCAAGCCTTTCTGAAGGAGCTACAATGAAGCCCTAGGCTCACCGCTAGGAGTTGGTGAGTTAGGACAACAAAAGATGTGCAAATTCTGAGCACATGTCGATTGGTGGAAGAGAAATGGACCCGTGGTTGGAAATCCTCATGAGTGACCTTGAATAATCCATGATTAGCTTTGGCAGATGTTTTGACTAGTGAACCTTTTCAAGAACAAGTTTGTGAATCAGCCGGTGGGCCTGGAATCCTTAAAAATAGTGCAGTATTGGAAACCCCATGTGTACAGATAACCCAGGTGCAAATTTTCAATATTTTTTGTAACTCTGAAAAGGGTATCCAAATCTATAATTAATTTGTGGCCTTGTTTGGGAAGTTTTGAAACTAAGTCCTTAAAACCGCCAAGGGAGGGCTAATTGTATTAGGCCTAATTGAGCCCGATGGAGACAAAGAGAGGTTAGGAAACTTTAGTGATGGGTTTGAAGGTGCAAGAAACCCTAAAATACTTCAAAGACACTATGTAAATGTAGTTTTCCCACCTAGAACAAGTTGGTGAGTTGTGGTCCTTTGCAGAGGTTGTTGGAGCCTTAGGAGTGGTGTTGGGGATTGAGGTGGAAGCCACAACAAGAGGTGTTGATTGTCTAAGATCAGTGGCTATACCTTGGAGGCAAGCAAAATTGGATCAGACCTTGGAGGTCTAGATAGCAAAACCCCTACCAAGTGCCATTGGATGGGCTTGAGGAGTTAGAGGGTTGAGTAAGACAAGAAACCAAGAAGGTGAACAAAACAAGCTCCAAGACTCTTTGCATCACCAACCCTTAGCTGAGCATCCCTAGATGAGAGCCAAGGGTTTTCCATTATGCAATAAGTTCCACCAAATATATTTTTCTCCAGCAATCGTATTGTTATTGTCAACCAGCCCATTGTTAGCAATCAAATGCCTAGTATATTCCTAGGCTTTCCAGATAGTTTTGAATACAGGGGATCCTGTTGGGGATACAGTGAATCTGCCAGAAATTAAGTCAATAAAGGGAATTCATTTCCATCCTTTGGCTTGTTTAGGAGTAGAAAGATAAATATTGTTTCTCACAAGGATGTTCCAAGGATGATCTCCTTCTAGAGCATGGATTATCCATTTAGCTGCAAGAGAGATGCCTTGAAGGCGAAGGTCCTTAAGTCCTAGCCCGCCCATGCTCTTGTCTATACAACACCAACTCCATTTGACAGAGTGTCACTTCCTATTGCCTTTACCATCAGACCATAAGAATCTTCTAATACTCTTTTGAATATCATTAATCTGATAATTATAAAACATCCAAACAAATGAGTAGTACAAAGTATAGGATGAGAGGATCTTCTGACAGACTTGCACTCTGCTCACAAGAGAGAGATACATCTTGTTTCATTTGTTAAGCTTATGTTCCACTTTCGTTTTAACCCACAACCACATATCCTTCAAGTTGGGGTTAACCGCAAAGGGAATGCCCAAGTATCTAACTTTCTTTGAGGGGACAACCCACTGGAATTTGAATTTGGAGATCCACCCGAGACAGGTGTCATCCCATCCCAACAACATGGATTTGGGAGCCAAAACTTTGGCTCTTGAGGCTTCAAAAAAGATATTCAGTTTGTGAAGAAGGGAGCGAAAGTTATCTTCTACTAGTTGCAGAAAGAATGTTGTGAAGAAGGGAGCGAAAACTTTGGCTCTTGAGGCTTCACAAAAGATATTCAGTTTGTGAAGAAGGGAGCGAAAGTTATCTTCTACTAGTTGCAGAAAGAATGTTGTGTCATCTGCAAATTGAACATTGATAAAATCCTTATTGTTGGGAAGGGTAATGCCCTGTACTTTGGGGGAAAGGGAAGCATCCATGAGTAAATAGAATATAGTATCAACAACTAACACAAAGAGAGTGGGGGCTAGGGGGCATCCTTTTCTGATAGATCTGCTGAGAGAAAAACTCTACAACCAAGAGCCATTAATATCAATTTGAGTTGAAGCATCTTTTAGTAATACCTCCACCAACTTGCAAAAAACTTTAGGAAAACCTAAGGCATCAAGCATCATAAGTAAAAATCTCTATTCCACCCAATCATAAGCCTTTTCAAAGTTAATGAGAAACATAGCCACTTTTTGATTGGTGGTCTTCACCCAATTCATAGCTTCTTAACTTGTGATCAGATTCTCAAGGATGTATATGCCCTTGATAAAACCGGTCTGTGTGTTTCTCACCACCTTAGGAAGGATAGTTTCTAATCTGAGTGCAAGAGACTTGGCTAGGATCTTGTATGATACATTGAGAAGAGTGATAGGTCTCCAATTCTTGACAAGTGATTTATCCCCATCTTTGGGAATAAGTTTAATAACCCCTTTATTGATCTTCGGACAAAGAGTTCCTGTGTTAGAGCTTCTTGATAAACCTGAAGTAAATCCTCAGAGATCCAATCACAATTGATCTTATTAAATTCAATAGGGAGCCCATCTGGACCTGGGGCTTTTTCATTACTCAGGCTCTTAATCGTCCTCTTGATCTCCTCGATGTTGAGGGGCCTACTAAGAGAAGCAACATCTAAGTCTGAGACCTTTTTAGGAATGAGACCTCTGCACTATCTAAGAGCGGGGGTAGACTGAGAAGGGACCCATTCTGAGGTAAAGAGATTCTCATAGTACCAGAGAAAGGCCATCTGAATATCCATTAAATCGGTCAGTTCCACACCATCCTCCCAGATCCTATCAATCCTCTCCTTAAACTCCTTCTGTCTGAGCATGTTAAAGAAGAACTTGGAGCCCTTATCGCCATATTGCATCCAATTGAGTCTATCATAGACTTTGGCCCCTTGAGCTTTCTTGTGTTGGATGTTTCTGAGTCTATCTCGAGTATGAGAAATTGTCAAGGTACAATCAAGACTATGGGGGTTTTGATGTGCCAAAGCTTCCTGAATGATGTGTCTGTCAACGAGCTCTTTCTCTTCTTTCCTACTATCTTTAGCAAGCTTGGTGCTTAAAGTCTAACAGAGAGCCCTCCAACTCTGTACATTCATGTTCCAATTGTTAATAGAAGAGTGATATCTAAAGTGCCATTTACTGATTTGTCTAACTATGAACAAGGCATCCCGGATATCCTGAGAATCCAGAAGCCTAACATTTAGCATGAAGTTGTAAGTCCTTCTAGGAAGAGGGGAGGCGCTAGAGTTAACGGAAATGTGAGCCATGATGGGATGGTGGTCTGAGAGGGTATATGGAATAGCCTTGATCACACATCTAGAGGGATCCGGATTGAAAGAGCAAGCGACATAGTTTGCATAGAATCTATCCAGTGTCGAATATATCCTCTTGGAACCTTGCTGGGCATTGCACCACATGTACCAGTTTTGGTTGAGCTCCTTTTTCCTGTCCTGGAGGGGGTCAAAGAGGTGAAGCTTATTTTTCATTCTATCCCAATATAACTTCTCGCCACACTTCTAGTCCATGTTAAGCCCACCAACCTTATCTTCATCTTCTTCAATCATATTAAAGTCTCCTCCAAAAATCCATGGAATATTAGGGAGAGTAGACAACCATTTCCACAGTTCTATCTTGTCTCTATAATCATTTGGGGCATAAATAGAGCAGATGCCAGTTTTGTGTCCATCTTTCTCTAATATCAGTCATGTAGCTCTATTGCAAGGAGATGATCTATTATCTACAATCAGTGGGGACCATTTCCTTTTAATCAAAATGACTGCACTGCCTCTACCTTTATCATGATTGGTGGTGAAATGAATAGCATCCCTCCAGATGAATATGAGATTTACCTCTAGTAGAAATTTGGAGGCTTTGACTTCTTGTACAAGCAAGATATCCAAGTTCTTATGCAGGTTGAGAAATCTCTTGATAATGAGCTTTCGATCAGGAGACTCAAGCCCCCTAATGTTCCAGGTAATGAGTTTAAGATCCATAATAGACGAAATCAATTAGGAGAGTTTGAACACTTTTGTATGAATTAATAAATATATTCCATGCTTGATTTGAATGTACAACGCCACTATTCCTAGGAAAAAATGTTTGGCTTGATGCACTTTTAAGTAAAAACATGTCATTGTTATTTCATTCATTTACCTTAGGTTCTTTTTTAAGCAATGATTGCATAGAATTAAAAAAATTGAACAAAATTCTTATAGTTATATTTAATTCTCTATTTTAAATTATTGTAAAAATGTCATTTATTTGTCTTTATATTGATTTATATTAGAAAAAATATCATTTATTTGTCTTTATATTGGTTTATATTAGAAAAAATGAAAAATTCTATTGATTTATATTGGTTCATTTTTATTTAAAAATTGTAATGCTTCATATTTTGTGGTCAACTTGTCCCTATTTTTTTTTATGATAGTGAATAGTGATAGATATGACATGGTGGCAAAATAATTTATCTTGAAAGTTATTTCTACTTACAATTAAACAATTTGCAATTATTTTGTTAATTTCAACTCATCCACCATCTACATATGAATTTTTCCATTAGATTTTTTAATATATTAAACTGTTTTGGTTATATTTGTACTCCTTTTATTGTATACTTTTGTAAGTGTAACATCTTTTGGGATTTTGATTCTAAAAAGTTAAAAACTTGAAAAAAAAAATTCCTAATCTTTAAGACTTTTTGAAAAAACTAAGAAAATCCTTCATTGGGGTCTTAACCCAATTCTTTTGATATCTTGGTCTGCTTTGCAAAACAATGTAAATTAGGTTTGTTCTTTAGCAACAACAATAATTAAATCTTTAGACTAACATAAACAATCAGAGTATTGGCACAAACTTGACCAAAGCATCTCTTGTTGATTATGTTTCTAACCAGACTTTGTGATCCGTCCTCTGAATAAAAGAATGCTCGTGAAGGATTGCAGAGTGTAATTCGAAACATTGATGCAAAAAATCACACACAACCAAAACCAAAAACAACTATCATGAATTCTGGAAAATTTATACATTTAATTTTTAATGTACTCACCATATATTCCATCCCCCACACACAAAAAAAATCTTGCAAAAATAATTAATCACAATTTATGACATCGGATTTTCACAATCCATTATGTTCATAGTTTGCAATTTCTTGATTTGATTGTGTGAGAATTTTTGCATCAACGTTTTGAATCACACTCATTGATCCATCATCACGATGAGAGAGTGCATAAGGAGGAGAAAATTGTAGTCTCTCATTCTCATGATGGATCACCGAGTGTGATCCAAAACGTTCATGCAAAAACGCTCACACAATCGAATCCAAAAATTGCAAACTATAATCACAATTTATTAAAATAAAAGATTTTATAAACTTGCCCTAATAAACTTCAACAATTCTTGTTGTGCCTTAAAAAAATATAAAGCTTTTTTAAGAAGAAACCTTATGCCAAGGATAATATTAGACAAAGGAGGACAAATCACACCTTATATAAAACAAATGAAATCGTACCACATAGAACTACTTCAATCCCAATCACAAAGGCTAATAATAATATTTTTTGATCTGTTTTTTTGGAAAACAATAGCCAAAACCCAATCATGTGAATCTCTGATCTTAATAAAAGAGGCCCACACGTCATACATGACAAACCAAACCCTAGGATGAAATAGATAGGTATAAAACCCTAGGCTTGAGGTTTGACTTTCCTAGCTTGTGCATATTTTGAAAACTACCTTATGTGACTCTTACATATGAAAAAATATTAAAAAAAGGCAAGAGATGGAGAATTTGTTTCGAACCACCAGGAAATTTAAATGGCGACTGTCAACGCCATCAATTTGTTCATTTGTGGTTGATATTTTCTGCCTCCGTCTGTAGACCTAGTTATTGAATTTTCTGCCAAACCCATTTGGGCTAAAATGCATCTCAAAGAAATAGTCAGATCTTTGAGCTTTAGGAAGTCTCGGTCATATAGGCAATCAGAAAGCTTCGTTTTGGCAGAGACTCTGACTTCACAGAGCATGAGGTTAACCAAATATGAGGTTTTAAGCAAATCCCTGAGAATTGAAGACTTTGGAATGGATGAGCAGCAGCAGCCTGAATGTTATGGAGATTTTAAAGGAGCCCCAAAATCGGGATCTTTCAGATGGAGAAGTAAGTTGAGGTCTGCGTCACACAATGTCAGGACGACAACAGCCAAGTTTAATTTTGGCATTTTTCCACAGAGGCAAATGAAGCCTGCTGATGAAATGAAAGAGGCAAAAGTGAAAGTTAAGAAGAGAAATTCATGGTTGCCTGACCCAACTCGTCGGTGGCCTGTTCAAGGATGGTAAAATGCACAGAAAGAGATTGGATTGTTTATTTTTATTGGATGTGAGAATCTCACCTTAAGGAATTCTCTTTGGGAAAAGGAAAATGTCTTGATCTGTTGTAGTTTGTTTGTACTTGTACTGACTTCCATTGAAGTCTATGATGGCTTGTGAAAATTGTTGTTATTGTTTGAATGGATTTTTAAGATTTACAACGACATCAAAAAAAAGTATTGAATTATCTGGTTATGATTCTTGTTGGATCTGTGTTTCAGAAGTTTATTTGGGTGTCATATAACAATTTCTACGGTATTGAGGAGTTTGTTGGGATTTAAGCATATGCAGGGCATGGGTAATTCTCCAGCTTTTATGTGTAATTTTTCAGTTACAGGATTGAATAAGCCTTAGCTACTACTCGCAATTGGGACATTTGATGTTCTCTCCATGCAAGGAGACACAAAATAAATATTTTCTATAGATGTAGATGCATTCCATTGTTCCACGGGGATGTTGCATCCTCTGTATGGCACGTGTTCAAGATTTAGGGATTTAGGGGAAATGTCTTCCACAGTACCACCACCTCCACCAGTTTGTTTGTTTGTTATATGACACATGCCATTACACACTGTTTGCAATCTTTAACATTGTGGAAATTAGTATCTTTCATGAGGCACTCACAGAAATGTTATATTATACATTTGCCTTGAAGATTCTAATTCACCTCAATTTGTATATCAGCTCCGTCCCCCACCAGTGCACCCATCCCTGCATCCCAGGTCCCCTATCAAGAAACTCCACGGAACAATGATGCATTCTGCTCTCTGTTTTAAAACAGAGAAGGACAAACATGGTTTGTTCTTGTCCATTTTCATTGGGTTTACTATTAGTAGTATACTTTTCAGCCGTGTTCTTTGCTCCTGTTTGTGTCTACTAGGTCATTTTCTTTAACAATGCTCCGACTCAGTCAAGAATCTCTTTATGCCAAACTTTGATCAAATGTTTTACCATCAATATTGGCATTTCAGAATTCATAACTATATTCAAATCTTTTTAGAAAGGAAAGATTAAAGGCTTAGCTCAAATTTGAAGCTTTCATTCTCCAGCCTAAGCCCTTAACCCCAAAGTCTCCAAACAAAACCTCGTAAGGGAAGCACGGGGCAGCTCCAAGAAGACAAACTACAAATGGGTCTACACTGTACACAGATTTAGAGAAAACACTCACGCATGTCCTTTAGTAATGCCATGTCAAAATCTTTTCAATGGTCACTACCGACTCTGGCACTATAATGTAATCTAATTCATATTTATTGATTCTGAAAGGTTTTTCTGTAGGTTTTCTTAAATTAAAATTTAAATCATAATTTTTAATGACTCAGAATAATATCTCAACATTACTGTTGTTGATGTTCAGACATTGGTGTTGTAAACATTTTTTTTGGTCAGGTGTGGGTATAATTTGAGTTGCTCAATCAAGCACCAGTGATTTTTTTCAATCAATAGAGAACTTTTTTGTATCAGATTAAGGTGTTTAAACAGGTACAATATAATAACAATACAATTTCAACTTATATTGCTAATATCATTTGATATTAAAAATAATATACAGTAGTACTATTAGTAATATAAAGGTTAAAAAGTGATTAAAATAAAAATCAATTATAGAGTAGATTTGTCAGTTTAAAAAGACTTATGACCCACCAAATCTATAGACTCGTGAAAATTCAGATAGATAATAGACAATCAGTACAGAAAAAAAGAACCTTCCAAACCCTTTAGACAAGACAAAGGCACTTATTCCGGTGAAGATCATACAAACTTTGAGTATCAAACCAATAGATAATGTTTGCTTTGCATGGCTAACAGAAAAACCGCTTAAACCAACTAAAAAATGATAGTACTAATAATAAGGAATCAAAGGGGACTCTTAAGGAAACAAAGGAGACTACAATAAGAGTCCAGAGAAGCCTTCTAATCAGCAATCACAATAACACCAAAGTCTTTGTTCAAAGTCCGGAAAGACACATCTTTGTTTTCAACCTTGATGCTATTCTAGTTTGATGCTATGCTAGTTAGATGCTAACTTAGTAAAGAATCAACAACCTAGTACGGTTCTGCTTAATAAAACCAATAATGAGAATGTTAATTTATGCCTTGCATTCATTCAACTACACTGCTGAAAGTAAGAGGAATTATTGATGCTATTCTAGTTAGATGTTGATTTAACTAAAGAAATCAGCAACCTAGTATGGTTCAACTTAACAATTTTGAAACTACAAATGAAGATGAATTATTGCATTCATTCAACTACACTGCTGAAAGTAAGAGGAATTATTGATGCTATTCTAGTTAGATGTTGATTTAGCTAAAGAAATCAGCAACCTAGTATGGTTCCACTTAACAATTTTGAAACTACAAATGAAGATGTTAATGTATATCTTGCACTTAAGAATTTTGAAACTACAAATGAAGATGTAAATGAAGATGTTAATGTATATCTTGCACTTAACAATTTGGAAACTACAAATGAAGATGTTAATGTATATCTTGCACTTAACAATTTGGAAACTACAAATGAAGATGTTAATGTATATCTTGCATTCATTCAACTACAACTGCTGAAAGTAAGAGGAATAAGAGGAATCCTGTCTTTCGAAGTGATCAATCAAGATTTTAAAATCAGATTCCACAATAATATCAACAAAATACCTTTGCATGACTTCTAATGGAGCTTGATGAAATGAAAGATCATAACTTCAACAAAATTATTAGAACCAATATCACGATTACCAGCAAACTAGAACTTAATCTTGTCACTTTGATCCTAACAGATACCTCACGATTACCAGCAAACTAGAATTTAATCTTGTCACTTTGATCCTAACATTTAATCTTGTCACTTTGATCCTAACAGATACCTCACATGCCAGCATTTCCAGAATTGTCTCTCAAAGCTACACCAATTTTAATTTTGATAGGTTTTTTAACCCCAAACATAATTGAAATGCCTACTGGAACCATTAAAAATTCTCTGGTTGTGTTTCAACCAAATATTCAAGACCACTATCATATAATATATTATGAAGCTGAAGTGTTCTGTTCCAACCAAATATTCCAGCAGATAAAATCAGGACCGGACCACTATCATATTACATATTAAGGACTTTCATCTTCAAAAAAGATTGTGTTCTGATCCACAAGATAATCCTGGATAGAATCATAATTGTTCCACTGAATTCCCATCAGATTAAACAGCGGAGGAAAGTGGCAAAGAGGCAGGATAATACATTGATATATGATATTTAGAAATACAAACTTGTGTTCAAGATTCCCTATTTGTTGTATGACAATTTTTTATCATCACAAACCAAATTATTTTAGAAATTAAGGTTAACAAGAAAACCCTTCCTAAGCTAATTATTGATTCTGTTTGATCACGGTCAATGCATCTCTGGCACAATTACAGAAGAACGATATGACAAGACATGTTAGGAAGCAGCTTGTTAAGCTATTATGTAAAATTCTAAGAGATCTCAATGAGAAATCTGTTGCTCTTCCTACGATGAAATGCAAATGCCTGAAAACTTTAGAAAGCGAGTGAAAACTTTCATGAGACGTAAGATCCTATGATCTATCCATTTAATAAATATATACTTCATGACTTCAAATGATATCTTGGTAAATTTTCATATGATTAATTAAAAAATCTGTGGTTCTTTCTAAGAGATTGACATATTATAAACTTGGGAAAACGAATTTATGCGTAGATTGTCTTAAAATAGATGTTTCACTGCTATCCATTAGCTAAATACATTTTACTAAAACTTGGCTAAGATAAGATTCTGCTAAAAAAAAAATTATAAGACAGAAAGTTCGGTACTATGATATTATCCAATGATCCATTAGCTAAATACTTTTCATGGCTTCAATTAATATCTTGGTAAAGTTCATATGAATAATGAGCTATTTGTGGCTCTTTCTAAGATGAAATGCATATAGTTGGGAAAACAAAATTCTATGAATATCATCGAAGGCAGAAAGTTCAGTGATATCCATTAACTCAATACATTTTTCTTGACTGTGGTTCTTCCCATGCTGGCATGAACGTGCTTAACAACTCTGAAAAACCCAAATTCTGTGAAATTTCATCACAAACCAGAAATTACAGTACCCTCCATTAGCTAAATACATTTTTCATGACTATGAGATAATATCTTTTTAAATTTCATATGATTTTTCGGAGGTATTTCTTTCTCCCCAAAAGTCAAATTACATCGAGCAAAATTTTGATTGGCATTCTAATTGCAGGCAGAACGGGCATTACAAGCAGGAATTGTTACATTACTTTTGTCCAAGACTTTTAAATCGCAGCGTTGAGTACTCCCATAGTGGCCAAAACGTTGACATCCATGTTTTTGGTTGTACAGAAGCTCTTCTATTCAGCTTTTACACGGATGTGGGCATCATCTTGTATAGGTTCACATTGGTTCCTTAAACAAGCCTTAATTGCCTCCACGGGATCACAAATTTCAAATTTAAAATCCTCATCAACAGCATTTGAAACCTCAGGAACAGACCTCAGACCCAAACAGTCATTCTGCTGGGGAAGAACTTCAAGTCTGTTCTTCAATTCCACTTCCATGTCTGTCATGACAGTTGATGCGGTAGTGCTTTCAATGGTAGGAGCTGGTTTGTATACTTCCAACAAGGTTACCGGGGCTGGTGCTACTGGTGTTTGTTTCTTGTCTTTCTTTGCTTTTTTCACATTTGAGGCTACACTATTTTTGTCTCTCTTAATTTGTTTTACATTTGAGGCCGCATCATTCAGTTTTGATGGTGGTATTGATAGGCCAGGTCCAAACACCACTCCTCTGAAAATTGTATCAGATTCCCCAATCCTCACAGTAATAAGATATCCTGCATCAAATGATCCGTCAAGTACTCCTTGGACAGTTTGTCCAATTAGAGAATTGCTCCCCAAACTGGACTGTGAAATACCAGTCTCCTTATGCCCTGCCTTTAGGGGTTTACTGTCAGACATGGAAGGAACACCAAGAACTGCAACTTCTTTGGGTACAAGAACAATGTCAGCCTTGCACGGGCGACCTCGCTTCCTAATAGGAGATTTCAAGGTTACGTCTGCACCCTGATCAAAGTTTCCTTCCATAATCCCACTCTCTGAAATCTCAATCACCTTCACAAAACTTTCAGCTCTGCCTATTTATACTGTAGTTTGATAGTCCTAAATTTCTTCTGTCCTTTAAAGGGTTAGTTTGGAGAACCTGCAAAACATTATATTAAGTTAAATAAATTACAAATTGTATATAGGTTACTAATGAAGATTGACAATCACCTTCTTCATTTAAACGAGACTGGACAGCTGGAGATGTCCAATTGCATAGCCAAGAGCTTACACAAAATGAAACAAATGTTCCTTCATACAGAATTATTTTAATCAAACAAAATTGAGCCTTCACTAGAAGGCTAGAAACAGAGTAAACTGAAACACAATTTCGAGGATAATTTCATTGTATAAATTGAGTAAAATATGCCCTTACAATTTACCCACAACCCAGATTAGATTTCTCATGTAATGAAGATGAAAACCTCAAGTAAAAAAATCTGCATTTTAGAATGGAGTGGAAAGATAACTATCTTTAGTAAGAGGAACAATATCATATCTACTTTTGAGTCCCAATTCATGTAAATGTTGGACAAGTATGTCTTTGCTTGAAATTACTGATTTCTCTTTTTTTCTTGCCGAAAGGCTGAAATAGGTACTGTAATTAATAATTTTCATCATATAAACCCCTATTGTCTCATGAATTTGTCAATGGTAGTATAATCGATAATTTTGGTCACATAGGCCTTTACTATCTCATTGTGATTAGAATGTTAAAAAGTACTGTAATCAATGATTCTAGTCATATAGGCAGGCCTCTATCGTCTCATGAGAAAAGAATATTCTTGTTTCCCCAGATTGAAGGCCATTCATTAGTTAGTTCTACTTCTACTTCTTTGCCCAGTATATTTAAGGTCTTTCATTTGTAACTGAAATGCTGTGTAGTTGGAAGTCCAAAGAGCCGTTTGGTGAATTCAGGAAAGCAATAATATGCAAACAGTGCACACACTTGCTGAAAAGAAGAAATGAGATGGCCATTTTGAGATTCTCATTCTGAACACCTATTTATTAGAAAGCTGCATTCTTATGATTTTGATTCAGTTGAATTACAAGGCTGTTGCTATGGTTCTGATATAACAACAATACTAAGTTATTAGTCATATTCGTACCTAGGAATGGCTGCAGTACACCAGAACGTTAAGGAAGGGAAACATCATAAACTTTCGTTATTGTTCTGCCAATTTAAGTATTAAGTCAAATGAACTACACTATGACTATAGTCTTAAATATTCAGTTTGCACTTCACTCTTTCGTACATAAAACTATAGGTCAGAAATCATCCTTTCTTCTCTATTGCTTGAAATGAGATTTTACAAAGACGGGGGATTTTCTTCATTCGGAAAGAAATACAAGAGGTAGATAAGAGATCATTAAAAGTGCTTCCTGG
Organism: Cryptomeria japonica; assembly: GCF_030272615.1. Classification (NCBI taxonomy): domain Eukaryota; kingdom Viridiplantae; phylum Streptophyta; class Pinopsida; order Cupressales; family Cupressaceae; genus Cryptomeria; species Cryptomeria japonica. The sequence continues at coordinate 165,589,930 of NC_081410.1, forward strand.
GCTCTATTAAAGAGCAAGAGCAAATCAATCATACGGAAATAAAATTGACAAGGAAAAATATATAGAAATAAGAAGAATGAAGCATAAATTCACGAAGCTAATAACAAAAAAGAAATGTTTCTTTGCAATATGAACTTATCAAACAGACATAGTGATACTAAATGGCAACTATCAAATTCAAGCATTTAGAAAATGCTTGATGCTTTCTCTTGCATACAGAGGTTAGGATGCCATTGCATGTGATTTCAAACCTTCCCAATTAATTAGTTGGATAGGGAAGAGGGTATGAATATACAAAATGAGACCCAAATTTGCTTATACATTGGCAGCCATCGGGAATAGTACACGTTAACATTTTTGAGAGGGAATAATAAGCAACAAGCGTAAATTCAAACCCTCCATTTCACTACATGTACACTAACTAAATGGATTAACATATGCAGGGAACTGTATTTGGTTAAGGAACATTAGGGTTTGTAATGACCTTAAAGAACTTGGCTTACTCGACTTCTTATTCTACTATGGCCAACACTATGTAACACAACCATAGTTAGAGTGATGTTTATCCATTGCAATAGAATAATGAGATTGCAAGGTGTTACAACATAGAACTTACTGGCTATCAGTATCAGAAAACTATAAAAAGAATTGTTTTCAAAACAAATAGAGAATTGATAACAGGCATCATAGGCACATTGTAGTCATTTACTCGAGTTGCCTTTGACTGATTATTGAGCACATCAGCTCAATAAACGGGGTTTGGAGTTCTGAATTGAGATGAACAAAGTTAAACCCAAGTAAACACCTAAAAAAAAAAGGAAATAAGCAATTTGAACTAGGCAAAACAGAAGGAAACCGATACAATAATACATGGCAGGCATTATAGTATAATGATAGGACAGCTAACAGTATCCCCTGTTATCATTTTCTGTTCATGTCAAGCTTAGATCTTGAATCTCTGCATGTGTTAAAGATTGGAAGGAGGAAGCCTATAAATTGGGTAAATGGACTTTTGGGTGGTTCCTCAGCCTAAAAGAACATTTATTTCAATTTCCCTAGAGAAATAAGCGCCTTTTTTTGTTCAGACTTGCTAGCTCGTTCCAATGACCAGAGAAACAAGAGAAAGGCGGGAATTTTTTCTGCGAGTTACCTTTCTTTAACACCTCTATTGCACCTATGAAAAACCCATAATGTTACTGCTTATTAATCAGCAATACATACAAGAGCGTCTTCTACCAGAAACTTCTTTAACACAATTCTTTCTTTCAAAAATGGGTCCAACCCAAAAAGATTCACAACTACATTGGCAGAATGAAGCAAAGGTAATTTAATAATCTTTCAGTCTTACTCAATCAGTAGCCCAACAAAAACATTACAAAACTTCCAAGGATTTGGTCTGCATCCCTCTAGCACTACCATTACAACACAGTAACAAACAAAAGCCAAGAGATAAGAGAAACAAGGAGCATAAACCTTACCTGTGAGACCTGCTTCCATACCCCTCTCTCGTAGTCCAAGAACAAGCATAAGCACTACAATGTCACCTAAGCGAGCTCCTTCTCTCAACATGACAGCAATGCAATATGAGCTTACAAGTGTGAAGAAGACATCATGCAATGAGGGGATTTAAAGAAAACTTTTGTATGGGAAAAAGTGCTAGGAAAGGGAGATTTAAAAAACAAAACAAAAAGAAATGGAAAGACTACCTTATAGAGGGAGCAGCATGGTCTAAATTTGTGGACGACTGTGAAGGCCAGATGAAATGAATTCTATAATAAACACCATGTTTTGGGCAGAGCAGCTAATGCAGTTGTGAGTCCCAAAATTGCTCAATGCCGCCTCCACTATACCCATTTAGGTTAGCTACGGTTTTCCTTACATCTATATATAAGTACAGAGTAGGGAAATAGTTGGTTTAAGAGTTTGAGCATCCATAACCATAGGAGGCTTGTGAATTTGAAATCACACTTTCTGTTGTACATTTTCCTTAACTACCTAAAGATGACCGGTTTAAGGTTCTGTATATATGTCTCAACTCGTACCACCTACGCACCACAATTTGAGTACAACACACGTTCAAATATTATCACGTCTCTAGGTTAACCTTTTGCATGTCTGTGATTGTGCTTTTTGCTTAGAAGGCAGTTCGATGTGCACGTGGAGTGTGCAACTTCTCGTTAAAAGGACCAATCTACGTTTTGCCGTCAAATGTTGCAACGTTACTGTCGTGAATTTCATCTTGTGCCCAGGCTGAAAATTTCTAAGTTCAACTCCAAAATCCATTATGAAGAACAACAACTGCTATTTTATTTATTTTTAAATAAAAGGGGGTAAAAATTTATTCAAAGCAGAAGAAATACAAAACAAGGATATCAACCCGCCCTCTCAAGATTTACTAAGTGATCTAACTGAAGAGACAAATCCAGGGGCAACTGACTCATATCCACAACATTCCAGTTATGCATGTGATCAAAAGCCCATTTGGCCGGACAGTCTGCAACACCATTCCACTCCCTAGGAATATGCAAAAAAGTAACAAAATCCAAAGAAGCACTCAAATGAAGAATTTGGTTAACAACCAAAATTAACTGCCAACTAACATCCTCAGAATGTGGTCGAGTCAACAAATTCACCACCACCTGCGAATCAGATTCGCAAATACATTAACTACTTTTAACATGCATTGAAAGCCTATAAGACAATCAGTTTTGCCAACGTTGTCTTTTGCAGTTCGGTTCTTTTTCTGTACAATCTGATGATGAGCTCCCCCAATTTCTCCACTCACCCCACAGTGAAAAGACTGAACCATAATATATAACATTAATCGGGAGTAAATTGATAGCAAAATTAAACCTTGAATTGAGGAGTGAACATTGATAAGCATTAAAGGGGATGGGGACTTGATTCGATTGGCTAAAGTATTTTGTCATATGTGTTTTATCAGTGTCATTGATCATGTTAAAAAGTTTACTTGATGCACTATAGATAACAGAGGCTAAGTCAATTCTTGTAATCTAATTAAAAAAATGAAAGAAATTAGAAACTTAGAAAGGATTTTGTTTTGGGTATTAATTTGATGTGTTTGATGACAAATATTTTAATATTTATTGTGTTTGACATTTAACCTATGGACAATTATATTAGATTCAGATTATATAAATTGTAATAATTTTCTTTTATTATGAGACAAAGTTGTACTTTAAGTTATATCTAGAGATGTAATGTCGTTGGAGAATTCGTCATATATAGATTTGATCGTTTGTATAGGGTTGTCTTCATATGAATGTGTGTATATACGAAATTAGTGTCAAATCCCAACTTCACCCTCTTCCACAGTGGATGACCATAGAAAAATATATAATAAACAAATAAGATTTGTTTCTTTCAAGATGAGGAAAAGGAGTATTAAACATGAAAATGACCGTGCATTTTATGAAATAAATGAGAAGCATGAGTGCCTACATGAAAACGAGTGATAGGAAAGTGTATATGGTGAAAATGGATAGCAATAAACAACAATATTGAAAGACTAAAATGGATTCAACCACCAAACCCTAGCCTAACAATGAACAAAGATCCACCATAACATATGAAGATAACCTAAGACAATGCAAAATAACTCAAAAATCACAAAGATTATACCATCACATGTCCACTAGGGTTTTGATCTCCATTCTTCCTATCTCCATTGATCTTGTTTGATATGCTTGCTCTCATATTTTTGTATGCACAAGAGCTCAACAAAGAACGGAATGTGGTTGCAAGTAGAATTGTAGTGTAGTCAATTGATCCAGTAGTTAGGGTTTGGTAATGAAGAAAGCATCTCCTTAAATAGAAGACACAATAGAAAATGGAGGGTTAAGATTGAGAGGTGTAAAAAGGAGGTCGGCTAGGATTAGAGGGTAGGTATAAGAAATACCAAAATAATGAAAGGGGTAGGTAGTGTAGGAAATAAGAGATGAATGACATGTGTCATGTGTAGAAAAAGATAATGAATTAATTAAATAAATAAAGATTTATTTAATTAATAGAAGAAGTAGGGCAATTAAATAAATAAAATATTTATTTAATATAGGAAAGGGATAATTTAAATAAATAAATATATTTATTTAAATGAGAAATAAGGCTAGAAGAGGATAAATGAATTAATTAAATAAATAAAGATTTATTTAATTAATAGAAGAATTAGGCTTAGATAATTAAATAAATAAAATATTTATTTAATTAGACATGACAATTTTGGGTGTCTACATTTTGCCCCTCTTTGAGACAATGCGGCTTGTCGCGTTGTTTCAAAGAAGACAAGATGAACTGATACAGAGTTGCCCCAGGATGGGAATGATATGCCCCCTCGAGAGATTGGATGAAAAAGTCTGGAAAGATTGCAGACAATCTCTCGATAAGAAAGATGGGATAGAATGGACTGATTGGATAAAGTGACAAAGTCACGGGATGAGGAAGACTGACTCGGGAAATGAGGGCGAGGGCTAGGGTAGGCTATAAGATAGACCACGGGCAAAAGACATCCTCATTGTCATCCACACCCATAGAAGATCACAGTGCAGAGCGAGAAAAGAGCAGCAGCAGTCAGCAGCGATGGCATTCGTTCATAGATTCGACCGTGTCCGCCGATTCCAGCGACCAGCCGATGCAGGAGAGCCGGTAAGTACCCGAAAACCTCCTCGTACTTTCACGCATTTCGAGTTTTGTCATTAATGCATATTTAGGAGCAATAAATGCGCTAAAAATAGGATAGTGTAGAAGTGCAAAAACGCGCAACCGCGTCTGTGTCAGTGCCAGGCGCGTTTGTGTCCAACAGGCGCGTCTGTGTCGGGTCCAGGCGCGTCTGTGCCTGGAACCGCGTTTGTGTTGATTGCAGACGCGTTTGTGAAATTCAGCAGCGTCTGTGATTTTTAGTAGCGTTTATGTCATGCAGGGACGTCTGTGTTCCCTGGTCGCGTTTGTGTCTGGCATAGGCACATTTGTGTTCAGAAAGCGCGTCTGTGTTGCAGAGGCGCGTTTATGCAGTCTATAAGCGCGTTTATGAGTTAAAAGCGCGTGTGTGTTGAAACAGTGCGTTTGTGTGTTTAAATGCATGGTTTTAGTCCTTTAGGTCAAATCGGCAGTTCTGTGATGAACATACGCTGTCGATTGGATAAGCTGCTGAGAGGATACACTCAAGCAGGTCCTCTGGGAAGATTAGAATAGATCAAGGCACTTTGTGATGAACAGGGAGCACCAGGATATGCAGCACTTTGTGATGAACAGGGAGTGCGAATGTGAGTGACACTTTGTGATGAACAGGGAATGTCACACACGTAGTACTTTGTGATGAACAGGGAGCACTACTAGGATAAATAGCAACACTTTGTGATGAACAGTGAGTGTCACTAGGGTAGATAGCCATATGCATTTAGGTAGCAAGTAGCATTTTGTGATAAACAGTGAATGCCACGATAACTAACAAGATTGATTTGCTTGACTGCAGGAGTATTTGCCGATGTTGGAGTCACGAGAGAGATTCCCGTCGACACAGAGACTGCGACCAGAGTTGTCTATCCAGGACATGATTTCCGTTGAGGAGATGGGTCTCACACATATGCTCTATGTGCCCGAGTTTCGGGCAAACATGGGGTTGCTGACTGCGTTGGCCGAGAGATGGCACTCAGAGACATGCACGTTTCACCTGCCGATGGGTGAGATGACAGTGACCTTAGAGGATGTATACAGGATATTACATGTTCCCATTGATGGAGAGTTGATCCCCTACGACCGTGATGGTGACAGGGAGGCCTTGAGACGGGTCTTTCAGGATCCTGAGTTGGAGATGCGAGCAGGCCATGTAGCCTGGGACACCATGACTGCCACAGGATTAGCATTGCCGGCAGTTGTTGGGGGAGTTATCAGTGGATACTTGTGTCCAGACAGGGCCACACGAGGATTGGCAGTGGGCTGGGGAGGGGCCTTGGAGACGCTGATGGCAGAGCACACTAGGTATGCATGGGGGCCATGTGTCCTAGCACATTTGTATTATGAGCTGCATCAGTTTGTATACCATGGATCAGTGGGGTTGGGCTGCGGTGTGACTCTCTTGCAGGTGTGGGCCTATGAGCACCTTCCCATCACACGGCCTATTCATTTGAGAGGCAGAGGACAGGGACAGAGTTTTGTGCACCTATATGCGATGATTACATCCCAGCCTCGGATTGGGAGATTGGAGCACTGGAGGAGAGTCATTGATGACATTGACATGGTGATCTGGAGGCCGTACCTGGGGTGCGAGGAGTGGGAGGACGATGCACTGGAGCTGCCCTACACCTTCCGGAGCAGGTACCTGATTGGGCGGACGCCCTACATATTAGAGAGACAGCTGGTGGATAGGGTATGCAGGCAGTATGGCAGGATTCAGAGGATGCCGCGAGGCTCGGGCATGTATGCCCGTACGGTCAGAGATCAGGTGCAGTTTGGCCCACTGCTATCCTATGATCAGGCAGTTATGCAGCTAGCGGAGATGATGCCGATGCCCTGGGACATGTGGCCAGAGGTAGATGATGCAGGGATGGACGCAGAGTACTCTGCGTACTGGGCAGAGCATCCCTTTCCTAGATTGACAGATCCAGCCGAGCCAGTGGATGGAGATGGTGGAGGGGAGGATGATGATGGAGGAGGGGATGGAGGTAGGGGCCGGCGGAGGCGGAGGGGAGTGGTGGGAGAGAGACGGGTAGCACCTCGGAGGGAGGGAGGACAGGAGAGAGCAGCTCCAGTGGTGAGAGGACGGGGTGGACTGCCCCTACAGGTGCCAGCAGCACAGGGTCCCAGAGAGGGACAGAGACAGGTGCAGCCAGAGGGACAGAGACAGGTACAGCCACAGGTACTTATACAGGCACAGGGACAGGTGCAGGCAGAGGCACAGGGACAGGCACCTGTAGAGGAGGAGCCACAGGCAGGGACGGAGAGCGGAGACTCTGAGGAGGATGAGGTGCTTAGGCTGCGGGAGATCTGCCAGGGCCAGGCAGATGAGATTGAGGATTTGGTTCGAGAGAGGAACCACCTCAGGATCAGGGTCCGAGACACAGAGCGGGAGAGAGATCAGGCCATCCAGAGATATACCGAGGCCGAGACAGCTCTGAGGGCAGGTAGGCGGGCAGCAGAGGATGCAGGGGCAGGCTACGCATATGTTTTGCGAGCCGGAGAGGAGATCGCCTACTGGAGGGATCTATATTATGCAGTCGTGCCAGCAGATCAGCGGGCTAGGAGCTTCCATAGATCGTCGCGCACAGCGACGGCTACGGGAGGGAGCCGCAGGAGGCAGGCATCCAGCGGTGGGGTTATGGGGCCTCCACCACCACCAGAGAGACAGGGGGATCCAGGGGCGGGTCCATCTATAGCTCAGACTCCGTCGAGGCGAGGTGGCTCCGAGGGAGGGAGTTCCTCATAGCTATAGTGGGCTCCCATTGTATCAGTATATGTACCATTATTGTATTGTAGACACCTGCGGGTGATTCTTTTGTAGCCATATGATTCTTTTGACATCATTGTATTATGACACATTTGATTATATATGAGAGATGATTCATTTTTTTGCGGCAGCTATATGCATGTGTACCTTATGTGATGAAATGTTCTTATGTGATGTTTATGATATGGATGCAAATATGTATATGATGCAATGCAATATATTTTTTTTTTTTGTTCTTTTATGTTGTATATGTGATGCAAATGAATATGATAATGCAAATGATTATTTACTTAATGAGAATGTGAGATGTGCTAACATGTGTATGCAAGATGTGATGCAATTGTGATATCTATATGTATGTATGAAATGCTTATATGTGGTGATGTAGGTGCAACTATATGAAATGCAAATGTTTTTTGGTGTGTCATTATACTCAGTCATGTGATAGCGGGCTACACGGACTCGAGAAGGACGATGGAAGTCAATCAAGAAAGGGGGATGAAAGACAGAAGATATGAACGTGAAAGAGCTTCTTGTGCGTTATCATCATTGAGCTTTATTATGGCAGAATAGGTTATGACAATCGAGGCATTTGTTCGGCCCAGAAAGTCATTGTACCTGTTTGCATGGAGATAAGACAGTCACAAACAAGGAATGCCCCAGTTCATACTAGACTCACAGTGTCCTCATATCCTTGGACAAGTCATAGCATTACTAAAAGACAATCCACAGACAGCAAATGCAAATAAGTGACGATACCCCATCCTCGCCTTTCTAGTCAAAGACATCCTGGAGATAGAATCTCTAATCAAAGACATCTTGGAAAAGCTAAAAGACATGTCACCGAAAAAGATGAAATCAAAAGAAAACCAAGACTCGACACCAACATCCACTGTAGTCCTCAAGTTTAGTGTCTCTTGTCACTTGTATAAGTCTTATTTTGATTGTGGTCACAATGTTCACTTTCACAAAAAGGATAGATAGCACTGAACCATAATGTTGTCCGAGTCTGTTGAAAGATTTGATTTTGTTGAAGCTCATTGTCGCTGCTGTGTCTCATCTGAAACTGACTGAATCCATGAAACTGATACTTTATTGTGGAGAAGACGAAACTTTATTGCGGATTTGCGATGCAAATGTTGCTTTATTGCGGATTGCGCGCGGATAGACTTGAAGGAAACTGTACTCCTCGAAACATGTGATGTTCTCAGTTCCACACCCATTACTAGACGTAGGAATTGGCCGTAGTCACAGATAGGATCTGATTTATTATGGATGGAAAAGGGAGTGAAAGGGGGAGGGTTATGGATGGCTAACCAATCTTGGGTAGATCAATAACAAGCCATGATGGGAATGGGCAAGTTTATTGTGAGTGAATTGGTCGTGAGTGTGTGTGAAGTGAAAAAATGAAAGAGAATCCTGAAAGAGGGAGGAGCAAAGTCTCTACGCATGGCGCTGGTGACCCATTTTTCACCATGGTACTTGCCCAGGGCGCCACCGAAGTGGTTTTCACCGTTGGACGAAATTATTTTTCTTTACTTTTCTCGATTTTTCAATTTTTTTTGTTGTCACAAGGCGCCTGTTTGCCAGGTTTTCACCAAGTAATGATTTTTTTGTTTTTTTAATTTTTTTTGTATTTTTGCATTAGGATACTCAGAAAGAGCTATGTGTGGAACCGGCGAAGGTGCATGCTGTTGATAGGATCCTCCAAAGATTCCCCTTCTGTAGTTGAGAGCTGATATGCCCCAGATCCATATACTGCTGTGATGATGTAAGGACCAAGCCAGTTGGGTTCAAATTTGCCCTTCTTTTCTCTATCTTGCTGATTCTTGGGGTTCTCTCTGAGGACTAAGTCACCTACCTCAAATGTGCGAGGCTTGACCTTGTGATTGTAACTGCGACTCATTCGTTGTTGGTAAGCCTTGAGATGATTAAAAGCAGTGTGTCGTCGTTCCTCCAGCAGTTCTAGTTCTTGTAAGCGAGAGACCCTGTAGTCTTTATCGTTGATTATGTTTCTCAAGGAGACCCGTAAAGAAGGTAACTCGACCTCAATAGGCAAGATGGCTTCAGCACCGTAGACAAGTGAGTAAGGTGTAGCTCTTGTAGGTGTGCGGACACTGGTACGATAGGCCCAAAGTGCGGGATTGAGTTGGACATGCCAGTTACGGCCAGCGTCGTCGACTGTCTTTTTAAGTATTTTGAGAATTGTTTTGTTAGACGCCTCAGCTTGGCCATTACCTTGGGGGTAATATGGTGTGGAGAAACGATGAGAGATATGGAAGCGCTCACAGAGTTCACGAACATCCTGGTTCTTGAAAGGACGCCCGTTATCGGTAATAATGGAAGTAGGAATCCCGTATCGGCAAATGATGTAGTTCAGGATGAAAGTAGCGATTTGTTTCCCAGTAACTTGTGTGAGAGGCACAGCTTCAATCCACTTTGTAAAATACTCTGTGGCTGTGATAATGAATTTATGTCCATTGGAAGAAGGAGGGTGAATCTTGCCTATGAGATCGAGTCCCCACTGACAAAAGGGCCAAGGAGATGCAAGTGGCTGTAGTTCCTGTGCTGGTGCATGTATGAGGTCTCCATGAATTTGACACTGCTTACACCTCTTGACAAACTGATATGCATCTTTTTCTATAGTAGGCCAGTAGTATCCAGTCCTGATGAGTTTCTTGGCCAAGGTAGGACCACTAGTATGCGGACCACATATCCCTTCGTGCACTTCTCGTAACGCAATCTGAGCTTCGTCACTCTCTAAACATCTAAGGAGGGTGCCATCTAGACCTCGTCGGTATAGGATATCAGCTAGGATAACGTATCGGGAGGATTGGCGGATGAAAGTGCGGCGTTGGTTGTTCGATAAATCGGGAGGTAAGATGTTGTCGCGAAGGTATGTGAATATGGAACCATATAACTGGGATTCAGGACCAACAACACATATCATTTCCGTAGGAGTGATCTCATATGACGGAATCAGCAGGTTGTCAACCAGGAACTCATAACAGGTCTCATTTTGCGGTAGGTCAATGAGTGAAGCAATTGTAGCCATGGCATCAACAGCGCGATTCTGTTCTCTTGGTATCTGCTCAAACTCTATCTTTGCAAAGTGCTGTTTCAGATTATCTACCAGTTGTTTGTAAGGCATTAGCTTTTCATCTTTTGTTTGATAATCATCAATTGTTTGACGGATGACAAGTTGAGAATCGCCAAAAACACGAAGTTCCTGGATCTTCCACTGAACTGCAATTCTTAACCCCGTTGTTAATGCCTCGTATTCCGCTATATTGTTGGTACAAGGAAATGATAAGCGGTATGACTTTGGTATAGAATCGCCTTGGGGAGTTATAAAGAGTATACCCGCTCCTGCCCCATGCTGTGTGTATGAGCCATCAAAGTATAGTTGCCATGGCTTTGCAGGTGATATTGTTAGAATGGACTCATCTGGAAATTCTGACTGTAGAGGAACATCATCTATCATGGGAGCATCTGCCAGTTGATCTGCGATGGCTTGTCCTTTGATTGCTTTTCTGTCCACGTATTCAATGTCGAATTCACTCAAAATCATTACCCACTTGGCCAGTCGCCCAGTAAGTGTAGCTTTGTTGAGCAGATATTTTAGTGGATCAATTCTGGCAATCAGCTTGGTCTTGTGAGTGAGCATATAATGTCGTAATTTTTGTGAAGCGAAGACCACAGCGAGACATGCACGCTCAATTGGTGTGTAGTTTAGCTCATATCCCACCAATGTGCGACTGATATAGTAGACTGCTTTTTCCTTGCCGTCAGATATTTGCTGTGCTAGTAGTGCCCCCAGTGCTGTTGGAGTAGCTGATATGTAAAGTAGCAATGGTTGATCCGGAATTGGTGGCATCAAAACTGGCGAGTTCAAAAGATAGTCTTTAAGTGCCTGAAAAGCCTGTTGACAGTTCTCATCCCATTTGAACTTAATGTTTTTGTGTAGTAGGTGCTGGAAAGGATTGCACTTATCTGCAAGTTATGCTATGAATCTTCGTATGGACTGGAGTCTCCCTTGTAAAGACCGAAGTTGACTGATATTCTTGGGTAGCGGCATGTCCAAGATAGCCTTGACTTTTGCTGGATCCGCTTCTATTCCTCTTTTAGACACAATGAATCCTAGGAGCTTCCCGGAGGTTACTCCAAAGACACATTTCTTTGGATTTAATCTTACCTTGTATTTTTCCAGCCTATCAAAAGCAACTGAAAGTATGTCCAAGTGTGTATTTCTGTCTATTGATTTAACCAAAAGGTCGTCGACATAATCTTCCACCTTTACATGCATGAGATCATGGAAGATAGTAGTCATGGCTCGTTGATACGTGGCACCTGCATTTTTCAGCCCAAAGGGCATGACATTCCAGCAGAAGGTTCCCCATGGACAAGTGAATGATGTTTTATGTTGATCTTCAGGTGCAATCCTGATCTGATTATATCCAGAGAATCCGTCCATTAAAGATAACATCTCATGGCCTGCTGTGAGATCAACAATTAAATCAATGTTTGGTAATGGGAAATCGTCCTTCGGACAAGCCTTGTTGATATCCTTGAAGTCTGTACATATTCGGATACTGCGATCTGGTTTGCTAACAGGTACTAAGTTGGAAATCCATTCGGGATAATCAATTGGGCGTATGAATCCGACATCTAGTAATTTCTCCAACTCTGCCTTGACTAGCAATGCCACCTGTGGATGCATTTTCCTCAATTTCTGTTTTACTGGTTTTGCCCCCGGTTTGACTGTTAAATGATGCATTACTAAGTCGGGGTCTAGTCTAGGCATATCAGCATAAGACCATGCGAAGTTGACTTGTCGTTCCTTAAAGAAGCTTATGAACCTTGCTTTCTCGGCCTCTGTCAATGATTGAGCCAAAAATATGTTGTGTGGAACCTCTGCTGTACCAATGTTTGTCTTTATAGTCTCCTCTACCAACATGGATGATTTTTCCTCGTATGATGCTGGGAGAATGTCAAGCCTTCCATCTTCGGGCGCCTCAGAGAGGTTTTCACCCTCAGATACATCCTTTCTTTTTACTTTTTTAGAGTCAGAGAGCGCCACAGTGTGGTTTTCGCCATAAGACCCTTGTTTTGTCTTTATTTTCACATTTTTGCGACTAGAAGGCCCGACACCCTCACCAAAGTATGCCATGTTATTTAGCTCTATGGCGTATCCTACTTTATGGTCTCCAAGAGGAAGATCATCGCGAATGCCAAGATAATCAACAATAGCTTCGTCATTTTGAAATGTATCAATCTGTGGTGGTCCATCCTGATCCCAGTCAATGAGTTGGGGGTGAACGAGGGGAAGATCTTTAGTGTTTTTAGAGTCCGCAAGGCTAATAGTGAAGATGTGGTTATATTCAGGTATGTCAAGGTAGTCATCGAGGTCGTCAATGGCACTCTCCTCATCAGTGTCGATCGTGAGTGAGTCCAAATTATCATCACTAGTAGCACCCTCAGGGACAGGTGTCCTCATCCTATGTGATCCTGACCTAGGGCCTTGAAACGAAGCTTGTGCGGGATCCTTATAGGTCGGTTCTTGACCAACTCTGAATTTCTTGTAAAACTCCTCCTCCTCTGTAGGTTCATCTGGCTCTCTAAATGTCTCATTGAGTTCATAGTCACTGGAGGATTTGTCTGAACCCCATTCCCACTCATTGGAGTCTGTGGAATAATTATCCTCTTGCTGAACTTCAGCCACTTTGACTCGCCATATCTGTTTTGTTCTCTTGTTTTGAATCTTGGGATTTAGAAAACCAAGCCCCTTAGAGCGTTCCCTTCTTGTAGTTAGCTCAGGTTGTAGAGGCTCCATGACACCTTCTTTGCGTAGTCCGAGAGGACTTTTTCCATCATACCCGAATCTCTGCAGAATTTTGAAACCTTTACCATAGTTTTCACAGGGTATTATAATTTGATCATGTGTATCATCTTCAGCGTCCTTATATAGCATTTTATATAAACTTTCTTCCTCTAGTTCGCCCCATTTTTGAAAGACGGTAGGATCCCATTTGAGGAGCATGATGGAGATTTGCTTATTAGGATGTGGTCTCCCATATTCCTTGGGGGAGTTCATGACTTGTCGTAAGAACATTGTTTGATTCAGAGTGTATTCTCCCATGCCTTTGTCTTGAAACTTGGCTCTAAGTTCACCTTGTTTGGATGTCGAGGGCTTTAATGACTCAGGATCAATATATGCTGAAGAAGGAGTAGCCTCACGATTGCTGGGAATGATAATCTCAGTATGTGATCTCAAGTTATTGCAATATATGAATGGATTTGGATCACCATTGACCGTTACCTCGACTCCATTATGAGGAAATTTTATGCACTGATGGTACGTTGATGGGACTGCTCTCATTTCATGAATCCACGGACGTCCTAGCAATATGTTATATGTGAGGTCTAGATCCAGGACTTGACAAATCACGTCCTTTGTGACTGGCCCTATTCTTAGTGGTAAGATGACTGTGCCCTTGGACGAACGCTCTTCATCATCATAAGCCTTAATAGTGATTTGGTTTGTAGCATTCACAGCTTTGTCAGAATATCCCAATTGTCTGATGGTGCTCAATGTACAAATATTAAGACCTGCTCCTCCATCTATCAGGACTCGTTTTATTCGGTGTTTATGTATGAAGGCTTCAATATGTAGAGGTGCATTATGAGGCTGACTTATGGAGGCGTCATCGGCTTCTGTGAATGTGAGGGAGTGTGGAACGGATAGGTATCCCACCATGGCTTGAAACTGATCCACGTTCAGATCAGTAGGGACAACAGTATCTCTCAAGGTTTTGTCAAGGACAGCTTTATGTGCAGGAGATATACGTAAGAGCTCAAGAATAGAGATGAGTGCGGGTGTTTTCCCTAATTGCTCTACAAGATCGTACTCAGGCTTAGTTGATGAAAGATTGGTATTCTTAGTAGAGGTACCTGGCAATGTGATCTTACCTCGACGGGTTGTAACATGACATTCAGAGGTAGATGTGGACGAAGATCCCACACCTTTTAGGACAATTTTAGGTCGCTGAGGAGGATTCTCAGGATTTTTATTTTTGATAGTAATGGTAGAAATATGATTGTCCATTGAGATGTGATTAATAGTGGAATCATAATTGTAAGATGTTCTGGTGTAATTGGCTTGATCATCTGTGACTTTGCCTTTTCCCTTGTCATGTTTTGGGAATGGTTCCTTAAACACCTCATGCTCTTGGTTAGATGAATGTCCCTCAATCTCAATATCTCCTCTGTCAATGAGATCTTGTACAATGTTTTTCAATCGATGGCAATTACTTGTCTTGTGACCCTTGCTCTTATGAAATTCGCAAAACTCATCATCATTCCACCAATTTGGTTTTACCTTTGGTTCATATGGAGGAAAATCTGGGACTGTGATCACCTTGTTTGCTACAAGCTTTTTGAATACTGATTCAAGTGGTTCTCCCAATGGAGTGTACTTCCTTCGTGGTTTAGCAGCCGTTTGATTGTTCACTTGATTGTTGGTAGAATTTGATCCAGAAAAGATGAACTTTGGTCTCACTGTGTTGGCATCAACAACACCATCATTAACTGTGTTCTTGTTCTTGTTCCAAAACTTTGGTTTGTCCTTTCCCTTAAAGTCCTCTTTGTTTTCTTTGAATAGTTTGATAACTCCTTGTTCAATCAAGACCTTTTCTGTTGCTAGGCCCTTTTCAATGACATCCTTAAATGTAGACAAACAAGCTTTTCTGAGATCATAACCAATAGCCTTGTTAACATTTTGTGTGAACATTTCCACCATTTGTTTTTGCGGGATTTCACAAGAGCATCTGCTAGCTAAGTTTCTCCATCTTTGTAAAAATGACGCAAAAGATTCTCCTTCTTTTTGTTTCGTATTGCACAAGGTAGTAACTGAGACATCTGTTTCAATGTTGTAAGAGAAATGTTGAATGAATGCCTCTGCCAAGTCGCCCCATGACTTAATACCAGGAGGTAATTGAGAAAACCATTCCATCGCTTGATCTCCTAAGCTCTGTGGGAATAACCTCATCAAGTATGTTTCTTCTGCCGCTACCTCAATGCAAGCTGTGAAGAATTGTCTTATGTGTGCCTTGGGGTCTCCTCTCCCTCTATATTTGTCAAATTTCGGTGTTGCAAAGTGCGGAGGAAACGGAGGCATTGGAATGCTCTTATCAAATGGATAAGGGCATATATCTCTCATAGTATATGTGGGTTTTGATGTGCCCATGTCTTCCACTTTCTTTTGTAGATCTCTAATTTGTTGCTCCAAATTATTTTTGGGAGGAGATGGATTTCTTGTAGCATATCCCATGTTTGAAACACCCATTTGAGGAGGAGCTTGTTGCATATATGGATGATACTGATCGTAGACATGTCCATATGGAGGTCTATATTGTTGTGACATGTATGGAGCACTTGGCATAATTTCTTGTTGAGGGACCCCATATCTGTTTTGTGTATATAAACCATATTCAATGGGCCTTTCATTTTCCATTATGTTGCCCCCAATTTTGGCATGAGGTCTTCTTGTGTCAAAATTTTGAGGAAGTCCTTGAGTATCCATTTGTCTTGGTTGACCCATATCTTGAGCATGTGTTTGAACATAAGGCCTCCATGATGGTCTTTGAGTGTAAGTATCATGCATTTGAGCTTGTGTATGTGGGATTGCTGGTTTCTGAAGCAAAACTGATGGTGACTCCGGCATCATATTATTGGGTCCTCCACTATTTGGTTGAGTTTGTTGTGAAGGTCTACTTTCCATAAGTTGAGATAAGTCAAAATCATGTGGTATTTTAGCTCCACTTTGTGCCATCATGTTTAGAAAGTATTGACGATCTCTCCTCATTATCGCTTCAACCAATCTATTGAATTGAGGATCCATTATAGATTCTTGTATGTCTGCTGATAGTATTGAAGAATTGTCAACATTGTCATTGTGTGTAGCGTTGTGTATAGCGTTTGCGCTTTCCATATTTGGATTGTGTCTATAAACATTCATGTCTGGTAATGTAGTGTGCTCAGGATTGTAGAAGACATCATTGTCATACTCATAAGAACTCATGTTTACGGACCCTTGAGCTTCTTTAGCTTTTCTCCTAGATTTTTGAAGACGGGTTTCAACCATGAACTAGGTGTTTAGCAATATGTGAGAGTCTTAGACGAAAATGACAAGAGTATGTAAGACCAAGAGTTGTATGGAGTGTAAATGAATCTGAAGTTTACTTGCAATGTCCAAAGTGTAAGACCAAGTATGTACGTAGTAGAGTAGGTGTGACTTCCAAAGAGAGGATAGTTTCTCTTGATGAGGTAAGCTGACCTTGACTCTAAGTAAGAGCAAATGAGACCCAAAGGTAAGAAACCTTGATGAGGGACCACTTAACAAAGTGTTGTTGTATGTAGTGTGTTGACAAAGTATAGTGAGGACAAGCAAGTGACCTTTTGACTCAAGTTTAGACAAGTATGAATGTAAAATGAGGTATGAAGCAATGATGGACTATGTAAGACCTTAGAACAGGCTGAATGCTAGATGAAATCTGAAGAGACAACCTAGGAAGCTCAAGTATGCCGAAACTGATTTTCTTTGTTTGCTTGACTGTTAAACTTTTTTCAAATCCTGACACAGACGCCTCTGTATACTTCACAGACGCGGTTTTAAGACACAGACACTATTCTGTTTGACACAAACATGATTCTGAGATTTCCTGTTGATGTTTGCTGGGACTGTAACAGTTTTTTTTGCAATTGTGGACACAGACGTGCCTGTATAATTCACAGATGCGATTTCCAGACACAGACGTGTCTCTGTTCGACACAGACGCTGATAAAAACATAGATGCTATTCTGTACTTCACAGACGCGTTTATTAGACACAGACGCGGTTTTAACAGACACAGACGCGTTTCTGTAACCTTAGTGCAATCTTTCCTATCTGTGAATTTGTTTTGCTGTGACCAAATCTGATTTTTCGACTGTTTTTCGTGACAAGAGGACACAGTATTGATGACCCAATGTTTGCAGACTGTTTAGACTCCAAAAAGTGTGTTGTTTGATGTAAAAAGTTTTTGCATACACTTGAAGACACAAAAGACACAATGTTTTGCTGTTTTGTCTTGATTGTTTGAATGTTTATCATAAGTCAAGCACAATTCTTATGGCTGGCCAGGACAATAATTGTTGATCCCACATGGGGTTTTACCCCCGAGGCTACGCTATTCAGAGCGGATACTTAGATGCTTGACCTCACTGGCTCCACCCTCGGCACTCACTTCTCGGGTCAGCCAAGCATCAGTCCCCATGAAAACTCCCCATGGCGAACTTTGTATCTCTACTAAGAACCGTATGTGTGTGGGCCGCTACCAGAGGTCCGACCTCCTGCCTCAACAACTAGAAGGATTTGGGCATCTAAAACAATGAGGTGCTAGTAAGGGCATCCGCTCGTGTGGCCATACATGCGGCACTTTCAGCTCTGTAAATACAGAAGGCTCCCAGCCGGTAGGGGTTACGCCCTACAAATGATCAAATAAATTTGATCAAACGGGTTTATGGGGAGACATAGTGTCGGTATGAACTAATCAGCACATGTTATTCATAGTTTTCACCATGAATACATTTGATTATAGTGGCTTGGAAGAAGATGGCTTTTCTTTTGCTACCACTTGGGTCGTTCTCTTCTCACTAGTAGTCCTAATGACCACACGGGAAGACAGGCCCTCTAAAGAATAAACAAAAAGAGCCTATTGCTCAAGACACAAAAGACAATGGTTCAATTTTAGTGCACCAATTGAAGTGTTTGCTAAGCTATGAAGACAAGGCACACAAATAAAATTACAAAACCCTAGCTAAGGCCCTGCAACAAAATTGTTAGTAGTTTGGGTTGTTTCAAGTGATAACCCCTTCCTGCAAGCACACAAGTTAGGTAAATTTTAAGAAAACCCAAAAAGACTTTGTGAAAAGGGGCCTTCAACAAAACGTATTTGCCTCCAAAGCAAGCTACACAAACCAGGTTAGCTAGATCTGCAAAGGTTAGCCGAAAATAAACCAGATCTGAAACCCTAAGTACAAAAATCCGAAAAGCCGAATCGAAAAACTTGAAAAATTTGCAAAACAGAATGCACAGACGCTGTTATACCAGACACAGACGCGTCTGTCCGACACAGACGCGGTTCTGTTATTCACAGACGCGGTCTCAGAACACAGACGCCTCTTTATTCTGCAGACGCGATCAGATGGTTCACAGACGCGATTCGGGATCACAGACGCGACTTTCGGAAACCTGCAAAAATAGAAAATGACAGAAACACAGACGCGATCCAAGATATCACAGACGCCTCTGAAATACAAAAACGCGATCCGAACACTCGCAGACGCGGAAAAAACCTAAAATGTCGTCGAAATCGTCCGATCTGCAACTTCAAAAATGCAAAATCTGCAACAAAAATGTTAAATGCAAAGGGACAAGAGTCCCACCGGGCGTGCCAAAATGTATATGGTGAAAATGGATAGCAATAAACAACAATATTGAAAGACTAAAATGGATTCAACCACCAAACCCTAGCCTAACAATGAACAAAGATCCACCATAACATATGAAGATAACCTAAGACAATGCAAAATAACTCAAAAATCACAAAGATTATACCATCACATGTCCACTAGGGTTTTGATCTCCATTCTTCCTATCTCCATTGATCTTGTTTGATATGCTTGCTCTCAGATTTTTGTATGCACAAGAGCTCAACAAAGAACGGAATGTGGTTGCAAGTAGAATTGTAGTGTAGTCAATTGATCCAGTAGTTAGGGTTTGGTAATGAAGAAAGCATCTCCTTAAATAGAAGACACAATAGAAAATGGAGGGTTAAGATTGAGAGGTGTAAAAAGGAGGTCGGCTAGGATTAGAGGGTAGGTATAAGAAATACCAAAATAATGAAAGGGGTAGGTAGTGTAGGAAATAAGAGATGAATGACATGTGTCATGTGTAGAAAAAGATAATGAATTAATTAAATAAATAAAGATTTATTTAATTAATAGAAGAAGTAGGGCAATTAAATAAATAAAATATTTATTTAATATAGGAAAGGGATAATTTAAATAAATAAATGTATTTATTTAAATGAGAAATAAGGCTAGAAGAGGATAAATGAATTAATTAAATAAATAAAGATTTATTTAATTAATAGAAGAATTAGGCTTAGATAATTAAATAAATAAAATATTTATTTAATTAGACATGACAATTTTGGGTGTCTACAGAAAGAAACACCATTTATGAAGAGAGGATGTGATTCTGCATGGAATGATGTGAATTTGCTAGAGAATGGCATCCCTACCCTGGAGTCATCCAAAAGCTCACATATCATGGGCAAATTTCAAATGACAAAGACTACCAACCCTTCAACCACGACGAGACTAAAAAAGGTAGAGAGGAAGGGAAGGAGGTGACTGCAACTAACTTGACATACATGTATGTAAGAAATGTGGAAGATAGAGGAAAGAAAATAATGCAGAAATCATAGCTATGGATGAGGGTTAATTCAAAGAGGGAAAGGGATTCACACTCTACTTGAGAAAATGAGAAAAGAGTGTGTGGGAGAGAAAGAGAGACGATGGCCTAGAGGGGATGGAAAGGTAGGGCAGAGGTTGGAAAAGGGTGTGGGAAGCAAGCCTAACGTCCGTCTGCCGCATTTGCTTGACAATTTATAAAGCATTTTCAAGGAAGCCATTTTGTGCACATCTTGAAATCATGGTAGCTGTGAGACCACATTTTCCTTAGGCATTTTGTTATGTAGGTATAGGGTTGTTGCAATAGCAACAACCCCAAAGCTCCCAAGTTGGTGCAGGTAAGGAGGATGCAAGCTAAAGGTCGTGGAATCGGGCTTTACTTCTGCCAATTGTGTTTGCTTGAAAGTTTCTAATGCCTTATCAACAAATTCATTTTGTGCATATCGTGCAAACCTTGGAACCTTTAGACCACATTTTTGTGAAGGAGAATGTCTCAAATTTGATCTCCAAACATGGAAATAACTCATCACAGATACAAAGGAGAGGGTGTGTAGTAGAATAAATTATGAATATCCATTAAGTCATTGAATGGGGTAAAGATATTGTAGATCCGAGATGATGAAGGTGATTATTGGAAGGAAAACTAAGTAAAATGCAAAGGGGAAAGAATAGAGCACAAGAGGGATTAGAGAGAGTATAAAAAAAGAGAGAATAAAACCACGAATAAGAGAGTTTAATGGTGGATTTAGGGAAAGGGGCTTTGATATGTCCAAGAAAATGTAGATTCTATATTCTTGAAGATTCCAGCGAGGAACTAATTGAGTAGATTTCTATGTTGCTTCAAAAGTGTTTTCTTCTAGAGATGAGTACCCTCATTCCCCCTTGTTTTCCTAAGATAGTATTTAATTTTAAATTATTTGCTTGTGCAACCAAGAGGGGTGGATTTATTGAATTGGGTTTGTCTAAATGATGCATTATATAATTTTCCTATGTACAAACTACATTCCTTATGACATTTTATCAATTGTCTAAATTCCTTGTCTAAGCATAGAAATTGCTTCTAAGAGAACATTGAGAATAAGTATTTGTTGAAATATGTAGCTTATCAAATTATTGATCTTGAAATGTGTGATTTAAAGCATCTTGCTCAATAAGGCAAATATACATATACTTTGTTCATTCCATATTTATTTGAGATGGTAAAAGAATGTCACTATCATGTCTAAGATCATATGTACTACCATACGATAGAATTTCTAACTTTCTAGAACATCTTAGGGTAAAATTCATAGTATAACAAGTAGATTGGCATAGGAAGGCCTTGTCTTAAGGCAAGTCTGTTAACCTCTATTTTTTTAGAACTGGTATGGTTTTGTGACTATTAACATCATTAAAGTTATTGGGAGTATCAAGCATATGTATATTTAGTGGATACATTGATTCCATTACCTTGAGTATGACTTAGGTGTCTATCAGGGTTAAGCAAGTTAATAATAACAATTGCATACCTTCTTTTAGTTGGATAAGTACTATAGTTTACGTAGTGTAATTATGTTAAAGAAAATAATTATATTGATTGTTACAATGGTATAGGAAATGAAGTCCTATTTAATATGTCCACGGATAATATTAGTGGACGAGTTTTAAATGCGAATTTCCTATATTTTGTATTTATACCAAGTTCACGTTATGACAAGGTGAGTAATTGTAATTACAAGAAGCTTTTAATTATAAGTGCTAAATGCAAAATTATCTATTTTGAGAACAAAGCTACAATGATAATAATGACCCACATAATAAGGAAATGAAACCAAAATATTAAGAATATTATTGCTACAAATAATAGGGAGTATATCTCTCTATATGAATAAAGGATGAGCATAATTTTGCCAATTGTCTCAAGTATAACTTGAACATTTATCACATTTCATGCTAGTTGTTGATAACTCAATGATGAACAGATAGTACCAAACCGATACTGAGAAGGTGGCGGGGGGGGGGGGGGGTGAATCAGTATAGACAAAAACACAATCTTAAATTGGTTTGTCAGCAGACACTGTGTATTGACAGACAAATAGTAACACCGGTCTTTAAACAGAGTACAACCGGCAAAACCTAGAATAACTGAGACAAGCATAAACTGGTTGACACTTATCTTCTCATACAATCTAACACTTCATTTCCATTTCACCCTAGTGCATAAACAAGTAATCTACCATCAAAGATATACATATAACAGCTAGATCAACATGATTCACCGCTTGACAGAAAACAACATAGCATCACATGAAGAAGACATCACATATGACACACATATTTTTCACATGGAAACTCAACTGGGAAAAACCACGATGGGGATGAATACCCACAAGCTTGTTTTTGAACTCTTTAGAAGTCCGCTCTGTTAGGAGCCTTGTCCGGTTAGAGACTGATACAATAGGTTCTGTTAGGAACCATGTTGGCAATATTGCATTATAACAGACAATGAAAGATTGTTGGCATTTCAATAAGGATATTGAGAAGGTTGTTGATGATTATGGGCATAACTGATTAAAGATGTTTTACTATCTTGATGCTATTATTTTGTCATTGATGTCAAAAAATTGATTTTCTAATTCAGTATGATGTTGCCATATCTTGAGAAGTATGATTTGAAGATTATAAAGAAGTCGGTAAAAGACACAGGAAAGAATATGATGAATAAGGGGATAAGTTATTCAATGGGCAACTACTACCGAGTTAGACAATGATGAGATCATGATGTTTTAGATTGTTTTAACATCATACATATGTTGTAAAATGTAAAGGTTAATACTATACTATGTTATCAGGCAAAGAACCTAGTCGGTAAACCCTAAGGAACCTAGTCGGTAAACCCTAAGGTTATCACTATCGGTTAATGAAGGTGGAATGTCTACCGAGTGAAGTTTAGTATTCACCGAGTTGTAACCGAGCTATAACATAATGCATTAAATGTTTACATGTGATATTTAATTAAAAAAGTTGATGAGCTGGAGCGGATCAATGATTGGTAAGCCGCGTATGAAGATTGTTAAAGAATCTATGGTAAAGTAAGATCGGCAAGAAGATCTACAGCTCAAATTGAACCACATTACCCTAACACAAGTTCCAAGGCAGGGTAAAACATTTTCAGATCAAAGGATACATTGAACCTAGACAAGATTGAAGATCTGATGGCTATGATTGATCATGGGAAATGTGATCAAGGAGATTAAGCGGTTAGAAGATTGTTTATAAATAGGAAACTGTTGATAAACAATGCATGCGGGCAAGTGTATGCACAAGGATGCTACATAGTGATTACCGAGCACAGAAGCTTGAAGACCTGTTTTGATAACAGAGTATAGAGCCCAGCAGAGGACAAGATAAGTCCTATGAATTGATTGTATTGAACAAATAGGAATCTACTTTAGCATTTTTAGATGTGAAGTTGCAGACATATCTTTATTACTATTATTTTGAGAAGTAGCAGAAAATCTCTTAACCGAGTGGACTTAACAGTCTTATTTGTAAAATCCTCTAGCAAGGTGACATTCTTATTGAGTGTTTGAAATCCTTTAACAAGGTCACTTCTAACAAAGTGAAGATCCTAACAGATCTGAGGGAAATCCCTTAACCGGGTCACATCTAGCAATGTGTTTGTAATCTTTAACAGGATTTGCTTTTAACCGAGCATACTCTAGAAGAGTATATTTCTTAGTGGGTTGGAAATCCCACAGTGGTTTTTCCCTATTTGGGTTTCCATGTTAAATCTGGTGTTATGAGGTTTATATTGTTCATATGCCTTTGAGTTTGCATGTTTGACAGTTTTTGGTTATATGACTGATATATATGTTACCGAGGTTGAATCTGATGTTTTTATGGATGATTAAGTTTGTATGATTCACCCCCCCCCCCTCTCATCTTGTTGGCTATTGGATCTGTACTTATATTAAGTATCAGAACTATCAAACTGATCCTGTTAGGGATCACCCGGTTAAGGGATGGCTAGAATACCCGGTTAAGGGTTAAACCCTGTTAAAGGTTAGCTTGTTAGAGGATTTCAAGAACTTAATGGTTTTGAGTCACCATGTTAAAGGATTTACAACAAGCCGGTTAAAGCTACCCTATTAAGGGATTTTCCACTTGTTGAGGTGGTTAGAGATCAACAGGTATTACAATGATCTGGTAACAACACTCAATGCCAATGCAGATCCGCTTTAGCTCCTCTTCACCTTCTGCACTTACACTCTGCAGGTATCACTTCTCTCCTATGGTCTGGCAAGAATCACGTATCTCTTCTCTTGGATACACACACACAACTTTTGCCAATAACCTCAGAAAGAAACACATCATCGACCTTATAGGAAAACAGATAGGTCGGTAGCATAAACCCTAAACCCTAAACCTGTTAGGTTAAGGAATTCAAACGGTTCAATCCTAGCCATTGAGCAAACTGCATTAAATGCAATAGTCTTGATCCAATCTCAGGACATTGTCTATCGTTCGTTTTCCACCGATTTCATGGCGGTTGATAACCCATCACATGTTATCACTGTTTACAGACTTCACACATTCCCGAGGTAGATAGGAACAATCTCCTTCATGCACAATCCTTCACGCACACAAGGCTTACGTGGTAGCACGATCTATTCTTCGTTACCATGCTAACTCATCACACAAAGTCATCGGTTGAGCCACACAGGCTTGAAGCACTTCAACCAGAAACCCTGAAGTTGAGACTACCAACCGGTAGTCATACAACGCTTCCATGTGCCGGTTCCCATAACCATATGCTGGTTCACCTTGAACAAACATACCGCTTCACTTTGGCACAAATCCGGTTCACAATGTTATACCGGTTCTCTTCTCTTCATCATATTGACATCAATGACAACACACAATGTCATTATGTCCTCATACCACCTCACGTAATGCCAACAGTTGTAAGTGACATGTCTTTTGAGGTTCAAAGGGATTTTTTGTGGCTTTATTAGGAAAATGTCATTATGATACTTGATGTCGTTGAACCATATTGAAGTAGGAGCTCACTCGAAGCCTTGTCAAAGTTTTTGCATTAATCTTGCATTATATAAATATTATGACTACATGAGGTTTGTTGGCCTCATGGGAACTATTGGATGATGGTATGATTGTCTAGGAATCATGGCAAAGGAAAGGATACACCTTTGTTTTAAGACCTATGGCATTTTAGATACTTGTGATATTGAAAATATTATATGTAGTGTTATATTGAAAACATATCGAGTTGCGTATAATCATGGACCATTCATAAATTCTATTGAAGTGGCAATAGGTGTAATAAGTTCCTTTAATGTCATTTTGCCCTCTTGGCTTAATATAATGATAAGATATGCAATATAATTATAGAATGGTATTTGAGCATTAGGGTAATGAATTCTATGTGTCTACAAGATACCTATTAATCCCTTGAGTATAAGAACATTCATATTGAATCTATTATGTGAATTTTAAATGGAAGTGTTTTCCAATGTGTTTATGTAAACTGAGGTAATTTTCATGTTGAGTAATAAGCTTAGCCCTATGTGATAAGGAAAACCTTGGGATGTTCAAGTTGGTTTATGAATAATAATGCGAGGACTTTGAATCAAAACCTCAATATTTTAAAAGGGAAAGTGGTATAGTACCAGTTACAAAATTATGAACGGTTTATGATTATATAACTATTGGTAGGTGTTATTAATGGAAGGGAAATGTTAATGAAAATTTAATTATGGGGGTCTTGTGCATAGGCATCCTCAAAAGAAACCTTGTAAGGAGAACTACGTGTGACTTTGATCTGTTTGGAAGTGGGAAAGGTGGGAAATCCTTGGGTGAAGGATGCCCTTTTGTCCTCAAGTCAATAGGGGGAGGATCTAGGGGAGAATAAATCCAAAGTTATGGGGTTGATCTCATCCTTGAAAGAAACCTTGTAAGGAGAACTATGTGTGACTTTGACCCGTTTGGAAGCAGGAAGGGTGGGCAGTCCTTGGGTGAAGGATGACCTTTTGTCCTCAAGTCAATAGGGGGAGGATCTAGGGGGAATAAATCCAAAGTTATGGGGTTGATCCTAATTGGTTTGATCTTCTCTCTTCACTATGATTCAAATGAGGTCAAAGTGGGTATTAGATGGTTATGAAAGAGAGATACAAAAACCTTATAAGTGGCATTGATACATGATGTGTTTTGAATAGCAAGTTGAATGAAGTGAAGAGATTGATTACCTTATAATTAGTTGGTTAATCTTTTGAGTAGAAGACATCTTATATTGGATACAAGTCATCTTATGTGCTTGTTAATTTTAGTCTCAAAACTTTAATACTTTCTATGTATACTCCTAGATCAATCCATTATGATCTACTTGTTTTGAATTTGGAAACCCTCTTCCAGTTATAGTGCTAAGCTATGTACATGCGCCAACATTTATGACTAGGGATGGAGTTAGGACCCTACAAGTGCATAGGTAGAGGATTGTATTCCTCTAGCAAATAGACTAGTCCTCTCTATTCGAGTTGATCACTGATGGATAAATCCTATGACCCACATAAGATAAGCTTATCCACTTGAGATTGACAGTAGTCAAGGAGTGTTCAATGTTGGTAGACTGTCAACTGTACCACCTAGTTAGTGGATGAATATTGTCAATTGCATGCAGGCGCGAGATACCTTGCATTGATCTTAGAGTATTGGATAAATTCCGCCAGGAGCATGTTGGTCAAGGGGCTAGTTGCATTACGACAATGGATATATCCTAGTTTCTTATCCCTTTGATGGACTGCAAGGAAGAGAATTTCTAATGAAGAATAGTTAGCAAACAATTGGAATAATCTCAGCATAATATTGTGTTTATCTTGACTTGGAAATGCTATTCTTGACCATGTAGGTATGGGGATGAACACTCAGTCTAATATGGGAACATCAAATCCTATTCTCACTTTCTTGTTCGTATATAAGACTAGGAAAAAGAATGTGACCCATGGTGTAGTGCGTAGTGCACTTAATTTCCTTTTATCTGGGATGCATTAATGGCAAGTGATAGTTAGCCATTATGGATATGTTTTTCTCTCACTATGTATATGCTAGTCACTATCTGTGTGACGTATGCTAGAGAAATTCATTGTGTATATGTGATGTATGTTAGAGCTAGTCATTGTATGTGTGATATGTAGGAGCAAGTCACCATGTGTTTATGAGATGTTTACTCGAGTCACTCTCTAAGAAATTGGGAATAATTGAAGGATATGGCCTGGGTGTGATTGTGTATACTTATACACTACCTAATGGATAGTGGTTATCTTCTATTGAAATGGACTAAGTTAATTGATTGCATGAGATTAATAATCAAGGTTTAAAGAGAGATCAAGGATCTCATACAAGAGGAGAGAATCCCCCAAACACTCTAGGTGAACTATGAAGCCTCTGAATTCCCTTGAAGGGATACTTAGGCAATGTCATTAGGAATGAACTATCGAGGCATACGTCTAGGTTTACAGAAGACCTTGACCTCAAGAGCTTACCACCTTTGGCAGTACGCATAAATGGTGGAATTAAGTTGTCACCACTATAGAGATTGAAGAAATTATAAAGTTGACACGTCTATGTTAGGAATAGAAGCTTAGTCAATTGAGTTGGTACATATTAAAAAAATAGTGTTCGAGGGCTAGATACTACATAGGTATCAGAGCAACTGGTTTCAAACACCAGAGACCTATGAAGACCACTTGACTTTGGAATAAAGGTTATAGTCTTGCACTATTGACTGATCATAACTAAGTCAAAGTCTTCTTACAAATGTATTTGCTTGGAATCGAATAAATGGACTTTAATCTTGTGAAAATGATTGGTTAGTCCTAATTAAGACAACCTAAGGGGGTGTGAAAGGGAATTTTGATATATGAATCGTAAATGAATATCAAAGTGTGCAGTGGAAAGTTTTGGTATTTAATTATTATTATTTTGATAACCCAATTGTTATAAGTGGTTTGAAACCTTGTTATGTGTGGTAACTATCATGGTATATGTAAAATATGAAGAATTTTTGTCATGATATAAGCATGAATTTCTATTCCCATTTAATGGATTAGTATGTGTTAAAGATAGATTTGGTAGAATCCTTGATGGGTAGCTTGTAACTACCTTAATACTTGATGACATAATTGTAAGGTTGTACTAGCAATAAGAAATGTTTATCGATACTGATAAAGTGTCTAGAAGGAATGATAGATGGGTAAAAACTATTATGCATCCACTACCTTCATTGCCATTGTAGTGGCTTATGAGGAGTTTTGAAATGAGGTTGCCTTGCAATTGGCACAATATAAAGCCATATGAATAATACCTTACAAAGAACACACACACACTTGTAATTGTATGCTTCAATTATTAAATAAACTCTCTTAACTCGAAATTTCATTACTATTTGGACCCCTTGGGGAAATGTATGATATTTTTTTATAATTCATACTTGGTACCTTGCAAGAATCAACCTACAAATATGTGTAGCCAATGGTATAATATTGACTTTTCTTAAAAAAATTAACCCATAATTTGAAAATGGAGGATGGGATTGAGAGAAAAGGCTTTCTAGAGAGTAAATTTTAGAATGCTTCCTATAAAATCTTGTACAATTGTTTCAAATTGGTCAAATTAAAGGAAACAAAACCACTTCAAATAGCAAGGTTAAGGGATTCAAAAGCAATTAACATGCTAGTAACCCAAATTTTGAATAAATTAATGAAAGAAACCTTCTAAAAGTCAAGGATGACTTATTTTAAGGAAGGAAAGATGTCACATCCCCACGTCATCCTCCTACACTGTGGATGGCCATGTAGAAAAATATATAATAAATAAATAATATTTAATTCTTTCAAGATGAGAAAAAGGAGTACTAAACATAAAAATGATTGAATGAATGAATGACTTTTAATGACGTCCACGAGACCCAATGGCCTAAGAGATCCACAAGTTTTAATTATCCCAGTTTCAGATTCTTTTCGATGCTAGATCTTCTCTTGCGAATCTTGATTGTGCACTATAAAAAATAAATGAGAAGCATGGGTGCCTACATGAAAACAAGTGATAGGAAAATAACTCCATTAATGAAGAGAGGATGTGATTCTACATAGAATGATGTGCATTTAGTAGGGCATGACATCCCTGCCTTAGAGCCATCCAAAAACTCACAAGTCTATGGTAATATTTTAGTAAGCAAAGACTGTCAACCCTTCATGCATGATGAGATGAAAAGTCATAGAGAAGAAGGATAGGAGGTGATTGCAACTAACTTGTTAAAAAATGTGGAAGATAGAGGAAGGGAAAGAATGTACAAATCGTAGCTATGAATGAGGGGAAATTCAGGGAGGGAAAGAAATTCGCACTCCGCTTAGGAAAATGAGAAAAGAGTGTGTGAGAGAGAAAGAGAGAGGGAAATCTAAAATGGATGGAAAGGTAGTGCAGAGGTTGGAAAAGGTTTTTATAAGTAAGCCTAACGCCTGCCAGTTGCATTTTATTTGAAAAATCATAAAGCCATTTCGTGCACATCCTGCAATGAGACCACATTTCCCTTAGGCATTCTGTTATGAAGGTCTATGCTTCCACTTGTTGCAATAGCAATGACCCCAAAGCTCCCAATTTAGCACAGGTAAGGAGGATGCATGCTAAAGGTTATTAAGTTAGGCTTTACATCCACCAACTACATTTGCTTGAAAGTTTATAATTCCTTGTCAACAAATCCATTTTGTGCATATCATGCAAACCTTGTGGCCTTGAGACCACATTTCTATGAAGAGAAATGTCTCAAAATTTGATCTCCAAACTTGGAAACAAGTCATCGTGAATACAAAGGACATGGTGCATAGTAGAAGAAAGTATGAATATCCCATTAAGTCATTGAATGGGGTAAAGATATTGTAGATGTGAGATGATGGAGGTGAAGAAAAACAAAGTAAAATGCAAAGGGGAAAGAGTGGTGTAGAAGAGGGATTAGAGAGTGTTCAAAAAAAGAGAATAAAACTGTGAAGAAGAGAGTTTAATGGTTGATTTAGGGAGCCTTTGATATGTCCAATAAAATGCACATTCTATATACTTGACGATTCAATCATGGAACTGATTGAGTAGATTTTTATTCTTCTTCAAAAGTGTTTTCTTCTAGAGACTTGTACCCTTGTTCCCCCTTGTGTTCCTAAGATAGTATTTAATTATAAATTATTTACTCTTGCAACCTAGAGGAATAAATTTATTGAGCTAGGTTTGTCTAAATAATGTATTATATAATTTCTCTCATTCTTATATATAAACTACATTGCTTATAAAATTTTTGTCAATTGTCTAAATTCCTTGTCTAAGCATAAAAATTGCTTTTAAGAGATACTTGAGAATTAAGTATTAATTAAAATATGCACCTTATCAAATTATTCATCTTGAAATGAGTGATTTAAAGCATCTTGCTTAATAAGGCAAATATACATGTACTTTGTTCATTTCATGTTTATTTGATATGGTAATAAGGATACCACTACCATGTCTTAGACCATATGTGGTACCATATTGTAGAATATGTAACTTTCTAAAACATCTTATGGTAAAATTCATAATATAACAAGTAGATTGGCATATGGAGGCCTTGTCTTAAGGGAAGTATGTTAACCTCTATTTATTTAGAACTCATATGGTTTTGTGAATATTAACGTCATTAAAGTTATTGGGAGCATCAAGAATATGATGTTTTAGTGGATACATTGATTCCACTACCTTGAGCATGACTTAGGTGTTAGCTGGGTTTATGCAAGTTAATAATAACAATTGTATACCTTCTTATAGTTGGATAAGTACTATAGTTTATGTAGTGTAATTATATTAAAAATAATAATTTTAATGATTGCAATAATGGTATACAATATGAAGTCCTATTTAATATGTCTAATTATAATATTAGTGGACAAGATTTAAACGCGAGTTTCCTATATTTGGTAACTATACCAAGATCACATTATGACAAGGTGAGTAATTGTAATTACAATAAGCATTTAGTTATAAGTGCTAAGTTCAAAATGATCTATTATGAGAGCCAAGCTACAATGGGAATAATGGCCCACATAACAAGGAAATGAAACCAAAATATTAAGAATATTATTGCTACAAAAACTAGGGAGTATATCTCTCTATATGAATATAGGATTCAAGAATAATATAGCCAATTGTCTCAAGTATAACATGAAAATTTATCACATTTCATGGTAGTTGTAAGTGTGGACATGTCTTTTGAGGTTCAAAAGGATTTTACGTGGCTTTATTAGGACTATGTCATTATGATACTTGATATTGTTGAACCCTATTGAAGTAGGACCCCACCTAAAGCCTAAATCTTTGTCAAGGATTTTGCATTAATCTTAATTTTTATCAATATTATGACTATATGAGGTTTGTTGGCCTCATAAGTACATTAAGGTTGATAGGGGAACTATCATGGAAACTATTGGATGATGGTATGATTGTGTAGGAATCATGACAAAGGAAAGGATACACCTATGTTTTAAGACCTATGGAATTTTAGATACTTGTGATATTGAAAACATTAGATGTAGTTTAATATTGAAAATTATCGAGTTGCATGTAATCATGGACCATTCATAAATTCTATTAAAGTGGCAATAGGTGTAATAAGTTCCTTTAATGTCATATTACCTTCTTGGCTTAATGTAATGATAAGACACACAATACAATGATAGAATGGTATTTGAACATTGGGGTAAAGAATTCTAGATGTCTACAAGATATCTATTGATCCCTTGAGTATAAGAACATCAATATTGAATCTATTATGTGAATTTTAAATGGAAGTGTTTTCCTATGTATTTATGTGAACTAAGGTAGTTTTCATGTTGAGTAATAATCTTAGCCCTATGTGATAAGGAAAACCTTGGGACATTCAAGTTGGTTTATGAATAGTAATGGGAGGACTTTGAGTTAAAACCTTAATATTTTAAAAGTGAAAGTTTTATAACACCAGTTACTAAATTATGAACTATTTATGATCTTCTCTATTGTTAGGTGTTATTTATGGAAGGGTAATGTTGATAAAACTCTAATTATGAGGGTCTCGTGCATGGAAATCCTTGAGAGAAATTTTGTAAAGAGAACTATGGGTGACTTTGACCCATTCGAAGGCAGGAAACATAGGTGGTCCTTGGGTGAAGGATGCCTCTATGATCTCAAGTCCATAGGGGGAGGGTCTAGGAAGGAATACCTCCAAAGTTATGGGTTTGATACTAATTGGTCTGACCTTTTGTGTTCACTAGGCTTCAGATGAGTCCAAAGTGGGTATTACATGGTTATGAAAGAGAGATACAAAAACCTAATAAGTGGCATTTAATACATGACATGTTTTGAATAGAGAGTTGAATAAAGTGAAGGGGTTGACTAGCTTATAATCAATTGGTTAATATCAAGTAGAGTTCATCTTATGTTAGATCCGAGTCATATTATTTGCTTGTGAATTTTAATCCTAGTCCTTTATGACTTTCTATATATTCTCCTAGATCAGTCCATTGTGATCTACTTGTTGTAAATCAGGATCCTTGTTTCCAATTATAGTGTTAAGCTATGTACAAACACTGACTTTTACAATAATGGATGGAGTTAGGATCCTACAAGAGCATAGGTAGAGTATTACACTCCTCTAACATGTAGACTAGTCCTCTCTATCTGAGGTGATCAACGAAGGATAAATCTTATGACCCACATAAGATAAGATAATTTGATCAAGATTGATAGTAGTTAAGGAGAGTACTATGTCAGTAGACTACCACTCATACCACCTAGTTAGTGAATAGATACCACTAGTTGCATGCAGGTGAGGGATACCCCACATTGATATAGGGTATGGGATAGATTTTGCATGGAGGATGTGGGCTAGAGGGTCATTTGCATGCCAACAATGGATATCCTAGTTGCTTAGCCATTCGATGGATTGTAGGGAAGAGAATTTCTAGCGAAGAATAGGTGGGTAAAAATTGGACCAATCTTAGTATAATATTGAGTATATATTGATGTGGAAATTATATTATTGACCATATAGGTATGGGGACAAATACTTGGTGTAATATAAGATACATCAAATACTATTCTCACTTGTTTATTGGTATAAAAGTCTGAGCAATTGAATGTGACTCATGGTGTAGTGCATAGTGTACTAAATTTCCTTTTATCGAGGATGCATTATGGGCAAGTGATAGTTAGCCAATATGGATATGTTTGTATCTCCCTATGTATATGCTAGTCACTACCTATGTGATGTATGCTAGAGCTAGTCACTATGTGTGTGATATGTATGAGCTAACCACCATGTGTTTATGAGATGTGTCTGTGATTCACTCTCAATGGAATTGGGAATAATGGAAGGATATGACCTTGATTTGATTGTGAATATTTTTACACTACATGATGGCCAATGGTTATCTTCTATTGAAATGGACTAAGTTACTTGATTGCATTAGATTAATAATCAAGGTTTAAAGAGAGATTAGGGATCTCATACAAGAGGAGAGAAATATCTCCCTCAAACACTGGGTAAACTATGAAGCCTTTGAATTCCCTCAAAGAGATATGTAGGCAAGGTTATTAGGAATAAACCGTCGAGGCATACATCTAGGTCTAGAGAAGACCTTGACCTCAAGAGCTTACCACCTTTGACAATAAGCATAAGTGGTGGAATTAAGTTGTCACCATCATGGAGATTGAAGAAATTATGAAGTTGACACTTTTATGCTAGGACCAAAAGCCTAGCAAATAGAGTTGGTACATGTAAAAAAAATATTGTAGTATTCAATGGGTGGATACTACATAAGTATTAGAGCAATTGGGTTCAAACACTAGAGACCTATGAAGCCCACTCGACTTTGGAATAAATGATATATTCTTGAACTACTTAATGATCATAACTAAGTTTAACTCTTGTTACAAATGTATATGCTTTAAATTGATTAAATAGACATTAAGCTTGTGAAAATGATTTATTAGTCCTAACTAAGACAACCTAAGGGCGTGTGAAATTGAATTTTGATATATGAATTGTAAATGAATGTCATGATATACATAAAATATAGAAATTTTTTTTTCATGATATTAGCTCCATGAATTTCTATTCCCATTTAAGGGTTAGTATGTGTTAAAGATAGATTTAGTAGAACCCTCGATGGGTAGCTTGTAACTTCCATAATTCTTGATGACGTAATTGTAAGTTTGTATTAGCAGTAATAAATGCTTACAAACAGTGATAAAGTGTCTAGAAGGAATGATAGGAGGGTGGAGACTATTATGCATCCACTACATTCATTGCCATTGTAGTGGCATATTAGGAGTTTTTAAATGAGATTGACTTGCAATTGGCACAATATGAAGCCATATGAATAATACATTACAAAGAGCACATACACTGGTAATTGTATTGTTTAACGATTAAATAAACTCTCTTAACTTGAAATTTCATTAATGTCGAGACCCCTTTGGAAAGTGTCTGATATTATTTTATGATTCATAAATGGTACCTTGCAAGAATTAACCTACAAATATGTGTGTCCAATGGTATAAAATTATTTTTTATGAAGAAAATCAACCCATAAATTGTAAATGGGGGATGGGATTGAGAGAAAAGGCTCTTTGGAGAGTTAATTTTAGAATGCTTCCTCTTAAATCTTGTAAAATTTTGTTCAAATAGGTCAAATTAAAGGAAACTAAACCACTTGAAATAGCAAGGTTGAGGGGCTTAGAAGCAATTGACATGGATAGTAACCCAAAATTTTTTAAAATTAACAAAAGAAACCTTCTAACAAGTTGAGGATGACTTATTGTAAGGGAGGAAGGATGCTACATCCACATGTCACCCTCTTCCATAGTGGATTACCATAGAAAAATATATAATAAACAAATAATATTTAATTCTTTCAAGATGAGGAAAAGGAGTATTAAACATGAAAATGACTGTTCATTGGATGAAATAAATGAGAAGCATGGGTGCCTACATTAAAAAGAATGATAGGATACAAACACCTTTTATGAAGATAGGATGTGATTAAACAATGAACTATGTGCATTTACTAGGGAATGACATCCTTGACCTGGAGTTGTCCAAAAACTCACGGATCATTGGAAAATTTTACTACACAAAGACTACCAGCCCTACACCCATGATGAGACTAAAAAAGGCAGAGAGGAAGGGCATAAAGTGACTGCAACTAACTTGATAGGCATGTATGTAAGAAATGTGGAAGGCAGAGGAAGGCAAAGAATGAAAAAATCATGGCTATGGATGAGGGGAAATTTGGACAGGGAAATAGATTCATACTCTTCTTGGGACAATGAGAAAAGAGTTTGAGAGAGAGAGAGAGAGAGAGAGAGAGAGAGAGAGAGAGAGAGAGAGAGAGAGAGAGAGAGAGAGAGAGAGAGAGAGAGAGAGAGAGAGAGAGAGAGAGAGAGAGAGAGAGAGAGAGAGAGAGAGAGAGAGAGAGAGAGAGAGAGAGAGAAACCTGGAGGGGATGGAAAGGTAGGGCAAAGGTAGGGCAAAGGTTGGAAAGGGTTAGGGTAGAAAGCTTGATGCCTGCTAGTTGCATTTGCTTGAAAATTTATAAAGCCTTTTGAAGGAAGCCATTTCATGCACATCATGCAACTTCGTAGTAGCTATGAGACCACATTTCCCTTAAGGATTTTGTTATGCAGGTCACATGACTTGTCTATGCTTCCACATTTTGTGTACATGTCTACTAGGGTTGTTGCAATATCAATGACCCCACAACTCCCAATTTGGCACAAATAAGGAGGATGCATTTTAAAGGTTGTGGAGTCAAGCTTTACATCCACCAATTGCATTTTCTTGAAAGTTTCTAATGCATTAACAACAAATCCATTTTGTGCATATCATGCAGACCTTGGAGCCTTGAGACCACATTTTTATGAAGGAAAATGTCTCAAAATTTGATCTCCTAACTTGGAAATAACTCATCACAGATACATAGGAGAGAACACGTAGTAGAAGAAAGTATGAATATCCATTAAGTCATTGAATGGGGTAAAGATATTGTACATGCGAGATGGTGGAGGTGATTATCAGAAGGAAAAGAAAGTAAAATGCAAAGGGGAAAGAATGGCACAAAAGAGAGATTAGAGACAGTAAAAAAAAAGAGAGAATAAAATGCGAAGAAGAGAGTTTAATGGTGGATTTAGGGAAAGGGGTTTTGATATGTCCAAGAAAATGTAGATTCCATATACTTGAATATTCGAGTGTGGAAATGACTAAGTAGATTTCTATGTTGCTTCAAAAATGTTTTCTTCTAGAGTTGAGTACCCCTGTCCCCCCTTGTTTTCCTAAGATAGTATATAATTTTAAATTATTTACTCTTGCAACCAAAACAAATGGATTTATTGAATTGGGCTTGTCTAAATGATGCATTATATAATTTCTCCCATTCTTACGTATAAACTACATTCCTTATGACATTTTGTCAATTATCTAGATTCCTTGTCTAAGCATAGAAATTGCTTCGAAGAGATCCTTGATAAATAAGTATTAGTTGAAAATATGTAGCTTATCAATATATTAAACTTTAAATGTGTGATTTAGAGCATCTTGATTAGTAAGGAAAATATACATTTACTTTGTTCATTCCATGTTTATTTGAGATGGTAATAATAATTCCACAATCATGTCTAAGAACATATGTACTACCATATTGCAGAATTTATAACTTTCTAAAGCATTTTAGGGTAAATTTCATAGTATAACAAATAGAATGGCATATGAGGGATTTGTCTTAAGGGAAGTATGCTAACCTCTTATTTTTCTTAAGAAATGGTATGGTTTTGTGACTATTAACATCATTAAAGTTAGGGAGTATCAAGCATATGATGATTTAGTGGATACATTGATTCCACTATCATGAGCATGACTTAGGTGTCGGTTGGGCTTAAGCAAGTTAATAATAACAATTGTATGTACCTTCTTATTGCTGGATAATTATTATAGTTTACATAGTTTAATTATATTAAAGAAAATAATTTTAATGATTGTGATAATGGTATAAGATATGAAGTTCTATTTAATATGTCTAGCTATAATATTAGTGCACAAGTTTTAATTGTGAGTTTCCTATATTTTATAATTATAAAAAGATTACATTATGACAAGGTGAGTAATTGTAATTACAAGAAACATTTAGTTATAAGTGTTAAGTTAAAAATAATCTAGTCTGATATCCAAGCTATAACGAGAATAATGGCTTGCTACAAATACTAGGATGTATATCTCTCCATATGAATATATGATGAGCATAATGTTGCCAATTGTCTCAAGTATAAGTTGAACATTTATCTCATTTCATGCTAGTTTTAAGTGTTGAAATATGTCTTTTGAGTTTCAAAAGGATTTTATGTGGCTTTATTAGGATGATGGCATTATGATACTTGATGTTGTTGAGCCATATTGAAGTAGGACCCCACTCGAAGCCTTGTTGGGGCTTTTGCATTAATATTGCATTATATCAATATTATGACTATATGAGGTGTGTTGGCCTGATAAGTACATTAACCTTGATGGGGGACCTATTGGATGATGGCATGATTGTGTATGAATCATGGCAAAGGCAAGGATACAACTATATTTTAAGACCTATAGCATTTTAGATACTTGTGATATTGAAAATATTAAATGTATTGTTACAGTGAAAAGATATCGAGTTGTATGTAATCATGAACAGTTCATAAATTCTATTAAAGTGGTAATATGTGTAATAAGTTCCTTTAATATCATTTTACCCTCTTAGATTAATGTAATGATAAGATATGCAATATAATAATAGAATAATATTTGAGCATTGGGGTAAAGAATTCGATATGTCTAAAAGATATATTTTGATCTATTGAGTATAAGAACATCCATATTGAATTTGTTATGTAATTTTTAAATGCAAGTATTTTCCTATGTGTTTATGTAAACCAAGGTAATTTTCATGTTGATTAATAAACTTAGCCCTATGTGATAAGGAAAACCTTGGAGGTTCAAGTTGGTTTATGAATAATAATGGGAGGAATTTCATTAAAAACCTCAATATTTAAAAGGGAAAGTGTTGTAGTACCAATTACTAAATTATGAACTATTTATAATTTTGTAACTATTGTTAGGCGTTATTAATGGAAGGTAAATGTTGATGAAACTTTAATTATGGGGATCTCTTGCATAGGCATCCTTGAGAGAAACCTTGTAAGGATAACTACGTGTGACTTTGACCCATTTGAAAGCAGTAACTTAGGTGGTCCTTGGGTGAAGGATGTCCCTATGACCTCAAGTCCATAGGGGGGAATAACTCCAAAGTTATGGGTTTTATCTTGCTTGGTTTGACCTTGTCTCTTCACTAGGCTTCAAATGTTGCTAAAGTGGGTATTGGATGGTTATGAAAGAGAGATACAAAAACTTGTTAAGTGGCATTTAATACATGGTGTGTTTTGAATAGTGAGTTAAATGAAGTCAAGAGTCGACTACCTTATAATCAATTGGTTAATCTATTAAGTAGATTCCATCTTATGTTGGATCCAAGTGATCTTGTGTGCTGGTAAATTTTAATCCCAGAACTTTAAGATTTTATGTATATATTCCTAAATCAATCTATTGTGATCTATATTTTTTGAATTAGGAATCCCTCTTCCAGTTATAATGCTGAGCTATGTACAAGCTCTAAATTTTATAAAAACATATGCAATTAGGACCCTACAAGGGTATAGGTATAGGATTGTATTCC
The DNA here is from genome assembly GCF_030272615.1 of Cryptomeria japonica. Lineage (NCBI taxonomy): Eukaryota > Viridiplantae > Streptophyta > Pinopsida > Cupressales > Cupressaceae > Cryptomeria > Cryptomeria japonica. The sequence continues at coordinate 165,628,708 of NC_081410.1, forward strand.
TCTAACACATATACTAATCCTCTCTATCTGAGGTGATCATTGAAGGATAAATCCTATGACCTGCATAAGATAATCTTATCTACTCAAGATTGACACTAGTCAAGGAATGTACTATGTCGATAGATTATCAGCTGTACTACCTAGTTGGAGGATTGATATCCCTAGTTGCATGCAGGCGAGGGATACCTCATATTGATCTATTGTATTGGGCAGTTTCCGTTAGGAGCATGTGGGCCATGGGGCTAGATGCATGTCAATGATGGATGTCCTAGCTGTTTAGTTGTTCGATGAACTATAGCGAAGAAAATTTCTAATGAAGAATAGGTAGGTAATAATTGGACCAATTTTAGTATAATATTGTGTATATCTTGACATGGAAATGGTATTCTTAACCATGTGCGTATGGGGATGAACACCTAGTGTAATATAGGATACATCTAATCCTATTCTCACTTGAGTGTTGGTATAGAAGACCAGACAAAAGAATGTGACCCACAATGTAGTGCGCAGTGCATCAAATTTCCTTTTATCTAGGATGCATTATAGGCAAGTGATAGTTAGTCGTTATGGATATGTTTTGTCTCTCACTATATATATGCTAGTCACTATCTATGTGACATATGCTAGAGCTAGTCATTATGTATATGCGATGTATGCTAGAGCAAGTCACTGTGTGTGTGATATGTATGAGCAAGTCACCATGTGTTTATGAGATGTTTGCTCGAGTTACTCTTTATGGAATTGAGAATAATGGAAGGATATGCACTTAGTGTTATTGTGTATGCTTGTATACTACGTGATGGCCAATGGTTATCTTCTATTGGAATGGACTAAGTCAACTGATTGCATGAGGTTAATAATCAAGGTTTAAAGAGAGATTGAGGATCTCATACAAGAGGAGAGAAAGATCTCCCTCAAACACTCTAGGTGAACTATGATGTGTCTTAACTCCCTCAAAGGGATAACTAGGTAGGTTAATTAAGAAATTAACTATTGAGGCATACACCTAGGTCTATAGAAGACCTTGACCTCAAAATCTTACCACATTTTACAATAAACATAAGTGGTGCAATTAAGTTTCCACCACTTATGGAGATTGAATAAATTATGAAGACAAAACTTCTATGCTAGGACCATAAGATTAGTTGATTGATTGTAGTGTTCGAGTGGTGGATACTACAATTAGGTGGTTGTAAAAAGTATATTTAGGGAATTATCATCATTAGAGGGAACATGTAGAACTTCCTTAATAATTTATTGACCACTCAATTGATGCATGATAAGTGAAGATAGATAAATCATGTATGTAAATGTCTAAGATGATGATGTGATATAGTATCTAGTATTTGTTGATATAATGTTGATGTAAATTATATGATAATGCATTATAATGATGTGATCCAAAGTCCTTAATGATTTTGATGATCATGAATATTTTTAAATATAAAATGTTAAATACTCAACTTGATGTGTTTGTGCATGCAACCGACGAGTAATAGCTATATTTTTAAAATGGTCGTATTAGAAATTAGAAAATTTTGATTTAAATTAGTGTAAAAAGTCCCAACATGCACATATCAAAAAGATTAGTATGGATCGACATTCAATATCTAATCCATGGTAGATAAAATTTTACTAAAAGAACTTGTCTAGACCATTAAGAATTAGGAATAGCTATTTGACTAATATAAATAAGGTTAGGATAAACTTATGCATAAAACAAGAGAACTTGAGTATTACAACATTACATTTATGAAAATACCAAAAATATGTGTAAAATGAAAGAATCAAAGGGCATAGTATGCAATTTTGTTCGTTATACAACTCTTGCAAGTCATGAGATTAAATGCTCTTATGTAGTGAAAAAAATATTGCATTATTAGATAAGTAAAGGATTAATTTTGGAAAGGCACTATAAAAACATTTGAGTTCACAAACAATCTTGCATCAATAAAAATAAATTTATTTCAAGGTTCTAGTTGTTGTTTGTCTAATAGGATTTCCATCAAGCATGCATACCTAGGAGACTATTAAAAGTTGGTACATATTGGGTATAAGTTGATGTAGGTTAGGTACAAGTTTCTATAAATTGTGTGCACATCATATATAGGTATTCTCTTAGGTCTTATATCTACATGTAGTTATGTTATTGATTACCTACATTTTGTTTACAGATTTCTATAGATTTTATGTCTTAAGCCTAAATTGTTTAAGGTTTCTTAAAGGGTTTTACCTTGAGTTCATACAAGGTTTCAGGGAAACTCTTCTTCTATCAAGATTGAGCTTGGTAATAATTATTGTTTCTTTTAGCAATGAAAAAGTTAATTGCAATAGAAGATTGAACAAAAAAAACTTCATTTCCATAAGTAGTTGGATATTCATATCATGGTTGAGTTTTCCCTTTTATAGCATGATGTGGTAATGGTTAGGTCTATGACCACCTTATGCTCATTGGCAAATTTTATTTCCTCTTAGGAATTGACTTCTAATTTTTTTTCTACTATGTTTATTAGTTTGGACCATAGCAATCAACTTACCCACTCATAATAGATTTATTTTGGTCTTTAGTGACCATTTTATGTTGGTCCAGCTATTAGATTCATTTTCCTTTGTGGGATACATCATCTTACTGACCTAGTGGTACTAGAACAACAAAACATTTCTTTAGTACAAATCATTTATTCTCTCTAGTTGCAACTATTCACCTTCCTTGATGTTGTGTTTGTTCGTATGCATTGGAGAACATTTTACTAAGGATGTTGTCTATCAAAAACCATTTAAATTTATGTAGACACTTAAATTTGACTAATTAATTTAATCAGATCAAAATCTCCTAAGTTTCTTGTTATTGGAGTTGAGGAAAAATCAACTCTACACTCCCAAAGATCATTTGCATGCAAACCTGTCACAGAAGGAGAGAAGCAAAAAAGATATGGAGGCCAAAATTTAGTGATCCAGAAAAGAGGAGTCATATTGATTGTGCAACACGAATGCAATTCAAAAATTATAATTGTTATGAAAATACAAAGAGAGAATCCTTATAAAAGGATACTCAAAACCCTAAAGGGAAAAACCTTAAAGAATTATAAGATTCCTAAGTTTAACTTAAGCATAAAGTATAATAGACTAATAATTAAATAAATAATTATTAACTAATAAAAGATAACTCTAACACCCCCCCTTAAGATGAACTTAGGGAGTAGCTAAAAAATAACTAAGGACTAAAAAGGCATGTAAAAAATGCAGGAAAGCAACAATGGGTCCCGACAACTAGGCATGATAAGGTACCCAAGTACAATAAAAATATCTGTAAAGTGGAGAAAAAGGAGAAAACCCTGTGGGAAAAAAACTCCTCTCCAAGAAGAGATGAAATCTCAAGTGAAGGACTAAGAAGCATCCAAACAAGAGTGTTCTAGAAGATAGGAACAAAAAAAGAGCAAGAAGAACAACACTGAAGTATGAAATAGCTACAAACACTATAGAAGAGTAACTGCTGATCTGAAGAACCTCCACTAAAATAGAACATGACCAGGTAGAGAAGACTATAATCTGCATGAGTGCCCTCAAATGACACTACTTGAATCAGATGGCAAACAAAGGCAAATAACTGAACTCGAAGATACAGATGGCATGAAACACCAAAGTCTGAAGAGCTGATCAATCTAACCAAGGAAGCATTAGAACAATAGGACAAACCTCCCCATAATGTTGAAAAGGGAGAGGGATAGGTACACTGAAAATAACAACCAACAAGAACTGCATGATGAAGAACCAGGAACATGGAAGGTTCAAAGAAAGTACATAATGTCATGGAAGGAACAATCGGCACACATCATGAGGCTAATGTCATGGAAGGAACACTCACGTGACAAAGGTAGATGGCAAACAAAGCCAACATCAACCCCCCCATGGTACTTTATAAGTAGTGCATGTACAGTAAGGCACAAGATGTGCAAGATCCCAAGTATACAATGCATGATGGCACTTTATCTCAATGGGTTTGCATAAATAAAATGATACAATGTTCAGAAGAGACATAAGACTGGAAACACAAAGAACAACCAAAGATGAGACATCCTTCTCAAAAAAGGAGATCCCAGGACCTGAAACATCCAAGATATTCACCAGAGTGCTGAAAAGCAAAAAACTGAATAAAATATACTTGGAGCATAATCTGGAAAGAAAACTCATATGAATGGAAATTACACAGAACAAGCTTTCCAACGATATAATTTTTTTGAAAAACAGAGTTCAGATGCTCAAGTTGTCTCCCGGAGTGCAAAAATGAACCTCTAGCTTTGACAACAAAAAATACCATCAAAAAAGAAAATTAAAAAATTCGAACCTCCAAATTTGGATAAAGCTCGGAAAAATCTTTTCAACAATATAATGTTTTGCAAAAAATGACTCTGTTTGCCCAAGTTATGGCAAAAAACCCAATAGCTTGCGAAAAAAAACCTTCAAGAAAAAAAAACCACCCTGCTGGTGGCAAGGAGGTGGTGTTTGGGTGGCGGTTGGGTGGCGGCTAGGTGGAGCAGGTAGAGGGTGGGAATCCAAGCAGAGCAGATAGCAGCGGCCGGGCTGGGTTGTAGAGCAGGTGGCGACGATCGGGCTGGGTGAGCAAGGGCTAGGCAGAGTAGGCGGCGAAGCAGGCAGCTCCCAGGCGGCAGTGGTGGCGGGTCCCGGGTGGTGGCGACGACGGTGGCAGCGGTGGTGGCAGCTCCTGACTGGTGTATAGACTTTCAGGTGAGATCATCGGGCGGTGACCGCCAGGTGAGATCATCGGGTGGTGACTGCCAGGTGAGATCATTGGGCGGTGATCGCTTGGGAGGCCGACAGTAACCACCAACGCGGCCCCGAAAGTTAACAGACCACCGATGGTTTGCATTAACCCATCGGCCTGGGCAAGCCATTAAAATGCACCCAATTTTTTTTTTTTTTTTGAACTGCGTGCCCGAGGTCGTATGACCTGGGCTTAAATTTTTTTTTGCCTCCCAAACACCTGACACCAAAATATATCAAATTTTATCTCAAAATTCTTGGAAACAGCCTCCTGAATCCAACCGTGAGGTCCTTTTGGCACCAAAATGTACCAACAAATCAGCTACCCCCAGAAATGGAAAAAAATAACTACATAAACCCTCGAATACACAGATCTGCAGAACAAGGCCCAAAATCTCTCATGAAGAGAACATGGGCATGCAGATTTGGAGCTCTGATACCATATTGGATTTGAGGAAAAATCAACTCTAGAGCTCCCAAATATCACTTGTATCCAAACCTGTCATAGAAGGAGAGAAGCAAAAAAGCTATGGAGGCCAGAATTCAGAGATCCAGAAAAGATGAGTCATATTGATTGTGCAACAAGAATGCAATTCAATAATTACAATTGTTATGAAAATACAAAGAGAGAATCCTTATAAAAGGATACTCAAAACCCTAAAGGGAAAAACCCTAAAGAATTATAAGATTCCTAAGTTTATTTTAAGCATAGATTATAATAGACTAATAATTAAATAAATAATTATTAGCTAATAAAAGATAACTCTAACACTTGTATTAGTTGAATAATTCATGTTATTCAATTAAAATCAAGTATCCCTTTTGGGTAAATTAATTAAATGAAGCCATGTCCCATATACAAATTAATTAATTAACCCTTACTCCTTTCTTCCAATCCTTGAATTAATTAATCAATTAATTAATTCCCCCTTTTCCATCCCTTTATTTGAATTTAGTTTAAATATTCCTTTTAGTCACATGTCTCCTAACTTTAACTACCCCTCTAACCTAACCTATGGGACCAACCCTATCCTCCCAACCAACCTTATCCTATCCTATCTTAACCTCCCCTCACATGTGTGTGCACACTCATGATTCCCTAATTTCCTTAATATTAGGAATTGAAGTCTATTTTGGGTGGCTTCCTCCCAAAATAGTCATGTGTCCTTTAGGACACATGTCAAGCCCCTTCTTGAAATTTGTCCCTCTAAGGGACACATGGCCTCCCTTGTTGAGTCACTTGTCCTCTTTGAAGACAAGTGTGGAATCTTATTCTACATGGCATTCTTTGGATTGCCACTTTTCCTCCCTAAGGACAAGTGTTGCATTTTCAAGGCCCTTCATCTCCCTTCCTTTCCTATTTAATCCCTCCCTTTTTTAAGCTCTTCATCCACTTTCCATATAATCACATCGTTATAATGCAATATTTCATCCACTCTTAGCATATCCATGTTGTCATAATGAAAATTTTAATCCTCATATCCTATCATCTCATCCTCATATCCCATGATCTCATACTCATATCTTGAATCTAATTATCCTAATCCTGCATTATGGAGCACAATCAAGCACACACCACGTCATTGAGGACACATCCAATCGAAGAACAATCAAATCAAGAGGACATTGGTTTGTTTTTCATTGTTATTATGTGATGTTTCTAATTTCCTCTTTTATAACATTCTCAATCTTGAGATGTTTGAGTGAATCTAGTGTTAGCTTAGATTGCTTGGTTTTGGCTTTCAATCATTTTTAATTGCGCATGATTTTCTTCACACATTTTTTGGCATTTCTGGTGGGACCTACATCATGGATCGATTTAATTGTTTGATGTTGTTTGAGTGATTTTGATTGTAGGTATTTTGATGTTGGGAGGTGAAACAAATGTGTTCTCCCAACTCTTTTCTAGGATGCAGTACAAACCTTCATATTAGCAACTTCAATTTTGAATTCATCCTTGCTATTTCACATTCATCTCTAGAGAATTTCACATTGCTACCTACAGAATTTTGCATTCATCCCCTCAATATTTCACATAAGCCTGCCCATAATTTCACATAAGTATGCTTAAAATTTCGCATAAATATGCTAATAATTTCGCATAAATCTGCTAATAATTTTGTATAAGTATTGTTAGTATTTTACACAAGTATTATTAGTATTTCACATAAGTATAATTAGTATTTCGCATTACTATGATCAGAATTTTGCATGAGTTAAGTTATTGTTTCACAATCATCTGATTATTCTAATGTCGTGCGGTGTTGGATCTATCTTTGTTCTCTGGTTTTCTTGTGCTACTCATGATTTGTCCAGGCAGTGTGTGGTAAATTAGATTGCTTGTAGGGGTGTTTCAAGTTGTAAAAGACAATCATAAAACCCCAAACTACTAATCATTTTGTTTGTAGAGGTGTTTCAATTGATCAAAATAATCATAAAACCCCAAACTTATAATTCTTGGCTTGCAAGGGTAGATTAGGAGAGTGTTTTCCTTTTAGAGTAAACAATATTTCAATTGGTGGTTAAAATGAATCAGTGTCTTTTGTGTTTGGCACACTTGTGCCTGTGAGCGGACCTACTGCTAACACACACTATCCTCTCCCCTGGCTCTCGTGGTCCTAGGTGGAAGAGAAAAGTGTTAGAGATGCTCAAGTTTTATTTTTTAGGTAGAGGGTCTTCCTACCAAGTAGCCATAAGGTCGGATGAGAGGGAACAACCCAAGTGATACTTCTTCAACTTGTTGTATAAATTAATAATTCAGGAGAAAGTCGCGATTACCTGGTGATGTGCATCTACAAAAATGGTTTTCCCTAAGTATCCACAATTGTGTGAGATGTGTAGAAATCCTTTTGACGACTAGGAATAGGTTCTTCAATGAGCCACCGCTGCATGGGTAGACACTGGGTTCTGCTGAAGTTCCCCCACTACAAACCAACTTGTTTTTAGCAACCCCAATCCTTCTACTTGTTGACTTAGGCATTGTGATATGTGCATGCCAAAGAAACCCCTCATGTACCCTTCAACTTGAGATAGCAAATTTATTGGGATTTTTGGGTCCTTAGAAATTCAAATCTTGACATGCCCAAGAAGTGTGTGTCATGGAGTGGAGCCAATGTTGCCAAACTTCTATCTATCCAACTGAATGTGGTATTCTGGGCAAGGGGATTCAACAAGTATTGTCATTTGACCATCCTAGGAAGTACATGATTGTCATCTTATATATACTTGTCTATTTGTTGTTGTATATGGTGAAAATGGATAACTATAGTAACAATATTGAAAGGCTAAATGAATTCAACCACAAAAACCCTAGCCTAACAACAACAAAGATCCACCATAACATATGAAGATTACCTAAGACAATGCAAATCAAATGAAATCACAAAGATTATACCATCACATGTCCAATAGGGTTTGAATCTCCATTCTTCCTATCTCCATTGATCTTGCTTGATATATTTGCTCTCAGATTTTATGTGCACAAGAGCTCAACAAAGAACGGAATGTGGTTGTAAGTAGGATTGTAGTGTAGTCAATTGCATAAAAGATGATTAGAATGCATAGAATGATTAGGGTTTGATAATGAGGAAAGCATCTCTTTATATAGAAGACACAATATGAAATGGAGGGATAAGATTGAGAGGTGTAAAAGGAGGTCGGCTATGATTAGAGGGTAGGTAAAAGAAATAATAAAATAATGAAAGGAGTAGGTAGTGTATGAATTAAGAGATGAATGACATGTGTCATGGGTAGAAAAAGCTAATGAATTAATTAAATAAATAAAGATTTGTTTAATTAATAGAGCAAGTGGGATCAATTAAATAAATAAAAATATTTATTTAATTTAGGAAAAAGGACAATTTAAATAAATAAAGGTATTTATTTAAATGAGAAATAAGGCTAGAAGAGGATAAATGAATGAATTAAATAAATAAAGATTTATTTAATTAATAGAAGAATTAGGCTTAGATAATTAAATAAATAAAATATTTATTTAATTAGACTGGACAATTTTGGGTGTCTACATTTTGCCCCTCTTTGAGACAATGCGGCTTGTCGCGTTGTTTCAAAGAAGATAAGATGAATTGATATAGAGTTGCTCCAAGATGGGAATGATATGCCCCCTCGAGAGATTGGATGAAAATGTCTGGAAAGATTGCAGACAATCTCTCGATAAGAAAGAAAGGCTAGAATGGACTGACCGAATAAAGTGACAGAGTCACGGGATAATGAAGACTGACTTGGGAAACGAGGGCGAGGGGTAGGGTAGGCTATAAGATAGACCATGGGGGAAATACATCCTCATTGTCATCTACACATCCACGAGAGTAGAGTGCAGAGTGAAAATAGAGCAGCAACAGTCAACAGCGATGGCTTTCGTTCATAGATTCGACCGTGTTCGCCAATTTCAGAGGCCAGCAGAGGCAGGAGAGCCGGTAAGTACCACCAAACCTCCTTGTACTTTGATGCATTTATTCTTGTCATTAATGCATGCTAGGTAGAGCAATAATTGCGCTTAGAATAGGGTCCAAAAAAATGTCAAAAACATCTAGGCGCGTCTATTCTCACGAGGCGCGTCTGTGTTTGTGCCAGGCGCGTCTGTGATGGAAACCACGTCTGTGTCAAAGGCGACTGTGTTTGTGATGGGCAGGCGCGTCTGTGCCAAGAAGGCACATCTATGTCATCCGGGCGCGTCTGTGCAGAGCATAGGCACGTCTGTGTTGGTCAGGCGCGTCTATGTTTTTCAGGCGCGTCACTAGGGATAGATAACCATAGGCATTTAGATAAAAAGTAGCATTTTGTGATAAACAGGGAATGCCACTATGACTGACATGATTGATTTGCTTGACTGCAGGAGTATTTGCCGATGCTAGAGTCACGGGAGAGATTCTCGTCTACTCAGTGATTGCGACCTGAGCTGATAGCCAAGGAGCGAGTTGCTATCGAGGCTATGGGATTGAGACATGTTCTATATGTCCTGAGTTTCGGGTGAACATGGGACTGTTGACTGCACTGGCAGAGAGATGGCACTCCAAGACATGTACTTTCCATTTGCCGATGGGGGAGATGACAGTCACCCTCGAGGATGTATATAGGATCTTGAGGATATCGATCGATGGGGAGTTGATCCCATATGATCGAGATGGATATAGGGAGGCCCTGAGATGAGTGTTCCAGGACCCAGGATTGGAGATGAGGGCAGGACATGTGGCGTGGGACACTATGACAGCCACAGGGCTAGCGCTACTAGCAGTGGTAGGAGGAGCGATCAGTGGGTTCTTGTGTTCGGATAGAGCGACACAGGGGTTGGCTGTGGGTTGGGGGGGAGCACTGGAGACACTGGTGACACATCACACCAGATATGCTTGGGGACCGTGTGTGCTGGCAAACCTCTACTATGAGCTACATCAGTTCGTATACCATGGATCAGTGGGATTAGGCTGCAAGGTGACATTGCTGCAAGTGTGGGCTTATGAGCATCTGCCAGTGACGAGGCCGATACACTTCAAAGGTAGGGGCCATGGACGCAGTTTTGTTCACTTGTATGACATGATCACCTCACAGCCACAGATTGGCAGGTTGGAGCACTGGCGACGGGTGATAGATGATATTGATGTGGTCATATGGAGGCCATATCTAGGATGCGAGCAGTGGGAGGACGATGCAGTTGAGCTTCCTTACACCTTCCGAAGCAGGTATCTGATTGGGTGGATGCCCTATGTGCTGGAGAGGCAGCTAGTGGATAGGGTTGGCCGACAGTTTGGCAGGATCCAGAGGATGCCACGGGGCTCAGGCATGTATGCACGGACTGTGAGAGATCAGGCGCAGTTTGGGCCCCTATTATCATATGATCAGGCGGTTACGCAGCTGGTAGAGATGATGCCCCTACCCTGGGACATGTGGCCAGAGATTGAGGATGCCGACATGGATGCCGAATACACAGCATACTGGGCGGAACATCCATTCCCGCGCCTGACAGATCCGGGAGAGCCATTGGATGGAGATGGGGGTGGGGATGATGATGATGGTGGAGGTGATGGGGGCAGAGGCCGACGAAGGAGGAGGGGAGCAGTTGGAGAGAGGAGGGTTGCACCTTGGAGGGATGGTGGTGAGGAGAGGTAGGCTCGGGTGGTGAGGGGTCGCGGTGGATTGCCACTACAGGTGCCAATAGCACAGGGTCCCAGACAGGTACAGGTATAGGGACAGGGACAGATACAAGGGTAGGCACCCATACAGGGGGAGCCACAGGCAGAGGCGGAGGGGGTTGATGCAGAGGAGGATGAGCTAATAGAGTTGAGGGAGATCTGCCAGGGACAGGCTGATGAGATCCAGGAGTTGGAGGGGGAGAGGGATCGGCTCAGGAGGAGGCTCAGAGATACTGAGCGGGAGCGGGATCAGGCTATTCAGCATTATATAGAGGCTAAGACAGCACTGAGGGCCAGGAGACAGGCAACAGAGGACACAAGGGCCGGATATGCTTATGTCCTGCGGGCAGGGGAGGAGATTACCTATTGGCAGGATCTCTATTATGGTGCAGTGCCAGCGGATCAGCGGGTGAGGAGATTCCATAGACCGTCGCGTACAGCGATAGCTACGGGAGGGAGCCAGAGGAGACAAACATCGAGTGGTGGGGTTATGGGTCCTCCACCACCACCAGATAGAGGAGACAGGCGGGATGATCCTAGGGCGGGTCCTTCAGGGGCTCAGATTCCATCGAGGCCAAGCAGCTCCGAGGGAGGGAGTTCATAATAGCCATAGAGGGCTCCCTATGTATCAGTATTGTTCCATTTTTGTATGATGATGTAGACACCTACGGGTGCTTTTGTAGCCATATGATTTTGACATCATTGTATCATGACACTTTATATATATATATGAGATGATTCATCTTTGCGGCAGCTATATGCATGTGTACCTATGTGATGAGATGTTTCTTATGTGATGTTTGTTTTATGTTATGGATGCAAATATGTATATGATGCAATGCAATATTTTTTTTTTTGTTCTTTTATGTTTTATATGTGTATGCATGATGCAAATGTGAATGTATGTAATGCAGATGAATATGATAATGCAAATGTAAATTGTGCTAACAGGTGTTGTGTGCAGGATGTGATGCAGTTGTGATATCTATATGTATGTATGAAATGCTTATATGTGGTAATGCAGGTGCAACTACATGAAATGCAAATGTTTTTGGCATGTCATTATACTCAGTCATGTGATAGCAGGCTACACGGACTTGAAAAGGACAATGGACGTCAATCAAGAAAGGGGGATGGAAGATAGAAGATATGAAAGTGAAAGAGCTTCTTGTGCGTTATCATCATTGAGCTTTATTATGGCAACTAGGTTATGACAATCTCGGCATATGTTCAACCCAGAAAGTCATTGTACCTGTTTGCATGGAGATAAGACAGTCACAAACAAGGAATGCCCCAGTTCATACTAGACTCACAGTGTCCTCATATCCTTGGACAAGTCATAGCATTACTAAGAGACAATCCACAGACAACAAATACAAATAGGTGACGATACCCCATCCTCACCTTTCTAGTCAAAGACATCCTGGAGATTGAATCTCTAGTCAGAGACATCCCGGAAAAGCTAAAAGACATGTCACCAAAAGATAAAATCAAAAGAAAATCAAGACTCGACACCAACATCCACTATAGTCCTCAAGTTTAGTGTCTCTTGTCACTTGTGTAAGTCTTATTTGATTGTGGTCACAATGTTTACTTTCATAGAAAGGATAGATAGCACTGAACCATAATGTTGTCCGAGTCTATTGAAAGATTTGATTTGTTGAAGCCCTTTGTTGTTGCTGTCTCATCTGAAACTGACTGAATCCATGAAACTGATACTTTATTGCGGAGAAGATGAAACTTTATTGCAGATCTGTGATGCAAGTGTTGCTTTATTGCGGATTGTGTGCGGATAGACTGAAGAAAGCTAGAAGAAACTGTACTCCTCAAAACATGTGATGTTCTTAGTTCCACACCCATCACTAGACGTAGGATTTTCCTTAGCCACAGATAGGATCTGATTTATTATGGATGGAAAGGGAGGTTTATTATGAATGGCTAACCAATCTTGGATCAATAACAAGCCATGATGGGATGGGTAAGTTTATTCTGAACGAATAAGTTGTGAGTGTGTGCAAAGTGATAGGATGAAAGAGAATCCTGAAGGAAGGAGGAGCAATGTCTCTACACATGGCGCTGGTGACCCAATTTTCACCATGGTACCTGCCCAGGGTGCCACCGAAGTGGTTTTCACCGTTGGACGAAATTATTTCTCTTTACTTTTTTCGATTTTTCAATGTTTTTTGTGTCACAAGGCGCCTGTTTGCCAGGTTTTCACCAAGTAACGATTTTTATGTTTTATGATTTTTTTTTTGTATTTTTGTATTTTTGTATTTTTGTATTTTTTTTTGTATTTTTGAAATTTTTGATTTTTTTTTTTTTATTTAGGATATTCCAAAGAGCTATATGTAAAACCTACGAAGGTGCACGCTATTGATAGGATCCTCCAAAGGTTCACCTTTTGTAGTTGAGAGCTGATATGCCCTAGATCCATATGCTGCTGTAATGATGTAAGGACCAAGACAATTTGGTTCGAACTTACCCTTCTTCTCTCTGTCTTGCTGTTTTTTGGGATTTTCTCTGAGGACCAAATCACCTACCTCAAATGTGCGAGGCTTGACCTTGTGATTGTAGCTGCATTGTTCCTTGACTGAATGATGTGTAGCTTGAGTGACTGTCTTCCTTGATGAAGGAACTGAGATAGAATTACTAGTGTGTGGACTACACAGGCCCATATGCGTGTCACCTAAAGAAGTTTGGGCATCCCTAACAACAAAGTCCCTCAAGGAAGTTCCATTAAAGCTCCATGATGTATCGCCGGAAGGGGATGGATGTGTGGAACAAGTGGATGAGTGATGAAGGCTTATGATTGCGAAAAGAAGTGAAAGTATCATGAGATGACGAAGACTTAGGATCAACAAGTATGCTTTTTGATTTGAAATTTTAGAAATTTTGCCCCCAGTTATTTTGATATTAGGGGAGATCAACTCTTGCTCTTTTTTCTTCATATGATTTTTATCCTTGACTTTGATTTTTGCAGAGTCCAATAGCTTTTGATTTTGATTTGGACTAAAGGACTTTTCTTTATTTTTGACTCTTAGATTTTTCTTTTCAAAGCTTGATTTTTGATCCCCAATGAGTGAGGGCTTTTGTGATTCTTGTTGATCCAAGTCTGGGAGCTGAGTGGAAATGGAATGAGTGGATGAAATGGTAAGGCTATGTGAGTTATCAAGAGGGTTGGCAATAGACTCAATAGATTCTTTGTTGGAACCACTCTTAGGACTATTGATATCAAGAGTTGCTTGCACTGCTAGAGGAGATTTGCATTCGGACTTAGTAGCCACAACGCTAGATGGTTCACACCCAATTCCTTGGTATAGAAAATTATTTGTAGGTTGTTCTTGTCGACTGAAAGTGTTAGGAGATAGTGGGAGTTGATCAACATGAAAGATATACTCACCACATCCCATGTCTTTAATCTTGAATTTTTCTTTTAGCTCTGTTTGTTTTGACGTAGAAGCTTTTAATGATTCTGGATCCACATATGCTGAAGATGGAACAACTTCTCGATTGGCTGGAATTGTTATTTCTGATCTAGGTCACAGATTATTGCAATATATAAATGGATTTGGATCCACTTTGACGGTCACTTCAACTCCATTGTGTGGAAACTTGATACATCAATGATATGTAGAAGGGACTGCGCTCATCTCATGAATCCACGGACGTCCCAAGAGTATGTTGTATGTGAGATCTAGATCTAGGACTTGACAAACCACATCCTTTGTAACTGGCCCAACTCTGAGAGGTAAGATGACTATGCCTTTGGATGAACGCTCTTCATCATCATATGCTTTGATAGTAATTTTGTTTGTAGAATTCACAGCTTTGTCAGAATATCCCAATTGTTTAATAGTGCTCAATGTACAAATGTTTAGACCTACTCAGGTCCATCTATCAGGACTCATTTGATTCTATGTTTGTGTATGAAGGCTTCAATGTGTAAAGGTGCATTATGTGGCTGACTTATGGAGGCGTCATCGACTTCTGTGAATGTAAGAGAGTGTGGAATGGAAAGGTATCCCACCATGGCTTGAAACTAGTCCACGTTCAGATCAGTAGGAACGATAGTATCTCTCAATATTTTGTCAAGAATGGCTTTATGAGCGGGGGATATGCGTAATAGCTCAAGGATGGAGATGAGCGTGGGTGTCTTCCCTAATTATTCTACAAGGTCATACTCAGGTTTGGTTGATAAGGAAGAGGTGTTTTTAGCTGGAGCACCTTGAAAAGTGATTTTACCTTGGCGGGTTGTAACATTACATTCTGAGGTAGGTTTGGAAGAAGATCCAACACCTTTTAGGACAATCCTGGGTCTTCGGGTAGAATTCTCATACGTTTTATCCTTGATGATAATGGTAGAGACATAATTGTCCATCGAGATGTGATTGATAGTTGAATCATAGTTGTAGGATGCTCTGGTATAGTTGGTTTGGTCATATGTGGCTTTAGCTTTTCCCTTGTCATGTTTTGGGAATGGTTCCTTAAACAACTCAGGTTCTTGATTAGATGAGTGTCCTTCAATTTCAATATCACCTCTATCAATGAGATCTTGTATGATGTTCTTCAGTCGATGACAATTTCCTGTCTTATGACCCTTGCTCTTATGAAATTCACAATACTCATCATCATTCCACCAATTCGGCTTAACCTTTGGTTCATATGGAGGAAAATCTGGAACTGTGATTACCTTGTTTGCCACAAGCTTCTTGAAAACTAACTCAAGTGGTTCTCCCAATGGAGTGTACTTCCTTCGTGATCTAGAAGTTGTTTGAGTATTCACTTGATTATTTGTAGAACTTGATCCTGAAAAGATGAATTTGGGTCGCACTGTGTTGGCATCAACAACACCATCATTGACTATGTTCTTGTTTTTATTCCAAAATCTTGGCTTGTCTTTTCCTTTAAAGTCATCTTTGTTTTCTTTAAATATCTTAATGACTCCTTGTTCAATTAGGACCTTCTCTATTGCTAAGCCTTTTTCAAATGACATCCTTGAAGGTGGACAAACAAGCTTTCCTTAAGTCATAACCAATCTCTTTGTTAACATTTTGGGTGAACATCTCTACCATTTGTTTTTGTGGAATTTCACAAGAGCATCTGCTAGCTAGATTCCTCCATCTTTGTAAAAATGATGGAAAAGACTCTCCATCTTTTTGCTTGGTGTTGCACAAAGTAGTGACTGATATGTCTGTCTGTATGTTGTAGGAGAAATGTTGAATAAATGCCTCTGCTAGGTCACCCCATGACTTAATTCCAGGTGGAAGTTGGGAGAACCATTCCATAGCCTGATCACCTAGGCTTTGTGGGAATAATCTCATCAAATATGTCTCTTCTGCTGCTACCTCAATGCAAGCTATGAAAAACTATCTTATGTGTGCCTTAGGATCCCCTTTTCCTCTATACTTATCAAATTTAGGCGTCACAAAGTGTGTAGGAAAAGGAGGCATTGGAATGCTCTTGTAAAATGGATAAGGACATATGTCTCTCATTGTGTATGTTGGCTTTGGTGTATTTATGTCCTCCATTTTCTTTTGTAAGTCCCTGATTTGTTGTTCCAAATTGCTCTTAGGTGGAGATCGACTTCTTGGACCATACCCCATGTTTGAGGCACCAATTGGAGGAGGAGCATGTTGCATATATGGATGATATTGATCATACACTTGTTCATATGGAGGAGGTCTATAGTGATACTGTGTATATGGACCACTTGGTATAGATTCATGTTGAGGAACACCATATCTATTTTGTGCATGTATACCATACTCTACAGGCATGTCATGTTCTAATGTGTTGCCCCCAAATTTGACACGGGGTTTCCTTGTGTCCAAATTTTGAGCATGCCTTTGAATATCCCATTGCTTTGATGGTTGATCCTTAGCATTGGTATGTGATTGAGCATACCTGTCTGCATAAGACCTCCATAATGGTCTGCGAAGGTGAGTATCATACGCTTGACCATGTGTGTATGGGACCTCTGGTTTTTGAAATAGAGATGATGGTGATTCATGTACCATATGTGGTCCTCTATTGTCTCCACTATTAGGCCTTCCTTGATCCATGTTGGAGTGAGTTTGTTGCAAAGGTCGATTTTCCATGATTTGAGACATGTCAAAATCATGAAGTATCTTGGCTCCACTTTGTGCCATCATTTGTAAGAAGTATTGTCTATCCCTCCTCATTATTTCCTCAACCAATCGATTGAAATGGGGATTCATAATGGATTCTTCCACATCTGCTGAATGTACGGAAAAGTTGTCCATATTGTCATTGTGTGTAGCATTGTTGTTTGTAGTGTCCATGTTCTCAACATTTGGAATGTTTCTATAGGCATCCATGTCAGGTAATGTGGTATGATCAGAATTGAAAAAGATATCATTCTCATACTCATAAGAACTCATGTTTGCGGACTCTTGAGCCTCTTTAGTTTCTCTCCTAGATTTTTGAAGATGGGTTTCAACCATGAACTAGGTACTGACCAAGATGTGTGAGACTAGATGAAAAGTGGAAAAAGTATGGAAGACCAAGAGTTGGATGGAATGTAAATGAATCTGAGGTGTACTTGCAATGTCCAAAGTGTAAGACCAAGTATGTATGTAGTAGAGTAGGTGTGACTTCCAAAGAGAGGATAGTTTCTCTTGATGAGGTAAGTTGACCTTGACTCTAAGTAAGACCAAATGAGACCCAAAGGTAAGAAACCTTGATGAGGGACCACTTAGCAAAGTGTTGTTGTATGTAGTGTGTTGACAAAGTATGATGAGGACAAGCAAGTGACCTTTTGACTCAAGTTTAGACAATTGTGAATGTAAAGTGAGATGTAAAGAAACGATGGACTTTGTGAGACCCAAAGATAGGTTGAATGCTAAATGAAACCCTGGAGAAATGACCTAGGAAGCTCAAGAATTCTGAAACTGACTGTGTTTGTTTGTTGGACTGTAACAGTTTTTTTTTTTTTTTGTTTTCAATTCTGAATACAGACGCGCCTGTATACTTCACAGACGTGGTTTCTCGACATAGACGTGGCTCTGTTCAACACAGACACGCTTCTGAGATTTTTTTTGCAAAGTGTAATGTTTATTCTGGGAACACAGACGCGTTTCTACCCTTCACAGACGCGGTTATACAACACAGACACTATTATGTAAAACACAAACGTGTTTCTGCAAAATTTGTGCAATTTTTTCCAATTTGTGAAGTTGTTTTGTTGTGACCAAATCTAACTGTTTGACTATTTTTCGTGACAAGAGGACACAGTGTTGATGAGGACTCAATTTTTGCAAGTGTCTAGACTCAAAAATGACTCCAATAAAAGTGTGTTGTTTGATGTAAAAAAAATGTTTTGCATACACTTGAAGACACAAAAGACACAATGTTTTGTTGTTTGGTCTTGAATGTTTTGAATGTTTAAAATAAGTCAAGCACAATTCTTATGGCTGGCCAAGACAATAGTTGTTGATCCCACATGGGGTTTTACCCCCAAGGCTACGCTATTCAGAGCGGATACTTAGATGCTTGACCTCACTGGCTCCACCCTTGGCACTCACTTCTTGGGTCAGCCAAGCATCAGTCCCCACGAAAACTCCCCGTGGTGAACTTTGTATCTCTACTAAGAACCGTATGTGTGTGGGCCACTACCAGAGGTCCGACCTCCTGCCCCAACAACTAGAAGGATTTGGGCTTCTAAAATAAAAAGGTGCTAGTAAGGGCATCCTCTCATGTGGCCATACATGCGACACTTTCAGCTTTGTAAATATAGAAGGCTCCTAGCCAGTAGGGGTTACACCCTACAACTGATCAAATAAATTTGATCAAATGGGTTTATGGGGAGACATAGTGTCGGTATGAACTAATCAGTACACGTTATCCATAGTTTTCACCATGAATACATTTGTTTAAAGTGGTTTGGAAGAGGTGGGTTTTCCTCGCTACCACTTGGGTCGTTCTTTTCTCACTAGTAGTCCTAATGACCACACGGGAAGACAGACCCTCTAAAGATTAAACAAAAAGAGCCTATTGCTCAAGACACAAAAGACAATGATTCAATTTTAGTGCACCAATTGAAGTGTTTGCTAGTCTATGAAAACAAGGCACACAATAAAAAATCCAAAAACCCTTGCCAAGGACCTGCAACAAAGAGTGGTTAGTAGTTTGGGTTGTTTGAAATAATCACCCCTTCCTGCAAGCACACAAGTTAGGTAAATTTTAAACCCAAAAAGACTTTGTGAAAATAGGGGCCTTCAACCAAACGATTTTGCTTTCAAGACAAGCTGCACCAATTTCGTTAGTTAGATCTGAAAATGTTAGCTCAAAATAAACCAGATCTAAAACCCTAAATGCAAAATCTGAAAATTGAATCAATAAAAACCCAAAATTTAAAACTGGTGAACACAGACATGATTACCTTCAACACAGACATGACTTCATGACACAAACGCGGTTCTGTGAGACACAGACGCGGCTACAGAATGCAGACGCGACTTTTGGACACAGACGCGGCTAAAAACACCACATACGTGACTTAATAACACAAACGCGCTTTCCTGGAACCTACAAAATAAAATACTGCCAGTAACACAGATGTGATTATAGAAGTTGAAGACGCACCAGAAAAACAAAAACGCGATCCGAAAGTGTGCAAATGCGGGAATATCAAAATGCTGCCGAAAATGTCAGATCTGCAACTTCAAAACACAAAATCTGCAACAAAAATGTTAAATACAAAAGGGACAAGAGTCCCACTGGGTGTGCCAAAATGTATATGGTGAAAATGGATAACAATAATAACAATATTGAAAGGCTAAATGAATTCAACCACAAAAACCCTAGCTTAACAACAACAAAGATCCACCATAACATATGAAGATTACCTAAGACAATGCAAATCAAATGAAATCACAAAGATTATACCATCACATGTCCAATAGGGTTTGAATCTCCATTCTTCCTATCTCCATTGATCTTGCTTGATATATTTGCTCTTAGATTTTATGTGCACAAGAGCTCAACAAAGAACGGAATGTGGTTGTAATTAGGATCGTAGTGTAGTCAATTGCATAAAAGATGATTAGAATGCATAGAACGATTAGGGTTTGATAATGAGGAAAGCATCTCCTTATATAGAAGACACAATATGAAATGGAGGGATAAGATTGAGAGGTGTAAAAGGAGGTCGGCTATGATTAGAGGGTAGGTAAAAGAAATAATAAAATAATGAAAGGGGTAGGTAGTGTATGAATTAAGAGATGAATGACATGTGTCATGGGTAGGAAAAGATAATGAATTAATTAAATAAATAAAGATTTATTTAATTAATAGAGCAAGTGGGATCAATTAAATAAATAAAAATATTTATTTAATTTAGGAAAAAGGATAATTTAAATAAATAAAGGTATTTATTTAAATGAGAAATAAGGCTAGGAGAGGATAAATGAATTAATTAAATAAATAAAGATTTATTTAATTAATAGAAGAATTAGGCTTAGATAATTAAATAAATAAAATATTTATTTAATTAGATTGGACAATTTTGGGTGTCTACAGTTGTCACACAAATATTTTGTCAATTTCAATCTGAATTGTCAAATATTGCACTTCATTTAGTCGTAGGTGGTCTTTTCCTTCAACAAATTTTCCTCTCATTCTAGTGAATTTGCATTGGTTATCCCGTTTTGCTATCAAAATTTAGTTAGCATTAGGTTTCTGGTCACCTAAGCTAGATGTTGAATCAGTCTATCATGTCTATCCTCATCATTGCATTCGATTATCACAGTCACTAATCAAATCTTGGTCATCATTTCTATCTTACATCATCATTATAATCTACTAGGATCTTGACTTGCATGGTCACTTTTATCATCTCAATTTCTAGTCATCGCCTTGGTTATAACCATCTTGATTCTTGTGTCATCATTATCATCCATAATTACCTTTCATTCCCCCAATTCATATCATCATTGCCTTCTTCCTAGGTCATCAATCCACACATTAAACATCCAAATCGAACATCAAACTTCATCCTCTTTCCAACTTCCTCAAAGTCAGTCCCCATCCTAGTATGAGCTTGTTGTTCATCTTTTTTGAGCTTTAGTTTGTCATCGATTTTTTACGTTTCATCTCTCCAACTCATCAAATAATCATGATGTCACAATTTTCTTTTATGATGAGTTTGGCCGTCCTTCATTTTCTTCCACTTCACCCTATTCTGATGATGATGAGAGTATGGTTGATCAAGATGAATATGAAATTGAAAATCTTGATGCCCTTATTCTTAGTAAGCTTGCACCAAGTGTCAGATGGCAAAATCCATTTGTTCATTCTAACTACTCTACGATTCCTCCATGCACATCTGCTCATAATCCTTATCACACCTTTGAAAAGGGAAATCCATCATGTCTTTCACCCACAACTCCCTCATATATCACCTCCACGTATCCCTCATATGCAACATCCATACCTCCATATTCTCCCATAGTCCTATCTCAACCTCCATAATTTTCTCACAACACTACCACTTACGTCAATAATCAAAATCCACCATCTCATTATCCCCAATTCCATTACACCATCCATAATCCTAATCTTCCATCCTATCTCACTCCATCCAATCTTAAGCCTCTATCCTACCTTAATCCTCCATCCTAACTCACACCTCCATCCAATCTTAATCCTCCATCTTACCTCAAACCTCCATCAAATCCTAATCCCCCATCCTACCTCAATCCTCCATCTAATCCTAATCGCCCATCCTACCTCAATCCTCTATCCAATCCTTATCCACAATCCTATCTCAATCCACCTCCATCCACTTCATCTTACCTCAGTCCACCTTCATCCACCTCATCCTACCTCAATCCTCCACCATCCACTTCATCAAACCACAATCCCCCACCATCCATTCCCTCCCCCAATCCACCAACTTCACTTCCAACTCCCACAACTATCATTCCTCTCCCACCTCCTAACACCATCGAAAACCTCCCATCCATTGAGACCGTTCAGTTGCAATCCTCATCACCTATTCCTACCATCATTCAAACTGAATCCGATGAATCCCCCATCCTTTCATCCACTTCTTCTAACCCAGTTGGTGAATCCCCCATCCTTTCATCCACTTCATCTACCCCAGTCGATGAATCCCTTATCCTTTTATCCCCTTCATCTACCCCAGTTGGTGAATCCCCCATCCTTTCATCCACTTCATCTACCCTAGTTGATGAAGCTCCCATCATTCCATCTAATCCATCTACCCAAGTAAATGAACCTCCCACCCTTCCATACATTCCATCTGAAGTGTCTACCCACTCACCCCTTTTCACACTATTCACACCAATCCCATCTTTCCAAGATATTTTTCTAGAGCATGTTGAAAAGTTTATTGATCCAAATCAAGATCCTACCATTCCACCTCTACTATTTCAAGATCCCTTATCATCCCTCCATCCAAATCAAGATCCTACCATCCCATCTACTCCATCTCAAGAGCCCTTGTCATCCCCTCTTCTAAGTCAAGATCCTCTTGTCCCATCTACTTCACTTCTTGATCCTCCATCTCCTCCTATCCAAACCATCCCACCACCATCACTCTATCCCCTTGGTTCACTCACATTCATCCATGGCAATTCACTTATAGAAAAAGAACATCTCATATACACCACCCATTCTCCTCCATCTAATAATAGACTCACATCTTGTTACCTAGAAAACAAGTATCCTACTTTAGATAAAATGCTCAAAAAAATGAACTATCAAGGAAAAGGCTTGGGCCTACATGAGCAAGGTATTGTGGAGCCCATACATGTTAAAGCACATCCAAGATCTCATGGTCTTGGTTAAATATCTCAAGGCACTTCATCCAAAATGGTTGGTACAATTGATGCAAAATCCAAGTATGCTTCCAAACACACCATCACATTGCCCCGCCATTCCTCCAAATCATATATCTCCATCCCCCCTCGTCCATCATATAAAGCCAAAACAACATCCATCTTCCTCCTTCATCCTCTAAATTCATTTTGGGTCCCTATATCCCAAAATATACCTTCATATATCCCCCACATGCTAAATCCATTTTGGGTCCTTATATCCCGTAATCCCATCCTCCATCTTTTCCCACTCGTCCCTCCATACATAGATCCCATATCCCCATTGTTAAAATGTGGTGACTAGTCAGTAAAGTACTATACACTCAGCACGTATCCTTGCTGGGGTCCGGGGCCAGGCCGGGCCCAGGGTAGGGGTTCAGGGGCGGCAGCCCCTGAGAAATTTTTTTTGCCGTTTTTCGTTGATGAAAACTGACATTGTAATAAAACCCTAAAAAGGACAACTTTGTTTGTTGCCCTAAAAACACATGTTATAAGCGGCTGGGATGCTTAAGGCATTGTAAGGTTGATGTACTGTTTTTGCTGGATAATAAGAAAGATTGGACATCTGTGTATGGTGGACATAACCCATTCTGGGTGAACCACATTAAATCTTTGTGTTATCTGTGTCCTATTTTATTTCTTTATCTTTTGTATTTAAATCTGCATATAATTGTTAGTTCATATTTTCTTTGGATCTACTTGAAACCCTAACACCCATCACCCATCATAAACATTATACTCCTTTCACTCCCAATTAGGATCAACAAAGGCACATATCCCCACATTCCATCCTACACCCCACATCCATCACTTCATCCATATTCCCTTCATCTCCCACACCTTCGCACACTGCTTCCAAGGCTACTAGCATAAATTTGGATGTCAAATAAAAAATGCATAAAGATAAACATCCACAACAATCTAAAGATGACCATGTCCACTCAAAAAGACATGCTCCCACAAAGAAAAATCTGATACAAAAATACAACAAATGTCAAAGGCCACAAATGACCACTAAGACAAAAGAAAAACAATATGGATCCCAAAGCAAAACCAAGTAGTGCATCCAAAAGAAAATTTTCCAATGGCATCCAAAGTTGCTAGAACATTAGCTAAACATTCTCTCCTTCCATCTCCTAAGTCTATTTTTGGTCCCTATGTCCCAAAGCTCCCTATCATAATTCCTCCATCATACCCACATGCTATGTCCATCTCCCCTCCACTCATCCAACATCCCCCACAACATGTGCCAATGTTGGTTCTGATAACATCCCCCATCACACTTACTTTCCTTCACTCCATCCAAACACTTGCCACTACCATATCCCTTACACCACATACACCCCCCATCAAAACCATCTAATCCAAGCCTTTGATGGACACAATGGATCATTGAGAGGGGGGTGAATCAATGATTTAAACTCTTTTCCTTAAACAAGAAGATACCAGTAATGTATAAAACAAACTGAGTGCTAACCGATAGTTCAAAGAGTGCAAACAAGGTGTGTGAAAGGATTTGCTAAAATATTAATATACCACATACACAAAGATGCAACACACAACACCATATATATATATATGAGGAAAACCCAATGTGGGAAAAACCTCGGTGAGAATAGTTGCTGGAGATCTTCTGCTCCAATCTAGCCTCACAATAAATCTTTGATTACAATATTTAGGGCACCAACCCCTGCATAATTTATAGGATACAACCTAAAGGAGCTACAACCCTTGCACTAAGCTACAACTTAGTGAAAACAATATAAAACTCAGATATACAAATGAAATCACTATTGCAAATGAAGTTTTACAACCTTACAATATTATCCTCTATCAGTTTCACCCTTATCGGTCTGTATTCTCTCCACCCACTCTACAACTTGACTTTTCTGATGATTTTTCTAAAACCTCTCTCATAATGTCTTCCCTCTCTCAACTCACACTCAATCACTCTTAATCAGGCACAACTTTTGTTGGTTTGTCACCTCTATGTTTAATGCACTCTCCACCGGTTGTTCCTTATACTGGTTTACTCTGCTTCTCCTTGTCAGTTAATACTTCACTCATAAACACTTCAAGTGTGTATCTCTTTGGCTCTTTACAATTTCACACTTGTCTTCACATTGCAATAGCTTCAAAAACAGTCTCAAGTCATCATATTTAAACTTGTACTTTCCCACCAAGAAACAATTCAAACTTAGGTGGTTATGGTTTCCTTCACCCAACAAGATCTGCATAAGATCCAATCCAACCTATCTTGGATCGATCATCTATACTCGAGGAATGCATCTATACACATTTTCCATTATCCAATGCATACTTGCTAAAGATAACAATCTCTTACATGATTTTCTACCTTGAAATCTGTCAACTCATAAAAAGCTCAGTTATTTCCTTATTGAGATCTTCTTGCAATCTGATTTATTTTCTTTGATCTAGGCACCAACAACTCCCTGATCTTTCTCTGTCATTCTTCCTTCCTCGAGCCACATAAGTCTGTTATCACTCTATTATTTGTGGTTGTTTTATTTATGTCAACTTGCTATTTCAACAACCATGTCAATGGAGGCTTCACCGACCTTTGCATGTTTATCACCTCATCTCCACATGGCATCACAACGGTTATACACTCAACTCACCGACACAAGCTCAGTTTACACTTGAACATTCAACAAACTCATACTGCTATAAACCTTTACCAGTGAGACCTTCTCCTCCTACTAACTGGTAGTGCACACTACACTGGTAGCACATCTTCATCTCTGGTGGTTTGTGATTACTTTAACATTCCACCTCTTCATTATAAATAGGAACCCAAACTCCAAACCAATTGATAAGCCTTCATGTTAATCATCTCAATACCTTATTTATCTTTCACCATACCGATACCCTCTTCTTCATATTGGATGACATACTTCTTCTGGTAGCCTGCCTGCAATACTGGCTGACATCAATGACAACTCAATGCCAACAATCTCCCCCTTTGGCATTTATGTCAACATCTTCATCTTCTTTTCTGGTTTATCTCCCCCTTTGACAGCAATGGCAAAGAGAGCCTGAGTCTGACACCAATAATCTCTCCCTTGACTGCATCTGGTTAATACACACTCTCCCCTGTGTCCATGCTTCATGATTCAAGAGTCATAAGATAGTGATAATGGTTGACTCCCCCTGGATCATGCAATATCCTATGCATTCAAGTGCTGCCAGATGGTGGGACAACTCCCATATTTTGTCTCAAATACTCAAATGGGCCCAAAGGAAGTGGCTTGGTAAATATGTCAGCAATCTGCTCATCAGTTGGAACATATTCAACTGTAACCTCCTTGTCTGCCACCTTCTCTCTCAAGAAGTGATACTTGATTGCAATGTATTTTGGTCTTGAGTGAATTACTAGATTCTTGGAGATGTTGATTGCACTTGAGTTATCACACCAGATTGGAATGGGTTCCGATATCTCCACTCGTACATCTTTCAGTGTCTGCTTCATCCATAAAACCTGCGAAGAACATGTAGCAGTTTCTATGTAATTTGCCTCAACAGTAGATAATGACATTGAATCTTGCTTCTTACTATGTCATGATACTAAGAGGTCTCCTAAGTAGAAAGCACCTCCACTTGTACTTTTTTGGTCATCAATACTTCTTGCCCAATTTGCATCAGTATAAGCCTGCAAAGAGAAGTCTCCTTTCTTTGGATACCACATACCATAGCTAATAGTTCCTTGTAGATACCTGAAGGTTCTTCTGATTACATCTAAGTGAGACTGTTTAGGAGCAACTTGGAATCTTGCTAACATGCAAACAATTTGTACAATATCCTGTCTAGATGTTGTTAAATACAATAGACTACTGATCATAGACCTATAAATTGTTTGCTCAACTTACACCCGGTAACCATGGGAGTACTTACCGGTTTGTTGTCCTCCATTTGAAATTTATTCAGCATGTCTTTCGCATACTTGGTTTGGGAGATGAAAATTCCTTTCTCCTTCTATGAGATTTGCAAACCAAGAAAATATGACAACTCACCCAGCATGGACATCTCAAACTTTCTCTTCATCTGATCTACAAATTCTTTGCACATGATGCCCTTGTCTCCACCAACGATAATATCATCCACATATACAACAACTATAATCATGTGATCTTCATTTACCTTGACATACAAGTTGTTTTCTGCATTCCCTTTCTGGAATCCTTGCTCTTTCAAGTATTTGTCTAACTGGGAATACCATGCTCTAGGAGCCTGCTTCAAACCATGTAGGGATTTCTTCAACCGACATACAAAACTCTCATCTTCATGCAACAAGTACCCTTCTGGCTATTCCATATACACATCTTCAAGATTTCCATTGAGAAAAGAAGATTTCACATCCATCTGATATACTTTATATCCCTTGTAGGATGAGAAAGCTAAAAACATTCTTATTGCCTCTAACCTAGCAACTAGTGCAAAGGTTTCTTCAAAATCAATACCTTCCACTTGAGCATACCCTTTGTAAACTAACCTTGCTTTATGTCGGACTATCTTACCTTCTTCATTCATCTTGTTCCAGTAGAACCATTTGGTACCTATGACATTCTTGTCTACTGGTCTAGGAACAAGTTCCCAAGTTTGATTTTTCTCAATTTGTCTCAATTCTTCATCCATAGCATCTACTTAATTTTCACTTTTTCTAGCATCATCAAAAGTTTTGGGCTCTAATTCAGTCATAAGACAAAAATTTACCTGCTCACCTTCTCGGGCTAATCTCCTTCTGGTTTGCACACCTTCATTCCTATCTCCTATGATTTGTTCTTCCAGATGATTCTTCTACACATACCGGTTGGGGATCTTGTTTGGTATATCTTCTACCGGTCCATTGTCAAATTGTTCTTCATTTTCAACATCTTAATCATCAATGTAAGGTGTTGGTGCACATTTACCTCTATTCGAGTCTTTATCTATTCTCACATTTACACTTTCAACCACCCTTCTAAACCTCTTGTTGTAGCATTTGTAGGATTTACTATTAATTGAGTATCCCAAGAAGATTCCTTCATCACTTCGGGACTCAAAACTTCCTAATCCATCAACATCTCTCTTGATGAAGCACTTACTTCCAAACACTCTGAAGTGCCTGAGTGATGGTTTCCTTTCATTCTATTACTCGTAAGGAGTCATTCTACTATTCACTCTTAATTGTACCTGGTTTAAAGTGTAGACAACAGTATGAACTGCTTCCTTCCAGTATATATCCAGTATGTTGGCCTCATTCAACATAGTCCTAGCCATCTCCTTCACTGTCCTATTTTTCCTCTCTACCACCCCATTTTTCTAAGGTCACCTTGCAACTAAATACTATCTTCAAAACCCATGTTTCTTACAGTAGTCAACAAATTCATTGGAAGAAAATTATCCACCCTGGTCAGATCTTAAGCATTTTAACCGGTGTCCACTTTCATTTTCCACCATCTTCCTAAATTTTTTGAATCTCTCAAATGCTTGTGACTTATCATGCAGGAAGGTTACCCAATTCATTCTTGAATAATCATCTATGAACAACATGAAATACCTTTCTCCGACCAATGCTCTTATCCTTGTTGGCCCACATAAGTCAGTATGTATTAACTCCAAAGGTCTTGAGGTGTTATATTCTTTTGTTTAAAAGCTGACCTTTGCTTGCTTTCCTCTGACACATTCATCACAAAATGTGCTTGCCGGTTTTATGATCTGAGGTATGTTTCTCACATACCAGTTCTTTCTTATCTTAACGAGATTATCAAAATTCACATGGCCTAATCTTTAGTGCCACAACCATCTTTCATCAACTTGTCCCATCATGCATTGGGACTCATAGCATTCCTTCAGATTGTAGACATTTCCCTCTGTTCTCTTTCCTTTTGCTACCACCTGGCCGATACTCTGCTTTCTTATCTGACATTTGGTAGAGTCAAATGAGAACTTGTACCCTTTGTCACACATTTGACTTACACTCAGCAGGTTATGCTTCAAACCTTCCACATAGTACACATCATGAGCCTTGAGCTTTCCATACATATTCAGTGTACCCCAACCTTTGATCTTGATGGAGGAGTTGTCACCGAATCAGACTGAGCCACTATTCCAATCATCAAGCTTGATGAACTTTTTCTTATCTCCGGTCATGTGATTTGAGAAATCACTATCAACTACCCATAAATTCCTCCTTTCAACATGTAGAGCAGTTTGCACAATCAAGTTGGACTCTGTCTTGTTTTTCTCCTTCTCTACCCAAACCAGTTTCTCTTCTTTCTTTCCCTCTTTTGTCACTTTGCGTTCCGGTTTTGTTTCCAACTTCTCATCCAATACAATTCTCCTTTTCTTGTCGCTTCTCAGCTGACAATACCTTGCTATGTGACCATAATTTTGACACTTATAGCATTTCACATTAGCACTATAGGATGTACTCAATGCATTCTTGTAGGACATTTGCATATTACTCCTACATTCATAACTCTTGTGACCAAACTCATTGCAATTATAACATATGACATTTGTACTTTGTAATACAGCAAATGAGTTTCTACTCTCAAAACTAGGGTTGACATTTATTTTCCTACAATCTGCCATTCTATGACCAAACTTATTACACCAGTGACAATAGCCATGAAAGTTTGGAACATACCAATTAGGTTGTCTTGAACCTACAAACGACTGCCTCACTGGGGGTCTTCCTTTCATGTTTCTAACCCTTGTGAATCCTTCATGATCAATACTTGTATTTCTCCTTGGATCTGCATGTCGGTGCATTGAGTATGGTCTCTGGTTCATTGATTGAGTATACCAGTTTGTGTGGCGGTTTCTAGTAGCATCTGCATATGTCTTCTTGCTGGTATCCTTTCCTACTGTGAATGTCTTCTTCTCTTCACCTTTATTTGAAGAAGTGAATTGTATCTCCTTATCAGATGTGTCTTTGTTGTTTGAGCTTTGACCTTCTTGAAAACCTAAGCCACCGGTATCTTTGGATTGCTTCTGTTTGCTCAGCATCTTGTCTAGGGCTTCAATGCTGCCTTCAAATTTGCTTCTCACTTTTATTTCTTCCAGACTTTTCTCTAAGTCCTTTTGGAGTTTCACTATTTATGCTTCCAAATTTTGATTATCCTTTTCCTTTTCACTCAAATCGGTACGGGTGACTTCACACATCCTCTTGGCCTCTTCCAACTAGAGTTTTAGATCTGCAATAGTTTTCTTGGACTCTTCAAGAGATTGTTCCAACAACTCTCATTCTTCAGTTGCAACCCTTTTTACCTTATTTAAATATCTTCTTGTTTTCTTTAGCTCATCTAAGGCACTAATGAGTTCTTCTTCAAGGTCTACTTCTCCTTCTTTCTCTTCCTCTTCTGCTTCTTCAGGTACCAGAACCTCTTAAGCCATGAAAAGGTTTTCTCTGACTTCATCTCCATTGCAGCAATCTTTTGAGGCACTTTCCTCATCCGTGGTATCATTTTCATGAGTGTAAAGATTGCTCTACTTCCGGTAGCCTCTTCTACCATGCTGGTAGGCATTCTTCTTCCTATCCTTACTATATGATCTGCTACCACTTAATTGATCATCTTCATTCTTATCACCATAAGGATATTTAGCAGCAAAATGTCCAATCTTTCCATAGTTGAAACATTTCAAAGGTAGCTTGCCTTTGTATTTACCTGAACTAGTCTTGAGTCTTCTAACAAATTTTTCCATGACGTCATCAGAGTCTTCACCAGTTGCATCATGAGTAGATTATTCTTTTCCTTTTCTTGATGTCTTGAATGTAACTTCTTTCTTCACAACATCAGTACCGATAGTCCTCATCTCATAAGCAGTTAGAGAGCCATACAACTCATCCATTGTAAAGACTTTCAAATCTTTTTCTTCTTCTATTGTTGAGACCTTTGTATCATACTTAGATGTAAGAGATCTAAGTACTTTCTTCACTATCACCTCATCTTGTATTTCTTCTCCAAGCCCTCTAATGGTGTTTGTTGTTTCATCAACCCTTTGGAGATAGCCAACAATCTTCTCTTCATATCTCATCTTCAATCCCTCAAGGTTCTCTCTTAATGTCTGCAACTTGGCTTCCTTGACTTTAGCATCGCCTTCAAATATCTTTTGCAGCTTATCCCAAGTTTCCTTGGCAGAGGAGCAGTGCATGACTTTAACAAACTCATTATCAGACAACCCACTAAGAATGGCATTCTTAGCTTTAGCATTGTTCTCATATTCCCTCTTAGCATCTAGATTAGTAGGGGGATTATTATGGATTGTATATCCATTCACAATCAACATCCATACATCACAACCTAGAGAGGACAAATAGGTTTCCATTCTTCTACTCCAAAAGGCATAGTTGACACCATCAAACATAGGAGATTTTGAGGAGGAAGATTCATTTCTTGCCATTGTGAACACTTGACAGGATCTACCCAAACTAGAGAATGATTTTGACAAAACATGGTACCTATGCTCTAATACCAATTGATGGACACAATGGATCACTGAGAGGGGGGTGAATTAGTGATTTAAACTCTTTTCCTTCAACAAGAAGATACTGGTAATGTATAAAACAAACTAAGTGCTAACCGATAGCTCAAACAATGCAAATAAGGTGTGTGAAAGGATTTGCTAAAACATTAATATACCACATACAGAAAGATGCAACACACAACACCAGATATATAAGAGGAAAACACAATGTGGGAAAAACCTCAGTGAGAATAGCTGTTGGAGATCTTCTACTCCAATCCGGCCTCACAATAAATCTTTAATTACAATATTTAGGGCACCAACCCAAGGAGCATCAACCCCCTGATTTATGAGTACCAACTCAAAGGAGCACCAACCCCTGCACAATTTATAGGATACAACCTAAAGGAACACCAACCCCTACATAA
The DNA here is from genome assembly GCF_030272615.1 of Cryptomeria japonica. Classification (NCBI taxonomy): domain Eukaryota; kingdom Viridiplantae; phylum Streptophyta; class Pinopsida; order Cupressales; family Cupressaceae; genus Cryptomeria; species Cryptomeria japonica. The sequence continues at coordinate 165,660,394 of NC_081410.1, forward strand.
TTTATAGGATACAACCTAAAGGAGCTACAACCCCTACACTAAGCTACAACTTAGTGAAAACAATATAAAACTTAGATATACAAATGAAATCACTGTTGAAAATGAAGTTTTGCAACCTTACAATATTTTCCTCTGTCGGTTTCACCCTTATTGGTCTGTATTCTCTCCACCCACTCTACAACTTGACTTTGTTGATGATTTTTCTAAAACCTCTCTCACAATGTCTTCCCTCTCTCAACTCACACTTGATCACTCTTAATCAGGCATAGCTTCTACCGGTTTGTCACCTCTATGTTCAATGGACTCTCCACTAGTTGTTCCTTATATCAGTTTACTATGCTTCTCCTTGTCAGTCAATACTTCACTCATAAACACTTCAAGTGTTTATCTCTTCGGCTCTCTGCAATTTCACACTTTTCTTCACACTGCAACAACTTCAAAAACAGTCCCAAGTTATCATATTTAAACTTATGCTTTCCTGCCAAGAAACAATTCAAACTTAGGCGGTTAGGGTTTCCTTCACCAGACAAGATCTGCATAAGATCCGATGCAGTCTATCTTGGATCGATCACCTGTACCTGAGGAATGCATTTGTACACATTTTCCATTATACAATGCATACTTGCTAAGGATAGCAATCTTGTACATGATTTTCTACCTTGAAATTTGTCGACTCATAAAAAGATCAACTGTTTCCTTCTCGAGATCTTCTTGCAATCTAATTTCTTTACTTTGATCCAGGCGCTAACAACTCCCTGATCTTTCTTTGTCATTCTTCCTTCCTCGAGCCGCATAAGTCTGTTATCACTCTATGATTTGTGGTTGTTTCATTTATGTCGACTTTCTTTTCCAACAACCATGTCGATGGAGGCTTCACCGACCTTTCCATCTTTGCAACCTCAGCTCCACATGGCATCACAACGGTCATACACTTAGCTCACTGAAACAAGGTTGGTTTATAATTGAACATTCAACAAACTCATACTGGTATAAACCTTTACCGGTGAGACCTTCTCCTCCTGCTAACCGATAGTACACACTACACCGATAACACATCTTCACCTTTGGTGGTTTGTGATTACTTTAGCATTTTGCCTCTTCATCATATATAGGAAGCCAAACTCCAGATCGGTTGATAAGCCTTCATGTTAATAATCTCAATACCTTATTTGTCTTTCACCATATCGGTACCCTCTTCTTCATACTAGATGAGATACCTCTACTGGTAGCCTGCTTGCAATACCGGTTGACATCAATGACAACTCAATGCCAACAACCTTTGCATAATCCACTCATTCCTAATAAAGTTTTACCAACATCCAATGAAAAAGGGCTCCTAATACCTTGATATGAAACTTGATGCTTGAATCCTCCATCCATCTATCCTCCATTTCCATTTATCTTCATTCATCTCTATCCATAAATTTTCGCCAAAAAATAAAAAAATAAATAAAAAGAAAAAATAAATAAAAATTCATCCAATGGTGAAAACTTGGCAAACAAGCGCCTTGGACAAGTATCATGATGAAAACCTAGCAAACAGGTGTCATGCATAATTCCCCTTACCCTTTTTCTCTCTGTACTTGGTGGCAAGTTCTTCTGGTCATCTAGCCATTTCCTCATCCATCTCCATCTACCTACCATACCCATCACATCCAATCCATTTCACTTCCTCCATCCTCCTTTGGATATTGATAGAACAAAAGACCACCATGTATACATGCTCTGGACACCTCTTGGCATCCCTGACCCTTATCTCCCCCATCTTTCATCCACTTCCCTTAGCTTCCTATCCCTCTATTAGTCATCTTATCATATCCATCCATCTACCAATCCTTATCTCCCAGTTCCTCCATCACTTCATCCATAACCTGATCCATCCACCTATCCTTATCTCCCATTCCTCCATCCCTTCATCCATAACTATTTCCTCTTTCAATCTTCATCTACCTCCATCAATTCGTCCCTCATGGTTTCATCTTCCAGCCACACCCACAATGCTTCCATGTCCAAATCCTTTTCATCCTAGCCTCCATCCTTTCATCCCTCCTCTCATGTCATTCCACCACCTCTTGCATCCCTTGTCATTGGTATCTAGCTCTAGGATACCCCCACACAATCCAATACCTTCTATCCAATCAATCCATTCGCTCCTCGCAATCCACCATCACATGCAAATCTTATCCATCTTCCTCGACTATCCAAGGTCAAATGCTAATCAAATCATCCAATCACATCCTTGTTCTTGTTCCTATCCTTGTTGCAAGCAATCCAATCATCATCATCAAGATGCATCCTTCCCAATAAATCATCAATCTCTCATGGATTTTCATCTTGATTGGGGCAACATTGTTCCTATCCCCACATTCTCGTTCATCATCCATAGCTTTTGTACATCTTGTAAATAATTTCTTATACATAGGTGTTCTTAGGTCTCATCCTTTGCATCAATTGTGTCATCAAGATAATGTCCCATCATCTAGTTTTTTAATAATTATCCTAGAGCATATTTTTCATCGCAATCGTATTAGGTACCTTTTTTCATCCCATCATCATTAATCTTTTATCCAATCATCAATTTGTGCAGGATGTATCCTTCCTCAAGTTAGACATCATCAAATCCTCATCCAATCAATTATCTTTTTGGAAAAATATATTTGAGGCACTCGTGTTGGATTTGATTCTTTTTTATCTTTGTTTATCTTTCAAAGCTCCTCGGGTCCTATTTCCTCTTGGTCTCCATGATCTTTAATATCATGGTGCATTGGGAATAACAAGACTCATGATGTGATCTTGTTGCTTTTGGTTTTGTCTTGGCATGTCTTTTGGATGTGTTCCTTGTTATAGCCTCATGAGGTCTCAGCTATCTAATGTTACATTGGGGCATGTCTTCTGCCTGTGGTTGTTCTTGCACCATTTCCTGTAGGGTCTTCGTAACTTTGTGTGGCGCTGGATCGATCGTGCATGTCTTCTGCTTGTGGTTTTTTTCTTGCACTCTTTCCTGTAGGGTCTCTGTAACTCTGTGTGGTGTTGGATTAACCTTGCATGTTTGTTCACGTGTCAGTCTATGCATTGGCTATGAAATTACACCTTGGTTCCTTATACCCTAGTGACACATACAATGCTAAATCAGAATATGTGCTCGCTACATGGCATCTTGTTTATGATGTTCCATCTGCATATTTCCACTGCATTTGCACTCACCCAACTTTCCCTTCTGATTCTTGGCCTCACTAGGCTTTGCTTTGCATTTCCTTCCACCTCATTTGCTAGGGCATTGTTTCTTTTGAGATGTCATCTGGGCCCTTGTTTCTTGTGCACCCCTCCCCTTGTCTTTCATTCATCATTATTCCAGTATGAGGAATTTCTTTCTTTTTCTTGCTCCTTTTTCTCCAAGTTGTTGATGTCTTGTTTTCTTTGCATCAACACTATTCTAGCGACACCACAAAGAGGGGCAAAATGTAGACACTTAAATTTGACTGATTAATTTAATCAGATCAAATCTCCTAAGTCACTTGTATTAGTTGAATAATTCATGTTATTCAATTAAAATCAAGTATCTCTTTTGGCTAAATTAATTAAATGAAGCCATGCCCCATAGCCAAATTAATTAATTAACCCTTACCCCTTTATTCTAATCCTTGAAATAAATAATCAAATTAATTAATTGCCCTTTCCATCCCTTTATTTAAATTTAATTAAAATATTCCTTTTAGTCACATGTCTCCTAACTTTAACTACCCCTCTAACCTAACCCATGGGTTCTAACCAACCCTATCCTCCCAACCAACCTTATCCTATCCTATCCTAACCTCCCCTCACATGTGTGTGCACACTTATGATTCCCTAGTTTCCTTAATATTAGGAAATTGAAGCCTATTTTGGGTGGCTTCCTCCCAAAATAGACATGTGTCCTTAATGACACAAGTCAAACCCCTTCTTGACATTTGTCCCTCTAAGGGACACATGGCCTCCCTTGTTGAGTCACTTGTCCTCTTTGAAGACAAGTGTGGAATCTTATTCTACATGGCATTCTCAGGATTTCCACTTGTCCTTCTTGAGGACAAGTGTTGCATTTTCAAGGCCCTTCATATGTCTTCCTTTCCTATTTAATCCCTCCCCTTTTTAAGTTCTTCATCCACTTTCCAAACAATCACATCGTTATAATGCAACATTTCATCCACTCTTACCATATCTATATCAGCATAATGCAAAATTCCATCCTCATATCCCCTCGTGTCATCTTCATATCCCATCATCTCATACTCATATATTGAATCTAATTAGCCTAGTCCTGCATCATGGAGCACAATTGAGCACACACTACGTCATTGAGCACACATTCAACCAGAGAACAATCAAATCAAGAGGACACTGGTTTGCTTTTCATTTTTTTTATTTGATATTTCTAATTTCCTCCTTTATAACGGTCTCAATCTTGAGGTGTTTGAGTGAATCTAGTGTTAGCTTAGATTGCTTATTTTTAGTATTCAATCATTTTTAATTGCGCATGATTTCCTTCACACATTTTCATTAGTGGGCGATGTATATAGTTTCTTGGTAGTAATAGTTTATTCTTGATGGTTGGGTGACATGATTTCCTAGTAATGGTTCTAGAAAGCATCCATCTTCTACTAGGGAATTTTATTTATCAATCAATGTTTCTTTTTAATAGGGACAAAGAAGGAAAAAAGAGATTCCCTAACTTGTGAGGGAATAAAGGATAGAGATAAGTCCTCTAGGTAAAGAAAATGAAGAGGTGAGAGAGAGTTGAATTATCTTTTGTAGGCAACACTATGACTTTGAGAGGAAGTGTAAAGAGGGAAAGAGGATAGATAGAAGAACTTGAGGTGAGGGGCAAACTATGCAAAGCAAAGAAAGAGAGCAAAGAGAGTCCAAGTAGAAATGGATCTATAATAGTTTTTCCATCTACTATTGTAATGAAACAATTCATTAGTTTATCTATGAAGTAATGTAATATGAAGGCTTATATGAGCATGTTTGTAAGCCTTATATAGGTAGACTTCTCAATTTAATGCAACTAAGGTTGTCTTTGTTTTCATTGGTTGTATGAATTTTCTAGTGAGTGTTAGGCTATTGGGTTTAGGTTATCATTTATTGGACCCCCTTGTTGAAAATACATAAGAAGGTGTTCTTAGTGATATACTAAACCTAGTAGATAAGTAAATGATTAGTAATGGGAAGACATTCTTTACATGATAAATGAGGTGATATTTTTATAAATTTTAAGACGATCAAAAATAATTATTGGTTATTTCAAAATATAACTAGTTGTAAAATAGTCTCTTCAACCCTTGATTTCCAATTCATTAAAATTATTTTAATGTGTCTCAAATAGAGTAAAAAGATACAAAAGAATTCCTAATTTCTTTACTTCTCAACAAGATCTTCGTTTTTCTTCTACAAGAAAATAATAATAAAGTGTGAGGATAGATGGTATTAGAAAAATCATGTTAAAACAAAACCTCTAAGAAAACTAAACAAGATAGGTCAAACACACTCCAAAACACAAGCACACCCTGACATATTACCATAAAAAAATGTGTTTGATATTTTATATTTATTGTATATATAAAAGGGGAGTTTAAACCACATGTTTAGAAAGCACAACGGGATAAAAAAATTACAAAAGGGGATTAACGAGGCTTTAATCTTATTAAAATTTTGAAATCATGCCAACTCTATATGCAAAAAGGATTTTTGAAAAATCTAATAATTGTGTCAAAGTATATACTTGTTTAAAATTATTCTTTCAAGGTGAAATAAAGGGGCTTGGTGCATAGTGCATGTGATGTTGGAGCTAAGGTGGAACTAGGGTGACACATGGGTGGAAATGAGGTGATGACCAACAACAATAAATGGCTTTGAATAGGTGATATTTGGAGGATGCAGAGTGGCTCATAGATAATAATTGGGTAGAAAATGATAGAAAGATGGTGGAAATTATGGTAGGACTAGAGGTGATATTCACCTTGCAATTATTTTAGACTTGTAATTTATTTATTTAATATTCACTTACTTATGCACACATCTATAAGGATCATGGAGAGGGCCAATTTGGAAATTGACACGAGGTTGAGGATTTTTATTAGTGCTTATTATTCTTTGAGTGACTTAGAATATGTAAGAGGCATAATATGAGAAGAACCATTATAATAAATCATTGAACACTTGGCATGTAGTAAAAAGGAAATCTATGACTATTTAGGGTGTTGAAGAGGTGTCAAAAAGTATGTATGATGTTGTTTACTTGAAGTTTATTATGTTTTTTAGACTTGGGAAGTGGTTATTTTGTTTTCTAGTAGATTGTTTATGAAGTTGTGATATGAAGAATGAATTCAATCCAATTAAATGATTTCACATGGACCTTGACAAGGACCACCATATGAGCACATATTTGCAAGTGGACAAACACATTTCTACAAGATTTAGGAAAAGGGCTTGATCGACAGAGTAGTTAAATGGGCCAATAGAACAACATAGCAAAATACTATAAAATTACTTAAGATACAAATGAGAGCTCAATCAATCAACACAAAAATAGAAGGCTAAGACATAGACAAAGGCCAAAGGGTTTAGGATTTTAGGATTTTCGATAAATTTTTTAGGAAATTATACTAAAAAACCCTAAAATTTATGAAATTCAGTAAAGTGTACAAGCATGAGTTGGATATTAGATTTTTTTTTAATTATTATTATTGAAAACAATGCAAGAATGAAAATAATTATAATGAGAAGGTTGGAAAGATGCTTCTATCAATATAAAAAACAATTGCCGACTAAAACAACAACTAAAACAACTAAACATCCCACAACCAACAATAAGGTAATATTATGAGATCTAGTACACATGGGTCTAAGAATGACATTTCCTTTCTATAGCATATCAAAATTTTGTGAATCTAATTCAACAATTTCAAGTGTCATGACTTGTTAACTTTAAGAAAAAAAAGAGTGATGATAATTTATTTATTGCATAGAAAATTGTGAAGGAAATGATTATTCATTAATGTTGCTCATGCCTCATAACGTGCAAATATTTGGGAAAGAAGGGATATTAGTGATACAAAACACTGAAGTCTTTTCAAGATACTATTGATTTTTTTAAGTTTTAGGATATTAGTAATTATCCTTTTGCAAAAGTGTTTATTAATGATATTATTATTGTTTTAATCGAGAACGAAGATCATAAGAATTTTATTCTTAGTCAATGCTGCTATTTTGTTCTGTATCCTCCTTGGAGAAGTCTATACTATGCTTGTTTTATTGTTAGTAAACTTTGTTGATTTGTTTTCTTTTTCTACAACTTATTCATACATTTATTAAGTGCAATCTCCTCTATTTAAATTGTATTTATTCAATATAAAAATATATATTATTTGATACTTTTTTGGTAAGTGAATTTGGCCATTGGGGTCATTGCATAAACTTAGAAAAAAAAAAAAACCATCAAAAATCAAATTTCTTAAAGGAGTGGCATAATCCATCATTTCTGACAATAAATGACCATTCTCTTTATGGAATACATTTATTAATATAGATACTTTTTTACATTATCATATCTATAAATGGTATTACAACATCTACCAAGATTAGACCGAGTCACACCATCTTGAGAGAAAAAGAAACATGAGTCCACAAAAGCCTCATTAGAGCCACCTCTTTCAAGAATTTGGGACCCCAACACATATTTTTCCTCTAAGCCTCTACATTGCAACCAACAACTTCTATCATAAATATGATCAGCCACAAACCATTGTCAATGTGAAAACCCAATCCAGTGATCACATTCTCCAAAGCCTCATAGAGCCAACCATGCCACTTCGAAAAGAACAAAGCCTCCATAACACATGGTAGAAAAAATTTCCTCTTGGACATCCAACATAATGACGACAAATATAAAAGTTATGTTCATGTTCACACAATAACTCTGAGACATTTCAAGGAAAATATATCCCAACACCATTCTAATCACTTGCAAAGACAATATGAGATGCATATTTAAAAATACTATTAAGCCTAATATTAGTGATTTCTAATAGTAGAATCTATGGTAATGAGTGAAGAGTAAATGCTAGTATTTAATGTCGATTGTTTTTTCTATGCTACTTCTATGGAATAAAAGAGTCATATGACATTTTCATAAGTATTTTCAATATCATCTAGATATTAATCAATTTTACTCACTTTTGATCAAAAAAGGAGATTATTATTACTTTTTAAAGATATCCCACTAAAAATTAAATAACAACATCAAGTTGGTAAAACATGTATACATTGAAGACATCAATACTCTACCCTTCATCATTTAATTCACCACAAGCGAATTTATTCAACAATTGATACATTGAGTACTTCCTAGAGACTTGCTAAACTTATTTCTATTTCAAAGACTTTATGTAAGAATTTGACCTGGAATAGAAGTTATGTCATTGATCTGTGAACATCTATCATAATGTATATGTAGATCAATATAAAGTATGATTTATTTTTTAACTCAAAATTTTTATATATGTTGAAACAATAGGCCAATAAAGTTGTTCAACTATTGATAGATTGAGAAATTCCAAGAAAATTATTTTACACTTGTCTCTATTTTAGAAACTTTATGTAAGAATTTGGTCGTGTCATAACTTTGACCCAAAATAGAACTTATGTCATTAATCAACAACCATCCAATGATGTATATGAAAATATATTTAAAGTTATAAATTTACCAAGTTACTTAAGCATAATCATTTAGTATTTGATATTTTTTCCACCCATATTATGAATTTTTCAAAAACCTACCAACATATTCACCAAATAATTAATTTATAGTTTTTAATATTTATATAATTCACCACCAAACTTTTTTTTTTAATACAAATATAATTTGTCTTTTATTATTGTTTTTCAATACAAGTATAATTCACCAATGAGATTATTTTATTTGTTTGAATACAAGTATAATTCACTAATATTTTTTATAAATTTCTACTAATTTAAAAAAAAATCAAGAAAAATGAATATTCACTTATAGAATTTTTTTTTCATAAAAGTTAAAGATTTATTAGGATACTATATTTTTTCAAGGGGGATTTCTTAAAGCTATCCCTACCTCTAATGCATATGTTGTTGCACAATGTTGAAGTCCCTATTAGACAAGGTGAAAGTCTAAATGTACTTGGAAGTCAATGAGATAAATTTCAAGTGTGTATCCATTTGTTGTCACCTAAAAAATGATCCAGGGTACAAGGATGATATATTTTACTTGAATAACATGAACTGTCCCCCTAAATGGAGTGAAAATAACAAGGAACACCTAATTCATAGTCCCTAAGGTATGTGTTGATTCATGCTAGTTTACTATAGAGATATCATAATGGGTTGTTACTTAGATGCTCAAAATGAAGAAGAATATGGAATGTGGCATTGCCATATGAAGTTGTTGATAATAATAATGATGATGCATACCATCTCAAGAGTTTCACTTAGTATCTTGTGAAGTTGTTGGTTCATGACTATATGAAAATTAGCATTACTTCTTGTTCATGACTATATGAAAACTAACAAAAACATTATATATGTATATATAATGTTTTTGTTAGTTTTGACCCTTATTAATCATGAGGAACTTTGATTGTCTTTATCCCTTATTTGTGTCCATTTTTTGTGTTTTGATCCTAAATCTCTAGATTCTTATTATTTTTTCTTGAGTCCCTACCCCTTTAGGTATTTAGGCATCATTTTGTCCATAACATAAAATTGACATGATAAATCTCTATATGTGTCTCCATTTGTCCAATCTACCTAAATGTTGGTCTCTTGCATCCCCCATGTTCCTATCACGTGTTAAAATTTATTTGGATCCAAAAAATCTTAGTGAGGAGGTCTTTAGTTAAAAGTCTAAGTGTAGGGTAGATTTTCAAAATTTTGGTGTTTCCATTCCCAGCATCCCTTTCTTCCAACCCGCACATAATCCCTTTATTTTTTCAAATTTTTAGAATTTTTTGGATCTCAATTTATTTTCACATCGTTTGACCCCCATACTCAGATGTCTTACACTAAGTTATAATTTAAGAGTCACAATTCTTGTCATTCCTTTACCCACATCTTTTGTGGGATGAATTCCTATGTATTCTCAATCCTTGTTCATTCTAAAATTTTTCTTTGTATACATTTTCAAAGTTAGAGATGTGTACCTCTAACTTGGTATTTTTGGGCATGGGTTATAAAGTATCCTTGACCCCCAATCCTTGATACACTCAAAACTCTTTAAAACTCTTACATTTTGCACTATTCATCCTTACCTACCTTCTTGCATGACTTGTGATCCAAATTATGGATTCATATTACAATACTTGGCATACAACTTGTAGTATTGTAGACCTTTCACAATGAAAATGAGACCAACAAACTTGTAAAGAGATGTATGCAACTCAAAAAGGTGGTTTATTAGCTTTTGAAATGAGTTTGTACAATTTGCAAAGAATTACAAGAGTCACCACATCTCTTTGGAATTTGAAATGAATAATTTGAATGTGGATAAATATAATTAAAATCCAAAAATATTAAAAATACTATATATTATTACTCCAACTTCATAGGGTCACAACTTTTCACTCAGTACTCAAAATCTAAAACCACTTACACCATTTGAAAGATCTCCAAGAACTCTATTTTTTGGTCCCTTAAATCAAACACTTTTCTATTAAATTTTAATGATTGATGATAGTTTTGACCCAAATTCCACTCCCAAGACTTCTAAAAATACAAATTACTAAAACCTATATAATACCAAAAAAATTGATTTTCAATATTTTACATTACCACTTGTGCCTATAACGCCTCGCCAAGGAACCCTGAAGGACAACAACTAACTAAACAATTAAACATAGCAAATTTTTTTTAAAATAAAATGCATAATATTATAAATTCAACATGAAATTAAATATTACATTTGTACATGTGGAAGATAATACTCATGTGGGTTCCCTAACGTCGCTAATCAAACAACACTCTAAACATCATAAATATTTCAAACTGTTATAATAATCATGACATAGCATTTACATGAGTAAACATATCTAAATGTACATTAGATTCATTTTAATCACCCTTTTAAGCATTTTTGTGATAACCTTTGCAAAGATATAATGATAAATCCAATCACACAAGAGTGGTTGATACCAACACCAAACCACTTAACACTAATCTAGAATTGCTTTCTTTTCAATCCATCAAATTACTTTACATTACATAAACCTCTCCAAGGGAGTGTCCAAATTACAATGATAAAGAAACAATTACAATGATACAATAGAAATGATAATTAAATACATAGCTCATCTCCTAATACATAATTGAATCATCTGCACCAAGTACTGAGAGAAAACTAGAAAGAAGACATAGGTTGCATCTAATGCACAAACATGTCCATCGGTCCCCAATGGAGGTAGGCAACAACCTCCCAACTATGTAGAACCCTTAGGTTCACCACAACGTGCTCAAGAGATAAACATGAGGCCCCACACAACATAAGAAAAATAGGCCGACAACCCAACATCAAGAAGACACAAGGACACAAGGATACATATGAGCAAACAAGACTTATCATCAGGTTTCACCAAAGGCTTCAAACCACGACATAAGATAGGGTACTAGGATACAACTAGGGAAGAGTGTCATCACATGGCATCAACATGAGTGATCTTGGTGGCCTGACCTTCTCCAAAATCCAAACCCCAACACCCATTTGACTGCACATGTGGAACCAAAAAAGCCTTCCATGGAGACAAGGAAGTTCGATCTGCCATATAGGCCTTCCCAATTTCATCCCGAGTCTAAACAAGCACTCTAGGATATGAGTGGGGCACCAACAATTAACTTATTAATGTGTGTGTTCTACCCACCCCTAATACATTTAATTAAGTTATCACTTGTTAAAGAAACTTCGAATGAGTGATCCTGGCAGCCAGTTTTGGGCCTCAATGCTCACTTGGAATGCACTCCCCCTAAATTGCACCTAGATACCACTAACCTAGGGTTCCATCTCAAGGTATGATAAACATAAATAGCATAGATATATCAAATGAAGCATACACAAATTCATAATCAAGAATCAAAATTATAGATCATACATAGGGCCTCTCTAGTCCTTACTAATAAGATACATCAATGAGTTCACTTCTAAATGCCATAACTACAAGATATTCTTACATCCAAGCATAGGAAAACATAAGAAAACATGAATCAATATCAAATCAGGTCTTACTGACCCCCATAAATTGATACAATAGAGAACAACCTCATGACAAGCCTTTGGAATCCACTAAGACACCCGAATTGATGAACAAAGCCAAACAACAAGTACAAGACTTAAATTGAAATGTCTCCAAAAGTATTAAAGATTTATTTAAGATTCTATTATTCCCTCAATAGTATATTAGTGATTCATTTCAGATATGAAAATGGATTCACAATTTATCTTGCCAAATCAATTGAAAACAATAAAACTAATCAACTAGACTTGCACAAGGAACACCAAATTGAATGAGATCTTGTAGGACACCATGGAAATGCATTTTTTTGTTATTTAATAGAAAAATATAAGATCTGAAATCCGATTTAACACAACAATAAATTATATATATATATATATATATATATATATATACCAAACCCACAAAACCGTGATAAAACTACACTGCCCAATTCACCCAAAATATGACCAACTGATTTGTTTGAGTAACAAATGGAAATAACAAAATATAAGGAAGATTACAACCATAATATGAGTAGAACAATTCTAAAGAATATCAACAATATCCTACACAACAATAAATCCATACAACTATACTTGAAGATCACTGAAAATGCCATAAAGATTTCTAAAAAAATCAGCCCCTAAAACTCAAGAAAATGGAAATGCATTCAAAGCCCTCTTCTTCCATACTTTCCCAACAAACAAAATAAATTCAAATAACAGCAAAAGCACCAAAAAAAATATTTTTTTTCTTTTTAAAACAAAAGCATAATCATTCTCCTACATTTGGGTCTCCAAACTCTACCTCGAGTCCTACAGAGACAACACAAACTAAAAAAGATTGATGAGAGAAGAAGGCCGGATGAAAGCCACACTCAATTAGACCAATCCAACCAGCAACAAGCCACAACACAACATCCTAGAACCAACAATATCTCTTTCAACAATTTCAATAAATCTCCCACAAAAAAACCCTTTCAATTGCACAAGAAAAAAAGAAAGAAAACTCCAACCAATCTCTCTCTTCTCACACCAAAATCCAAGCCTTTCAATTTCCAGCAAAACCACCATTAATGAATAGCCAATATCTCCCAAAAACCTTACATAAAAACACATAAATTTTCCCTCACAAAGATGTGTACGAGAAACTCAACCAACTCCCACATTAAAAAATTAAAATAAAACTCATAAACCAAAGTTAACTTGAATAATACAACTCATCTCACCACCAATCGAAATGCAATGAACCAAATGATTAAAAGCATAAAATATAATCATTGCACTCAACATGGATGTACAATTAAAAAAATACAATATTCATTCTTAAATATTATTCTTTATTTACTATTTATTATTCTCCACTAGATTAAATACACATAAAATAATCTCTTAAATTGCATAGTCGGAATGATAATAATTCAATATTAATATAAGTGATATATTAATATAAGTGATATATATATATATATATATATATATATATATATATATATATATATATATATATATATATATATATATATATATATCAAATAATCAAATAATAAAAAATATGAAAAATAATACTAACAATTATAAATACTCTCACTTAAATTAAAATGATCAACTCATAAATAATTAATCTCATAATTAAATAGTGAGAATAAACACTTTAATATAAATACAAATAAATCATCTTTAATTAATAATAATACTAACAATAATCAATAATTATATATATAATAATATTATCATCCCAATAAAATATTACACATAAATACTTACATCATAACCAAGATAAAGACAACATTCACCACAAACTCAAGCAACTAACTCAAGGTAGCGAATATCACCCTTAGGACAAATTCTAGCAGGTAAACACATGACCAAAGATAATTGTCCTATTATGGGACAATGGTTAGGGTTAAGTCAACATGGGCCTACATGATATCTCTGTTACCACCATCAAGGATTGTTAGGCATGCTCAGACTTGTGAAGCTAGGTGGAGTCAATGCCTGGTACCTGCATCAAAACAAAGCACAAAACACGTGTGCCACATCCATATATACATCTAGCAAATAGAATTTGTAACTATAAACATTATTTATCTAAAATTATTTGAACATATGTTAGTACAACATAAACATAATACATCATCTAACATATAGTCATCAATAACTATAACCATGACACCCTAATATCATCATAAAGCATCATAACATGTAACATCATAAACATAAGAACATCAATTAACCCTAAACATTAAACCCTAATATTGCCAATAGATCCTTGAAAATATAAATCATCACCCCATAGACATATCCTAGAACATATATCCATTAAACATAAGTAACCTTCATTAAACCAACTGAGTATGCCTACCTCTGACAGGTAACATGCCACATAAACCAACATTTCAAAAGAACGTAATCTGGAAAAGAGACATATAGGCCATTACCCTTGATCATAATTCATTTCCCAAAGGAGATCATATAATAAACATGGTTAGAAATATCCACTTGTCAATAATAAATTTTATTAATAACAAAGTAACATTAAATAACCACTTCCTAATTAGTACAACTAGGACATTTTCACATTAAAACTAGGCACACCTATATGCATGAAAATGACCATAATATTAAATTCACTGGAAGGGGATTCTAACATCACATGCATTCTCATCTATTAAGATGATGTAATGTCATCCCTTCCATCCATCATCCATAAAATATAACCATGCTACCTTCATGAGTTAACTATATTAATGGAAACATTATTATCATGATGACCTCTAGATCTAACAACATTTCCATCCACATTGATTATTAATATATTACTATATTATCTACATTAAAGTGTAGGTTTAGTATCATGATACCTGGCTTATCGTGCAAGGGTTAGAGGGGTATTACAATGCCAATGCCATCTGAGTGCTCCTGAATTGTTGTTTGATCGACTTGGGTTACCATTAATGACTAGATTTGATGCCACAACTACTCTAAGGGGGTTTTCCCACCTATAAATAGTTATTCATATCAAGGGTGTAGATTCACATGCAATTTTAATAAAGGAAGACGAGGACATTGTATTGTAGTTAATGCCATTATTGATAATCAACTCTTAATGGTCCTCACATGATTAAGTTGTCAATATTAAATATTTCTTAAGATATAAGCTTTCCTTCACACCACATTCAAGACTCTGCATTTTTTTCTTGATTGTTCAAGCAATATGAAACCAACAAAGTACTATATATATATTAGTTTATTTTTTAGAGAAAAAGGATTGGCCGTTTCTCTGTTTTCATGCAACTATAACCTTGAGTACATCATCTAGAGTTCTAAATCATGCATGTGTAGTTTCAATTAGAGAAACACATTTTATAAACTATAAAGATGTAGCTATTTTATAGAAAATATTTGTAATTAAATACTTCCGAGCAACAAAGTGTGATAGACTCTTCTTGTCTTAGCTAGTGCAAATATAATAAGAATTTGATTATGTGTTGCATCACTTTAGTGCATTTTAGATGTTATTTATAATGGTATTTTCCTCATTGCATATGAATTTATGGAGTTTGGAGAAATTATTGAACATATTTAATTATTGATATATTATTTTTATCATTTATATGCATCGTGTCTTCTAATTGGTTGCAACTTTGTAATTAAATATAATACAATAGTGTTAGAAGCATGTGACCATGTATACACGTACATTGAAAAACATCTTTAAACAATAATGTATGAGTAGGAAGTAGATTTGTATACATTTAATAATTAAAAATATATATATAAAGAAAATGTATTGTTAGCAATCCTTAAAAGATTTATCCCTAACGGTCATTTCTTGCATGCCCACATCTTGCAATGTTTCAATGATGTCTTTGTCAACTTAATAGAAGTTATATATGTAATAGGTTAGTCCTCAATCTAGTGATAACTTTTAGCACCATATGTAGATTGTATGCACTACTCTTGTTGTTTCACTTTATTTACCTTTAGTTGTGTTCAAATCTTGTTAAATGTTATGTCTAGGAACACTTTCTTGGGTCTAGTTAAGCCTGAAGTAAATAATACATTATTCACTTGTAGCAATTAATCTATCATCACTCACCCTTTCTTGATCAGTTGGTATAGCCACCTTGAAAAATGACATATCCCTACCCTTGAAGTGGATTGATCCCCTCAAAAGTGAGGGTAGTAATTTTGGGTCCCAACACCTAGTACAAAAAAAAGAAGAAAAAAGTCAAAACAAAAATTAAGATTTGGGGATAGGTTGTGATTGTACTTAGGCATGAAAAGACCAAGGATTAACAAGTAGACTAAAATCATTAAGTTTTAGCTGATATGTTTGATGATAAACCTCAAAATATAACCTTGAAATGTGTTGGTACACTTCTATATGTATCAATAGAACTAACAGGAGATAACTTAATAAGTTGATTTTGTTTGTTTTAAAGGTACATGTTGAGGATCCTCCAATGTAGTGGACTCTTTAAATCCTTTTAGGTTTGTTTGCATGGCAATGATTATTGTTGACATTTTTATTTAACCCTTATCAATGCCCTCATTTTTGAAACTCTATTTGTAGTTTATGGGAATGAGCTTAGAAGTCCTAGGGATGCTATAATCTAACATTATTTTCTAACTAGCTCACATTGGCATGCGTTAGCAAATAACTTATAAAATAAATTATAAGTATTAAATAGCTTTTTATTCTTTGTGTTGGAAGTGATCTTTGACAGATAAAACTTGAAGCCCATTTGCTAACAACTGGAAACTTATTTTAGCTATATCATAGTTCAAAATCAAAGCTAACTCATCGAATATCTCATTTCTCATTGCTTACCTGATGCTAAGTTAGGCTAAATATTTTGGTGGGAAAACATATATTTGATACCTACAAAAGATGTTTGCACTTAGTGTATATAGCATTAAAAGGAATTAGTTGTTAACAAGAAGCATCATGCGACCTACTAATAATGGAGAAGAACTAAAAACTTTTGTACAAATAATTAGCCTTCGAGAACAACTCAATATATGATATTGATACAAAAAAATATATAGAAATGTTGGATATTAATGTAGATAAAATAGTATTGACTGATTCTATAAGTTTTAGCCAGAAATACTTAATAAATTATCTTAATTTGACGTACATGTACAAATGGTATAAAAAAGAACAGCAGAGTGCAATTTGATTTTTTATTTTTTATTTTTAAAAGCATTTTCCACTTCTATTTAAGTTGTATGTTGTGTTTTTGATGAAACACCATTAATCCAATTGGAGTTTTACAGGAGTGAAAATGACTAAATTTGTCAGCAGTGGCATACTCTTGTAAACTTGGACCGCGTGAAAAGGATCTGCTATATGCAGGCACAATAACTAGCGATTTCTGACGAAATAAATGCCTGACATAATGAACTCCCAATTCAATTGTGCAGCAAATGAAGTTGCAATGCTCAAATTTAACAAATGTGCGTTGTCTGAATGCATGCATTTTCTTCAGGGAGTGCATTTAAGAACTTCTTTGATAATCGTAATTGTTAACGACCCACAAATCCTTTCACATGGATTCAAACTAAAAACATGCGTCCTTAGTTCTTATATTTTAATACAGTCGAGGGGCTGATATATCTTCTGCTGCACTAGACATTACAGCAGTGAAACAAAACTCTGAACTTGAAAGGAAAGAAGAAGGAAGAAAAAAAAAATGGGCCTTTCTGCAACTTATTTTTTAGCATATATAACTGGTTTCATTATAATTGCTTCTTTACCGGGACTTGGGGATGATAATGGACTGAGGCTTCAGTTTTACAATAGCAGCTGCCCCAATGCAGAGAACATTGCCAGACAAGTCACACAGCAGGGCATGAACAGAGATCCTACTGCTCCTGCAGCTCTTCTGCGACTGTCTTTTCATGACTGTCAAGTAGATGTAAGTTAGTTGCAATCTTTTTCTTCATTTCAATCTCGGTCACTGAGACATATTGATGGTGCTCTGTTTTTATAATGAGTAATACTAGTGATTGCTCTGTGTTTTTTAGGGCTGTGATGCTTCAGTTCTGTTGCATTCTTCTCCTCCTGGGATTGTTGCTGAGACTGTTTCAGAGCGGAATTTCGGTCTGAGGCGTCAGGATCTGATTGATGATATCAAATCAGAACTGGAAAGAGCATGCCCACAAACCGTTTCGTGTGCAGATATCATCCAAATGGCCGCTAGAGATGCTGTAGTTCTGGTAATGCTGAGTTTTAATGTGTGTAGAAAGCTGAAGTAAGAGCTTCTCGGAAAAACTCTGATTAAATGTGCTAACTTTTCACAATCCATGATAGATATTGTTGTTGTTTCAGATTTGGATCGTGTGTTGTGTGATAGTTTTTGTGTCAATGTTTTGGATCGTACTTGTGACCTATCGTTAGGATGAAAGAATAGAATTCTAATGAAATAGAAAGATATGATCCGCAACATGAATGAAAAAATTACACAAAATCAAAACCACAAACAACAACAATAACTCTCTGATTTATATAAAAAAATGTATCTTTTTAAAAGCTCTGACATTCAATCTAATCATCTGTGAAGTCCCCATTTACATTTTTTCCATTTCACCATGTTTTAGTGACACAGTGAGTTTTTGGGTTGATGGGTGGTATGGTTTTGTTTTGCAGTCTGGAGGGCCATTTATACCGATTTTGACTGGGAGGCGAGATGGGATTAATGCAAGCAATATCAGAGCAGATAAGCAGCTTCCTCCGGCTACACTTTCGGTGGGAAGCATGCTGCAGATCTTCAGCGAGAAGAACATAAGCGCTGAAGATGGAGTTGCACTTTTAGGTATGTTGTGTGAAAGATTAATGAACAGAACATATGTCTAAAGTTGATGAGTTTCAGAAAGAATAACTTTCTAAATTTAGTGAGAAAAGTGCATAGAAATTCAACGTTTGTTGAGCATCTAAAATGTCTGACTAAGGTAGTTTATTGCTCTTTCAAAGCGAAGCATTTATAGGTACACAGGCAAATTAATGGCATGCAATAATTACTCCTGCTCTGTCCGTAATATAGAATTTCTTTTTCTATTTATGGAAAAGTTAATGAAATTTTTGCAGGTATTCAAGGAAAGCAACTTATAAACTGGTAGGTAATTGCCTATTTGTCATCCTTAATTACTACTATTTTAACATTTGACTAGAGCATATGCTCTTCTCTGAAGTGACGCTTTTTGATGTGTAATTTGATTCATTCCATGCAAAAGCTAGAATAGAAAAATGATTGTCTAGCTTAATTTGAATATCATGCATTCTAATTTCCAATTTGGTTTGAATCAATTCAGATAGGCTACCAAGAACCGTACTATAAATTTGTCAGCTAATTGTTTCCTATGGTGAAATACTTTTAAGTCCTTGATAGATAGTACTTGAGCTACAAGAAAAACAAAATCTGTATGTTTTGTGTCATTCTGCTTATTAATCTAAATTTAGAGGAAAAAGACCACTCTAAATCTCCTTTTTCGTGTTATTTCACCCATACAGTTATTCTATCTCTGATTTAAGTAAATCCAACTCAACTCAGTCAGTCAAAGAAATAATCTGGTAATCCAACATGTTTCAATAGTTCTGATAGTATTAATTGATTTAATGTTCATTTTTTCAATAATATAATACTAATAGTTGTGATTTTATAGTTGGTTCTCTTGATCATAGAGTACTCATAATCAAATAAAATGTATTCTTCAAATCTAAAAAGTAACAAATCATGTGATATCATATATATCTTTACTAAATAATCTACTTTAAAAATTAAGAGTAATTTGAACTTATCATATATGATTTTGAGAGGCACAAAATTAGGGTTCTGAACTATTGAATCCTCTACCAATATATCATTTTTAGTCATAGATCTTCAAATTATAAACATTTATAAATTCAAATCAATCAATCAGAAAGATTCACATGAAGAAAAACATCTGTGTCCTCTTTATTCATAACCCTAACTCAGATATGAAATCCCAACTCAACTTAGTCATTCAAAGAGATTCACAGGAAGAAAAACAGGCATATGCCATTAAAATCACAGATCTTCAACCCGCAGATATTTATAAAAACCCAATTCAACTCACTCATTCAAACAGATCGATGTGAAGAAAAACACCCATGAGTCCTTTTTCAACACATTGCATTCTCTAACATTTCCCACCATCTGTCCAAATAAGTTTATTAGCACTATCAGAAACTTTCATAGGATATGACAAGATTTTTCTTTTTTCTGTATAATAATTTATGTTTGAAGATTGAAGAGAGTTAGTTTTACATTATGATGTCCATTTCATATTTTACAGGTGCACACACACTAGGAGTGGGACACTGCATAAATTTTGAGAACAGGTTGAGCCCTCAGGGAGATCCAAACATGTCACCAATTCTTTCAGCAGCTTTGAGGATGCTCTGCAGAGTCCCTGCACCCTTCTCCAATGTCACTTTTGCTCCAAATGATTTGACAAATTTCATATTTGACAATCAGTACTTCAGGGACATCAGGAATGGACGTGGGCTTCTCACAGTTGACTCTGAAATAGCTTTGGATCCCAGAACGTCTGTCTTTGTCTCCATTTTCTCTCAAAATCAGCAGTATTTTTTTGACAGGTTTTCTGCTGCTTTTCTTCAACTTAGTCAATATAATGTCTTGACAGGTGATCAAGGGCAGATTAGAAAGGACTGTAAGTTTGTCAATTCTTGAACAGCACAGTTAGTTACTTTTATATTGACTGTGATTGAATGGTCTTAAAACTTATGTGCTGAGCATGCAGCCATCTGCACTGTGATATTTAAGTACAGTAGTTATTTTTTTTGGGTGTATGGAAAGGCTGTCCAACTTCACTTAATTTTATTGTTGGAGAGGCCTGTGAATCTGGTGACATTAGATCTGTAAATTGTTGAAATTGATGAATCTCTAATCAGATTGAATTTCATAGATGAATATATAAATTCAGTGGGTGCATCTTCTGTTGCAATTGCATATTGCATGAGCGTGTCTACGTAAATGCATGGACATGAATTCTCAATGTAAAGTGGGGAAAGTACGTCGAGTTCTCAGAAATCACAAGTAGGTGTTTTTCATTTACTTTAATTTCTGGCTATTTCAGAATTTTTATTTGAAAAGGAAAATGTATAGGTTTTTTTATGGTTAATTTAGGTTCAATTAAACAAGGTCGTATTGCAGTATAGTTCCTCTCAAATGTTAGTAGAACTGTTTTGCTCTTTGGAAAGTAGAGAATATAAAATGGGCATTGGCACGTTCTAATTGTAACAATTTGTGTACAAATTAATTTAGATTAAATTGTTGTTGTTGGAGTTGTCCAATGTATGGAATATCAAATCGAATGTATGATCATGTCAAAAATAGTAATAGATGAAGAGGGAATGTTTAAATTTGTGACTAAAAAAAATGTGTCAATTGAGAGTGACAATGAGATTTGTCTACTTTGAAATTTAGAAATGTTCTATGCAGTCATCTAAGTGGATCAAAATTAAAATGTATTTTGTTTTTGTTTTTGTTTTATTTTGAGTCAGCTTCACCATTATGGACCTAATTTGTGGCTACAAACTCACATTGTATCTCTAGACTCAACTTTTTATCTCTAGATTTTGTCTTATCAACTCTTAGAAAACAAATTGCTAGACAATGATAATCTCTATTAAATTATTTAAGGTTTTTATATCAAGATGGTAGTACTTAAAAATATCCTGACAAACAACAAACTTCAAAAATTCACATGAGCTCTAGAATGATCACCAAGTCATATCATGAGTTAGGATGTGTGTGTGGTTATGATTGTTCTTGTCCTTCTATTAAGAGATTTTTGTATTAATTTTTAGATGACAAATGATGCAATGGATGTTCTTATACATAAGCATATCATCAAATTATGATTTCTATCATAAAGTCAATTTAGGACAAAGGTGTTAAAATTTTAGGGTAAGCAACATGATAAAAGTATTAACAATTAAGTGATTTAATCTAATAAAACATGTTATTAAGCTAGTCAAATTAATGAATCAATAAAGAAGAAAACATAACACAATGCAAACAATAAGATAAATCTTACATGGAGAAACCTTGATGAGAATGGGTATGTGCACAAAGATGGTGGTCAAAAAAGTGGACACACCCCCAAAAAAACATGAAAAACACCAAAACGCGCACGGGGTATTTCAAATTTAAAGAACCCTGTACGCGTTTAGGCTCGTTTTGCCGAGCCTAACCAAAGCTAAACCGCGTATGCGGTTTAAAGCACACTAACCACATACACGGTTTAAAAACTAAAACCGCGTATGCGGTTCTGTCTGTCAATAAAATGCAATTCACTTACATTCCATTAGGTTTTTCAATAGGATATATACATAAAATATAACATTTAAGTATAAGTGACATTTCTCTTTGTCTTTTATCTTTACTTTAAGTTATATTTTATGTATATATTGTCAGGATGTTTGAGAGTGGTTCTAGATCTCTAAGAGTTATAATGCAGATTCTAGTTTTTTGAGTATTCTTATAAATTTCAGACTTAGTCAAATTTCAGTAATCAGCATGCTCATATCACCATTATGTCTCTCATCTCTTCCCTACATTCCCCCTCTCTCTTCCTTAACCCCTACCTTTTTGTCTCTTAGGCATCTCCCTCTCTACTTTCTTCCCTCTCTCGGGTATCTCTCTGTCTCTTTCGCATCTCCCTCACCCTCTCTCTCTTTCATATATCCCTCTCTTTCTCCCCCTCTCTCAAATATCTCTATCTCTCACTCTCTCCCCATCTCTTAAGTGTCTCTCTCTCTCATTCTCTCCCTCTCCCTCCCCCTCCCTTTCTCTTCCTTTGCCAAGTATTTCTTTCCCTCTAACTCTCTTTATCTCTCCCCCTCTCGCTCCATTTCTCTTTCTCTCAAGTCTCTCTCCTTCTCTCTATCACATCTCTGGCTATCAACCTTTATCTATCTCTCTCTCTCTCTCCTCTTCTATAAAGTCTCTCTCTCTCTCTCTCTGAAGTCTCTCCCTCTCATCCTCGTTCTCTCTATCTCACTCTCTCCTTCTCTCAGGTGTGTCTCTCTCATTCTCTCCCTCTCCCCTCTCCCTCCCTCTCTCCCTTTCTCATTACCTCTCTTTCTCACTCTCTCCCTCTCTCCCTCTCTTTGCACCTCTCTCTCTCTATTCACTTGTAATATCCTTCCACCCCTTCTTCCCTCTCACTCAGACTCTCTCTATCTCTCACCCTCTCTTTCTCTCTCTCTCACCTTTCCTCCCTTCACCTCTTAGGTCTCTCTTTCTCTCCCAATCCCTCTATCCACCTCTCTCTCTCTCTCTCTCTCTCTCTCTCTCTCTCTCACACACACACACACACACACACACACACATTTATCTCTTGTCTCTCCCTCCCAGTCTCCTCATCTCTTAGGTGTATCTCTCTCCCATTGCCTCCCTCTCCTCCCCCTCTCTCCCTCTCTAGGGTCAAAAGGTATTCTCAGGGGTCATATGGTATCCTAGGGATCCATGCATGTGTCCTAAGGGGTCATAGGACACTATATGACCCATAACGACACATAAGAGGTCATATGGAGTCCTAAGGCGTCATAAGACACCATATGACCCCTTAGCACACCATACGACCCATAAAACACTATATGACCTCTTAGGACACCATACGACTGATAACGACACCATATGGAGTCTTAAGGGGTCAAATAGTGTCCTAAGGGGTTGTAGGAGACCATATGACCCCTTAGGACACCATATGATCCCTAATGACACCATATGGTGTCCTAAGTGGTCATAAGGTGTCTTAGGGGTCATATGACACCATAAGACACATAACGATACCATATGGTGTCCAATGGGTCATTGGACATCATATGACCCTTAGAACACAATACGACCCCTAACAACATCTAAGGGGTCATAGGACACTATATGAACCCTTAGAATACCATAGGACCTATAATGATGCCAAATAGTGTCCTAAGGGGTCATAGAACACCATATGACCCTTTTGGGCACCATATGGTGGTGTTATGGGTTGTATGGTATCCTAAGGGGTCATATGGCATCCTATGACCCCTTAGGACACCATATGATGCCATTATGGGTCGTATGGTGTCCTAAGGGGTCATAGGACACCATATGACCTCTTAGGAAACAATATGACCTCTAATGACACCTAAGGGATCATATGGTGTCCTAGGAGGTCATAGAATACCATATGACCCTTTAGGACACCATACGACCCATAATGACACCATATGGAGTCTTACATGATCATATGGTGTCCTAAGGGATCATAGAACACCATATGACCCGTTAGAACACCATATGACCCATAACGACACGTAAGAGGTCATATGGAGTCCTAAGGGGTTATAAGACACCATATGACCCCTTAGCACACCATACAACCCATAATGACACCAAATGGTGTCCTAAGGGGTCATAAAACACTATATGACCTCTTAGGACACCATACGACCCATAATGACACCATATGGAGTCCTAAGGGGTCAAATAGTGTCCTAAGCGGTCGTAGGAGACCATATGACCCCTTAGGACACCATATGACCCCTAATGACACCATATGGTGTCCTAAGTGGTCATAAGGTGTCCTAGGGGTCATATGACAACATAAGACACATAACGATACCATATGGTGTCCTAATGGCTCATAGGACACCATATGACCCTTAGAACACAATACGACCCCTAACAACATCTAAGGGGTCATATGGTATCCTAAGGGGTCATATGACACTATATGATCCATTAGAACACCATAGGACCTATAATGATGCCAAATAGTATCCTAAGGGGTCATAGAACACCACATGACCCTTTAGAGCACCATATGGTGTTGTTATGGGTCGTATGGTATCTTGAGGGGTCATATGGCATCCTATGACCCCTTAGAACACCATATGGTGTCGTTATAGGTCATATAGTGTCTTAAGGGGTCATATGGTGTTCTAAGGGGTCATAGGACCAGAGAGTTTTTTAGTGGCGATTCTTCGCCAATTGGCGAATTTCATGCGAATTGTCTGGGGCAAAATCTTGGTCAAATCGCCTGGAATTTCGGGGTTAACAGTGCACTGTAGAATTTGGCTTCGCCATTGACCACACATCGCCGATGTGCATGCCCGTAATATTCACCTGAAATCACTCGGACATGGGTATTAGATCACCTCCGTTATTCGCCAGCAATAGTAAAATGACCACATACCCAAGACCTAATTCGCCAATGGTAAATTAAATGTTCATTGCACGCGTCGACCAAATTCGCCAATATCAATTAAAACATTATAAGCATTCGAGGACCCATTTCGCCCTGCTTAAATTAAATATTCATTGCACGCCCGTGCAATTCGCCAAAAATGCAATTAAATTAAATGTTTATTGGCAATTGTGACGCCTGGGCCCCACGCAATTCACCAAAATTGCAATCATGGATTGCTATAAATACACTCTTTCTTACACTCTTTCTTACAATTTGTTTGTGTCTGATTAGTAAATTGGGAGCTCTTGAGTCTCGATTCACATTCCGCAAATTGAGTTGGAAAGTCAAAGTTCATTCACATTGTAGGGCGGAGGGCCAGAGTTACAATCTTGCAACACAGGCCCAGGCATTCCTGATTCCTGATTCAGAGAATTGAGAAGGCATAAAGGTGAGTAATCATTTCTTCATACTTGATAGTATTAGTTTTAACTTTCAATTCGTAGTGAGAGGTCAAGACTCAAGATGTCACAGTCAGACATGGGTGAGACTCCTCAGGGTGGTGAAGGGATTGAGATGTCACACAAGGGTGAGACTGAGACTCCTCAGGGTGGTGAAGGGATTGAGATGTCAGAAAAGGGTAAGACTCCTCAGGGCCATGAAATTAAAGGGATTGAGAGGCCATCAAAACACCCAAAACTTAAACTTAAAGATACTACCATAAAGTCTTTCTTTGGAATTGGCAAAGTTTCTGGTCCATCAACTTCTGTAGTTGCAAAAGCCATTCACAGCAGCTCACCACCACCACAAGGTGGGATTGTCATTGAGTTAAATGCATCAAATGAGGATGGCAATAATGACACGACAGAAGATGTTGTAAGGGATACACACAATGAGGTAATTCACTTGGATGCAAATGCTAGTACTGAAGATGATGTTGGTAGGAAGAAAAGAAAAAGGAAAGTAAAACTGGGGTGAGAGTGGGAGATGACAAGGAGTTTTAAGATTGATTGGGTAGCAAAGTACCCATTCATTGAACCGGTCCCAAACAATGATGAACAACCAACAGAATGCAGGTGTAAGATTTGTAGCTGGAAAACAAAAAGAGAGAAGAAGATGCAGCTAAAGCTTGACACCATAGAAAAGCATATTGGTAAGGTTTATGAAAAACAGATCATAGATGGAAAGGAAACACAAGTAGTAAGATGGAAATCAAAGGAAGAATGTCTTCATGTTAAGTATGCCGCAGAATATGAAGAGCATAACCACAAAACGATAGTGATTGGTAATAGTGGATTTGGAAATACAATCAAGGTTGGGCTTGAACATGTAGCGAAAGATGCAAACCTGGCAAAGACTGTTCAGATGAGTGTTATTTCTCATATTATGTCGAGAGGGCGTCCTATGAAAGATTTCCCAGAATTTAGTAATTTATTATCTTTTTTGAATGTTCCTCACTATCCTATGTCACATTGGTCAATAAATGTTGGATGGGAAATGGCAAACTGTCTCGCTGAGGTGGAAAAGCAAAATTTACAAGAGAGTGTAAAAGAGTCAAATTTCATTTCATTATCCATAGATGAAGTTACTGCGGTAACACTGCTTGGGTTTGTATGCATGTGTATACTGTAAAAGAACACGTCCGCCAAGCTCATCTACTCTGTGTTCATAAAATGAGGGGAAATTCAACAACAGAAAATTTATATTTGGAAGTTAAGAAAGCTTTGAATGAAATTGCTGGTATGGATGACTTAACAATTGCCAAGAAGTTGGTGTGTGTTGGAGCTGCAGTAATGCAAGGTCAAAGGACCGGTCTTTGCGCAAGATTACAAACTAGTATTGCACCATACATGGTAGGCATTCACTACATGGCCCATCGAATTAATTTAGCATATAGAATTGTAAGCAATTTCCCTACAGTGTCAAAAGTTGAAGATCTGGTCCACGAGATCCACTCATACTTCTGCCGAAGTCCTAAACGTTTTGCAAAATTTTAGATTTTTGCTGAGGGAGTAACAGGAGGAAACAAGCTTCTCAGGGATGTTGAGACCAAATGGATCTCCTTGCATGGACCAGTGGAACGAGTTCTAACAGAATATCAATCCTTGATCAGTCTAATGTATGAGCAACGCCTCACAGTAGACAAAGCTCCTAATCTCTTACATAAGTTAAGTGATATAGAGACTCTGTTAACTTTAGCTAGTCTTCTCCCCATGCTGGATTCAATGAACAAACTTGTTAAGAAAGCCCAAGATAGAACTATATATATCAATGAGTATAGCACTCTACGTAAAATGACATGCTTGAGCCTAGATGGTCTATATTCAGATCTAACAGGGCGAAGCCCAAATTTTTTTAGGTGGCAGATAATTACAGATTTGAATCATGCTGAAATTTTTTTACATTTCAATACCAAAAATGAGCTATGTGTCTTTGTAAAAGGATTTCAGATACCAATGCACCAATCTAAGACGGGCAAGCGAGGCAGAGCACTACCAGTTAAAAAGGAAGATTTTGACAGGATTGTTAAATCTGTTAGTGATAATTTGAAGTCTATTGCATATGAACTTTCAACTGAGATTCGTGAAAGATTCCCTCGAGAAGAAATACTTGAAGCCATGGGTTGTGTGTATCCTCAATTTTGGCATTCAATTGAAGATAATCCAAATGACGCAAAGATGTATCATAAAAAACTAGAGGAATTGATATTGACATTTTCAAAAGATGCATATTGCAATGGACAGCCAATAGAAGGAATTTTAAATTCAGATCATCTTAGAAAACAATGCAAACAGTTTGCATTGGTTATGAAACAATAGTTGGTTAACTTGGAGAATCCATTTGAACCTGGATCAATCACAAGGCTTTGGAAAAGGATAGATCAAAGTGAAGCATTGCATATTGCAATACCAGAATATTTGAAACTTGCTGATTTATGTCAAACAATGATATTGGGGTCGGTGGAAGATGAGAGAGTTTTCAGTGCATTAGGGCTTTTGAAATCAAAGATCATAAACAAATTAGACAAGAATTTGGAAACTTGCTTGAGGTTGTTTGTAACCTAGTATAATGTTAGAGATTTTCCATATGATAGGGCACTGGCAATCTGGAATTCCATGCGTGAAAGACGAGGGGTGTGCAACACTTTAAAAGCTGGTGGTGTTACTGCTAGTGCTAGTGCTGAGACAAATGAATATGATGGATTGCAGACTCAGAGTTAGCATGGAGACGAAGACATTTTTGAATACCCGACTCAGAATGAAGATGAACCTATTAGTACTAGTCAGTTTTTGGATCTTGAGTCCATTTGGGATATAGAAGCCTCAGACAGTCGAACTGAGTCACTGAAGTGAATTAGTAGTCAGTTTATAGGTATTTATAATTATACTACAGTTCTTGAGTCATATTACAATTTCAATTTGCAAAATTGCAATACTATAGTTGTAATTGATGATTTTTGATATTGTATTCCTTGAATTTGTCAATCAGAAGTAGAATGGATACTTATTTCATATTTTAAATTGTGAATTTGAATTATTACTAAATAATTGAATTATTAGTAAATTGGTATTTGGTTCCACATTATGTTGAACATGAAATGCAACAATTTGTGTCACAAGATCCATAAAATTATTCATACTGCATAACCGTTACTGCTAGAACCTTTCTACTGTTGTACAGTAAAAGCTTAAAATGATGTTCATGGTGATTAGGGTTTTGTGTTTTTTTTTTGTCTTAGTTGGCTAGTAAACCGAAGTTGTCGTGCGTTGAAAATCTGAGTTGTCCTCTATTTATTTGTCCATGTCATCGTCAAGTGTGGTCAAACTGGTTGGTCAGACATGTTTAATGTTTCATCTCTAACTCGCAAATAAATTTCATGTTTAACAATTTAAGTGGCGAGTTAGCGAGTGTTGGACCTGTTGGTTTGGGTTTAAATCGTGAGGTCTCTTGTTTTTTGAGCGTTAGCATTTTATGTTAGTGAGGTGGAGATTGTTAATGAAATCGCTTTGGTCGCGAGTTTGCGACTGGGTGTGATTTTATGTTGTCGCATAGTCGCGAGGTGTTCATGGTTAAGTCATTTTAATTTGCGATCATGCGATGTAGTTGGTATCGCAGCTTAGTTGGTTTCATCGCTTGCTCGCCTAGCGAACACAGATGCGCCTGACACCAACGCAGACGCGCCTGGACATTTTTGACACTTTTTGGACCCTAGTCTAAGCACATTTATGACCCTATCTAGCATGCATTAATGACAAATTTAAATGTGTCAAAGTACGAGGAGGTTTGGTGGTACTTACTGGCTCTCCTGCCTCTACTAGCCTCTGAAATCGGCGAACGCGGTCGAATCTATGAGTGAAAGCCATCGCTGCTGACTGCTCCTGCTCTATTCTCGCTCTGCAATATGTTCTTGTGGATGTGTAGATGACAATGAGGATGTATTTTCCCCCGTGGTCTATCTTATAGCCTACCCTAGCCCTCGCCTTCATTTTCCGAGTCAGTCTTCATTATCCCGTGACTTTGTCACTTTATCCAGTCAATCCATTCTATCTTGTCTTTCTTATCGAGAGATTGTCTGCAATCTTTTCAGACATTTTCATCCAATCTCTCGAGGGGGCATATCATTCCCATTCTGGGGCAACTCTGTATCAGTTCATCTTATCTTCTTTGAAACAACGCGACAAGCCGCATTGTCTCAAAGAGGGGCAAAGTGTAGACACCTAAAATTGTCATGTCTAATTAAATAAATATTTTATTTATTTAATTATCTAAGCTTAATTCTTCTATTAATTAAATAAATCTTTATTTATTTAATTAATTCATTTATCCTCTTCTAGCCTTATTTCTCATTTAAATAAATACATTTATTTATTTAAATTATCATTTTCCTAAATTAAATAAATATCTTATTTATTTAATTGATCCCACTTCTTCTATTAATTAAATAAATCTTTATTTATTTAATTAATTCATTAGCCTTTTCTACCCATGACACATGTCATTCATCTCTTAATTCATACACTACCTACCCCTTTCATTATTTTATTATTTCTTTTACCTACCCTCTAATCATAGCCGACCTCCTTTTACACCTTTCAATCTTATCCCTCCATTTCATATAGTGCCTTCTATATAAGGAGATGCTTCCTTCATTATCAAACCCTAATCATTCTATGCACCCTAATCAATCATTTCTAATCATTCTATGCATTCTAATCAATCATCCTAATCATTCATGCTAATTATCTTTTATGCAATTGACTACACTACGATCCTACTTGCAACCACATTCCGTTCTTTGTTGAGCTCTTGTGCATATAAAATTTGAGAGCAAATATATCAAGCAAGATCAATGGAGATAGGAAGAATGGAGATCAAAACCCTATTGGACATGTGATGGTATAATTTTTGTGATTTCATGTGATTTGCATTGTCTTAGGTAATCTTCATATGTTATGGTGGATCTTTGTTGATTGTTAGGCTAGGGTTTTGTGGTTGAATTCATTTAGCCTTTCAATATTGTTATTATTGTTATCCATTTTCACCATACACAGGCAGCATTGTCGCTAACTCGCTAACACGTGGACTTGTTTGCCGGGTTTTGTAAAAGTTTTGAATGCCAATCACCAATAATATAAGGGCATGAATTCAAATTTCGCTCGAGTACTTCAGTTTGAAGTTTGAATTAATGCCACAGACTGTAGCTACTAGCTAGTTCATGCAAGTGTGGCAATTAATGAGACTTGAGAGTTGAGACTTGAGAGAAGTGACGACACCCAAATAGTAAATACCATAAATTGCATGATCGAGCCGAGGTTTTGTATAATGCATTAATGCATTCTATCTTTGAGGTAATCTAGTGAATTGAGCTCTGCAACAACGTTGGAGAATTCAGAGTGTTGGGTGTGAGAAAATTTCAGAAAATTGGTTAAGTTTTTCTCCTACAGCTAAAATGAGCCAGGCGACGAGTGGTACTGGAGGTTCCAAGCCCAAGCCCAAGCCCAAGCCCAAGGCCACAACAAGTGGAGTAGGAGAACCTGGAGGTTCCAAGGCCAGTGCCACTGAGGAAATGATGGTTAAGAAATACAAAGAAGAATTTGTAGATTTGATGCCAGGGACTTCCGTTGCTTTAAATACAAATCATTTGGCATGGAGAGATTTATTTAGCCAATGCAGAAACCCTACCACGCCTAATATGACTGGTTATGCTCTGTTTAAATATTTCTAGAATAATAGGGTTAAGGGTGTCCCGATGTCAAACCCTTGGGATTTAAATATGGCAAATTTAATTGTGCCAAATGTGTATGTTGATGTGGATTTGATCAAAGAGTTGGCCAAATGCTATTGCCTAGTATCTAGGGTAATCAGAAGAAAGAACCAGTCTGCCCTAGTTTCAATTAATAGAGCTAGCTTTGTTGAAGCTTTCTAGATTACTGGTTTTGCATGTACAGATATAGATTTGGAGCAGATTCCAAAGGATTATGACAAATACAAAGGTGTTATCAAGAAGCATGCAATCCCCAAATACATGCCTAGGGTGGATAGGAAGCCAGTTATAATTCCAGAGAGTATCGAACCACAATTTGACATCACACCTTTCCACCATTATATGCATTGTACAATCTATGGATTATGCAAAGTGTTGGGTTTTGATGGAGATTCAACAGTGTCAGTTGAATTACTGATGATGGCCATGGACATTCAACACCCAGATGTTAACAAAGATTACGATTATGTGGGCTATGTGGTTGAACACATTCATAATGCTCTAGTTGAAATTCAGAGTGGTGCACCCAGCCCTACATTCAAGCATTATTCATTGCTGATGCATTTAATCTTGTTCTATAATGTTGAGTTCTTGGATAAAGAACTGGAGCTTTTCAAAGAAGAACTCGATGTCTTAATGCCAATACAAAGATGGACCCAGGTTTGGGATAGTAGTTCTCCCCATTCTTCTTTCCTTTTCTTTAAAAATTGGATTGTTTCGCCAATTATGGAAATGCTAGGAATAATTAGGGAACAATTGTCAATTGATGTTAGGAGAGTTTTGAGACCTTACCAGTTTGTTCCAAACTGGTCTATTTCACATAACTGGGGGGACTTTTATTTTTTTGATAACTTTTCTATGATCAGAGTCTATGGGTGTCCTTAGCCTCCCCATATTTTACCAAAGTTTGTTCCAATTAGGATTGCTTTTATGGAGTTTATCCGGCAATTGACCCTAGTTGAAAAAGAATACCTTGATAAACACAGGAAGGGTTCTTTTTTTCCTAGGCTTTGGGTTGCGTCTGATTTTACCATTGGTAGGAGTTTCTTTGATCAAGTAAACAATTTCCTTAAATAGTATAGGTTGGTTAATGTTGTGTCTAGATTCTGTGATCTGGAATAATTTATTAAAATTGCAATGCCAAAAATGACACCTTGGGCTGCAATAAAGGACCATGAACCATTGGATGATGAAGATGTGGTTAGAAATTTGCTGAGAAAAGATGAAGTACAAGAAAGGAGAAGAAAATGGAAAAATTTGATGAGAGTTGAAGCAGAATTGAAGGCTACTGACCCTAGTTTCTCAGGTTTTTGCCCTAATAGCCCATACCTGGAGAGGATTAACAAAATGTTGAGTTTATATGAAACTCTGATGGAACAAATGCCTGCAATTCCAGATTCCGAAGTGGCTGCTTAGCAACAAGACCCCCAAGATGTACATTCTTCACATGGCAAGAGGCCACTTAGTGTGTCTGCTGATGATGTCGAGAGTGGGGATGAAGTTCAATCTACCCCAGCTACAAAGAAACAAAAAACCAGTGAGATCGGTACAATTGTGAGGAGAGACCCTTCTAGAGAAATTGTTACAGAACAAGGACAATACTTTCATCAAATAAGGACACATCTCAGAGAAGCAGGGTAGAATGAAGAACAAGGAGAAACAAACGAAGCCCTTCCTCAAGGCTATAATGAGCGTGTGATGTTGTCAAATGAATTCATGAAAGATGATGACTTTATTAATTCAGATGAATTTAAAAGTTTTTTGTCAAGATTGAAACAAAAACAATTAAGACAAAATCTGATCATAGAGGAAGCAAATGAAGAAAAGAAACAGGAGATCATCGAAGCACTGCAGCAATATGATCCTGACAAGGAGCAAATACATGTGGAACGGGCAAGACAATTGATTAAGAGTACTGGTATGATTATGATGCCCGACTGGGATATCCAGTCTACTTTTATTATTGATCAGATTAGGAAGCAAGAGGACCCAATGTTC
Organism: Cryptomeria japonica; assembly: GCF_030272615.1. Classification (NCBI taxonomy): domain Eukaryota; kingdom Viridiplantae; phylum Streptophyta; class Pinopsida; order Cupressales; family Cupressaceae; genus Cryptomeria; species Cryptomeria japonica. Next base: position 165,694,152 of record NC_081410.1, read on the forward strand.
AAAACTGAATTTGAAATTGGAGATGTTATAAGAGGATCATGATTTAATCCTAAGTCAAAGATACTTGCTGCTTGGTCTTTGGCCCCTTCCACTCAAAAGCCCCACCTTCAAAATATCCAAGTAGAAAAGAAAGCTGACAGAATGATCTGGAACTTGCAAAACACAACTAACACGGAGATTGCCTCTTTTTTGACTCAAGTTTCTTTCATGAATTTATCAAAAACAGAGGATTTGTCAAGAAGATACATAGGAACATATACCCAATTGATTACATTGAATAAAAAATATGAAGGGACACTGATGAAGAAGGGCGCTCTGGAGGAAGAGTTGTGGATTTGAAAGAAAAAATTGCAAATGAGCCCCCTCCAATACAGATTACAGAACAAGTACAAGAAATACTAGTTGATGTGACAGCAAAAATGGAGGAATACACAGGGAAAATTGAAAAGCTTGAAAAGGAACAAAATGCCAAGGCTATCTCTATTGTGTCAGGAATTCTGAAACACAGGATTAATGTATTGAAAGGAAAATTGATGGTAGTGCATGATTTGCACATTTCTTTGACATAGGCAAGTAAAACATCCTGAGAGGCTGTCACTTTTCTTGGATCTTTGTTCAATGTTTGGTCAGGAAGAAGCAAATTAATGGATAAGCTAGATACTGCAATGATGTATAGTGACGAGGTCCCTCCCAAGATCAATGACACCAAAGACATGGTGGAGGTAATGAATGCAGCTTATGCATTTTTCACAAGGAAGGATGTGCTTATAAATGAAAAATTGCAGACATTTGGGGAAGGTTATAGTAAATTGGTGCCTTCAATTTATGGTAGTAATGGACAGTTGAAATCAGTTTTTGATTGGACCAGCGAATTTGATTTGATTCTGGAGCAAGAAGAAATAATCAAGCATGTAAATGAACAGGTTGATGCTGATTTCCTTAACGGTATGCTTGATTCACTATTCAAGGTTGAAGTTGACCATGCAAAATTTATTGTTGAGTCCAGGGTAGTTACAGATGCCACATGGACGAATTCAGTTGCAAAGTTGGAAGAGGTAAAGGCATTCAGTTGGCCAACAGACAAAGAGGTGGACAGGTGGCAAGCCATGCTAAAGCCAAAGAAGAAATCTCAGGTTGAGGTTGCTACCCAAGATTACTCACAGTAATCTTTTTATTTTCGATCGGTAGAGAGGGATGGCCAGTTGGCCACTTTTATTGATGTTGAACTTGAAAACTCTTATATAGTTATAAATTTATAATAGCTCAACTATTCAAGAATTTGATAAGTGCATTGTTGAAAACTTGAATCCCATTGTGAATTTACTTTCTGATATCATTATGAATATAATATCAATATCATTTGCAGTTTGAGATCTTCACATAATTGTCTTTGTGTTGAATTTATGTTTTCACTGTGAATTGAATGGTCAAGGGTTTTTCAGTTTACATATGAATCTGGGTTGTGTATGTAATGGCATTATTCATTATTGAAGTTTATTATCAGGTTGTCTTGAATTGTAAGTTTAAAGTGACTCTAGAGTCTATGCCCTAGGATAAGGCACCGATCTGTTGTCTTGATGTTTTACTAATTACGTTGTATAATGTATTCCTATCTATTGTGGTGTTTAATAGTAATACTTTCATTCTTAATACTCTTGAGTCTTATGATTTTATATGCTATGGATGTTTATGTAATATATATGGAGGTGTTCTATGACTGTCTATAATCCGCCCACCAATTACAATGAGGTGAATCCTTAATATGTATTATGATTCCAAACTAACAGGAAATTTAAATGAAAAATTATATACACCATAACAATGCAACAAATGAAAAAAGTTAAATCTCATGATTCTGATCATTTGAAAGAGATACAATCATACACGATAAATTTAATAATTTATATATAACTCCTTCAAGAACCTGCACAAAGCTTGACACTAAATGCTTTTCATTTGCTATATAAATGACTATACAGTATACAACTTGCTCCCTTCACCTAGAGTCTAGAATGAAGAATCACTACTGGAACTAGAAAAGGAACCCCAATGACTATACAACTTGCAAAACTGCTTGAGCCATGCCATTATCACCTTGATGCCCTCAGATGGAATGTGAGATGTTACGTTCTATCCAACAGATCATTTCCAAATGGAGGAGGAAGCCTTCATGCCCAGGAATAGAGACAATGGAAAGAGGAACTTGAGCCTTCATGCCCACGATTAGGGAAAGTGGAAACATGAGCTTTAGGGTAAATGTAATCTGTTGGGGAGGGGTTGCAGCTTCCATGTCGTCACAAAGATGACTGGCTGCCACTCCCCATCCAAACAAATCCTTCTTTCATTCCTCTGCGGGCTCCTTCTTCAAACCCCTTGCCATCCTATGGAAGAGTAGAAGTAGAGGATGTGCCATGCTTGGCCCTTCTTGACAAGAAAAGGCTTTCACACCCCCTCTGGCAATCCTTCTCACTTTCACAACCCCTCTGACAATAAACAAACTCACATAGAAGAAAACAAAAAAACACCCATCAGGTATCATAGAGCACACAACAAGTACAACTCCATGCACGATCCTGCTCAAACATCATCTTCCTTTCTGAGGAAAAAAATCACTCTTAGAAAATGAAAAAGGTTTATTTTCTCTTCTACCAATTAAGTCACCACTCCATTGTATTTATAACATTTTCACACTTCATTTGGTGATGCTCATTCTGCATTCACGTGAAAAATTATCATTTTGGTGGTTTCCAACATGACTGTAGACTCTAGAAGTCATCATCATGCCTATCAAATCCACTGTATCTTGCTAAGGCTCATCTATTGTGAACGATTTTGTTTTGATTTTATTCCTCCTTGATTGGACAAATTTTGCTTCAAAATCCCTGACAACAAGCAACCTGAGCTCTTATTTCTCAGAGAAATTCGTGATCTCCCATCTCTAACTCAGAAGCTATCAAATCCTTTTATGCCTCTGAAACCGTTGTCCTCGCTTGTCTAATCAACCTCGACTCAAGAGAAACCTTCAAACTAGTCCCTTAGGAATGAGTCAGCATCCAAGCCTTATGGTTATTGCTAGCTCGCGAGGTAAAATGTCTAAAGACGTGATCAAGCCGCGAGCTAGCAACCAGATAGTTTGTGGTTAAGTTTTATGGTTATCGCTAGCTCGCGAGGTAAAATGTCTGAAGATGTGATCAAGCCGCAAGCTGGCGACAAGTTGGTTTGGGTTTACATCGTGAGGTCTCAGGCTTTTTGGGTGTTAGCAATTTATGTTACCGAGCTTAACGAATAAAACAATATAGATTGTTAGTGAAATTGCTTTGGTCGCAAGGTCTCGAGTTGGTCTGATGTCATACATTATAGCCGCGAGAGTTAGCGAGTAACTCATTTCATACAGTTGTTGCTAGCTCTCATGTTTGTTTAATGTTAGCATTTTTAGGTCACGAGCTAGCGACTAGACAGTTTGTGGTTAGGTTTAATGGTTATTGCCAGCTCACGAAGTTAAATGTCTGAAGACCTGATCAAGCCACGAGCTTGCGAGTGAATTGCTAGCGGTTAAGAGATAAATAGTTTTATGTTGGCGAGTACGCGACAAGGGTTAAAGTTACCACTATCTTCAAGTCGCTACGGTGATGAGGATTTAACATTTTGTGGTCGAGAATTGGCGAGTGGCAGTTCAGTTTCCCTCGGTCACTAGATCTCAAGGTTACGAAGGCTTAGCATTTTCAGCTTGCGATTTGGAGATAGAGAGAGTCGTAAGAGCTTATCGCTAGGTCGCAAGATGCCCTAATGGGCAGTCTTCCAGGCAGAGAGATGACGACTGCGTGCCATGTGTTTTAATGACTTAAAGTTAATATCTTGAAATCGCCAATATTTTTATTTTTATGGTTTGAAAATAGCTTGAAATCGCCAATATTTTTATTTTTATGGTTTGAAAATAGGTTGAAATAGCCAATATTTTTTTTTAATGGTTTGAAAATAGGTTGAAATCGCCAATGCAAATATTTTTCTGGTTTTAAAAACATTACAATTCGCCCATACAAATATTTTTGGGGTTTTAAAAACATTACTATTCGCCAGGAATTTTTCACAAACTTTGAGCGATCACGGCTAATTCGCCAATGGAGATTATTATTTTTCTCCGTAAACCGCAAAATTTCGCCAATAAAATTAAAATTTTCCTCAGGAATTATACAACTTTCACTAGTTTTTTACACCTTGTCCAAGGGAGGGGTTTCTTAAAGTTTTCCCTGCATAGGACACCATATGACCTCTTAGGAAACAATGTGACCTCTAATGTCACCTAAGGGATCATATGGTGTCCTAAGAGGTCATAGAATACCATATGACCCTTTAGGACACCATACAACCCATAACAACACCATATGGAGTTCTAAGGGATCATATGGTTTCCTAAGGGATCACAGAACACCATATGACTTGTTAGGAAATCGTATGACCCATAACAACACGTAAGAGGTCATATGGAGTCCTCAAGGTTCATAAGACACCATATGACCCCTTAACACACCATACAACCCATAATGACACCAAATGGTATCCTAAGGGGTCATAAAACACTATATGACGTCTTAGGACACCATACGACCCATAATGACACCATATAGAGTCCTAAGAGGTCAAATAGTGTCCTAAGGGGTCGTAGGAGACCATATGACCACTTAGGACACCATATGAACCCTAATGACACCATATGGTGTCCTAAGTGGTCATAAGGTGTTCTAGGGGTCATATGAAAACATAAGACACATAATGATACCATGTGGTGTCCTAATGGGTCATAGGACACCATATGACCCTTAGAACATAATACGACCCCTAACAACATCTAAGGAGTCATAGGACACTATATGATCCATTAGCACACCATAGGACCTATAATGACATGTAAGGGATCATATGGTATCCTAAGGGGTCATAGAATACCATATGACCCATAACGACACCATATGGAGTCCTAAGGGGTCACAGAATACCATATGACCCATAACGACACCATATGGAGTCCTAAGGGGTCATATGGTGTCCTAAGGGATCATAGAACACCATATGACCCATAACAACACCTAAGGGGTCATAATACACCATATGACCCCTTAGTACACCATACGACACATAAATATTATCCAACCAATACATCCACACAATCCAAAGAAACCAATACGTTCATTTTCTTCAATCGTTCTACTTTATATCCTATCTTCTTTAAAAAGAAAAAGAAAACCGACCACCTTGTCAATCTTCTTATCACCTTACATATATGCAAACAAAAAGAATATATATTGGAGAGAGAGAGAGAGAGAGAGAGAGAGAGAGAGAGAGAGAGAGAGAGAGAGAGAGAGAGAGAGAGAGAGATGGGGTATGGAGGAAGGGAGAAGGGGAGAGAGGGAGAGGGAGTGTGAGAGAGGAGGAGAGGGAGAGAGTGGGGGAGAGAGAGAGAGAGAGAGAGAGAGAGAGAGAGAGAGAGAGAGAGATGGGGTATGGAGGAAGGGAGAAGGGGAGAGAGGGAGAGGGAGAGGGAGAGAGAGAGAGAGAGAGAGAGAGAGAGAGAGAGAGAGAGAGAGAGAGAGAGAGAGAGAGAGAGAGAGAGAGAGAGAGAGAGAGGCACCTTGTACGTGCTTGAGAGGGGGAGAGAGGGAGACAATACAAATAGATACACACATATGTGTGTATATATATACTTAATATATTATATATTATTATATACATATATATATAAATATTATATATTATTATATACATATATATAAATATTATATATTATTATATACATATATATAAATATTATATATTATATATTTTTATATTATATATATACACATATTATTGTAGACGTATAAAAATGACCATATTCCTAAATGAATATTTTATGTTCATTTCTCTATTTAATTAAATCCAATTTAATTAAATTATCCACATTCCTCTATTTAATTAAGTAAATTACTCAATTTATTTAAATTAAATTCACTATATCCATTTAATGAATAAATCATTTTATTCAATTAAATCCCCCCTATCCACTTTTAATTAAAATTTAATTAAATAGTTATCCTAAATTAAATAAATCTAATTTATTCAATTTCCCCAAAATTGCAACCAAATTGAATTAAATTAACTTTATTTCAATTAAATCCTATTATCCCTCTATCCACTTACAAAATCCTACATCTCCCACTTGCCTTCCTAAACCCCTTTCTAAATCCCTTCTAGACTCTTCTAATCTCTTCTAATTAGCCTAACCCATCTTCTAAACTTTGTCACATCCCTAAGCAAGAGGTCACTTGTCAAATTCCTCAAAGTCTTTGATAACCATTAAAGGCTTCCAACCTTCAACTACTTAATTCCTCAAAGTCTTTGATAACCATTAAAGGCTTCAAGCCTTCAACCACTTAATTCCTCAAAGTCTTTGATAACCATTAAAGGCTTCAAGCCTTCAACCACTTAATTCCCGAAAGTCTTCAATAACCATTAATGGTTAACTCAAACCCTCTTACATGGTTAAAGAATTTGTTTTAACTCAACCTTCACCCAACGCAAAGGTCTCATCAGGCCTTTAATGCTTTGACCATGATTATCTCTTAAGCATTTGCACAAGGGTTTATCTGGGGATTAACTCTTAATCCAATGGGTAATCTTAACTTAGACTTGACCCTTACCCTCTAGATAACCATAAGGTCTTCTTAGGCATTTAATGTCTCCAACCCCTTCTCTCAACTCAATCTTATGTTGACACTTGTCACCATTTCATTGGTACAAATTGCAAACATGGATCCCCAACTTTCAAACTCAACCCTTGATCAACTCTTTTAATCCTGACCATCCATTGCCCTGTTTTTGCTATAAATAGAGCTCTCATTCCTCCATTTTGAATCATCCCTCAAATTTGTAGTATCACACTTATGCTCAAATACATTCAAGCTTTCATATATCATTTTTATGCTCATCATTTTAGCCTCTTTTAAATCAGGAATTAGTCTAAATATGCATGTTTAGAATAATTTCTTTATCATTTTAGCTCAATCATAGACTAATATATCATGTTAGGATAGTATTTATACTAACCTTGTCATCTTATAATCTAGTTTATTGCATTTCTAGAATCATACATAGCTTAGGATGCATCTCATACTAAAATCTATCAAAGCATCCCTCGTTCTTACATTTGCCATCCCTAAACCATTTTGCTCAGTGATCTGAGAGCAAAAACGTTGGTTTGAGGGACATTGTAAGATAGAGAACCATGGGACCCACCTTGGGAAGCTGAGTAATACTTCATTACTCCATAGCTTGCACTAAGAAGTCCTCTGTGTGTGTGGACATGTATTTTTAGAATATTTTCACATATTGAGTTCTATCAACCCGCTTTTCCCGCATACATTTCTGGCGCCTACCGTGGGGCATTACCCCATATATCCAATCGGTTTTTAAAATTAACCACTTTTGCAGGTCTGCGGGAAATAGGAATCAGCGCGTGGGAAACATTCCCTAGCACATCCGGTTAACAGTCTAGCGCGTCCCACTCACTGTTTAGCGCGTGGAGTATCTACTCTAGCGCGTAAAGTCCTTTCTTTAGCGCATAGCCTCCACTAATTTTTTCATGTAGGTCTCAAAGCGCGGAAGAAAAATAGAGTAGCGCATTTGAAAATTAGTTTGGCACATCCAGTTCACAATCTAGCGCGTGAAGCCCATCATCCAGCATGTGAAGTCCATCTTTTAGCGCATCAAATCAGCACTTTTCCTGCAGGTTTCAACGCGGGAGAAAAACAGAGTAGCGCTACCAATGCACAGAGTAGCGCATCCAGTAAACAGTGTAGCGCATTGAGACACAATTTTAGTGCATCGAGGTTATATTGTAGCGCGTACAGTCCTTTTTGTAGCACATCACAGACAATGAGCAACAAAATTACAATTGTAACCGAAATAAAATCTAGACTTGTAGAAGTCCACCAAAATCTAGAGTTTCTAACTAGTGGATTGAAATTTTGCAGGATTCTGACAATTTCTTGCAGGTGGAGCGAGAAATTTGCTTTTATCGATTTCTTTTATTGACCACCAAGATCAAAAATTTTGCTTTGTTGACCAATTCCTTATTCATAGATCAGAAAATCATTGCCTTAAAAGGATAAAAAGAACACCATGTTTTCGTGGAGCAATATCTCCACATAGATTTTAGCAAATCACTGAATTGAAAGGCTAAAAAGAACCAACTTGATTGCTTTGTCTCGAAAGTGGAAGGAATATGCTCTCCCCTTAATTGGGTGATCAAAAATCCAAACCACTCTTACAGCTTTCTGTACTTCAAGCAATAAAACCTTTAGAAGGCCTGCCTTCCCGAGGAGTTGAATCAACTCTTAAATCCATTTATGGCCGGTGTGAAGGGAACGACCTAAGTGGGGAATGAATTTAATGCCAAGAATTCCAACCCACTATAATCAAACGTGGAAAGTGACGAAAGTCCTTTTCAACGGTTGCGCGCAACGATTAGCCTTCCCCCAGTATCCTTGAGATACGTAAAGCCTTTGTTCTAAAGGTTGGGAAGCCTCTTGAGGGAGTTTATCACTGACGGCCGAACGGGAAGCCTGATTACGAACCATAGAAATAGAAGTTTTGAACCGAGTCAGTAACCAGACATTTATAACATCATAGTGCAAGGGTGGGGAAGAATCCGCCCCCAATATTACTCACCATATATCTCCCAAGATAACTACTCAACTGTGAAGCGATTCACTTTGGGTTAATTTCTGGCAAAAGGCAAAAAAATGGGCGCCCTCTAGGGGTGACACGGCTGTTTGAGCTGATGGAGTATCGAGACTAGTGGGCTATGATGTTATTTATGACACTTGACTAAAGAGTTTTTTTGAAGTGTATTACTTGTATCAAAACCTGTTAAAACATTGGGGATTTGAACACATCCTCGCAGAACATACACTTTTTGTTAGATCAGGCAAAATGGTTGTACTTTTTATGCCGTGCTTGCATTTATTACTTCAGAAAATCATCCATCAAACTTGAAAAATTCACCACAAAAATTCAAAATTCACAAAAAACTCAAAACAAAGGAAAAATCAGGACAGATTAGCACATAAGAGCAACCTCTTAGCGCGTAAGGTACTTCTGTTAGCGCATCCAAACATCCAGTTAGCACGTCGGTTCAAAACAGCAGCATTTTATCCCAGGTCAAATCAATGTTGAAACATTTAGCGCATTCAAAAACCAGTCTAGCGCGTGGAAGCAACAACTTAGCGCGTGGAATCCAAAAATTAGCGCTAAAGTTCAACAGTTAGCACATGACAGGCCCAGAATAGCGCATATATTTTTCGAACAGCTAGAAAACAATTTCAAACAGTCAAAACTTTAGTGCGTGTCTGGGGGCAGCCTAGCGCATGTGGTTATTATTTTAGCGCATAGAGGCATTTCAGTAGCGCATGTAGTCTCTATTCTAGCACATGATCAAAAATAGAAAAATAGAGGGCAAAACCGGGAGGAATTTTAAAATTTTCAAAAACATTTTCAGAAACTTTTTTTCATCAACATCATTTTTCATCAAACGAGAGTAGCATAAACCAACCGTTACAACTATTTCTTGAGCTAAATTTGCATCAGAACAAACGTTGTCAAGATCCTAAATGAATCACGCGATAAAAGATGTCTCTCTTATCATAATCCGGAAACCTCATCATCAGTATCAACAGAATCCTTTACCATCTTACGAATTTTATCTCACAAACACCACTTGTTTAAAATTTTTAAATTGTCAAATCAAGTTTCCATATCGGGAAGCTTTTATCCATATCATTTGACACGCTTTGTCGTGAAGGGGCATCTAAACCTTCACTCTGATAGAGTAAGATTTGAAAATTTTCAAACAAGATCAACTGAATCCCAACCAATCAAAGGAAACCATTGATCACTTATGCATGACTAATCCTCATATTCTGAGAAGAAAGAACCTTTATCATAACATCACGTTGAAGAAACAACAACCTAGTTTTTCCAAATTCATCAAAAGAAAGAAGTTTTTATACATCACTTGTCAACTATTCAAATCTCATCGGGTATTCCTTCATCACGTCAAACGTTATATCCAAAACAAATCTAGTGAATTTGACAAAGAGCCCTTGAAGACAAGAGCATACTGTCAAAAGTCTGCTTTTAATCAAACCATAAACCGCAGTGGAAGAATCAATCCCACATTCTTGTCTGACGAGTGTATCACTTATAACACATCTCGACCAGAACCACCCACCCCCGAACAACATATCAACGAGGCTTTTGTCCCTTTCATCACTAATAATTTCTACTAAAATGCCTGTTACTCGGTCTCAAGGAAACAAACAAGGTGAGACACACGCTGAGTCTACTATGAACTGAAGATTGTCAAATCCTTTTGAGGTTCCACCCTTAGAAGAACCTGAAATTACTGAAGCACTTCTTCGGGAATGTCAGGAAAACCCCTCATTCCAAAAGCTTGTAGAAAAGCTCATGAAAAATGACAAAGAAAAATATCTGCTCATGCTTATAAGTAAAGGCGTTAAACTTCCCGAAGATTTAGACCCAAACATCTTTAAAACTGGATCTCGACAATATGCATATCAAGAACAACAAAGAGAAGAAGAAACCCGTAACTTTGAACAACGCATACCTGAACAACACATTCCAGAATAACGCATACCAGAAATGCATATACCTGAGCTAGAAACACCAGAGCAAAATATACCATTTACCACACCTTTTCAGTTGAGAACAAATACAAGGGAAGAACTTTTCCCTCAACAAGACAATATACCTTTGGCAGCCCTTACTCAACAAATGCAAATGTTGCAAAGGCCAATACAGGATATGCAACAAGGGACAACAGTACGGTACTCTTTAAACGAAATCTGTCCTTATCCATTTGATAGAAGATTGAACATGGTGCCTTTTCCTCCAAACTCAGACATTCCCAAATTTGATAAATATGACGGGAAAAGTGATCCCTGAGATCATGTTCAAGAATTGTGCACACTGAGCCTTGAATTTGCTCATGATGACACCTATTTGATGAGGTTATTCCCTAGAAGCTTGGGAGGGCAAACCATGGAATGATTATCCAAAATTACACTGCCTGTTAGATCATTTGATGAATTGGTTAACAAATTCATAACCCACTATTCCTACAACATCCAACATGCCATAACCATGCTAGATGTTTGCAACACCAAATAAAAGAACAATGAAACGTTCATGATATTCCTTCAATGCTGGTGACGTATGGTATCCACATATCCTTGAGATATTCCCGAGAAGGAGAAAATGGAAATCTTCATCGATAACTTGAATAGTGAAATGAGTTACAGACTAAAACTTCAATACATACCATCTTTTGCTAAATTAATTGAAAATGGCATTCAAGTAGAGGAAGCAAGTGTCAAAAAGGGAACACTCAAATTTTACAAGGAAGGAACAAACTCATCAAACTACAATAACCAAAACAACACCAACCTTGACAAATCTCGATTTTGGACTCGAAACAAAAACGAAGGCAACAACAAATCATATGATCCCAAATCTAAGCAACCAGTGCTCGCATTGTCTGGAAATCCTCAAAACACGAAAAATCCTAAAAATGCTAATCCAAATGCTAACACATATGCACCTAACGCCGATCAAGGACAACTCAACACAAACAACACCAATGATACGCAAAGCAAAAACATGAATCCAGGACCTAACAACAATTCACACAACAACACAAACAATTTCCAAAAACGTATCTTCACACCACTGGGGCAATCACTAGAGTCAGCATTCAGAGAACTTTTGGCACACAAGATTCTTTTCTTGCCTCCAATCAGCAACTATGAACCTCAAATCAAACCACCTTGGTGGAATGATTCACACTATTGTGATTACCATCGTAACAAGGGTCATCAGATGAACGATTGCATGAGGTTAAAACACATGGTGCACGATATGATTGATCGAGGTGACTTAACAATAGATGGTCTCAAAACAAATGGTGATCATGGAGCCTTTAAAAATCCTCTTCCAAATTACAAAAAAGATGGAGCTTCAACCTCGAACGATACACGTGGAGCTCGTATCAACCATATCTACAACAACACCATAAATCACATATCAGCTGAAGATCATCAAGTAAATGTCATCACCATCAGAGATCAGCATAATCATGAATCTGTCAATGTAACAACCCGAACTCAGAAATATGTCTTGAAAGGACATACTGCACCTACAACTACCACACCAAAAATCCAATATGACTTGGTCAGCCAACTACGTAAAACTCTAGCACAGATATCTATACTAGAATTGTTGAAACTATCACCAAAGCACAAAGACATATTAGAACAAGCACTATTGGAAACCAATGTACCTCAAAATTTGGATATAGATAGATTTCAAGCCATGGTCGCCCATATGATTGGACCTCATAACCTCACCTTCTCAGAACATGACGATGCTTCCTTAATCCATCCGCATAATACTCCTCTCCATATCGAAGTCATTGTTTGCAAACACCAAGTAAAAAGAGTCCTAATAGATGGAGGAGCCGGACTTAATATATGTACTTTAAAGCTTATCCGTGCATTAGGCTTCTCAGAAGAATCTATTGATCCCTGCAAAAAGATCACCATAAAGGCATATGATGATGAGGAAAGATTCTCTAAAGGAATTGTGATATTACCTATTCAAGTGGGACCAATACAAAAGGATACTGTATGTCAGGTCTTGGACATAGACCTTACCTACAATATTTTATTAGGGTGACCCTGGATACATGAAATGCAAGTAGTACCTTCCACATATCACCAGTGTGTAAAATTTCCTTATGACAGACAAGAAGTATCCATATCTGTTGATCACGATCCATTTCAACATTGCAACGCAATGGGGGCAGCCCAAGACAGTTTGGTTCCTCATAATAGGGAAATGCAGCGATCTTCAACATCAGATCAACAAACAGCAAGATCTAACTCCTTATGGGGAGACTTCAAACAGAAAATTCAAATCAAAGACCAAGGTATCGGAGAATACTCTTTGGAGCCTTTATGTTTGGCCAAATTGCCAACATCACCTAGATCTCATGGATTGCCTACTACATCAACACATCTGGTCACTCAACCCATCACCAAATTTGATGGTACCTTCATCCAATTGGGCACTCTGGCACATGAATCAGAAGACAAAGATATTCTTAGCTGGTTGTACAAAGATGAGAAAGAAGATAATAGAGCAGCCGCTCTGGACATTGTTCTACCTACACACCTATATGGAAAAGGATACTTAATCATGCAACAAATGGGATATGATGGTAAAGGACCTATTGGGAAACGCAAGGAAGGAGTCACTGAACCTATAAATCTTCCTTCACAACCCAATAGAAACAAAGTAGGATTGGGTCATGAGCTCACCTTCCTATTAAAAAGGCCACCCCACCCAACTACAAAACCTCAATGGAAAGTAAAGACGAAGTACAAAGAAGAGTCCTGACAGGAAGCACTCTTTGAATCAGCGGAAACAATCCGCAAGGCACGGGAACGTCAGGATCAGAAGTTACATCAGAAAAGCTTCTAAAACATAAAAGGGCCATATCTGCAGCAGTAGCTCATATTCAGACACCAATATCTCAAGAACAAATAAAATCATCTCTGGATACCTTTGTTTCTCCCCGAAAAAGCACAATCTATGAACAAATACAGAAAATAGAAGACGGATCTGACACAGAATCAACAAAAACTATCAAAATGGTATCTATCGTCAAATATGTGTTTTCACCATACAACATACCAGTTTACAACACTAATAGAATCTGGGATGATGCCTCATAAACTAATTCCAATGAATATGAATGGGGTACATGCTCCAATGCTACTACAGATATCCCTAATGATACTGATTCTATATCTCTTTCTCAAGAAGAACATAGTACAAGAGATAGACCTCTTGAATTTGGACTGCAAAATATCTATGACGCCACAGGAAGCGAACAGGAACATTATGAACAAGTCTATGTAGAAGATAATACCATCGAAGACCTCGACGAAATCCCAAACTTCTTTAAAACCAAGAACAATCACGATAAAAACTCTATCCTAACACTCATAGTAGCCGAACTTGATCCACCTAATGATTCCTTACCGCTTGTCTTTCTTGACCTCATCAACTGGGATGAACCTAAAATCCAAGATATACCAATTTTCCCAGATGATGAATCTATTATCCATTACCTATGTACCGTAAATCCAAAAACAGGCTCTACCAGTGAACAAAATAACGATGTCTACAAACCAGGGAGTGCCAAGTCTCTCAGTCACAAAAATGAACCAAATGAAGGATCTGATGCTGAAAACCAGTCGATGGCAGCTCTAGATCACAAAAAAGTAAAAATAAAGGACGCATCTGAGGGTGAAAACCTTTTTAAGGCACCTAACGATGGGAGACTTGACACTCTTCCTGAGCACTTTCATAAGCGATCACCCATATTGATTGAGCCCACTCAATCAATCAACATTGGTACCACAGAAGCAGTCAGAAACCTACACCTTGCAGAATCTCTGACAGAGGAAGAAAGATCAGCATTCATCATTTTCTTTAAAGAACAGCAAATTAACTTTGCTTGGTCATACATTGATATGCCCGGAGTGGATCCACACTTAATCATGCATCACTTTTCCATCTCTTCAGGAGTTAAACCAGTCAAGCAAAAGCTACGAAAAATGAATCCACAGGTGGCACTCATGGTTAAAACTGAACTAAAGAAATTATTAGACATTGGATTCATTTGACCCATTGATTATGCAGAGTGGATTTCCAACATCGTTCCAGTATCAAAACCAGATGGTAGTATCAGAATCTGCACTGACTTCAGAGACGTCAACAAAGCTTGTCCAAAAGACGACTTTCCTCTGCCCAGTATCGACATAATTGTAGATCTCACAGTAGGCCATGCAATGCTCTCACTAATGGACGGTTTCTCAGGCTATAATCAAATCAAAATAGCCCCAGAAGATCAAGATAAAACCGCGTTCACCTGTCCTTGGGGAACGTACTGTTGGAATGTTATGCCTTTTGGCTTAAAGAATGCAGGAGCCACCTATCAGAGAGCAATGACCACAATATTCCATGACATGATGCATACATTTATGGAAGACTATGTGGATGATTTACTCGCTAAATCCTTCACCAGAGAAGAACATCTCAGCATCCTAACAAAGATCTTTGATCGATTGGAGAAATTCCAAGTCAGGCTCAACCCTAAGAAGTGTGTATTCGGGGTTACATCAGGCAAGTTACTAGGCTACATTGTCTCAGCTAAAGGTATTGAAGTAGATCTAGCAAAGGTACAAGCCATTATGGACATGCCACCACCAAAGAATATCAGTCAACTCAGATCTCTACAAGGATGACTTCAATCAATCAGGCGATTCATCGCTCAACTAGCAGATAAAAGTCTACCATTTAACCATTTACTACACAAAAATGTACCATTCAAATGGGAGACCAAGTGTGTAGAATCTTTTTACCAAATCAAACAGTACCTGATGAATCCACCAGTTCTAGTACCACCAATTGCAGGAAAGCCTCTTATCTTATATATCTCAACAATAGATATATCGCTGGGGGCACTATTGGCACAAGAAGATCAACACGGGAAGGAATGCGCCATATATTACATCAGTAGGACATTGAATGGCTATGAACTCAACTATACATTCATTGAAAAGGCTTGCCTAACAGTGGTTTTCGCATCTCAGAAGTTCCGACATTATATGCTAGCACACACCATCAAGCTAATCGCAAAAATTGATCCTCTCAAATATCTACTCAGCAAGGCAGCTCTTACAAGCTGATTGGCTAAATGGGTCATGATTCTCAGTGAATTTGACATCCAATACACAGAAAGACGATCCATCAAGGGACAAGCAATTGCAGATCAGTTGGCTGAAGCACCACTACCAGGCAAACACATCATGGAGATTGAATTTCCAGACAAGGACGTTCTTGCTCTTTCTACTAAACAATGGACCCTGTACTTTGACGGATCCTATACACAACATGGTTCAGGTGCTGGCATTTTGTTCATCACTCCTGAAGGACACACTATACCAAGATCATATAGGCTTATGTTTCCATGTACAAATAATGTGGCTAAATATGAGGCACTAGTTATAGGCATCAAAATGGTCGTAGAATGGAAAATCACAGAGTTAAAAGTCTATGGAGACTCACAACTAGTAGTCCATCAAATCAACAACAACTATCAGACAAAGGATGACAAGTTACTACCCTACAAGTGAATGGTGGATGATTTCAAACAGTATTTTGTGCACATCACCTTCGAGCAAATACCAAGATTGAACAACAAAGCAGCTGATGCAATGGCTACTATCGCTTCACTACTACAAATTCCAGAGCAACAGAGTCATTACGAGTTCCTGGTAGAGCAACTATTTTCCCCCGCCTATGACCACTCTGAATCCCAAGTTATCTATGCCTTGACTGGTTCAGATTCTCTGTTATATGGACCAATATACGACTACCTCAAGCACAATATCTTACCAATTGACCAATCCCGTAACCAAAAACGTAACTTTATCCGACAAACTGCCCGTTACACCCTTACCACTGATACTTTGTATCGTTGAGGTCTGGATGGTACTCTTCTTCGTTGTCTTGATCGTAACGATTTCGATTCTGCTTTACACGAGCTTCACGAAGGTATTTGTGGCACACATTCAAGTGGTACTACTCTTGCTAAAAAGCTTCTAAGGATGGGATACTACTGGCCTACAATGGAGAAAGACTCACATCACTTCGCTAAGAAATGTCCTAAATGCCAGATCCATGGTAATCTGATACATGCACCAGCACAGGAACTGCAACCATTTATAACATCCTGGCCCTTTTGTCAGTGGGGACTGGACTTAGTAGGCAAAATTCATCCTTCATCTTCAAATGGACACAAGTTCATTATAACAACAACAAAATACTTTACCAAATGGATAGAAGCAGTTCCCATGACCACAGTGACAGGGAAACAAATTGCCTCTTTTATCCTCAATTATCTGATCTGCAGATATGGTATTCCAAGTTTGATCATCACCGACAATGGACGGCCCTTCAAGAATCAAGATGTCCAAGAACTATGTGAAAAATTCAAAATCCAACATAGGTTCTCTACACCACACTACCCACAGGAAAATGGTCAAGCGGAAGCGTCTAACAAGACAATATTGAAAATCCTCAAGAAAACAGTGAATGATGCAGGCAAAGATTGGCACGTACAACTCAATCCAGCACTTTGGGCATACAAAACTAGCATCCGTACACCTACAGGAGCAACACCATACTCATTGGTATATGGATCAGAAGCCATTTTACCCCTGGAGGTAGAAATCCCATCTCTCAGAGTCTCTTTGAAAGGCTTAATCCCAGATGAAGAGTATTGAGTTAATCGACTGCACGAACTTGTACTATTAGATAAAAGACGTCAACATGCTTATACTCATCTCAAAGCTTATCAACAATGCATGTTCAGGAGCTACAATCACAAAGTCATCCCCTGCAACTTCAAGGTTGGTGACCTAGTCCTTAAAGAAAATCCAAGAAATCAGCAAGATTGAGAAAAGAAAGGGAAATTTGAACCTAACTGGTTGGGTCCCTATGTTATCATATCAGTCTATGGATCAGGTACCTATCAGCTAACGACTTCAGAAGGAGATGTGCTCGATGAACCAACTAACAACATCCATCTAAAGAGGTACTACACTTAAGTAGCCTAGTGCACGGAAAAAACCAAAAGTAAGCAAAAAAATCAAAAAATCCAGAAAAAGCAAAAACATAAAGTACAATAAAAACAAATGGTGAAAACCTGGTAAACAGGCACTCTTGTGAAAGAATGGCTCCTCTATCTATCTCCATACCATTTTATCCATACGAAACACTATCAGCCATCACCCAACACTTAGCACATATCCATTCAGGACATACTAAGCGTAATCACTATCCTGGTTTGTCTATATATATCCTCTTACCACTAATCCACCATGGCTTGGGAATCACTGCACATATTCACATCAAGAGGCACACTCAGCTAGGGGCATTCCAATCGTCTAAATATGGTAAACATTCAAGACATCAGGGCTATTTGCAAAACTCAAAAGCATGACATCCAACAAACCAAAAACTATGCTTCATCGCAAAAGAAAACAACACAATTCACAAAAATACCAAGGATGGATGATTTTCTAAAGTACTGGATGTTGCATTATCACATAAACATCTTGACTAGTTTTGCATTTTGAACTTTTTGAATTATTGGATTCTCTTCCTTGTCTCACTAAATGCTTCGTAGCTAGAGATCATGGGGAAACTCCAATATTTTCTTAGTCTTCTGTCTGTGAGGCGATCAATTGTACTGTGTGAATACTTGCCTCGAGATGTGATACGTCGAATATCACTGAAGGCCTGGTTCCACTTCACGCATACAAATGATCTAATCTTGTCTATTTACGCAATACGCACTCAGGTTGTCCTAGTTCAATTATACCTTGACGCTTGTGTTATCTTGCAAAATCAAATATCATGTAAATTTTTCTCAAGTCATTATGGTTCAATTATACCATTATGCTTGTATAAATTTTCAACATATCCTAAACAAATCAATGCTCAATGATGATATCTACAAAAAAAGCAAACAAATGGCTATATCGGATGGCAAATACAGAATGAGGATGCTACCAAAAACATAGTTGCATATCATTTTAACAATTAGTTGCATATCATTTTAACAATTAGTTGCATATCATTTTAACATCATTGCATATCATTTTACATTTAGTTGCACATCAAATCATACATGTCATTTTTAACGATACATCACACCGCATATCAAATCATACATCTCATTTTTAAGATACATCTCACAACATATAAAAGCATACATCCTGCAACATACATTATATCATCTATTTAAACATTGCATCATCATGAAGAAATAACCCACATCACATGCATCCATATAAACACACCACATGATCAAAGGAAATGGTGTCATATATATATATATATATATATATATATATATATATATATATATATATATATATATATATATATATATATCTCAAAAATGATCAAAATGTACAAAATGTATCAACATTGTGTCCAGTACAAAGAATAACAATGATAAAAAATACAACAAAGACCACGTCTCTCAAGTATGACTATCCCCTGATGGAGATGGTCTAGCTCCATATGCGCCCGCCCCTGGATCCCCAGGAGGGTCCTATCTCGGTGGCCCTGTCACACCTCGGCTCTCCGACTGTGACCCAGTATCTCGAGATCGACTGGATCTCGATTGCGTAAAGCTCTGTACTCACCGGTCCCTGGGTACCACAACCTCATAGTGCCGCCGATAGTACTCCGCCTCCTGAGCTCTCAATGCTAACTCTCTCAGGGTGTCTCTCATAGGACCACCCATCACTGCTCTCTGCATGCTGGACACCACCTCCACCGCTCGCCCCCTCTGCTCTATCTCCGTGTCCCGCTCAGTAGTCAACTGTGAAATCTGCTACTGATATGTCAAAATCTGTGCCTGGAGCTGCTGAACAGTCACCTATAGGTTCCGGATCTGTGCATCCTCAACATGTGTCGGGATCCGAACCCGTAGGGGTACCTGTGCCAGGGCAACTCCTCCAACCCTGCCTGTCCTCGGTGCTGGAGGTGGGAGCACATCTGTCCTCCTCCTCCGAGCCGGTCACCTCGCCTCATCACCACCCCCCACCACCGCTAGCACCTCTCCCACTCTCCCCTCTCCCCCAGCTCCAATAGCCCATCCACCTCTCTATAGTGTTGTAAATTGTACGCACTTGCTAAAGTGGTACAATTTCACACTTGGTTTAGCACCCGCCTTGGCGCATGTTGCATTTTGCATTGCATTTCCCCTTTAGCACTTAATTAATTAAATTAATTAGGTCTAAGGTTCTATTCCATCATCTTCCACATCATAAAGGTGAGCCCTTTCATTAAAGTGTGCCCCTTTCATTTTATTCCTCCAATACATCATTTAATCAAAAACCCTAATTAGGTCCTATTTTGAACTTGGGGGCTTGATTTCGGGGGTCAAAACATCTCGAAATCACCTGTAACTTCGGGATTCTCTCTAAAATCATCATATCCGACGGCCCTGAAAATTTGGTGAAAAGTTGCCGGGACCATGGCGCCCGGAGTGCACACGGTCCCGGACATTTTTCCCGAAATTTTAGGAGCGCGATCCAATCATAAAATAAAGCTTAACCCCAAGAAATTGGCGGGATATTCAATCTCTAGGTCGGCCAAAAGTTGGAATTAAGACCTAGGGTTTCATATATAAGACCTCTCTTTCTTCATTTGAAAAGATCCAATTTTTGGTTTCAAGGACCTTCTATGCAGCGAAAGAGCAGATCTTTGAAGACTTCAACAACATTCAACATCCATCCATCAAGCATCCATCAATTTCATTCATCCATTTAGGGCTTTGAAGGCATTGAAGAACAATAAGGGATCACCGACTGAAGATTGGCTTGTACCCCTCCCTTGGGGTTGGGTATGATTTCATGTTGTTTTCATGTCTATGCATAAGTTTCATCATATCATTTGTATTCATGCTTTAGATCACTTTGCATCTTGATTTGGAGCATTTACATTATCATGTACAAGCAATTAGGGTTTACTTTCTAGGTTGCTCTAGTTTGCTTACTTGCATTTTAGGATCTTGCACACACACAAGGTCTGCACACACTACTTTTACAATACAACTTGGCTATTCGTGGAGGTGGAAATCACCAAAGTGGGGGTTTGACTAAGGCAAAACCCTATATAGCCGCCCACCATACCTTTTCAGATATAAGTGCAGGTTTCGGGATTCGGACGACGCCGCAAGTTGCAGATCCGACGGAAGCGGACCGAGATAGAACAACACACCAAATTTCAGAGCAAAAGACCAGGACAGGGGCGTGGGGCACCCTGGTCCTGCCAGGACAGGGGCGTTGGGCGCCCTGGTCCTTCTGTCAGACAACAAGTTCCAGACAGCTTTTCAGGTTGCAGAACAGTAGTTTCAGGAGCAGTTTCAGGGGCAGAATCAAGACAGTGGCGCATGCGCCCCCGTCCCAAACATTTCCGCTCAGATTTTAACTCCGGGTATGCATTTGCATTTTTGTCTTGCCCTTGTGTTTACAGCTTTCCATTGTTTAGTTTCAATTCTGCAATCTTGTTATTAGTTCATACTTGCACTTTGGGATTAGGAATTGAACTTGTATCATTTTATCTTTCAATTACAACAAAGGAATAGAAATCCTAATAGGTAGCCCGTGGCTCTCTCTTCCACAAAAAGAAGTAGCCAATTGTGTGATACCTCTAGGCTCTTTCGTATTCAACAATGTGTGTCAAAAGGTAGGATTAGGACATGTTAGCCTAGTCTCGCTTTTTCCCCTACACACTCTCCCTCTATCTATCATCCCCTGTCTCACCGCTCTCTCCACACCCCTATCTCCTCTCCTCGCTCTACCTCCCCGCCTCCCTCTGGCTCCTCTCCCTCATCCATCTCCTCCATCCTCTCCATCATCATCATCATCTCCCTCTCCCTCCTCCCCATCAAAATCAAACGCTGGCCTCATCTCATCAGGATCAGATATCCTGGCCACCGCCCGCGTAGCAAACAATCGGGCAAACTCATCCGTCATGCCCGCATCCTGAATCTTAGGGGCATAATCCCATATCTTCTCAGCCAATCCAACAAACTCCTCCACCGCCACTGCACTATCAATCTCGATTCTATACGTAACATGCCCCCGTAGGGCGGCAGATTCAACGGCCCGTAGGGGCCCACCCAACCCAATCTATAGCCTCCACCATAGAATAGTAGGGCCCACCCTGCTTTAAGAGGCAACTTTCCATTCCTCCCACCCCCTGGCTAAGAATAGTAGGGCTCTTACAACCCCCTAAGAATAGTAGGGCGGGGGAACCTCTCCCCATAGAATTGTAGGGCTTGACTGCCCCCTGCAATCGAGCTACCTCCCCCCTGCTATTTGAAGGGCCCCGCCCCCCCAATGGTCGGCCCCCAATCTGCTACATCCTGCCGCCACCGTGCATATAGGCACGCTCCCTGTGGAATACCCTGTTGACGCCCAAACTGCCTCAAAACTTGGGTCACCACAAATATCTCTATCACGAACGGGGTCCTCCCGATCAGGTATCTAGTCATCAAAACAAAGGGCATCTCCATCCCATCCTCTGCCCACACCTCGCATCCTGTGTATGGTCACCAAGTGACTGTATCTATGTCATCCAACACTCTCCTCCAATGCTCTAGTTTACCCAGCTTACGCTGGACAACTAGACCCCTATATCCGTACGCATATGCACATCCCACAGGCCTGTCCCTGTCTGCTAGTGGCCTCGCTGCTGTAATGTGCTCCCAGCACCATACCTATAATAGTGTCACGCCAACTGACAAACTGCCATAACCGAGGTATACCACCTCATGTAGACCCCTGTAAAGATGGGCCAGCATAGCTGATCCCCATGAAAATTGTCGGCCCTGTGTGATCATCTCCTCCAAAACCAGCCCCCATCCCACCGAGAATCCCTTTGACTTGTGATCAGGACAAAGGAATCCACCAATGAACCCTACTAGTACAGATGGTAGTGGTGCGTAATCCAGGTCTAGGAACTCCTGCCATGGGATCTCATAGCCGCAGACTGTATCATCATGGAAAATGTGGCGCAGTGCCTCTGTACCACCCTCCTTTGACTGCTCATATGGTAGTAGTGCACCTACTACAGGAATGCGCAGGATCCTGTAATAGTCTTCTGGTGTGACTGTCATCTCTCCAGTGGCAAAATGGAAGGTGTTCGTGTCGCTATGCCACCTCTCTGCAAGTGTTGTCAGTAGCCCCCGGTTCACAGTGAACCGAGGCATATCCAAAAGAGAGGTCAACCCACATCTCTCAATAATGTCAAGGTCGGCCTACGACAACCGCGGTATCAATGTCTACAGTCTGGGAAATCTCTCTCGTGACTGCACCACACCCAATCACTTCTGTCAACAAGCAAAACAAATCCAATATCAGTTTCCACATCAAAACAAAGCTATCAAAATCAAACTTACATCAACAACATGAAACAATTTGCTCATCTACATCAAGTTCAAAATCCTATCATTTCATATCAACTTGTAAAACAACTCAAGTTATCAAAAACCATATCAAAACTTGTAACACAACTCAAGTCTCCACAATCACATAAACTTGTAAACCAACTCAAGTTTCCCACCCATATCAACTTGTAACACAACTCAAGTTTCCAACCCATATCAACTTGTAACACAAATCAAGCTTCACACATTGAACTTGAAACACGGTTCGCAAATCAATCATATTTTGATCAAAACACCACATCGATATCTATACATAACTTGAAAAACCGCAAATCAAAACAAGTTATACCAACACTCATATTGGACAAATCCATAAAATCATGACAGACAGACAAAACAAATTTACAAATCGACTCATCTTGCATAAATTTTCCAAATGCGCTAAAACAGACTCCCACTGCGCTAAACTCCCCCCACGTGCTAGGATGTTTTTCCTATGCGCTAATCTATTCACCCCATGCGCTAGATTGACTCTACGTGCTAACTCTTTCCTCCCATGCGCCACCTAACCTACCCTATGCGCTAGACTGACTCTACGCCCTAATCTATCCCTCCTAGGCGCTACCCGTTTGACCCTATGCGCTAGGTTAGCCCTACGCGCTAAGCCCCCTTACCCATGCGAACCCCTGTGACCCCTATGCGCTAGGTCTATCCTACACGCTACCCAACTATCGCCATGCGCTATTCTGTGTTTATGCGCTAACCTCTATTTCCTATGCGCTACCCTATTTTATTCCGGACGCACCCCCTAAAATAAATTTGATGTGCTACTTAAAAGTTTGTATGTGCTAATCTATGCCTTAGACGCGCTAAAATGCTCAACCCGAGTTTTAAAAATCAAAAAACAACTAAAAACAACCAAATCAAAAATCAAAAGAGGGTCAAAAACGTTGACTTACTGGTGGTCCATACGCGACAGGTCTCCGGTACCTCCGAACGTGCTCGAAACGGTGTCTAGAATACGGAATCAGCATTTTCTCTGCAAACCAAATTCTCTTTCTCCAAAGTCAACAAGGCACAAATGAATCAAATCAAAGCTCTTTTCCCCTTTTTATAGGAGGAAAATGAAATTGGGGTTAGCCAAACGGACCCGTAATATGGTCGCGGTCTTCCCTATACCTTACATGCTATACATTATCGGGAGATGAATCAATTTACACACATTTTACATCAACGAAATCCTACACATCCAAGCAACTCATCATATCCAATCAAAATTTTTCAAAAAAAAAACAAAATTGATTCATCTCCCGAAGGGGCATCACCATCAAATATCGAATCTGGGGCATCACACATCAAATCAAATCTGGGGCACGACTTGCAAATCAAAAGAGCAACACAAAAATTACATTTGATCATAAATCATGATAAGGCATCATTTTCTTTGAAATAACATGTGCACACACGTCACTTCAAAGAGGGGCAAAATGTAGACGTATAAAAATGACCATATTCCTAAATGAATATTTTATGTTCATTTGTCTATTTAATTAAATCCAATTTAATTAAATTATCCACATTCCTCTATTTAATTAAGTAAATTACTCAATTTATTTAAATTAAATTCACTATATCCATTTAATGAATAAATCATTTTATTCAATTAAATCCCCCCTATCCACTTTTAATTAAAATTTAATTAAATAGTTATCCTAAATTAAATAAATCTAATTTATTTAATTTCCCCAAAATTGCAACCAAATTGAATTAAATTAACTTTATTTCAATTAAATCCTATTATCCCTCCATCCACTTGCAAAATCCTACATCTCCCACTTGCCTTCGTAAACCCCTTTCTAAATCCCTTCTAGACTCTTCTAATCGCTTCTAATTAGCCTAACCCATTTTCTAAACTTTGTCACATCCCTAAGCAAGAGGAGGTCACTTCTCAAATTCCTCAAAGTCTTTGATAACCATTAAAGGCTTCCAACCTTCAACCACTTAATTCCTCAAAGTCTTTGATAACCATTAAAGGCTTCAAGCCTTCAACCACTTAATTCCCCAAAGTCTTCAATAACCATTAATGGTTAACTCAAACCCTCTTACATGGTTAAAGAATTTGTTTTAACTCAACCTTCACCCAACCCAAAGGTCTCATCAGGCCTTTAATGCTTTGACCATGATTATCTCTTAATCATTTGCACAAGGGTTTATCTGGGGATTAACTCTTAATCCAATGGGTAATCTTAACTTAGACTTGACCCTTACCCTCTAGATAACCATAAGGTCTTCTTAGGCATTTAATGTCTCCAACCCCTTCTCTCAACCCAATCTTATGTTGACACTTGTCACCATTTCATTGGTACAAATTGCAAACATGGATCCCCAACTTTCAAACTCAACCCTTGATCAACTCTTTTAATCCTGACCATCCATTGCCCTGTTTTTGCTATAAATAGAGCTCTCATTCCTCCATTTTGAATCATCCCTCAAATTTGTAGTATCACACTTATGCTCAAATACATTCAAGCTTTCATATATCATTTTTATGCTCATCATTTTAGCCTCTTTTAAATCAGGAATTAGTCTAAATATGCATGTTTAGAATAATTTCTTTATCATTTTAGCTCAATCATAGACTAATATATCATGTTAGGATAGTATTTATACTAACCTTGTCATCTTATAATCTAGTTTATTGCATTTCTAGAATCATGCATAGCTTAGGATGCATCTCATACTAAAATCTATCAAAGCATCCCTCGTTCTTACATTTGCCATCCCTAAACCATTTTGCTCAGTGATCTGAGAGCAAAAACGTTGGTTTGAGGGACATTGTAAGATAGAGAACCATGGGACCCACCTTGGGACACTGAGTAATACTTCATTACTCCATA
This sequence comes from Cryptomeria japonica, assembly GCF_030272615.1. Lineage (NCBI taxonomy): Eukaryota > Viridiplantae > Streptophyta > Pinopsida > Cupressales > Cupressaceae > Cryptomeria > Cryptomeria japonica. The sequence goes on from NC_081410.1 coordinate 165,720,204, forward strand.
GCTTGCACCAAGAAGTCCTGTGTGTGTGTGTGGATAGGTACTTTTAGAATATTTTCACATATTGAGTTCTATCGACCCGCTTTTCCCACATACAATTATATATACAATATCATACTATACACACTCCCAAAATTTAAACATTAAAAGCGTGTACGCACTTTTTATAGTTAACATAGACCGTACGCGCTTCTTACACCATAAGTACCCCATACGCACTTTTTATACCATAGGTACCCCATACGCGCTTTTGACTGTTTAGGCTTGGAAATTGGCCTGGTTGACAAAGCTACGGTTTGGAAGTTTGATTTGCCTCCATTTCCCTCCTTTTTGACGTGTTTTATTTTATCAACTTGGTTTCTCAACTTTGTCATCATCAGGTTTACACTTCATCAAGTGGGTATTTCTAAAATTGCCACCATATTTTCACCCATCTTCTGAGCTTTCTAACCATATAATTTTTTTAAAATTTGAACAACAATAACATATTATTATTGAATTTCTTTTACCAGTGTCTCCATAGTTCTCACAGACATATGTGCACCATTTTTTAATAACTTTTGACATACTTATCCAAATTTTAAAAAAATTATATATTATTGTAGTGCACTTGATTCTTTACAATTTAAAAAAAATAAAATAGTATTTTTTATATTTTTAGTGCAACTTATGCTTCGCGCACGAACAGGTACCTAATTTTCAGAATGTGCTCAATTGGAAAAATCATAAAAAAAAAAATACTCAACAAAAAATTACAAAAAAATACACATCTTCTAGTGCTCACTCTTAACTATCTTTTTGCCAAAGGATTTGCCAAAATACTAAATATAACTATGACTTTTTTGATGTGCACGTCAGACACTATGTTATGTTTTTTTTTTAAAATCAGGGTCCATTTTTCGTGCGCGAAGGATTTCACCCCCTTAATCTTATCCAATTTTGAAAAAGTTTAGTATTTTGGAAACTAGATTCAGAGTAATACAATATTTTTTGTTTGATTATCTTCATATCTTGAGTGGATGACTTTCAAATTTTGCCTCCAAGTTCAGGTTCACCAGATTTTAGAAAAAAAGTGTCCACTTATACCCCCCTTTTTGACCACCATCTTTGTGCACTTACCCGAATAAAACTACACTACCAAAGAGACCTAAGCTTGTATTAGTCTCAAAAGTATTTACACAAATATAATCACACATTTCTCTGATAGTATATGGTAGTATAAGAGCATCGAAAAAAGAACCTTGAAATCCACTATCTCATTCCTCAAATATATAGAATTTGGAGATTAGAAACTATCAAGTAGCGTCCAAAACTATGAGTCAAAACCATAAGCCATGGTGAAAATTAAATGCTCCAATGGTCACAATCAAGTATCTCAAAATGATATGTAGCTCCTCTTACATATATTACATGTTTTTTTAATGACAACCCCCAAAAAGACCCATCATTTTTGCAATTTTTAAAAAGTTCATCACAAATGAGTAAATGGACATCTAGAGGTCTACAATGCAAAGCAATTTCCAACAATATAATATTTCACCATTGATGCCTATTACTTGAGTTATCTACAATAATATAATTATATCATGACATAATGAGCAATGAAAGATTATTTGCTAATGATACTTAAAACATACCTTTAGTGTTCTACAAGGTCACATAGACTCCTTGTCCTTATCTTGTCGTGGTTCACGTTGGGGTGCAATGTGATCCTAAACTTAGTGGATTTAATCCTTATCCACTCCTCCAGGTGGATTTTGTAGCCCATGGTAAGATAGTAGACATTAAGTCGGCCTAACACACATATGTTTATCTTCATAATGACCATACACCTAAGGTGTTAACTAATATATAACAATACTCACATTAGGACATGCCATAATACACTATGAGGTTTGTCCAGTTTTCTATCTACATATTATTTATTAGAAACTCTCTTTTTCTTGTAATCCATTAGACAACTAAGAAAATAATGACATTTATTGTTGGCATGCTACTAGCCTCAAGGACCACATGGTTCTAGAAAAATACTTCTAGGTCCCTAGAGTAACGCGGGTATCCCTCTCCTGCTTGTTGATGGCTCTCAAACCAATATGCTACTAGCGATATCCATCCCACCATCTAATTGTTACAACTTGTTGTCTTTTTTTTTGGTTTTGAATTTAAAATCCACAAAACTAGGATAACCCCCCATAATATTTATTCAAATTATGGCTTATATGCTTTTATCACGCTAATTGGTGTGATTGTCATTTGAACTTCCTTCATTCGACTTAGTTGTTAAGTCATTTTTTATCTACCTTTTGAAGTCTTTATTGTCATTTGTCTTAGTTTTATTTTTACCTTTTGTTCCTTTGGTGTTAGATCGGTTTCTAGACTCAATTTTGTTTTTTCCTTTAGTCTTAGGTGTAAATCATCCCATAGACCCGAAAAACACCTATTTGATGCAAATCAGGCCTATGGACCCGATTTACATCATTTAATTTCCACAATTTTCATTTAGTGAGTCTGAGTTCATTTGAAAATCAAACTCTTTTAATCATTTTTTACCCTTTTTGTTTGATTTTACCCTCATTTTTATCTTTTGTATTTCATGTCCTAAGTAAGCAACGGTTTTTCAAATCTTGGCGACTTCATTGTCATCATTTTTAATAGGTATGATTCTCATTTCCCCTTATCATCTTTGGCTTTGTTATATTTTTAATGCTAAAAGTTGTTTTGATTAACAACGACTATGGTGTTGTTTAGATCGTTTGGCCTGAACAACATCATAGCCACTGTTAATGTTTTACACTTCCATGAAATGATTTACCCACAGTGTTGTTCCAATTGCTAGGCCCGAACACCACCGTTTTTAGCAATATTTTGGTGATGTTCAGGTCTAACAACCTGAACACCACTGCAAGTATTAAAATCCTTTTTAATACTTGCTTGTGGTGTATGTCAGGTCTATGAACCCAACCCACACCATCCTTTGTGTTGTCTTTGTTGTGTATGTCAGGTTCGTAGGCCTGCCCTACACATGTTGCCCTACCTTTTCAAGGTACATGTCAAATCTACGAACCCAACTTACACATAGCATATGATGATTGACCCAATGTAAACCGGATTCATAGGCCCGATTTTCACCTCACATCAAGTCATACTTGGGGTGAAAATCAAGCCTATGAACCCGATTGACACTTATACTTAGATTTTTTCTGAGTGTTGAAGATGAAAGAAATACAAATTTTTACTTATATTTTTTCTAAGTATGAAGATGATGCTTTTACTCTTAGAGGCCCTTTTTGAAGACATCCTACACAGGGCCATTTTAGTCTTCTATTTCTAATGAAGTTCTTTTCCCATGAAGATGTTTTGGCTAACTCAGGAAGATTTTCTCAAACATTTTGTAGTTGCATCTACCAGATGTCTTCACCTTCTTCAAGTTAGAAAAGGATGAAATTTAAAAAGTAAGATCCTCATCCTACCTTTCCACAATTTTCAGTGGCTTCTAACATTGAACATATTACATATACGTAGATAGGTCATGTTGACTTGGAAGAGTTGAATCTCAAAAGGGTGGAGAATCCTCCAAACTACAATTTGATGGAACCCACTACCAATAGTTGTATACATCAGGTTGCAACCTTTCCTATGTTGGTTCAGAAACCCGAGTTCATGCTTGCAGTGGCGAACTATTTTGATCTTGTTAGCAGAAGTGTTGAGGATGATGATGGGAATAAATTATTGGTTTTAGATGAAGATTTCTTTAATTCATTATTCAAGTGTCCAGGCAAATTCTTTTGCCAACCCAAATATGGAATCAGTTGAGGTTTATTATGAGAAGAACTCAAACAGACATAGAAAGAATATTAATGACAATTGGTTGAAAACTCTTAGGCCAACCATTGCAAGGTGGCCTAAGACAATTCACATGAGCGATCTCATAGAAGAAGTGAATGATATAATCACCCTCCTAAGTAGGGTAAAAGGTTTGCCTACTTCAAATACATACTATGAGTAGATATACCAATACATCCATGTCATAAGGCAAAATAATAAGAGGATCTTTTGGGGCAAACAAACAAGTGATACGCTTTGTGATCAACTTACCAAAGTGTCTACCACCCTGAAGTTCTATATGACTTCATACTTGGTATATGCTATAACAACCATGAGAAAATTTTCTAGGTTTGTTTACAGAAGTGGATAGAAGATTTGTTCCTATTTGGAAGTAAATTACCCACAATTGACTTTGAAGCAAAGTCAATATCATTTCAGAAGAATCAATGATGCATTATTTGGTCATTTCTTTTGTTTGTTTGATAAAATTCTTGAAGATAAAAGAGTCTCGTATCAAGCTTGGGAAATGGTCAATAAGTATGGATGCATGTTCCTCCAATTTCCTACGTTTCCTTATTTAAGAGTCGGTTGTTTTGATGATCAACCATTCATGCTTCCCAGGTACCCATCTAACAAAACTATCCTAATGGAGTTCGTATGACAAATAATATATGTTCATGAGAGGCAGTCGAGCTCACATAGGCCAGGTTTCAAATTCTCTTTGTCCATTGGCAAGTATTCAATCAATTCAGTTTTCAAGGTTAGAGTCATAGATGAAGAAATGAGAAGAGTCACAATGAGGTTCTTCATAACTCGAAAATATTTTGATTATAGGAGTATGAAGAACAAGATGAAAAGATCCTACACTCATGTTCATAGGGTTGAAGATGTATGGGTAGATTGTAGAACAAAGAAAGAGATCAAGAAACTTGACTATTGTCATCTTACCAAGGAGCAAACAATCAACCTTAATTTGGTCGATGTACCTAAAGATCTTGAAGATGATGGCAATATTCTTGAGCCTGTATATGAGGCTAAGAAAATTGAAAGCTCTCCCCTTCCTTTGATCCAATGGTCACAAAAGTAAATTGTTTCTATAAAAGTTCATTTTCAAAAGATTCTGGCAAATACAAATGTGTGGCTTGCCTCAAAGGGTATTCAGCTCAAAGAGTTCTTTACATGTTCTGAAGAAGATATTGTTGGGCCAATTGGGAAGAAATCAAATTAGAGGAAAAAGAATAGACAAGACCCCACAGCCTCAACTACTGCTCCTAGATTCAAGTTTACAGTGGGAAAAGGTAAGGGTAAGGAGCAAGCCAAAACATCTACTCCAAGTACTTAAAAAGAAAAGGAGTTGGAGGCTTTAGGTGAACACTTAGACTATGAACCTCCTGATTTAAATGATGAAGTAGTGGAAAATGAAGATCAAATTAAGGAACAACCTACTAAGGAAGAGTATGGTGAAGAGCAAGAAGAGAAATTTGATGAAGAAACTTTGCTAGAAGTTTCAAAAGATGGAGCACCAGAGAAGATTTCAAAGCAAGTTTCCCAAGTATTTGATTTGGTAAAACTCATTTCATCCTCACAAGTTTTTGTTCCTACCTCTGTACCTTTTGGGTCAACAGTTTCATATTGGTGTAGTCACGGTGTAGTGTCAATCCTCAGTTTATCTTTTGATCTATGTGTCGATAGACTTATTAAGACATATTGTTGATACCTTGATGATTGCTTACGACTCTAATCATATCGTAGATGCCATGTTTATGGTTTCTGATATTTTATATGGACACCTGAACTATATGATGGCTCTTATGGATGACTGACATATCTTGGATTATTATGATAATGACACTTTTTATTATTGATTATGAGATATGATGGATATATGCTTGATGGATCTTATATGCATTTCTATGTTGTTGGATTATATTGATCATGGATTTGATGTCATTGTGGATATACTAACCCTACTTCATGGTTACATATGATGAGTTGACTATATGATGTGTTTGATTTGTGGTATGATTGTTTTTGTGATAGGGACGATGTCACATCACTCATTACGAGCAGGATGTGTCATTGCAATTCTCTATCACTTGCTTGTCTATGATAAATTGTATATGTTGTATTGTGGCCTTGTGGTTGCAGGATGTGTAGGTACCAGACATCGACTCCACCCGACTCCACAGGTCTGAGCATGTCTTTAAATCTCAATGGCAAGTTGTCAGAAATGGCATGAATTCCCTTCAAATACTCTAGGTCTAAGATGTCTACCTTGAGTCATCAGCGTCTTGACATAATTCGCCATGTCAGTTAGTGAGTTGTGGTTTCATGTTTATGTGATGATCTTGTGAGGTTATATAGTATTTATAGCTTTAATATAGGTTTCATGTTTCATGTTTCATGTTTATGTGAGGTTTAATATAGCCTCACAAGATCATCACATAAACATGAAGGTTTAATATAGCTTTATATGAGTATTTAATTATTTGGGATTTAATGCTCATTTATTCATTATTGATTTATTGGTGTTTTGATTATTCGAGATTTAATATTCAATTATTTATTTATTTAAAATTTATTGTTTAAGTATTTATTTATTGATTGGTTAATGATTTATTTAGTATTTATTGTTTAATCTATATTTATTGTTTATTAATGTCTTTGGGCTTTAGTGTTGACTAATATTTATTGGAGGTTATTTAAGCCCTTTGGTTATCTACTTAAATACCTATTTGATTTATTTATGTAATCTTAGCTTATAGTTATTTGTATGGTTTAATTATTAATTATTGGGGATAGAAAAGTATCTTATATTATATCCTTATACATCCCACCTATAATTATTAATATGTTTTTATATTTCCCTCACCTACCATTTATTCTCATTGGATGAATTTGAAATGAGAAATAAAAATATAACCTAAGTGGGTAGGTAAGATATATTTCCTTTTTTAATATTTTTATTGGTTAATTTTGAGGCTAGGGTTTTGGTTTGGTATTCTTTTTATTTGGTAGCCTGAGCCTTGTGTCGGGTTACCATTCTTGAGAATTTGCCTTGAATCTTGTTTGGATTTTGTGGGCGCTTCATTGAATACTTGTTGCCATCACTTCAAATCCTAGGTTGGAGATTCTTTTCCCTTTGAATTTTTAGTTTTCCATGTCTTCTCCGTGTCTGCAGAAAAATACTGTGTGTGGGTGTATTATGGGAAATGAATCTTATTACATAGTTTTGTATAGTTATGGGCAAACATTTCATGGGGAAAACTTTATATTATGTGTTTTTTAATATAGTTTTCTTGGGAAATTTATGAGCAGTCTGAAGATTGTTGCCGTGAGTATACGACTCTATGAATGGCTTCCCGTGTATTGGATTTTGGAATTATGCTCTTGTAAGAGTCGTGGATGTGAATTTTTAAGGTTTTGGCATTTTATTCTTAAGAGATTTTGTTTCCCTATGAGTTGTAGGAGGCATTTTGGTTCTCTATGTGAGTTTCGGCTGTAAACTGTGAGGTTTCTATTTTCATATTTGCGCTCACTATTGTTTATGGCTTCACATCTTGTTTATATCATTCACTTCATATTACCTGGGCATTTCTTTTGAGCCCTTGGTCATTTTCGTAGTCTCTTGGATTTTATTTCCTTGTTGCAAATTTGCTAAGTTTGTGTCTGTTTTTGGACAAATGCGCCATTTGAACGTATGCACTATTTCTTTTTGTAAAAGCAAAGTTTATTTTGGTAAATGTGTTTTACTGTGTTTTGTATGTGCTATTTGATTGTGTAAATGCGCTATTTTGTAATGTATGCGATGTAACTATTAGTAAATGCGTTGCAGAGTCTGGCAAATGTGTTGTTTGGTTAGGTAAAGGCATTGTATAGTTTAACAAATGTGTTTCTCTACGTAGTGAATTCGCTAAACTGCCTGGTTAATGTGTTTTGCTCAGTTTTCTCTATCTGTGATAAATTTTCCGAATGTGTTTTTGTACCAGAGGCTTGTATTGAGGATTTTTGACATTTTCCAGTTTGGTGCTCTCTTGGATTTGATGTTTATTATGGTTTTGTGCTTCAGAAAGTTGATGAGCCTTGTTGTAGAGGATTACTTTATGTCTATGGCAGATTTTGGTTGCCCTTGAGATGGTTTTGATTCACTTTTGGTATTGAGGCTCTTGATTATTATATTGATGGCTATGGTTGCATATATGTTGTTTATTGACTCCTTTTGGATGTTGTTGAGCCTCCTTGTTGTTATTATTGTTTTGGAACATGTCAGGGGGGAGTGGGCTTCCTTGTGATGACCGTGGTCATGAGAGATAGGCTTGCATGAAGTCTAGACCAACAGGGCACATTGGAAGTTTACCATGATGTAAAATAATGATAACATAATAATAAATTAATGGGATGGGTAAATAATTCACTAATAAAGATAATGAATAGTTGAGCCCCATGAATTGATCCTAGGGAGGATATTTTAGGATGAGCTTGGGAAGGCCACTACAGTGGTAAGTCAATCTCCCTTGATTCTCTCATAGGTTGATATGGCTCCACATGACTATCGAGGTTATGACTTGAAGTGTTGTGTGTCTATTTTGGGGAGGATAGCATGTGATGACACTCCACTCCTACATGTGTCCTTGTTTGTTATGCTAATGCCTTGTTTATTGTTTCTCCTCTAGGAGTTTCTATTTGTGGTTGTTGTGTTGTGTGGTTGTGATACTTGAGTTGTGAGTCTCCTTGGTAGTTTGGTGTCAGCTTAGGTCTAGAGTGTGTGTTGGGACCTTGTGTCATCTCCTAGCACGGGGGGTGGTTCCTTTGGTTCCACATGGTCGGGTGGTTGGTGCCTTTCTACCATTGGGATGTTCTTATTGGATTCTTATGCATGGATGTGGATTCTTCTCCATTGTAGCTTATAGTAGATTATTGTAGCAGATGAATGTAATTTATTATCATGGATTATGTAATGTAATCATATTGTAGAAGTTGAAAATGAGACTATGTAATTTGGAGAGCTATGCTCTTGTTGAAATGGTCATGTAATTGTATAGTAGTTGATGTTAGGAAGTGGGCCCATAATTTGTAAGATGGATATTGTGATGTTTTGAAATGTAATTATCTTTGAAATGGAATGCAATTCATGATAATTTGGGTATGTTGTAGGTTATCTTGTAATGGTTTATAAAAGATTTTCATGAGTTTGATATCAAAATCATGTCATAGTAATTTATGTTATTGTTTAGGATAAAAAGGGTAGGAAATCAAATATGGTAATTAAGATGATATGGTAATTGTAGATATGTAGCTTGCATTAGTAGGTATAAGTATTAGAGCTCTTAGTAAGATGAAATCTTTATATGTTGTAATGGATTGTAATAGTTATGTTGTAATAAGATGATCTTTGAGTATGGATGTAAATGCAAATATTGAATGAACATTCTTATTGAAAGGTTGATATTCTTGATAAATGGATACTTATAGATTGTAAGAATGAATGGGTAGTTGGTAGGATAATTAGTTAATCCTAAGAAAATGATTTAGATTGTTTTAGTTAATATGAAATGAGGCTACGACGCTAGTAGTAGAATAAGACATGTGTGCATCTCAAAGTATCTGAATATTGCTTGGCTATTGGAAATAATGTAATTGAATATGTTGTTATGCATTTATCATTGTGTGCATGTTATGATTCATATATGAGCTTGTAGATTAAAAGTGAACAAGAACCTACACAAGTAGGATTGTTGAAGTGTAGGAATTGTCGTTGATAAATGATATTGTGTATGTGTTAATGGCATTTATATTTATGGTTGTGTTAGAAAGAAACAAGGTACTATGTATAGAATTTAAGAAGTTGTTTAATGAAGGATATTATGGTTATTATAATATGCATTTAGGAATCATGTTTAGGGAATGTTAACTTGTGAGTAATACGGATTCATGTGTAGACAAGGGAATGTTAGTTAAGAAAGGAAATTATGTTTATGCATTATGTAATGGAAAATCAAGGTCGATGTATGATGATCATGCTAGTAGAAGAAAGGTTAAGGGTTTAGGAACATTTGGATTTGAAGCATAAAATGAACATAAGAAAAAGGGATTGGTCTTGCATTGTAAAGAGTAGCTTATCATATTAGTATTATGGATAAGTATATTGCATATCATGAAAGATAGGAACTAAGTGTATTGCATATGTGTATGATTAATGATTAAGGATGATAAGTGTCGTAGTAGATATGGTTAGATTGTTATTGATTATGATGATAGTAAGTAGTAACATTGAGATACCCTAGAGAGATGGTATTAATGGTTTGATATGTTTAATTCTGCATTTGTAATTGGTTATGAGTGTATATGATATGTATCATGTTCATAAAGATTATGTGTTAATGAAATATTAATCTATATTGCATAGTTGTTGATATGTGTTGCATTAGATGTTACTTAAAAATAATTATTATTATTATTTCCATTAGTATGTTAGTTTGCTTTATTTTCTCTAGGGTATTTTAGTGGGCATTACACACGGTGGGGAGGGTCCTTAAAGAGAATAGTTTGGCCGTGCAACAAGAGTTACACAACAGAGACAACTCAATGTGATGGAGGCAATGCAGAAACAAACTATATTATATCATGAAAATCAGTTACAAACTATCGGCAACATGCGGGCTCACAAGATTCGACTCATAGGCCTGAGTATAAAACATGCATGTTATGCAACATTTGGGCTCAAGCTAGAATGTGAACCAACTCTAGACCTCCTATCCTTAGGATTATTCTTCTATGTCATAATGATCATCTCTACATTCTCAATTACATTGATTTATATGATCAAGAATGATCCTCGTCAGCCCATGATGAAAAAAATGTTGATGAACAAGATGAAATGTGCAAAACAACTAGGTCGGCCTCTACCAAAGAGATCCCTTTGAAAAATACATATAATGAAGTGAAAACCCAAGCAAAGGTAGGCCACATGCCAAGGAACATTGGAAAAAACAAACTGAAGCTCCGCAAGCTATAAAAATGATCTGCAAGATTCGCCAACATCAAATAGGTCTAGGAGGTTCTGATGTTCTAAGCCAAAAAATTGTCTCAGATTTTGGAAGCGATAACTTGCTTGAAAAAGATCCAAATGTCTCGCAAACCTAGGATAAGGTAGATGAACATGTCCATGAACAAAATCCAGCTTCGCAAGATCTGGTGAGCAAATGCAAAGAAACACAGAAAGAAATGTCAAACTGCAAAACAAGAAACAAAGTGAGAAGAAAAATATTTTTGGTTGATGCAAGATTGTCATGAGCCAGGGATGCTCCTGCATCAGACATCCAGGGTTGTTAAAAAAGTGAGTCCCTCACTTTGCTAGGGTCAAAGGAAAACCAAGTCAATATACCTTTGCTTGAGAAATCCATGATGAATCTTCAACTGGTCTTCCTTTCCACTTCACAAGATACTATTTGCATTAGTTGTTCCGGGTGCTATGCCCAATCCTATTGTCCAAAATGTCTTCAATCTAATCCGATATCCTCTAGGGTATCCACTTCTCCAAGTCCGCTACACTGTCCTCACTAAATTTTGTCTCATGATATTGATGTAGATCTGCAATGTTGAATATAGGTGAAATACCCAAACTATGCTGAATTTAACTTCCATAATGACAACCTACTCACATGATAAACATATTCCATCTTGAATTTAATGCATCATATTTAATTTCCTAATCATGAGATATGCAACCCACTAGCTTATCTATCCATTCTGAAATGCATACCATTATACCATTCTACTAGCATATTACATTCCTTCTTTTAAAATGTAAGACAACCCCATTATCCTACATTCGTTTTATGCACCAAATCCAAATGTGTTTTAACCCATCTCTTATCTACATGCTCTTTTCCTTTTCCATGACTATGCAATCCTAATGCATAGGTAAAATCCATCTTTGATAATCCATTTAAACATACTTCAATCGCTCCTAATACTAACATGATCTCATTCTATTTATTATGATTATCTCCTCATAAAGTATAAACTATAATTCATTCTTTAATCCATATAATAAACTAATTCTCTTATTTCTTTACTCAAGCACAACATCACACTAATCCTTCATTCATAAAGTTCATCTATTGGCTTACAAACATAGAACAATATAAATCTAGTAACTGCATTACAAGTACATGGCATACATCATATAAAAGTCATTTACTATTTATTTAGCATGATATACATTCCATTACTATGCAAATCAGTCCATTCCATATTAGTCTCATTCTAAAGCCTCAATACCTTTTAATCCCAATTTTCTTTTACATTCAAACTCTCACATGGTCATATATGTCTCCTCCATCATGATTTATCAATTAGCAACATGATCTATTCACATATCTAATTTCTTCATAACATCGTAGTTTTCTCATAGCACCAAAAGCATATCCATGAATCCAATAGCAATAGTTTCATTTCCTAATCCAACTACACATGCAACCACTTTCCCAATTTGACAATTATCCCCAAAGCATAACACAAGAATCCTAATATTTTCCAAGCATACACATAGAGGCATAATTATCTAAACCTTATCCATATTATCTAACATCCTCAGTACTGATAATTAAGATTATTCTATTTCTCAAGGTTCTTTGACATATTAAATCACAATCTAAAGAAATAACCATAGGATTCCTTTCTAACCAATACAACTAGATCATATTATAAATCACATCTATTTCAATTGCAACACCTTTACCAAATTAGGGTACATGAAATCATTCCCTTCATTTAACAAGAACATATCCATACATCTCATTGCCACATTTACAAATCACGACATACCCTAACTACCAATTATGACCTACTTACAAATACCTTTACATAACAATACATCATGAACATAGCTCTTCCTTTTACATGATTCCATCTACCACATATAAGATACTACATACATGTATTCCATCGTATTAATTACATAAACTTTCCACAAGGTACATCCATAATCCATCAAGAAGGAGATTCCACATCCACGCACGAAGAACACCAACAAGGGGAAAAAGCCAATGGTAAAAAGCACCAACCACCCGACCATGTGGAACCAAAGGAACCACCCCTGTGCTAGGAGATGACATAGAGTCCCAACACACACCCTACATCTAGGTTGCCACTTAATACCAAAAGACAAGATTACAACAACTCTCACAAGCATGGAGCAAATACAACCAACACAAACAACCATAATAAGAAACTCCCAGAGGCTTATCAATCAATAAGGCATAGTCATAAGATCATCAAAGGGAACACATGTTGGAGTGGAGTGTCATTGTATGTTACAGGAATCCTTTTAAGGAATATCTTGTTAGATTTAGACCCCCAAACATCCTTTCAAGGACACTCTTGTTAGATTTAGACCCCCAAGCATCCTTTCAAGGAACCTCTTGGTAAGTGACACACATGCGGAACCAACTCAACCTATGAGAGATCAAGGGAGTTTGGTTTACCATCTTCACAACCTTCGCATGCATATCCTATAACATCCTCCCTAGGATCAAGTCATGAGGCTCACAACTATTCATTATCTTGTTTAAATGAGTTATAATTACCCATCCCAATTAATTCATTATCAATGTTATCACTTGTTTACAAATCATGGAAAACTCCAATGTGCCCTGGTGGTCTAGACTTCATGCATCCTTACAAGGAAGCTCATGCAAGCCTATCTCTTGTGACCCCGGTCATCACAAGGAAGCCCACTCCTCCTAACATGGTCTCAAACATGACAACACAAGAAGCTCTAGAATCATAATTAAATCTGAGAACATACATAAATCTGAAATCTTAAACAATCCACATGCAATTAACAATCTCATTCATAATCATGAAACATGTGAAAGGTAACATCATGAGAACCAAAAATCAATGAGCCTCTTGGCCAAATCAACATATCAAGGCAATAATAAATGCCATCAATTCTGAAATGAATCATCAAATGCTATCAGCAAGGCCTATCCACTTGTTGGCACATAATCACAAGAATCTCAATCTCTCTCTTGGCACATCAACAAGAGAGGAAGTGCAAACAAATCAAATGGCGTAAAATGCATACAAAACTCACAAATAAATCATATGAAGACATCACCAATAATAAATCAACATTAGACAACATCATAAATGCCCTCAAAAAGCCTCTAGTACGTCCCAAAATCTAGCTGACATCAAACAAACTTCAAACTAGACAAAACCCTAAAAATACACAAAATGGTGCATACATTCTCTAAAGTGGCACATATGGCTGATACTTTAGCGCATCTAGGTGATAGTTTAGCAAATCTGGTGCTTATTTTAGCGCATATAGTCATTCCTTTAGCGCATAGGAAAGACGTGTAAATTTTGGCAGAAAACGACTTAAGTGCGAGATCAAAACTGCTCAAAACATAATGAGCCAAATATGATGTATTTATACTCATTGGAATCGACACAAAATGAATTATAAGAATATGTAAAATAAAAATAAATAAAAAATTCACCCAAGGAACTCCAATTGAAAACATAATACAGGTTTAAGGAGGGAAAAACATCTTCGGCAAGTCCAAAAAACCATCAAACACCAAATCTTGAATCCAAATCATGAAATAGACTCAACACACATATAAATACAAACAATAACATATTCCAAACATAAAAACACATTAAAACAAGGAAAATATATAAAATGTCTCAGAAGGAGATGAGTCTTGTGAGTCTTCCTCACAACAAGGTTAGACTGGAAGCTCACAAGGCTCTCTCCTCTCAAATCCACACTCTCTTAAATCTTTAACAACATGAAAGAGATCTCAAAAACAAAAATAATCAAATACTATCACATCATAAATGGAAGAAATCTCAATACATATAAATCCCATGTCATGCATTCACCACAACCACATAAAATATAACTTCCAAACTTTCATCCAAATAAAGATCTCATAACCCATGGGATTCCCAATCATTTCCATTAAGAGTAGAGAGAATGAAATGAACTATTTCTTTATTCCCCACACAAAACATTCACGGAGTAAACACTTGCAGACATTGAAAACAAAGATCAACAACAAGGGTATGGCCTCCAACATGCAACCTGTGTGATGGTAGGTCGCTGAAGGAAAGCCCACAAGTTTTGCAATCCAAATCAAAACCCAGTCCAGACAATCCACCGAGAATCCAAAGCCAAAGAATGGAACCTATGAACAGTCACAGGGAATCCATTAAAAGGAAACAATAAACAAGAAACCCTAGAAATCCAACTGTTCAACCCAGCAATAAGAATAATAACTCTATTTGAAGTCACAACCCAAAGTTTGGACATTCATTTGGTAAAGTCACTATTTTCATAGCTAGTGTTCATTTTATTGTTAACCCAGGGACTTAATACTTGAAATGGGTCTGCACTATATATGCACTAAGTTCCTACAACAACTATTCTGCATTACTGCAATAACTAACATTATGCCGAAAAGGTAATCAAGAATGGAAACTATGGAAATGCTACAGGAAGACTTCTGCATAAACTCATAAAAGCAATACTGGATAAATTCAATGTTGATAAACATAAATTACTCTGTTTTGGCTTGGCTGCAGGAACAGTCAGTGGATCTGTTTCTAGTGGCTGTAGGAACAATCAATGCAAGAATGTCTATTGTGGCTAAGGAAAGAAAACTAATTTTAACGAATTCATAGGAACACTCACCAAGTGGGCCCCCTTGGATGAGTGATACCAGGCTTCCCAGAAACAACTCTAACAGATCAGAATAACACAGTTTTATTCATTGTTCTTGAAAGTCATTACATGATTTAATATGAAAATAAACTCAAAAATACTTATGAAAATCCTCCGCTCTATTCTTCTCTCTTTCTGTCTAACCTCTCAGAAGAAGAAGAGCTTCTTATTAAAAAGAAATCATCTACAATAGAAAACACAAATCACGCCGAAAAGAAGAGGCAAATGATTGACCGAGAAAGGAGATAGCTGGAGTTATGCTGCTGGAAATGCGGATCTAGACCGAACCATAGTTATAACATACTATGGCGGTATTTACAACTTCAATGTCCACTTTAAGTTAGACATTGGTAGTATCACTTGATTTCTTCTCTTATGTCGTTCCTTACGCTTGCTCATCTTTTCTACAGTTTGATCTTCAATCATCTCTTGAGTATCCTTCCCTTCAACAGGCGCGATAGGTGAACATCCACTGCAACATCATTTATTCTCTGCACTACAAAAGAAATAACATATAAGAACATACATACACATTTTATTTAATCAACACATATATTAATTTCACAAATGATCTTGCCCTAAATAATCTGCATAGCAACTGGAATAAATCACATGGCTACAAGAATAAATGACATGGTTGCAGGAATAAACTGGCAAAGATAAAACATGATTTAATAAGTTCAGGCTTAAAATATGGAATACATATAGTCAACTTCCAATACATCACTACTACTATGCAAACCAAAAGATGACAAAAACTCAAGAGTTCTGAGGATAGAAATATGACAATGTCTCAACCCATCATGCTCCCCAACTTTAAGAGCTTGTTGATCCTATAGCAAAAGGAAAATTTCTGACTCTTGCTCTAACTCTTAGGTCACCAATGGTTCCTTGACCTGTTCCTCCTGAAGCTAAATTCCAATAAAATCCCTTCATCTTTTCCAGCCTGGACCATCTGGCTGATTCTTCTGTTACTGCATCATAGAGCTTATCCAGATTCTAACATCCCAATAGTGGCCACATAAGAATAGGAGTTTGAAAAATTAGTGGTAACCAGTTATTGGCCTTTTCTCTGCCCAGTTGTATATATTTGGGGGCTCTCTACACAGCTGCCTAAAAATTTTGAAGTGAATAAGGTTCTCCCTGCTTCAATTTGTCTGGTAAGTTATTCTAGCGCCTAGTTAACCCATCTATTGCAGCTGCACTGTCAGTCTGAAGTAAATTCTCATATGCCTGGTATATTTATTCTCTCATTGGAAGCACTAGTTTCCTAACATCATCTCTTACCAGTAATTTCTGCCATTCATAATAAAGAATTCTTGGTTCCTTTGCTTCTTTCCTCAATGGCAATGGATAGTCAAATTCAAAATCTATATATGCCCTGGTTTGTGCCCCCATGTTGATCTCATTTTGGATCCATGACATTAAAGCTTTTATATGGATATCCCCAATATATAATAAAGGGTTCCACTCACTGTCTGAGGGTACAACATAGTTATGTAGATAAAATTCACATAGAAAATTCTTCACAGCTACTGGAGAAGTCTGGTAAGCATAATAGAATTCTTTAGGGGTTTCTAAAGAGGGACTAAGCTCCCTAACAATGCGGTTCAATTTGAAATTTAAATACTTCTCCTTCAAATTCACAGCATAAACCCTTGGAGGTGACCTACATTGCATCAATTCGAGGATCATACCGGTGATTGTTTCAACCTTAGCCTCTAATTCCTTAATTTTGTTATCCCTCTTTTCAATTTCTCTTTGATGTTTGTCAATAATCCCTTGGAATCTAGCCCTCTCTATTTCCCATTGTCTATAAAATGTTAAAGCAATAGATAAACTACTTAGGGGTGATGGAGGTCTAATAGGTATTACCTTAGGCCATGGGATCTCTTCAATAAATTCCTCAATCTGCCCTGGAATTTCTCCAACAGTTTCCTCAAGCTGTTGTGCCACAAAAGAAAGATTTGACAGTCTATCTTCATCACCTTCTTCTTGAATTCCACATCTGCAAGGCTTCCTTCTTCTGATGTTTCCACTGCAATAACCTCTGTCGGATCACCTGATGAGCCTTCTGGGTCCTACTCCGTGTTCTTCTCACATAAACTTTTGGAGTGGCTGCAAGAATGGTTTCAGTTGCTGCAAGAGTTTTTCTTTTTGTTCAACGCCTTTTGGCTACAGGAGAAATTTGAGTTGCATGCGGCTGGGCCATATGTTCCTTCCCTTTTCTCTTAGCAATTGGTGACTCTCTTTGAAGAGAAGTTGAGGGTTTCTCCACATTTGTTTCAACCATCTCTTCTTCCATAATAACCACAACTCCTTCAGCAACGAGCAAATCATCCTCTGCAACAACTACGAGAGAAGAGGGTTCTGCAATATTTTCTTCTTCAACTAGTAGATCCTCTGCAATAGAAACATCTTCAACAAGAGCATCCTCAACACTAAAATGCAATATATCCTCAAATAGCCCCCATTCCATCTGTGAAATGTCTCTAAGAGAATGTTCTACAAGCAATTTAACGAAACCATGATGGTTGACGAAATGATTTCCATTCTTTCGCGTTTCCTTAGCACTTGTAGAAATGAGGTGGTATAGAAAATTAGGGACATTCACCCTCTGGCCATGCCGTAAATGATTAAGTAATTTAAAATGTGGTGAATGTAGATTTGAATATATCCCTTCGCAAGTAATGTATTTCATGACATATAAAGCTACTTGAGGCCATTCTGCTGGTAAGGAAACTCTTCTAGTTCCTTGCTTGTCTACCGTTAGAGGTCCATCTATGGGAATTGTAAACTCTACCCTGGTGCTCCTTGCATCTTTTGATTCTGGAAACAATTCTCCTTCTTACGGAAACCCTATTACTTCAGCTATTTTCTGCTCCATAGCAATAACCCTTAAACCTTTAACCGTAGCTTCTCCTTCATTAAAGGAATGCATAAACTTTGCAGAAATTTCTTGATTAAAGTCTCTGATTTTTAAAAAGTAATCAATCTAGTCATGGTGTCTAAAATAATGCTCACAAAGAGCATCATGCAGAAACACTTCATGGACTGTTGGCTCATGGAGGATTGGATCACCACCCATTCTTACTTTGTTAGTATAGAACACTCTGCAGCTGAAAAAAAGAGGAACAAAATATCCAACACACTTGCAAAATTGAAAATTCTATACATATCTCCATTTGGCGGCAAAATTTATTACTTCCTTGCGTGAAAAGAATATCTTGTTAAAACAATGATGGCAAGCAATCAATTCTAAGTACCAAAAAGGATAAACAATCACTAACTTTGGAAACCGAACCATAAAGCACCCCCCCAACTTAACCTAGCATGTGTCCACACAAGATGACGAGATTTCAAGGAGTGTACACGTATTTAGAAAGGCATAATCATAATGAAATAATAAATGCGTAATTAAAATAAAATACAATATGTACATACCCGCAGTCGTACAAAAATGATGGCGAAATGAAGTGAAATGATAGATAAGAAGATGGGATGGAATGACGTGGATGGAATTTTATTTATGGAGAAGAATATTCCCATAAGACATGGAAATATTTATGATGAAGCGGCAAGCATGTTCACTACAATGGCTGTAGGAACCTTACCTTTATTACTTTGCTCAATTATAGCAGGAGTTTGCTCAGTTGCTGTAGGAACCTTATCAATTGCTGCAGGAACCTTTATTTCATCCTTTTGGTCAAATTGCTGCAGGAACTCCTCTTTAGTGGTCAGCTTATGATAGAGATGCAATCGGTGACCATTCACCAAAAGCTTAAACTAAACAAGGTCAATTGTGGTCAAACGTATAGCTCCATTATTGAAAACTTCTTCTATCTCATATGGATCTAACCATTTGGTTTGCAGCTTCCCCATAGTATCTTTATATCTGGAGTCATACAATAGTGCCTAGGCACTGACTTTGAACTTATTTTCTTTTATATATTTATCATGCCACTTTGTTCTTTGATTTTGGATCAGTTCTGTCTGATGGATAGCTATTTTCCTCCATTCATCCAGAGCATTCAATTGTTGAATACGCTATTTTTGTGCTTCAGATAATGTCATATTTAATTGCAAAGCTGTCCTCAGAGTTTTATGCTCAAATTCAATAGGCATCATTGCTGCTTTTCCATAAACCATCTCAAAAGGTGTAAAACCAATTGGTGTTTTCCAAGTTGTTATGTATGCCCAAATTGCTTCTGAAAGCCTATGAGACCAATCTTTTTTATGAATAGATATTGTTTTAGTAAGAATAGCCTCAAGTTCCCTATTTGTAACCTCTACCTATCCATTAGCTTGTGGATGATATGGAGTAGATTTCCTATGCCTTATATTGTATTCATTGACCAAAGCTGCAATCAATGTTGAAGTAAATTGTGGGCCCTGGTCTGAGACAATTTCTCTTGGTACTCCATATCTTGTAAATATCTCCTCATAAAGAAACTCAGCCACCTTATTATCTCTTGCATGTGTCATAGCACAAGCTTCCACCCATTTTGTTACATAATCTGTACATACTAAAATGTAGGATTTGCCATTAGAAGGTGGATCAATTGGGCCAACAAAATCTAAACCCCATTTATCAAATGGTGCTACTGATATTTGTGGATATAATGGCATCTCATCAGATTTAGTAGGTCTTCCCATATGCTGGCATCTGTCACATTTTCTTGTATACTGTGTTACATCCTTGTGTAATGTGGGCCAATAGTATCCTGTATTTAGTACTTTTAGTGTTGTTCTTTAGGCAGCAAATTGTCCTCCACATGGCTCATCATGACATTCATGTAGGATATCATATGTTTCATCTTCCCTTACACATCTTCTCATGAATTGGTCAGGCCTAGTATAAAACAAACAATCACCAATCCATGAGAAGTTAAAAAAAAATTCTACTAACAACCTTCTTTCTTTAGGAGAGAAATGAATTGGCATTTTAGCAGTAGCTAAATAGTTGGCAATATCAACATACCAGGGAGTGTGGGATTGTATAAGGAATAAATATTCATCTGGAAAAGCATAATCTATTACTGTAGAATCCTCTTGCAACTAAAGTCTTGAAAGATACTCTGCAACCACATTCGACTTCCCTGGTTTATTAACAACTGTGATATCAAAGTCCTACATCAACAATAACCAGCGAGCCAATCTGCCAGTAATTGAAGGCTTAATCATGAGGTATCTGATTGCAGTATGATCTGTATGCACAAATATGGGATATCCTATGATATGGTGCCTGAATTTGTTGAGTGCATATATAACAACTAACATTTCCTTTTCAGTGACTGTGTAATTCAACTCAGGTCCCTGTAAGTTCTTTCTAATATAATATATTGCACTTTCCAATTTGTCAATCTTTTGTCCCAATACTGCTCCTATTGCATAATCAGATGCATCTGTATGAATTTGAAATGGTAAAGACCAATTTGGACCTATAAGAATTGGTGCTTGAGTCAAGGCATGCTTAAGCTTTAAGAAAGCTTCATTGCATGCAAAGATCCATTTAAATTCCATATCCTTGGTAAGCAGTGAATATAAGGGACTTGTAATTTTGCTGAAATCTTTGATAAACCTTCTGCAGTATCCAGCATGACTAAGGAAACTTCTTACATCTTTTTGCTTTACAGGGGCATTGATATACTGAATGACTTCAATCTTTGTTGGATCTACCTGTATTCCTTTTACAGAGATATGATGACCAAGGACTATTCCTTCCTGCATCATGATGAAGCATTTCTCACTATTTATTGACAAACTATAGTCCTCACATCACTGCAAAACTTTTTTCAGGTTCCCTAATGCTTGTTCAAATTCAGAACCATAAGTTGTAAAGTCATCCATATATATTTCCATGATGTCTTGAGAAATATCAGAAAAGATACTGATCACTACTCTTTGAAAAGTGGCTGGGGCATTACACAACCCAAAAGGAAGAACAAAATATGCATATGTGCCCCAAGGACAAGTAAATGTTGTTTTTTCTTGATCCTCCGGGGCTATCTGAATCTGATTGCAACCACTGAATCCATCAAGAAATGAAAAATATCTTTTACCAGCTAAAGAATCCAATACTTAATCCACAAATGGTAATGGAAAATGATATTTTATTGTTGCTAAGTTCAAGGCTCTATAATCAACACATACCCTCCATTTTCTTCCTTTCTTAGGGACTATTACAAAAGGCGATACCCATTGGCTATCAAAGATAGGATAGATAAATCCAACCTTTAACAACTTCTATAATTCTTCTTTAACTATTTATTTTAATGTAGGATTGATTTTTCTTTGCGGTTGTTTGAGTGGGCAACATTCTTCTTTATATAGATATGGTGGGTGCAAACTATTGGATCTATCCCATGCATATCTTTGTAATCCCATGCAGAAGCATTTTTATGACATTTTAGCAAGTCCACGAGGGTCCCCTTTTGAGTATCTGAAAGATCTTTATTGATATTCAAACATTTATTCAAATCAACATCTATCTTGATAGTAAGATCAATCTGGTTCATATCAGAAAAATGAGAAGAAGAGACTTCTTGCGGTAACAGAGTATGCAATATATCAGTGGTTGCAGGAAAGTTCAAACCTACAATATTCGGAACCAACTCCTACAATTGTTGTTCTTGTATCAACTCATTTATCAGAATTTTATAAAGAATTGAGTCTTCATCATGTAATTGCATGAATGGCCCTCGATTAATCATCATAAGGTGATTAATAGAGTCAACTTCCTTAGATTCTTCTCCCAAAATAGGCCAAATGGCTTGTTGTTGATCATATTGGGGTTGTGCAGGCGAATACAAGGCTAATGTTTTTGTAGAGTTCCCATCTGAAATAGTCATATCCCCTGATCTACACCCAATATATGCATCAGCTATGGCAAGCCAAGGTCTTCCCAAAATTACCGGATATCCTCCTAATGTTGCCTTTGGAGATAGAATCATAAAGTCTGCAGGGTATTCCCAGGAATCCAAAATAACCACTACATCTTCAATCATACCATCAGGTCTCACTGTAGAGCTATCAGCAAGTTGTAGAACTATGGGTGTAGGCCTTAGACTATTGATTTCAAGATGTTTCATTACTTCTCTTGTCATCACATTAATGGCTACCCCTAAATCAATTAAAACATTTCTTATCTAGCTGCCATTAATGACTATACTTACAACAGGACTACCTGGATCAAAATATTTTAGAATTGCAACCTTGCCTAACATAATATCTGCCAGTTGACCCATAACATGCACTGTTTGCAGATCCTTCTTCTTCCTATCAAGTTTTTTTAGACATGCTTCTCTCAGTGCCTTACTATATATAGGAACATCTTTTATTGCTTGCAACAATGGAATTTTAACACAGACATATTTCAGTTGATCTATAATATCAAAGCCTTGCTCTTGTTCTATGAGAACTTCCTTTTCTTTCAATCTCTGGGGAAAAGGTGGTAATATTTGCTTCTAAGGTATTGTATCTATTGGATTAGAGATTTCTTGTTCTTCTTGTACCTCAGTGATAACTGGAGGAGATGGATTAGGCAGTTTTGTCCCAGATCAGAGGTGAATATCACTTAGAGATAGAGAATAGGCTGGGTATTGATTAAGATCAGCTGAATAAGCTTGTTGTTGTTGCTGAGATTTGATATTAGGATTTGGCATTGGTTGAGTGGGCAACTACGTTGGTTTAGGTGGGACAGCAGTGGCTGCAGGAGGAGGCATTATTGTAGGAGGCTGTGGCTACTAAATAGGCGGTTGATAACCAGAAGATTGGGCATTCCATGGCTAACTCCCCCTCCATTGAGGAGTAGGTTGCCAATTCCCTTGAAACTGACTTCCTTGGCCTTGAGGTGGATACCAATTCCCTTGTGGTTGCTGCCATTGTGGCATTTGATTAGAAAAATGTTGCTCTTGGCCTTGAGAACCATACCGGTTTTGATAATTACCAAGATTTTGAGCATATGGTGGTTGCCATTGGTTATTTGGTACATACGAATTTCCACTATAACCAGAAAAAGAAAGTGGACTTAGAGGCATACCTTGTCTTTGAAAATTTGGTCTTCATTGAGAAACATAGAAGACTTGCTCATCCTTACTTGTATTGGCTTGAAGTCAGGAACCTCCATATTTGCAACCATTTTACATCTGCAATCCTTCGTTGTCTACAATGAGGGCAAAATTCTGCAAGAAATGCATCAACTTCTTCATGCTTCTTCTTAGTTGAAAGTGTATCCAACTGAGTAACCATATTATTTATGATGTCTTCCTTAAAGTTCTTCAATAAATGACTAAGTTCCATTCTAGAAACTCCAATACCAGATGCTGATGAAGGTGTTCCTAGCTTGAAACACCTATTCTTCTTAGAAGAAGATCTGGAATACTTCTTACAAATTTGTCTTATTTCAGCACAAGTGAACTATGTAATATCACCTCCTCCCATAAGATCCAAAGAATCAGTGCATTCATCACTAATTCCCCTCAAAAATATCAATTTGAGGGAATCTTCATTTAGAGTACTATGTTTGGACTTCTTGACACTAAACAGAAACCTCTCCAGATAATCTTCAAGACTATCATCCTCTTTCTGTGTCATTCTAAAGATATCATCCCCATGACGATCAATGCCTCTACAATAATATTTATATTTTGCAAGAAACAACTGTTTCATCTCATCCTATGTATTGATTGTGCTACTACCCAAGCTCATGACCCATCTTAAAGATGATTCCTTCAAGGTTGCAGGAAATATTTTGAGTCTATGGGCATCTGTAGTATAGTCATAACTCCTACAGAGAACATCAAACTCAAACAGAAATGTGTTTGGATCCTCTGTCACCAATCCATAGAATTTAGGGAGGGAAGATGCTGGAATGTTCTTGAGATTGGCATTATCATGCTGATCAGATATGGGGAACTCAAATGTTGGGTATGGTGGTGGTGGTGGATTATTTCCACCAAGAGGTGGGTTTCCTTGCATTGGACTTGTGGGGGTTGTTACTATATGAAATTCTTCTTCTTGAGGTCCAAAGAGGAACTGAAGACTACCTTCTGGGAATTCAGATTCAGGGTGGTTCAAACTCTCTGGGGTTTGACAAAGTTCAGCAAAAGGATTTATACTTGAGGAATTATTTTCTCCATGATTAGGATGACTAGGCATAAATCTACCTAGAACATATCTTCTTTGCCTATGCATGTAGATTCATGAAATTTTTTGAACAATTAGGTATGCCAAAAAAATAATTAACTGAAAATTGAAAAGACAATAACCATAACAGGTTCTTAGTTTGACACCATCCTCGGCAACGACACCAAAAATGTTCATCCCAACAATAAGAATAATAACTCTAGTTGAAGTCTCAACACGAAGTTTGGACATTCATTTGGTAAAGTCACTATTTTCATAGCTAGTGTTCATTTGATTGTCAACCCAGGGATGTAATACTTGAAATGGGTCTGCACTATATATGCACTAAGTTCCTGCAACAACAATTCTGCATTACTATAGCAACTAACATTATGCGGAAAAGGTAATCAAGAATGGAAACTATGGAAAGGCTATAGGAAGACTTCTGCATAAACTCATAAAAGCAATACTGGATAAATTCAATGCTGATACATAGAAATTACTCTATTCTAGCTTGGTTGTAGGAACATGTTGGCAAATGCACACTCCAATGAGAAATTGTAGGTGATTGAAGGTATTGTCATTGATGGCAACCTTGCAATCCTATGACACCGGCACCGACAGACTCTACTCTGGCAGATAGTTTACTGGCAGTGGAAAAGATAATTACCGGCACCCCAGTTGACAGGATTTTGTTTATTACATTTTGTATTTAATTGTAATATATTTTTGTAAGTTGACAAGGCAAATTGTAATATGACTCATATATAAGTATGAGATCTTGTAGATCATTAATATGCGAACATGGTTAGATTATTGCAGAAGTAATATGTGAATATAAAGACAGATTCTGGAGTAAGGTTTATGGTTATTGTATGAGCTTAAACCGGTACTGAACCTGGCATAACAGATGCTGAACCGAAGCAGTACATGATATTGGATTTGTATAATCCATTTTTGTAAGTCAGTGAGACTTCCCTTTTTTGTAATTAAGCAATGAGCTTTAGGCAACTGGCCTTCTTGCATGTGCATGCCCCTATTGTAAGTAATATTCATTTATTGGACAGTAAGTGAATATTGTGGGTGACAAATCCCACTGAGGTTTTTCCCACACCGGGTTTCCTTGTTAAAAATATTGTGTTATGGTGTGCTTTCTATGTTGTGATTATTGTTCTTATTTACTGCATTAATTCTAGTTTACTGGTACACTATTTTGGAATACAATTTGTTTAATAAGATCAGAAAATCTGTAAACTGATTAGATACTGATTCACCCCCCTCTCAGCATCTTTGGGAATCCTAACAATTGGTATCAGAGCCTGGTCCTCTTTTTTCAAAAGCCTAACAGCTTGAGGGAGATTCTGACACTGATACAGATGGATAATTTGAGAAAGCAATTGGAAACAACTCTTGTAGATTATGATGCAGAAAAGTTGAAGAATATCAAAGTTGAAGATGATCTGAAAGCTACATAGGAAATCATTCAAGGTTTTCAGGAGAATTGTACTATTGGCCGGAATAAAAGAAGAGAACTTCATGAGAAGATGCAAAAAGATGATGATGAAAAAGAAACTCTTAATGATCTTGTAAGCAAGATGAAACAAGAGAATATGACCTTGAGGAATGAGATACAAGATATGACTATGAGATTTTGTAAAGACATTGAAGATAGAAAGAAGAATGAAGATGGCTTGGCTAGGAGAATCAATGATGTTGCAAATGAAAATATAAGACTCAGTCATGAAAATGATATGTTGAAGACAGATCTGATTCACTTGGAGCATGATAAAAATAAACTCATGAGACAGAAAGATTTCTTGGAAAATGAGTTGGCTACTGCAAATCAACATAAGGAGAAATTCAAGAAAAGTTCAGAAGAACTTGATGATATGCTGAAAAATCAGAAACCTAATGGAGATACTAATGGTCTTGGATTTGAAGTTGGTGAAAGCTCTGGTAGTGCAAACAATCATGATCATAGTAAACCTGTAAGACAACCTAATGCATACAAATTTAATGGGAAATACTTTAGCTATAACAAGTACGGTCATAGAGTAAATCAGTGTAGATCTAGAAACTATCAGAACACTAATGCACCCACTGATCAATGTTCTAAATGCAACAAAATTGGTCACAATTCAGAAAATTGCAGAATGAATGTAAGATGCTATGTTTGTGGAAGATTTGGACGCTTATCTAATCAATGCAGAACACATACCGAAATAGGATATGGAAAAGCTATTCAGAAAAATAATGTGACTTGTTATTCTTGTAACAAGATTTGAGATATTGCAAAATTTTGTAGAAGTAAGGCATCGCCGGCAAATAACAAAGGACCCAGTTTGAAAGGTAAAGAAAAGGTTGATGAGGTAAAGCAAGAATTTTCAAAACAATGGATTAGAAAGTCAGATCAAAATGTTAATGAAGTGATTCCTTCACTGGTAGAATAGAGTATCACTCCATCGGCAGGAGATTCTTCATCTAACTGAAAAGAAATCCCTTGGGGGTATGGCATCTAATTGAAAACATGCTAGTTTACCCTCGGTTAATGGTAAGAAGATTAAATGCTTCTTTACCAGCAGATGAGTTAAGTTTTCACTTAACCGGCAAACATTTATTATGGTAGTTGAAGGAAATGGCATTATAAAGCAAGTGTTTTTCACTCTTTTTCATTCACCGAGCATTCAAACTTCCTTAGAGTGTGAAAAACCCGAGCAAAGGCATCCACAGCGAGAAGTGAAGCAAAATCATTCAAGCATTCAAACCTAAAGGTAGATTAAGGTATTTATAAAATGGCTTCCTCCTCTGCACCTAAATTCATTGAAAACCCTACTGTAATTGAAGTGGTTAAACACCCTAGGCCCGTATTTAAAATCATACCCAAAGTTGCAAAGTGGGATGATACCCTAGGAGCATTTTCTAAAATACCCAAAGGAGTTGCTTATGTTGAAGACCCTAGGATTTATGTACATTGTCATATCGCAGAACTTGGTGCTGATGGGATAATGAACATGTATAGGACTGTAATTTGTGATGAAAATGGTAATGTGAAACCGGAAGACAAGATAATTGAAACCCTAGGTTTTGTGGAGATACTTAGCATTCCCAATTTTCCCAAGGAAGTTATAAGGATTGTTTTGAGAAGAGTTCATGGGGAGTTATTTTGGCTAGATTCCATCCATAAGATTACAAAAGAAGCAGTTAGGGTAGTGACTGGCTTACCTTCCACCAGTAACAGATAATGTTGAGAGTATAGAGACAACACATGAAGACATCAATCCTGATTCAGAGGTATTATTTACAATGAATATTAACACACACGAAGTAAACATTGTGGTTGATAAGGAAACCACTGAGAAGAAAGATGTGGCAACTGAGCCACCGGCTGAGGATACTATTGTAGAAACACATATTGAGGATACAGTTGAGAATGTTGAGATTGAGACTGAAATACACATTGAACAATCAACTGATCCCTTGGATACTGGAAAGACAGATACCACTGATGTACACACTGAAAAACCTACTGAGTTAGAGCAACCGGCTGATAACACAGAGAAATATATTGAGATACCGACAGTAGACAGTTTAGAGGTACATACAGAGAAACCAGTAGATAATACTGAGACACAATCAGAGAAACCGGCAATGGAAAGCACAGAAAAACCGACAGGGGTACATTCTGAGAAGCATGAAGAGAAAAAGGTTGAGACAGAGACAGTGCCACCGACAACATCTGAGAAACCCAAACCTTTGCTAGTTGAGATGCAAACTCAAACTGACCTACTAGAGAACAACTCAAACAAAGAGGTTACTCACACCGGTGGATTGTAGATTGTTAAGGTAGTTGGACAAGCTTCTGGTTCTTCCATGATAGAATTCAGACCAACAAATGTAACAAAGGTATTATTGGATTCCATCAAGAAAATCACAGAGTGTAATGCACAGGCATATAAGGCTATTGATGACACAATTCCTTTATTGAAATTGATTGCACCCAAGTCCAATGTAGAAAATAAAGATTCTTTGAGTCAACTAGACACATTGTCTAAGTATATCACCGGCAATCTTTTGACAGTTGATCAAATTAATGAGAAGACATTCAGTGAGAAAATGAATAAGGAAAAAGAAATTTTTTTTGATGAGACTATAAAGAAGTGCACGGAACACATTGACACCCTCCTACTGGCACTAAACAAAACATTAACGGAATTTAAGGAGTTGTACAGAGACACATGTAAGAAAAATATTTTGACAGCAGATATAGACAAGGAGATCAGCATGATATAGACAAAAATAAATGATATAGCTGACAATCTCATCGGTTCATCGGAACCCATATCGGTAATAGACCAGGAAAGACTTGGAAAAACTTGAAAATTTGGAAAAGAAAAAGGAAAGAATACAATACAAGGCTAAGGAACTGAAATGTAGACTTGGTCTAAAACTTGACATCCTCATCTCTTTGAGAAAAGAGATTTCAGAGGCACTTGTTCCAGGACTTAAGACACCGGAAGAGAAAATGCAAATACTCACCGGTACCATCCAAAGGACAAAGGCAACATTAAAAGACAGTGAAAGGTTCACTAACAGCTTAAACTTTGTACTGGTAGACATATTTCAAATTGTAACCCACTGGTTACAGGGATCCAGCTGAGAACTACACTCAGTTGACATTTTTGACAACCTTTGTCATTGATGTCAAAGGGGGAGTAATGGAGATGAGAAAAATAATGAACAGAAGAGATCATCTTCTCAGGGGGAGCACACAGTTTTGGAACACATAGTTTTTTGGTAAAATTTTTGGACAACACATTTTGGATACATTTTTGGATTTTTTCTCATGAGTATTGCCATCAATGCCAAAGGGGGAGATTGTTGGCAAATGCACACTCCAATGAGAAATTGTAGGTGATTGAAGGTATTGTCATTGATGGCAACCTTGCAATCCTATGGCACCGACACCGACAGACTCTACACTGGCAAAGATAATTACCGGCACCCCAGCTGACAAGATTTTGTTTATTACGTTTTGTATTTAATTGTAATATCTTTTTGTAAGCCGACAAGGCAAATTGTAATAGGACTCATATATAAGTATGAGATCTTGTAGATCATTAATATGTGAACATGGTTAGATTATTGCAGAAGTAATATGCGAATATAAAGGCAAATTCTGGAGTAAGGTTTATGGTTATTGTATGAGCTTAAAATGGTACTGAACTTGGCATAGTAGATGCTGAACCGAAGAAGTACATGATATTGGATTTGTATAATCCATTTTTGCAAGTTAGTGATACTTACCTTTTTTGTAATTAAGCAGTGAGCTTTAGGCAGTTGGCCTTCCTGCATGTGCAGGCCCCTATTGTAAGTAATATTCATTTATTGGCCAATAAGTGAATATTGTGGGTCACAAATCCCACCAAGGTTTTTCCCACACCGGGTTTCCTTGTTAAAAATATTGTGTTATGGTGTGCTTTCTATGTTGTGGTTATTGTTCTTATTTACTGCATTAATTATGGTTTACCGGTAAACTGTTTTGGAATGCAATTTGTTTAATAAGATTAGAAAATCTGTAAACCAGTTAGATATTGATTCACCCCCCCTCTCAATAGCTTTGGGAATCCTAATAAAACAGTCAGTGGATCTGTTTCCAATGGCTGCAGGAACAATCAATGCAAGAATGTGTACTATGGCTAAGGAAAGAAAACTAATTTTAACGAATGCATAGGAAAACTCACCAAGAGGGCCTCCTTGGATGAGTGATACCAGGCTTCCCAGAAACAACTCTAACAGATCAGAATAACATAATTTTATTCATTGTTCTTGAAAGTCATTACATGATTCAATATGAAAATAAACTCAAAAATACTTATGAAAATCCTCCGCTCTATTCTTCTCTCTTTCTGTCTAACCTCTCAAAAGAAGAAGAGATTCTTATTAAAAAGAAATCATCTACAATAGACAACACAAATCATCAAAAAGAAGAGGTGGATGATTGATCGAGAAAGGATATAGTTGGAGTTATGCTACAGGAAACACAAATCTAGACCGAACCACAGTTATAACATACTGTGGCAGTATTTACAACTTCAATTTCCACTTTAAGTTAGACATTGGTAGTATCACTCAATTGCTTCTCTTATGCCATTCCTTACGCTTGCTCAACTTTTCTACAGTTTGATCTTCAGTCATCTCTTGAGTATCCTTCCCTTCAACAGGCGCGATAGGCGAACATCCACCGCAACATCATTTATTCTCTGCACTATAAAAGAAATAACATATAAGAACATACATACACATTTTATTTAATCAACACATATATTAATTTCACATATGATCTTGCCCTAAATAATCCGCATAGCAACTGGAATAAATCACATGGCTGGAGGAATAAATCACATGGCTACAAGAATAAACTGGCAAAGATAAAAACATGATTTAATAAGTTCATGCTTAACATATGAAATACATATAGTCAACTTCCAATACATCACTACTACTATGCAAACCAAAAGATGACAAAAAATCAAGAGTTCTGAGGAGAGAAATATGACAATGTCTCAACTAATCACCAACCAATAGGGTAATTCCATTTTGGAATATTTTTCCCATATCCTATGGTTTCCCCAAAATAAAATCCTCCAATAGGAGAATAGGGTAGGTAGGAAATACTAACATATATTTTAAGTAGGTGGGATAAATATATTTTAATATCCCAAGGTATAATTACCATACCACCAAATAAATATTAGTATTTAAACTATAGCCTTATAGGAATTATTATTCAAATCATTATGAACTATAGTTATTTTTAATTAAATACTTCACCAATAGAAAACATAATTAAATAAATTAACCATTAAATAATTTATTACTTCCAATATTAAATATTAATTAATATTTAGACTATAAACAATAATCAATAATTTATTAAATAATCTTTACAAAATTATTAATTAAATAAATACAATAATTGTAGAAATCATAAATCAAATAATCAAAAGCTCAAATAGCTTAAATCAAATAATTAAAAAATAAATAATACTAACTATCAAATCTCTCAACAAATAGACAAATAATCCAACGCCACATAAATAACCACGTGACAATAAAATCAACCACAATCCTCATACCAAAAGAGTCAATCAATACTAACATACTCCAAAAACTGAAAGAGCCAAGCTAACAACTGACATGACCAATTGTGCCTAGTGACAACTTAAACCTAGAGTATGTGAAGGGAACCCATGTCAACTCTGGAACCACATATTACCATTGGGATAAGGACACGCTCGCACCTGTGAAGCTAGGGGAGCTCGCACTTGGGAACTCTAGGAGGAATAAATGTCCAGTACCTGCAAATCTTGCAACCACCAATAATGATACATGTATATATATATATATATATATATAACAGACAAGTGGTAGAATTATGCAATGGCACATTCCACTCGCAATGAGTGATGTGACATTGATTCTCCATGAAGACAGTCAAACAATAGTCAAACACATCTTATAGGCATCTCATCAAATATAATCATGAAATATGGTTAGTATAATCATAATCAACATCAAATCCATGGTCAATATAATCTTTCGATAATCTATCACATAGTAAGCATATAGTATCCATCAAATCACATGAATAATCATCATCCAAATCATCATAAATAGTCAAGATAAGTCTATCATGCATGGAATAAAAGTCAACTCTAATCAAAACAATTCATGTCAAGGGTGGACACTACATCCTCCCCCCCTTAGACTCGACTTACTCCTGGAAGTCGTAAGAGTTAGGGTGACAATTAGCACACATAAATCTAAAGCTTCCTTTTAACATAAACATGTTGTAATATTTTCTAGCTCAAGCAAGATGATGACAATAGATTTTTCCTCCTTATGCTTCAATTATTTGACGTAAACACATTACCCAAGGGGTAAAAGAATCACCAATTCCTAATATTAACAATACGTATACTAAATTGTTATAATATTTTCAAGGGAAACTTCATTTTAACCACACTTTGCAAACAAAACTATATTTTAGTCACAGAGTTAAGCATCAATAAGCATAAATTATAATAATTCACACCAAATAAGCATAGCAACACTCCTTAACATCTAGTTGCACACAAATAGAGAGAGAGGGATATACATTTTACACAATATCTTACACATGTGCACATATTATATTATTGAAGAAATCATATCAGAAGCCTAAATGAGGGAAAATTTCTCAGAAATAAGGCTCTTCAGGTCAAATATATTCAAGACATCACACGATAACCAAACATATATAACCCATTTACTAAAAGAATAAGATTCATGACATTCAAATATCCTAATTTTCTACCATGCTTCCATTGTGCTACTTTGGATACAACATTAGGTGCTACCTTTATCCAATCAAATCATTCAAATGCATCCTTAATCCATTATTTATACATGATATATACACAAACGATTTTGAAGGCAAGAAATCAACAATTGGTTTTTATTTAACAATTTCATAAATTAAAGACTTCACAATTCCAAGGCATTTCTATCTATTATAAAATTCAAAAAGTTACCAACACATTTCATCTTATTAACACCTTTCATTTACTCAACTAATATCAACATTATCTAATTGTTTTCTTAGTCCAATGCAGTTCTCCGCGGCGTCCTCCCTTGCACACACTATCAGAGGTTCGAAATGAACAAGATAGAGACAACACTTGACTCAATATAAGGGCCCACAATACATCGACACTAAGAATGACCACCAAAGATAGCAAATAGAAGGTCAAAAGGAAATATCCTCAAATCAATCCATTAAATTACGAAAGAAGAAAAGTTGTCGACGAAATCAATCAAGAAATATAGGTGTGACAAGTGCCACCACAAGAGAAAAATAAAAGAAACAAGATATCAATGGTCATCCCAAGAGTAAAGAAATCTCAAAAACACATTAATCCCAATGATACATCACACAAATCATAAATTAACTCAACGAAAAATATACGACTCATCCAACCCACATCATGAGGTGACCATCATTAGTCACACCAAAGGGAGTAACCGCTGCACAACATCCAAGGGTGCAATGCTCTGAATGTGTTAGAGAGTGCAACTATATATATTTAAGACCTTTATTTTATTCATATATCCATATCCCTTACATCATCTTTAATGCAATGCAATCTTTTACAAAAATCTAGGCAATTACTCTTTATGAAATATGACATATGCTAGGAAGAAATAAAGCGACTAATGTACTCATACAAGCACACGGAATACTCTCATACTATGACTAGTGTTTAAGATATCTCATCTATTTGATGATCATTTTTACCAAGTTATAATAGAAACAAGGTTAGAATTTCAATTAATCACTTGATAGTAAGCTATGACATACATCATTCCTCTCTATACACAACTACTAACATATAGATGATTGGAATGTCCTACATAAGGTCATTAAGAAATTTAGTCAATCATGGATTTAAACAAGAAAATAAGTCTCATTACTTAAGCCAAAATTTTAATATCAGTTTCTACCCACATCCATACCTCTTACTAATAGCAATCTCCTAATATACTCCTAGTTATCTAAATTAAGGATATCACAATCCTACTTGCAAAAACTTAATTTCCTTTTTATCTAATGTCACATAACTCCACAGATATATGCATCATTCTATTCAAACACACTCCCTATCATAACTTTATTATTTTCATTCATAGAATATGTATTTTCAGCATTTCAAGGAAAATTGACTTATAGAAACCCGATACAAATTCATACAACTACTTATCATCTTAGCTCACTAGAATTTGTGAAGGAAGAACTTTCTTAAAATTCAAATAGAGTAAAGAGGTAGCATTCTTTCTTAATCTATCCATGTAATCAATCAAAACATTTCTTCAAAGCCACACATCTCCTACTGAAGGCTAAAACTTTTATCTTTCCAAACCAAATAAAGACACTATGGTATCATTACAACTTCTACATATGCAATGCATCAATCCTCACTTCAATACACACATTTATATCATCTAGTCTTTTAACTTATTAGTTTGTGAATTTTTTTTATTTTTTTTTAAAGATGAAATATTCTATCTAGCCAATTATTCACTTTTAAAGAGCAGAGATCATGAATGCAATACTTAAATTTCAATCTTCAATGTTAATTTATTCCATCTGAATTTCTCTTTAATATATGAAAAGTCATTCCACGAATTATGGTTTTGATCCTTTTATTTAATATCAACAAACTCCTAAGTATTTGAATCTTTTACCCAAAAGAGAGAAGAGGAAGGAAGGAAGGATACTGCTACACAATCAATACACACACAAAGTTATGCATAGTCAGTTTCAATTTCCTAGTCATGTCAGATGCAGCTACTTACATCTTTTTTTGATATGCACTTTCAACTTTCCATAAGGTCTCCTAATTATTACAAATGCAACTAGAAATCCCAAATCCTTGAAAGATATGATTTTCTCAAACAGTCTTTTCTTACATGCAGAATTACACATATATAAATGACTGGCAATTCTATTGGGTACCCATACATCACTAGATAACTTCCTTACATTTCACATAAGAGATTAAAATTAGAGAAAGGAATTATTAAGCTGCTATTTTATATATATAAATACATCACATACAAGTTCTTCAATTTCACATCATGATCTATACTAAATTATTCTTAAATGCATAATACAAGCACTTCATCTTACTATTCATAGGAAGATCAACATAATAGGCTAATTTTATGAGTAGAGCAATAGTTAAGAGGACAAACACAATCTTTTCTCATTCTACAACATAATTATTTATATATATAAGGAGAGAAACCTTTATCATTCAAGTAAGTACTAGAAATTTACAAGGCAAGCAAGATCAGATATGATCATATAGACATTCCTCTCATTCTGGAGACATGCATATGAAATGAATACACACTTAGCTTAAAATTATGATTCCTAAAGAGATTAGAGAGAAACACAAGGCATAGACATATAAGATTCCCAAAATTCCAATGACACTTCTTCCAACACAAATCAAGGAGTAACTTGATTCAAAGGATCATCAAAGCACATTCACA
This sequence comes from Cryptomeria japonica, assembly GCF_030272615.1. NCBI lineage: Eukaryota > Viridiplantae > Streptophyta > Pinopsida > Cupressales > Cupressaceae > Cryptomeria > Cryptomeria japonica. The sequence goes on from NC_081410.1 coordinate 165,755,992, forward strand.
AGACCAATAACAACATCTTTAACCAGAGATCCCAGTGTTTGCAACTTGGCTCTGATACCAAATGTAATTCCCGCCGAAATACCCTAGAGAAAACTAATCATCTATCATACTAATTGAATTTTTTTTTTTAAACTTTTAATAACAACTAATGTAATACATAAACATCTCCATATAACTACATTCAGCAACCATATAAACAATATGAACATACATCATCTCACATTTCACAAATTTACGCAAGCAGAAATAACATAACATCATTAACCTTTCCCTAGGGTACTTCAACATCATTACTCATTTAACTTCCATAATGACAACCTACTCACATGATAAACATATTCCATCTTGAATTTAATGCATCATATTTAATTTCCTAATCATGAGATATGCAACCCACTAGCTTATCTATCCATTCTGAAATGCATACCATTATACCATTCTACTAGCATATTACATTCCTTCTTTTAAAATGTAAGACAACCCCATTATCCTACATTCGTTTTATGCACCAAATCCAAATGTGTTTTAACCCATCTCTTATCTACATGCTCTTTTCCTTTTCCATGACTATGCAATCCTAATGCATAGGTAAAATCCATCTTTGATAATCCATTTAAACATACTTCAATCGCTCCTAATACTAACATGATCTCATTCTATTTATTATGATTATCTCCTCATAAAGTATAAACTATAATTCATTCTTTAATCCATATAATAAACTAATTCTCTTATTTCTTTACTCAAGCACAACATCACACTAATCCTTCATTCATAAAGTTCATCTATTGGCTTACAAACATAGAACAATATAAATCTAGTAACTGCATTACAAGTACATGGCATACATCATATAAAAGTCATTTACTATTTATTTAGCATGATATACATTCCATTACTATGCAAATCAGTCCATTCCATATTAGTCTCATTCTAAAGCCTCAATACCTTTTAATCCCAATTTTCTTTTACATTCAAACTCTCACATGGTCATATATGTCTCCTCCATCATGATTTATCAATTAGCAACATGATCTATTCACATATCTAATTTCTTCATAACATCGTAGTTTTCACATAGCACCAAAAGCATATCCATGAATCCAATAGCAATAGTTTCATTTCCTAATCCAACTACACATGCAACCACTTTCCCAATTTGACAATTATCCCCAAAGCATAACACAAGAATCCTAATATTTTCCAAGCATACACATAGAGGCATAATTATCTAAACCTTATCCATATTATCTAACATCCTCAATACTGATATTTAAGATTATTGCATTTCTCAAGGTTCTTTCACATAATAAATCACAATCTAAAGAAATAGCCATAGGATTCCTTTCTAACCAATACAACTAGATCATATTATAAATCACATCTATTTCAATTGCAACACCACTACCAAATTAGGGTACATGAAATAATTCCATTCATTTAACAAGAACATATCCATACATCTCATTGCCACATTTACAAATCACGACATACCCTAACTACCAATTATGAACTACTTACAAATATCTTTACATAACAATACATCATGAACATAGCTCTTCCTTTTACATGATTCCATCTACCACATACATGTATTCCATCGTATTCATTACATAAACTTTATACAAGGTACATCCATAATCCATCAAGAAGGATAATCCACATCCAAGCATGAAGAACACCAATAAGGGGAAAAATCCAATGGTAAAAAGCACCAACCACCTGACCATGTGGAACCAAAGGAACCACCCCCCATGCTAGGAGATGACACAGGGTCCCAAAACACACTCTACATCTAGGTTGACACTTAATACCAAAAGATAAGATTACAACAACTCTCACAAGCATGGAGCAAATACAACCAACACAAACAACCATAATAAGAAACTCCCAGAGGCTTATCAATCAACAAGGCATAGTCATAAGATCATCAAAGGGAACATATGTTGGAGTGGAGTGTCATCGCATGTTACAAGAATCCTTTCAAGGAACCTCTTGTTAGATTTAGACCCCCAAGCATCCTTTCAAGGAACCTCTTGGTAGGTGACACACATGCGGAACCAACTCAACCTATGAGAGGTCAAGGGAGTTTGGTTTACCATCTTCATGACCTTCTCATGCTTATCCTAAAACATCCTATGATCAAGTCATGAGGCTCACAACTATTCATTATCTTTTTTAAATTAGTTATAATTACCCATCCCAATTAATTCATTATCAATTTTATCACTTGTTTACAAATCATGGAAAACTCCAATGTGCCCTTGTGGTCTAGACTTCATGCATCCTTACAAGGAACCTCATGCAAGCCTATCTCTCGTGACCCCGGTCATCACAAGGAAGCCCACTCCTCCTAACATGGTCTCAAACATGACAACACAAGAGGCTCTATAATCATAATTAAATATGAGAACATACATAAATCTGAAATCATAAACAATCCACATGCAACCAACAATCTCATTCATAATCATGAAACATGTGAAAGGTAACATCATGAGAACCAAAAATCAATGAGCCTCTTGGCCAAATCAACATATCAAGGCCATAAGAAATGCCATCAAATATGAAATTAATCATCAAATAATCTCAGCAAGGCCTATCCACTTGTTGGCACATAATCACAAGAATCTCAATCTCTCTCCTGGCACATCAACAAGAGCGGAAGTGCAAACAACTCAAATGGCGTAAAACGCATACAAAAATCAAAAATAAATCATATGAAGACATCACCAATAATAAATCAACATTAGACAACATCATAAATGCCCTCAAAAAGCCTCTGGTATGGCCCAAAATCCAACTGACATCAAACAGACTTCAAACTAGACCAAACCCTAAAAATACACAGAATGGCACATACATTCTCTGAAGTGGCGCATATGGCTGATACTTTAGCGTATCTTGATGATATTTTAGTGCATCTGGTGCTTATTTTAGCGCATATAGTCATTCGTTTAGCGCATAGGAAAGAAGTGTAAATTTTGGCAAAAAACGGCTTAAGTGCGGGATCAAAACTGCTCAAAACATAATGAGCCAAATATAATGTATTTATATTCGTTGGAACCGGCACAAAATTAACTATAATAATATGTAAACAAAATAAAATAATAAAATTCACACAAGGAACTCCAATTGAAAACATAATATAGGCTTCATGAGGGAAAAACATCTCCAGCAAGTCCAGAAAACCATCAAACACCAAATCTTGAATCCAAATCATGAAATAGACTCAACACACATATAAATACAAACAATAACTTATTACAAACATAAAAACACATCAAAACAGGGAAAATATATAAAATGTCTCGGAAGGAGATGAGTCCTGTGAGTCTTCCTCACAACAAGGCTAGACTGGAAGCTCACAAGGCTCTCTCCTCTCAAATCCACAAACTCTCTTAAATCTTTAACAACATGAAAGAGATCTCAAAAACAAAAATAATCAAATAATATCACATCATAAATGGAAGAAATCTCAATACATATAAATCACATACCGTGCATTCACCACAACCACATAAAATATAACATCCATACTTTCATCCAAATAAAGATCTCATAACCCATGGGATTCCCAATCATTTCCATTAAGTGTAGAGAGAATTAAATGAACTATTTATTTATTCCCCACACAAAACATTCATAGAGTAAACACTTGCAGACATTGAAAACAAAGATAAACAGCAAGGGTATGGGCTCCAACATGCAACCTGTATGATGGTAGGTCGTTGAAGGAAAGCCCACAAGTTTTGCAATCCAAATCCAAACCCCAATCTCTTCCAAACCCAGTCCAAGCAATGCACCAAGAATCCAAAGCCAAAGAATGGAACTCGTGAACAGTCACAGGGAATCCATTAAAAGGAAACAATAAACAAGAAACCCTAGAAATCCAACCAATAGGGTAATTCCATTTTGGAATATTTTTCCCATATCCTATGGTTTCCCCAAAATAAAATCCTCCAATAGGAGAATAGGGTAGGTAAGAAATACTAACATATATTATAAGTAGGTGGGATAGATATATTTTAATATCCCAAGGTATAATTACCATACCACCAAAAAAATATTAGTATTTAAACTATAGCCTTATAGGAATTATTATTCAATACATTATGAACTAGTTATTTTTAATTAAATACTTCACCAATAGAAAACATAATTAAATAAATTAACCATTAAATAATTTATTACTTCCAATATTAAATATTAATTAATATTTAGACTATAAACAATAATCAATAATTAATTAAATAATCTTTACAAAATTATTAATTAAATAAATACTATAATTCTAGAAATTATAAATCAAATAATCAAAAGCTCAAATAGCTTAAATCAAATAATTAAAAATAAATAATACTAACTATCAAATCTCTCAACAAATAGACAAATAATCCAATGCCACATAAATAACGACATGACAATAAAATCAACCACAACATAAATAATCCTCATACCAAAAGAGTCAATCAATACTAACATACTCCAAAAACTAAAAGAACCAAGTTAACAACCGACATGACCAATTGCGCCTAGTGACAACTTAAACCTAGAGTATGTGAAGGGAACCCATGTCAACTTAGGAACCACATATTACCATTGGGATAAGGACATGCTTGCACCTGTGAAGCCAGGGGAGCTCACACTTGGGAATTCTAGGAGGAATAAATGTCCAGTACCTGCAAGTCCTGCAACCACCAATAATGATACACACACACACACACACATAACAGACAAGTGGTAGAATTATGCAATGGCACATCCCGCTCGCAATGAGTGATGTGACATTGATTCTCCACGAAGACAGTCAAACAATAGTCAAACACATCTCATAAGCATCTCATCAAATATAATCATGAAATAGGATTAGTATAATCATAATCAACATCAAATCCATGATCAATATAATATTTCGATAATCTATCACATAGTAAGCATATAGTTCCATCAAATCACCTGAATAATTATCATCCAAATCATCATAAATGGTCAAGATAAGTCTGTCACGCATGGAATAAAAGTCAACTCTAATCAAAACAAGTCAAGTCAAGGGAGGACACTACATATTCACTGCCTCTATTTGTCCATCAGTCTATGGGTGAAAAGTAGAACTGAACTTCAAATATATCTTCATCTTCTTCCAAAGTCTTCTCCAAAAATGTCCAACAAACTTAGTGTCTCTGTTTGAAACTATGTTATTAGGTAATCCATGTAATCTCACATCTTCCTTGTAAAATAGGTCAGCAACATAAAATAGGTCAGCAAGGTATGAAATGCTCCATCTTTGAGAATCTATCCACCACCACATATATAGAATCATTTCCTCTCTATGTCTTAGGCATTCCAAGTATGAAATCCATGCTTATGTCCTCCCAAGGTCTCTTCAAAATTGTCAAAGGCTTATATAATCCAACATTCTGACTACTACCTTTTGCAAGTTAACAAATCCTACAACTCTGTACAAATTTTCCGACATCCATATGAATATGAGGCCAAAATTTATTCTCACTAATCAATGCCATTGTCTTATCAACACCAAAGTGTCTGGCTAATCCTCCACTATGCTTCTCCTTTATCAAACTCTCCCTCATAGAACTCCTAGGTATACACAACTAAACTCCTCTAAACAACATCTCATCTTGAATGAAATAATCTAGCCACTTAGTTCTATCCACCATAACTGGTTCCTTACAAGCTTTCCAAGGTTCTGCAAAATTTGGGTCATCCTCATACAAGTTCTTCAATTCCTCAAAATCTAATGCCTCCATTCTCATCTCTGTCAACAAATTCCTCCTTTTACTCAAAGCATTTGCAACTCTATTTGACTTCCCACTTCTATGCTTCAACACAAAGGTATAACTCTGCAAGAACTCCACCCATCTAATATGTCTCTGGTTCAACTTACTTTGACTATCTAAATACTACAAAGCTTGGTGATTGGTATACAACACAAATTCCTTAGGCAACAAATAATGTCTCCACTTCCTCAATGCTTGAATTATGACATAAAACTTCTGATCATACACATAATATCTCCTTCTTGCATCATTCAACTTCTCACTGAAATATGATATTGGTCTTCCTTCCCGACTTAACACTACTCCAACTGCATTCCCACTTGCGTCACAATCCACTTGAAATACTTTGCTAAAATCCGATAAAGCCAACACAGGATGCTCAGTCACCATCTACTTCAACAATTCAAAACTCCTATTTTCTCTGGTTGTCCACTTGAAATCTTTCATATCTTCTCTCATTGTTTTTGTCATAGGGCTACAAACCGAACATAAATTTCTGATAAAATTCTGGTAAAAACTAGCCAACCCATGAAATGACCTTACCTCTCCAATGCTTTCTGGTGTAGGCCATTCAACAATTGCTCTTACCTTCTCAAGATCCATCTTCAATCCATCCACAGATATCACAAATCCCAAATAGACAAACTCTTCATGAAATTGCACTTCTTAATGTTTATCAACAACTTCTCTTCTCTCAACCTCTGCAAAACTTGTCTCAAATGTGACATGTGTTCTTCCTTGGTCTTACTAAATATCAAAATATCATCCAAATATACAATAACAAACTTACCCAATAATTTCTTCAATACCTCATTCATCAACCTCATGAAAGTACTCAGTGAATTAGTTAATCCAAAAGGTATCACCAACCATTCATACAGTCCTTCATTTGCCTTGAATGTTGTATTTCACTCATCTCCTTCTCTGATTCTGATCTCATGGTATCCACTCTTCAAGTCTATCTTTGTGTAGTAGCTGGATCCATTCAAACAATCCATTATGTCATCCATCCTAGGCAAATGAAATCTATACTTCACTATGATCTTGTTTACTGCTCTGGAATCAATACACATCCTGCATTCTCCATTTTTCTTAGGTGCTAACACTGTTGGTACTGCACAAGGGCTCAAAATTTCTTTGATCAAACCTTTTGTCAACAATTCATGCACTTTTTTATTCAGCTTCTCATTCTTTGTCGGTGTCATCTGGTGTGCTACTTTATGAGGCAAACTAGCTCCGAGAACGAGGTCCATGCAATGACTGATACTTCTCACTGAGGGTAATCCATCAAGCACATTATCTAAAAGGATATCTCCATATTTGGTTAGCAACTCCTTTATCTTCTCTGGTTGTTATTCTTCATGCTCTGGATCTTCAATCTTCTTAGGAACTATAGCAAACCAAACATTCTCATGCCTCATCCCATCCAGGAATTTCCTTCCATCCACCAAACAGATTCTAGCACTTTTACAAACTTCACTCTTCAAAGGTCTGCTTCATCCCATTTGCAACAATAGTGTATATGTTATTTCTCCCATCATGTATTTCCTATCTATCAAACTACCAAGGTCTACCCAACAAGATATGACAAATATCCATAAGCATAATATCACACAAAACTTCATCATGATAAGAACCAATTTTTAATTTCACCAAACATTGTTCACTTACTAGTATCTTATGATCATCCTGAATCCATGCTATCTGATAAGGCTTAGGGTGCTTCAATCTCTCTAACTTCAGCTTATTTTGTAACACCCTGCCAGGAAACCCTAAAGGGATTAAACTAAAACACAAGAAATAAGAGCAAATAATTATTTTTTTAAAACTTAATAAGTTTAATGAAACATAGAGTTAACAATAAGTTTAGATTACACAACGGAAGACTTAACTTAACACCTAAAGGGTTTCCCGACTTGGTTAACTTGGTTGAAAACTAACTTAGCTTAACATTAATTAATCCAATTAAGTTTATTAAACTTAAAAAAATCATTACATTTTAACAATGATTAATTTATCCAATAGAATAAAATATTGATAACATGTCTTAGTTCATTCATTAGGAAATTAACCATTACATTACATCTAATATTCAAATGAAACATATGTATTAACATTAAATTTCCATACATACATTGTTTGCATCATAAGATAAAGATTACATTGCATTTCACTAAATCACTAAGTTTCAAAATCAGATAATGTTTACATTACAATTTACATCTTGCCATGAAGGCATATAATTGAATAATTACAACTGACCATATAAGGTCCATGATATACAAAGTATGATCCATGACAAATGGGATACAACTGGATAACAAGACGCTCAAATCCAAGCGCAACTGGAACACCTATGAAGCCAACTCCTGCAAGAAGGGACAAACACACACCCGATGGAAAGTGGCACTACCACCCGACCATGTGGCTCACAAAGAACCACCCCAAGGAGATAAGAATAAGACACACTAGAAACCTAAAGGTATGCACACACACATGGTCAAAATCACAACATCGGAATGACTCACATGAAGTAAAACTCACAGAACATGACTCCACATCAAAATTCAAGTGAAACTAACAAGACTACACACTAGTGACCATAAGGGAAGAGTGTCATCACATAGCTTGGTATGGTTACCCTAGCAGGCCTCCATAGGTCTCGACCCCCATCTTGGGTTACCCTGGTAACCTCTCCCGAACCCCCGACCTCATCCAAGTCTCATGTGGACCCAAACAATCCTTTTGTGAAGACAAGGTTGTTGGTTTGCCATTCCAGGCCTTCTCATTGCATTCTGAGTCTGTACTAGCACTCAACCATGAGCGAGGTATAATTATCTTACTTGGTGTTTCATCTACCAAGCCCCTTAATATATTATTAAGTTATCACTTACTTAAACAAACTTTCGATGGGTTACCCTACTAACCACTTTGGGCGCGACCCCCAATCGAAAGCCACTCTTCCTTCTGACACTTAACCAAAAATCAAATGAACTCCCAAAACCAAGGTATAACATAAAATTATACACGGAGTTCAAAACAACAAAAAACCACTTGGTCAAATAAGCCCTCACACAAGGTTAACTAACTGACAAAACCTTGACAAGAAAAAATAACAACCATGAAGACAACCACATGACAATATCTGATACATTTGACCAAGGACTTGCAGTTTCAAAAATAAATGCGAATACAGACAACTAATCACACATCTTCACTAATCTAGAATAATATTATTTTTCCATTTCGTGTAAAATGCAAATTGACCAAGGTTTTCCTATTCATCTATATTTCAAAATACATCATATAAATATCACCATTTCATAATGAATTAAAAACCAAAATTATATTTATATAATTATACATATTAACCATACATATAAAAATATAAATTAATTTATATACTTATTCAACTAATATTTATATTTTACTAAAATAAAAATATTATTCAATTCACAATAATAACTATATTTCATTTTCATTTTCACTTTTCAAAAATTTCCAATTAACATATTATTCAAACCACTAAAATTATATATATATATATATATATATATATATATATATATATATATATATATATATATATATATATATATATATATATATATATATATATATATATATATATATATATATATATATTACTAAACAATTTTATTAAATTAAATAATAATAATAAAAACTTAATTTAAAAAAAAAATTTAAAGCACCAAGAGGTGTTGCTGCCACGCGACCCCCATAAGGATGGGAGGCGGTGGCCTGGGGGCCACGTCGTGGTCTCCCATAGCTCACGGATGTGGGTGACCACGACGGGGTCTCTGCCCTGGCCGCCCCCCATGGGAAGGGGAAGCCGTAGCCCTCCCATGGGGTTCATGGTGGGCTCCACCACGTCCCCCCAACCAATAACAAAACCAATTTTAAAAAAAAGCAAAACACAAAATTCTCAACCCCTTCAAACTCAGAAAATTTACAAACTCAAAAAATTTTCTGAGTCAAAATAATAACAGTAAATTTAAATTTTCATATATATATATATATATATATTTCATTGCTTTAAAGAAAAACAAACTATTGGCATGTGCATGAAGATTGCATTAATGAAATGTTATGTTGTCATTGATGTCAATTAACCGGTAATGATATTGTTATAATGTTGTTTTGTAACTGGTAGGAAGAGCTAGTGAAGGGAACTGCAACCGGTAGGTAAGTTTGTGGAGTGAACCGGTATTATTGAGAATTGGAGAGTTGAACTGATAAACCCTACCTGTTGATTTGATAAATCCTAACCAATTAAGTTTGGTGAATTGGTTGTATTGGATTATGATATGATGATGAATGGTAATGATTATGACACGTATGCATATTGTATGAAGAGATTTTCAAAGTGTTTTTGGTGTGTTGAGATAACAGTTTTTGCCTAGGGAATGAGCAAGTATATTGCATGTAATGCAAAGTGCATGATGAGTTATTGAGTTCGATGAAGCGGTGATCAAGGAGCGGTCAAGGCTTTCTTGAATGATGTGCAGAGCTTGTTATGTAATCCAACGGTCATACTTGAATAGACTTGTTTGTAATCTCTATGAGAGAATTAGGTTTTTGTTGTGTTACCGACCTAGTGATTTGTTTATAAGGTCAATGAGTTGTTTTGTTTCTGAGTTGGCAAAGTTTCAGTTGGGTGTGTGGTTGCCAAACCGGATTATGTATGTGTAGTTTGTGTAAAGGAAGATAGGAGCATGAAAATGATATGAACAAGCAAGTGTAGTGCTATTCAAACAAATCAGCAAACTCATTTTTTTTTCTAACAATTAGAACAGTAAAATGCCCTAACCGGGTAAGCTCTAACAAGCTTAGTGTTATTTAAATCCTCTAACCAGGTGGTCCATTAGCTTGGATTTCAAATCCTCTACTAAGGTTACTCCTCACAGGGTATTGCTTCTAACAAGGCATTATAGTCAATCCGCTAACTAGGTGGTCCCTAACAAGATCTGTTCTTAATAAGAGTTTTTGTAAAGCTTTAACAAGCTTGGCTCCTAACAGGGTGAACTTCAGAAGACTTCAGATAGTTATCTTGTGAGTCTCATCTCACCGTGGTTTTTCCCATTTGGGTTTCCATGTGAAAATATTGTGTCAAGTGGTGAATGTTTTCTATGGTTGATTTGCTTTACTTAATCCACTTTGATAAGTTATGATAACTGGTAGCAATATGAAATGAAGTTTTACTTATGTCAGTAAAAGTATTTGGATGTTTATGAGTTTCAAGTTGTTTACTGTTAATCTGTTGTAACAGTCAACTGGTTAAACTCGACAGTGATATTGCATTTATAGTTTAGGTTTAACTTGTCTGTTCTAAGTTTACTTTGAGAGGTTGATTTTGAGATTGGTGAAAGTTATTATCAGTTTTATATCAATTGATTCACCCCCCTCTCTCAGTAGTTGACTGAATCCTTATTCTTTCATCATACCATCACAAACTCCCAACATAAAGTAAACTAAGAAATTTTTAGAGAAAATAAACAAAGAATGAACCATTTTTTTTTGAAAATTTTGGCAGCATAACAGTTTGGCAGGGAGATTTTTTTTGAAACAAAATAACTACTCCCAACTATAACTAAATGGAAATATAACATCAATCAAAACTATATTTAACCATAAATTGGAGATCAAATTGAAATTTCATGAAAACTTTTCCAGCCAATTCATTTTTTCCCAATTTGGAAAAATGGAAACTAATAAAATTTAAACCCCCAAATATGTTTAATTAGTTGGATTTTTATACTCAAACATATTTAAAATCACAAAATCAAGCAAGCAAAACAATGGTTCAACATGAATACACATAGAAATTCCATTTCCTATTTTTTTTTTTAACAAAACACAAATAAAATTCCTACTTGAATTAGCTTTCCTGGATGAAAATCTGAGAAGAGCTACCAATTTCCAACTGTAGAAGTTCTTCAACAAACTGAAAATCCCAATTTGTATTCCCAAATTTCTCCTCCCCCATTCCCGTGAATGCACAGGTTAAATAGAAAAGTTTTTCCAAATATATCTATTTTAGGTTAAAATCCTTTCAACCAATCACATAATTTCATCTTAAAAGCACTTTTCAAAACAAACTTTTCTTAAAATGAATTTATTTTTCCAAATTTCTAAAATCAAAATTCCAATTTAAAAAGTCAATGGGTGGGATTTTTTTTTAGTTTTTCTTCTAAAAAGTTTTTTTTCATAATTACAAAATACCTAACACAAATGTAATTTCACAATTTGATAAAGAATTAAATCATATAATCTATTTATCTAATTTAACCACTTGAGCAATATAATTCACCAATTAATAATACAAAAAGGGGTCCTATTAAATTCAATTCCCTTTATTTAAAAATGTATACTAACACACATTAAGTAATTAAATATTTTAAAGCATAATATTCAATTTCACGAAATGCATAACACATAACTTACAAAAACCAAACAAACACATGACCCACATACCAACATAGGAAGCCTGACAGATGACTAACAACACTCACTATTTGGCAAGGATAGGGTTAATTATAGGGCCTTACAACTATCTCCTCCACTTCCATCAGGTCAATAAGGTACACTCAGACCTGTGAAGCCAGGTGGAGACAATACGTTGTACATACACGATACTTGTACTTGCAATTTTCTTCATCAACGAACCACATATACATATATATACAAACACAGCGGACACACTGATGAAGGAAAATCATGACGTTCCCTGTCTCACCGAAGTGAGTGAAGGAAGATCATCTCCTCACACCCTATACACTTACAAACTTGAAACATGCATATAACGCATCACATGCATAAAATAAATATGTTATTCCATGTGAGTAATCCAATAAAATATCATTTAACTATCAATAAGGAAATATTGCATGAACAATATACACTGCAACTCAAATTAAAGTATAACACATCATAGCATTATGTCTGAGTAAAATATCACAACATAATGTATCCACTAATATCCAATAAAAAAGTCAACAGAAGTCAAAACATGTATCTAAAAGTCCGATTGATGGAAGGGTACTACATCCTCCCCCCCAAAACTAGGCTTACTCCTGGAAGCCTAAAATAGATAAGAATAAATATCTCTCATCTTCGTTGCATCCTCCCATGTAGTAGAGGTCTCATCATTTGGGTTCCATAGGACCCTTACCTGATCAATGGTACGACCCCTAAGGATCAAACCCCGATGCTGCAGAATTCGCACGGGCTCCATAGAAAGTTGCTCATCCTTGACCTGCAATGCATTCCAATCAAGAACATGGGTCACATCAGGATGATAATGTCTAAGAACGGATCAGACTCTTTCATGGGTGCACTCTCAAGAACACACGGTCGCCAACAGAAAGATGACGATCCACTCTATGAGCATTGACATACTTCTTTTGCCTATCCTGTGTAGCTACCAAATGCCCATGAATCTTCTTTACCTGTTGCTCCAACTCTCAAAGCATATTTGGTCCTATACACACCATGTCCTCTAACCGATCCCAACTCAAAGGAGTATGGCAAAGACAACCATACAATGCCTAGAAGGGAGACATACCTATGGAGCTATGATATCCATTGTTCTAAGAAAACTCCACAAGATATAGATATTCCTCCCAATGCAACTACTAGTCCATAACATACATGCGAAGCATGTCCTCCAAATCCCAATTCACACAATCGATCTGACCATCGGTCTCTGGGTGATAAGTTGAACTAAAGTTCAACTAGGTCCCTAAAGCATGTTGACATGAGGTCCACAATGTTGAAGTAAAGATGGGATCTCTATCTGAAATGATCCGCCTAGGAATCCAATGAAGCCTCACCACATCTTCCATGAAAACTCATGCCACCACTGTTGTTGTATAGGAAGATCAAATAGGAACAAAATGAGCAACTTTGGTCAATTTGTCAACAATGGTCGTGATGACATCATGACGACATGAAGAAATAGGAAACCCAATAATGAAATCCATTTAAATGATATCCCATTTCCAATCCGGTACCAAATTAGGTTGTAAAATCCCTGCAGGGTGCTGATGCTTCGCCTTTAACCACTGACATTCTAAACACTTTAACACAAATTCAGCAATGTCATGTTTCATACCATCCCAATGATATATCTGTCTAAGATCTAGGTGCATCTTCTTGACATCAGGATGTGCCGAATAAGGTGCACAATGGGCCTCAGTCATGATCAAAATACAAAGTCCATCCAAAGGAGGTACATAGATCTGCCCAAGATGTCAAAAAAACCATCTGTCTCAAGGTTATATCCAGAATATCTGCCCTCTAATGGCCTTCCAGTCTCAGTCACGGCTCTAACCTCCTGATACCAAGTGTCTTGAGGAAGAATCCCAAGGATGCTCTCTCTCAAATCCACCCCAAGGGACAATGTGTTGGAATAGAAGGAATCCAAGAACACTAAGAGGGGGGGGCAAGGGGTGAATCAGTGTTATGTCGGTGATATAAGATTTTACCTTATTATAACATACACATATAAACCAGTAAATAAAGAAATATATAACATGAAGTAAATAAACCAGCCACATGAATGAACACCATAACACACCAAATTTTATACGTGGAAAACCTCAAAGAGGAAAAACCATGGTGGGATTTGTGACCCACAATATCAATTCACTAGCCATATGAAAGATATTACATAGCATGGGGGCCTACACATGCAGGAAGGCACACTGCCTAGAGCACACTGCTCAACACAAAAGAGTCTCATTGACTACAGGCTTTTGTTGAGATAAAACAATAATGGTGAACTCACAAAATGCATCTGCAATGCCAAAAAGAGTTCCGGTTATAGCTCTGTTCTATACTGGTTCATAAACCCTAAACCCTTTTATCAATATCTCCTTTACTCTAAGAAAGATTTACAAATTGTCTATTGACCATTGCATGATATTACTTTCACATACAAATGATCTACATACATATCCTTCGCATCACTTTTCATCTCCACATTCGTTATAAATATTCTACTATATCAAAATGACTTAATAAACTGACTTATATACCCTTTACAAATAGTATGCCTTATGTCAGCTTACAACACGTTACAAAAGATATTCAATATCGGCTCTATACAATAATCACAAAATGATTTTACAAATAAAACCTTTTCTGGATCCCAAACTGATATCAGCTTCACTGAAGTGTTGGATGTCAGTGCCAGTGTCGGTATCTGTCGGTATCTTCCTTCTACAAAATCTTGTTGCCATCAATGACAACATATGAATCCAATGAGTGTCAATTTCCAACAATCTCCCCCTTTGGCATTGATGGCAACAATCATGTGAAAAATGGATTCCCTATCAGTTCAACTGAGTTGAAACATGTTGCCCTTGAGTTGATTGACCACTTTGATTCATATACTCTCTATCTGATATCCTCCCCCTAGGATTATATACATACTTTCCTTTTCATTTCATTTTTCACATATATATACTCCCCCTTTGGCATAAATGCCAAAGACCAGTGAAAGAATTGAAAGAATAATTACAGACTACTTTACCAGAGCTTGACCAATTTCAAGATTTTCGGATAAGCTTTCTCTAGTAACTGTATATAAGTATCCCAACTAGTCTTGAATGTTTTGGATATGGATACAAGTCCACTCAGTAAATGTGCAAGTGATTCTTTCTTAGTGACTTCTATTGGTGTGGGCTTCCCAAGCATATCCATGCATTCCATCTTATGTACACCAAGTGAATCCAATCTTGGACTCACCAAACCTCTGAGACTTCTGGCTCTCCGAATGATCATATCTCTTTCCTTTTCAAAAGAAAAAATTTGGCTCTCCAAAGTAAAAATTTGTCCATCAAAAGAGTTAGCAATATTAGCAATCTTTTCTTGTAACTCCTTCATCTTCTTATCTACATTTGTTGTAAAAATATCTATATTACAACAGACCCTATAAATGTTAGTGCACTATTTCAAAGAATTTTCAATAAGTATAAGTTTCTCTTCAATCTTCCTCTTCTTTGTCTCAATGATTTGATCAAATGCGGCTTTCTTAGCCAAAGTAAATCTTTCAAGAGCTTTCCAGTCAAAAATCTGTTGTAATGATTGGAAGTTTATAGAGATGTACTATGTCAATGCCTTAAGCTTGCCAGAAGGGCTTGCTTCATTTTCAATCATACATTCCAGAATCAGTTTGTGCAAAACTGTTATTGACTGATCTAATATTCCCTTGTCTGTAGATCCCTCCTTCATTAGTTTTTGAGCAGCCATCATTATTAGCTATGTGGGACTCATCTTTGTGATTGATTTCTTCTCAACTTGAGAAGTGTCAATTGCCAAAAGTTTTGATGAGGAATCAATTATCAGTTTAGTACTGGATGTTTGTGCTGCTTTACTCTTATCAGTCTCCTTTTCCTTTTCTTTCTCCTCTTCTGGTGTATCCCTTTTCTCATCATCTTTTGCACTGGTGGCTTCACCACTTGGTGTAGTATCTGTCACTGCCAATGGATTATTATCTACAATATTATCTGTATCATGTACATTATCTATTTTACCTTTCTCAAACTGTACATATGTTGTCTCTGTCGGTTTAGCTTGTGCACTCTCATTAACTTTAGGTTGATCTGCCAGTGGAGTCTGTACACACTTATCTGATTGAGAATTATCTACCGGTTCATTCAAAATTTTATTTGAGTTTCCCAGAATTCCTTTTCCTTTTGATCTGTCCAGAATAGTGGGAGCAGTTGCCTTAGCAAATTCTTCTTGAGAAGGAAATCAGGATTCTTTGGAAATATTTAGCCCATCCTTCTCTGGTCTCATTTATTATTTCATTGACTCTACCCATCATTAAGCTTATTTGTCAGGGTTTGCTGCTGAAGATTGTTCTATTTGCAACTTCTATACATATTTTCATTTCCTCATTATTTACAAAACCACAAATGCCTAAAAGTTCAACTTCTTTAATCTCTCTATCCCTCTTGATTGCATCTAATCTCCTTGCATCCAACTTATTATACAAAGATAAAGGAATTTCTGTTAAAAAATTTACCAAAGCCTTCCTATATATGTCTAAATATAAAAAAATTGTTTCTTCCATTTCATTTTGTTCATTGTCATCTAAATGCTTAGCAGTGTGCCCTACCAAATGCTAGTTTCACATTTTATGCCAGATAAAACTCCATCAATGATCAATACCACTCTCCAGATCTCTTCCGGGGAATATGCAGGATTTTCAATGAATTTGCCAACCCCTAAGGAATGTGCCTCAATTACCAGTTGAATTTCTTATCGATGCAGGAATGCTCTATTCTACCGATGGAATTACTGGTGCAGTTACCGGTGTAGTTGCATCTCCACTTGGTTCTTCAGATTTTCTAACCCATCTCTTGGTGTGATCTTGATGTAATTCATCTACCTTCTGCTTTCCTTTCTCATTTTCTTTGTCATTGCTAACTGGTTTAGTCTTGCTTCTACAATACTTAGTAATATGACCTATTTTGTTGCATGCATAACATGTAACATTATTCTTTTGAATTGCTTTTCCATATCCGGTGTCATTCCTTGATCTGCATTGGTTAGCCAAATTTCCTAACCTTCCACATGCATGACACTTAACATTCATTCTACAATCTTCTAACTTATGACCATACTTCTTGCAATTTGTGCATTGACCAGGAACTGAATTGTAGTTTTGATTTTCTCTATTTATACATTGTTTAGCCATATGCCCAAATTTATTACAAACAAAGCATCTACCATTGAATTTGTAAGAATTAGCCTTATCAGTTTCCTCTATTCTAATGAGTTTTGCATACCGGTTATCTGATCTTCATTTGTAGTACCGAAGCTTTTGCCTTGTTCAAATCCAAGTCCTCTAGAATCTTCATTCTACCTTTGTCTTTTCAATAGACCATCCAGTTGTGCAGCACTAATCTTGAATTTATCTTTATACTCACTTGTAGTAGTCAGATCATTTCTCGGAGTCATTATTTGTCTTTCAAGCTCTTGTTCATTATTCTTGGATTGTACCAAATCAGTTCTCAACATATCATTCTCATGAGCCAATCTGCCACATTCTTCAAATTTGTTCTTCAGAGATACAACAAGATTTTCTTCCTTCTTCTTTCTATGCTCAATTTCTTTTCACATCCTCATAGCCAGGTCTTGTATTTCATTCTTCATGAGCATGTTTTCTTGACTCAGCTTCCGATATTGTTCCTTAAGTTCATTTTTCTCTTCATCATCCTCATTTTGCAAAAGTTCCTTCCTCCTAGATTGAGCAGATGATAATCTTTATTGCAGAACAAGAATGAATTCATTAGCAGAATTCAACTCATCTTGTAGCTTTAAATTCTTCAACCTTTCAACATCATAATCCTCAAGTGCCATCTCAAGTTGCTTCTCCATAGCCATATTCAATGATTCTAGTTTCAGGATCTTCCTCAAGCTGTTGAACTTCCTCTGAGACACCAGGCTTTGATACCAATTGTTGGAATAGAAGGAATCCAAGAACACTGAGAGAGGGGGAGGGGTGAATCAATGTTTCGCCGGTGATATAAGATTTTACCTTATTATAATGTACACATATAAACCGGTAAATGAAGAAACATATAACATGAAGTAAATAAACCAGCCACATGAATGAACACCATAACACACTGTATTTTCTACGTGGAAAACCTCAAAAAGGAAAAACCACGGTGAGATTTGTGACCCACAATATCAATTCACTGGCCATATGAAAGATATTACATAGCATGGGGGCCTACACATGCAGGAAGGCACACCGCTCCACACAAAAGAGTCTCACTGACTACAGGCTTCTGCTGAGATAAAAAAATAATTGTGAACTCACAAAATGCATCTACAATGCCAAAAAGAGTTTTGGTTATAGCTTTGTTCTGTACTGGTTCATAAACCCTAAACCCTTTTACCGGTATCTCCTTTACTCTAAGAAAGCTTTACAAACTGTCTACTAACCATTTCATGATATTACTTTCACATAAAAATGATCTACATACATATCCTTCGCATCACTTTTCTTCTCCACATTCGTTATACACATTCTACTATATCAAAATGACTTAATAAACTGACTTATATACCCTTTACAAATAATATGCCTTATGTCGGCTTACAACAAGTTACAAAAGATATTCAATGTCAGCTCTATACAATAATTACAAAATGAATTTATAAATAAAACCTTTTTTTGAATCCCAAACTGATGTTGGCTTCACTGAAGTGTTGGATGTCGATGTCGGTGTCGGTTCTAGTGTCGGTATCTGTCGGTATCTACCTTCTACAGAATCTTGTTGCCATCAATGACAACATATGAATCCAATGAGTGTCAATTGCCAACACGATGTTGCAACCTCATGTCACCTATGACTCAAAGCATCATCCAATACATTCTCTTTTCCCTAAATATAAGGAACCTCAAAATCATACTCGCAAAGGAATTCCATCCATCTTTGTTGTCGATCATTCAAGTTCGGTTGCGTAAAAATATACTACAAACTACGGTGATCACTGTGCAACTCAAACTGATGCCCCAATAGAAAATGTCGCCACCTGACCAAAGCATGAACTACAGCTACCAACTCTAAATCATGAAGTGGATAGTTGAGCTCATGTTCCTTCAGTTTGCGAGACTCATAGGTTACCACACGACCATGTTGTATAAGTCCTTCTCCTATGCCTTCTATAGAGGCATTTGTGCAAACCATAAAATCTATGGATGGGTCAGGAACTGCTAAAATTAGAGAACTAACAAGGAATTCCTTCAAAGTACAAAAATTTATCTCACATTGTTCTGCCCAAACAAACTTCTTCCCTTTCCTCTGAAGAGAAGTGATCGGGTGACCTATCCAGGAAAAAAATTGAACAAAGTGAGGGTAATATCCGGCCAAACCCATAAAACTTCGAACCTCAGAAATATTAGCTGGCATTGGCCAATCTACAATGGCTTGGATCTTCGAAGGATCCACAGATACACCTTCTCCTAAAACTACATGACAAAGATAGTTCACCTCTGATTGGAAGAAATGATACTTCGCCAAGTTGGCATAAACTTGATTCTCTCTCAAGCACTGCAATACTTGTCGCAAGTGGCCCTCATGCTCTTCCATAGTTCTAGAATAAATCAGAATATCATCCAAGAACACAAGAACAAAATGATCAAGGTAGGTACGGAAAACTCCATTCATGAGGCTCATGAAAATTGAAGGTGCGTTTATCAACCCAAATGGAACCACTGTGAACTCCTAGTGACTATAATGGGTACAAAAAATCATCCTATGAATATCTGCATCATGAATGCGCAACTGATGATACACAGATTTCATATCAATCTTAGAGAACACTCTGGCTCCCTTTACCTGATCAAATAGATCATCTATATGAGACAATGGATATCAATTCTTGATGGTTACCTTATTCAATTGTCGGTAATCAATGCATAACCAAAGAGAACCATCCTTCTTCCAAACAAAGATAATTGGCACACCCCAAGGAGAAACACTAGGACGAATGAACCCCTTGGCCAACAACTCCTCCATCTGCAACTTCAACTCACTCAACTCCTAAGTGGTCATCTGATATGGTGCTCTCGAAATAGGTTATTCTCTAGGAACTAAATCAATGCGAAAGTCTATGTCTCGCTTCGGAGGCATACTAGGAATGTCAATAGGAAACACATAGGAAACACATCGGCATACTCCCGAAGAAAAGGGTGACTATCAAGAGAAACTTCCCTACATCTCTCCTCATCCATGTCCTCAAGAGAAACTACAAAAAGCTGACATCCCTGATGCATACACCACTTAAGTTGCATAGCAGATATCATATGAAGTGAAATAGGTCTAGGAATACCAACTATCGCAACTTTCCTGCCATGATCATCTAGACACTCCACTGTCTTCTGACAATAGTCAACTCTAGCACTATGAGATGCTAACAAATCCATCCCCAACACAACTCCATAAGACCCCAAAGGAATGAATCAAAGATCAACTATGGTAGAAAAGGGTCCTAGATTCAACTCACATATCAGAATGAAGGAATCTTCGACCACATGAAAATCAGTAGCCAACTCTACTTGCCACCTATCCGCCTGTCTAGCAAATGCGAGCCCACACTGCTCCACAATGGAGGAAGATATAAAGGAATCAAAGCACCCAAATCAAATAATACTAAGATAGATACACCACCCAACACACCTGTAGTCTTGATCACGGTGCCCTAGTGCTCAGCTTGGCAGTCATCAACCACCGTGAAAACTTTGTGGGATCTACCTATATCTCCAAATTTAGGCTCTGAAGTTGTCGGTCTCTGACTACCAGTCTGCTGAGAACATTGTGGACAATATGTAGCTATGTGGCCATACTAACAATAGGAGAAACAAGCTCCCCTACTAGGTCCTCTACCTCTAGTCGGCCCACTAGACTACTAGAAACTTCCCCTACTAGGGGTCTATGAAGCACTCTGAGAGGACTGCCCTGGGAAACTCTGCCTATTCCTCTGCCAACCCTTGTCCTTCCTAGACTGAGGGTTTCCCCCTCGCTGTCCCTAAAACTATTTTGGCCTCAACTGAAAACTTTGTTGCTACTGCCCACCCTTAGTAGGTGTCTGAAAGCTTATGTAAGGTACAACAGCTTGGGACTGATTCCCTCTAGATCTAGACCCATTGTAAGGCACACTGCCAATCTGAACTCTAGACTGACCACCATGAGCTCGAACAAGGTACTGCTCCACTAGCTTGGATTTTGCCATGGCTAACTCAACTGATGCAGGCTCGAACAAATCTCACACCTCCACTAATGCAGTCATTAAGACCTCTTAAGAAGTGTTGGAACAACATAGCCTCCTCGTTCCCAATGCTAGCATATTGTTTAAGCTCATAGAATCTGTGCTCATACTGATCAATAGTCATGCCAAACTGATGCAACACATAAAAATTGTCGGCCTGACCCTATCTCCACTGAACTGAGAGAAAACATGCTCTGAACCTCTCTAGGAAAATCTCCCAGGACACTGTACTAATGTCTATGCCTATCTTCTTCTCCTCCAGCCTCCACTAGGTAGAAGAAAACTTCTTAAGATCCATGATAGCACACCTCACCTTGGTGTTACAACCATACAGATGCATGATGAATCACCTATCCAAGTCAATCAACCAAGTCTCAGCCTCAAGTCCAGTACCCAAACCCTCAAAAGAAGGAGGACGTGATCTCAATAGATCCCTCATATGCCCCATAGTGACTGAATCCTGGTCCATTGGAACCTCTCTCCTCTTGGGAGACCTCTCTCTCTCTCCTCAAGATCTTGATGGTGAGACTCTCCAATCTGCACATTACCTTGATGTTCAGCCTCTGGTCTAGGGCCCAGTTTAGCTACCACCTCTTGAAACATCTATCGCAACTCCTCCCTTACGGGAATCTGCTCTATAGTGTGTTGCTCATTGTGCTGACCATCCTCCCTATTCTCACTTTGATGCACAAATTGAACCTGCTCTACACTCTCATGAGTGGGCTGCGGTGAAGGACTGTGATAGCTTGCACTATGGCCATTTCCCCTACCTCTACCATGATCATAGCCATGACCACGACCTCTACCTTTTTCTTTCCTATCCATAATACTAACCACAACACAAGAGAAAAAGTTTAAATCTACAACAAGGACACTAACAAGGGAAACACAAACACTAAGACTTAGCAATAGGTCTAGTTGAATGGGCTCAATTTAAGACCAGAGTACCTAGTATTGAAACCTAGCTCTCATACCAATTGTAATGCCCCACCAGGAAACCCTAAAGGGATTATACTAAAACACAAGAAATAAGAGCAAATAATTTATTTTTTTAAACTTAATAAGTTTAATGAAACATAGAGTTAACAATAAGTTTAGATTACTCAACAGAAGACTTAACTTAACACCTAAGGGGTTTCCCGACTTGGTTAACTTGGTTGAACACTAACTTAGCTTAATATTAATTAATCCAATTAAGTTGATTAAACTTAAAAACATCATTATGTTAGACACAATGCACCACTGAGAGGGGGGTGAATCGGTGGTTCTTAAACTCTTTCCTTAACCTATCCTATGTGAGCATACCAGTTATCAGATCTAACTTGATGCAGACTTACCAATTGGTGGGGAGACCAACACAAATGCAATCACACACAAGGGACAACACATAACATGAGTATGAATGAGGAAAACCCAAGATGGGAAAAACCTCAGTGAGCAATGATGTTGGAGTCTACTGCTCCAATCAAGCCTCACAATCAAAACTCTATTATAATGTTTAGGGATACAACCGAAGGAGCTACAACCCCTGATTTAGGGCACCAACCCAAGGAGCACCAACCCAAGAAGCACCAACCCCTGATTTATGGGATACAACCCCTGCACTAAGCTACAACTCGGTGCTCATTATGATAACTTCAAATACAAAATTAATAGTGCTATTACAAGTGAGTCTTGTAACCAACTCATATACCTCTCTCTGTCTCCTCCTCTCTGCTCTGCACTTTACCGGTACAATACTCTGTTGGTTTTATGTCTGCTTCCTTTGCAACTTCATTCACTTTTTCTCTTCCAGTATGGTCGCTATTGGTTATGCACTAATACCAATTGAGCACTTCAACCTGATTCTTCCTCACACTGCTCTACCCTCACATGCAGAATTAACACTTGATCACTTCGTAGCAACACTATCTTCCTTTCTTCAGTAGCAACACTCTCTCATCCTGCGGCTACCATCTCTGGTTTTGGCTTGCATATTTATAGCCTAGTTTTCCCGCCAAAAACCAATTCAAACATTGGACAGTTAGGGTTTCCTCACTTACCTCAAGGAAAACCAAATCCAATCAGATCTTGTCTGATCTGATCTACTAGACAACCAACTCTACATCTCAACAATGGTTGTGCCTTCCAATACACATTTTCCAAATATGGAAAACTTGGCCCTATATCTCGACCTGCATCTATCAAAATTCCATTAATACCTTTGTTGTTTCCTTCTCGAGGTCTTCTCACAAACTAAGTTTCTCACTTTGATCCAGGTGCCAACAACTCCCTAATTTGTCTTTGTTGCTCATTCTTCCTCGAGCCACACTCTTCTGATCTAATCCACAAATCACGGGATCCATATTGAATGCACAACAGTAGAGACACCTATCTCTACATGGCACTCCACCGACCTCTACATGCTTGCCACTTCATCTCTTCATGGCATCGACCAACTACCATCTTGGATCAATGTGTCGATTCAATAATCACCGACCAAACCCTCGACCAGTTCATCGTCACCCTTACACTCTGCTTCTCTTCCGGTGGACTACTCAATTGGGAAGCACTCTTGCTAACCTGCTTTATGCACATCTTCATCAAATGGGGAGTCTTTTTCATCTGCACCTTGTCCATATTACCGGTGGACTTTCATACCGGTAAACACCCTTGATGACACCATGTCATCAACCTTCAGCAGACTACATCTTCAATCAAGCCATTCTCCTTTGACTGCATCTACTCTGCCTTGCCTTCTCCTTGATCAACTCTGATCATATCTCTACCAATTTGTTAGAGTGACAAACTCATCACTCTTCATCTGTACTGGCATCTCTATGTTCCTTCTCAGACAATCCAGTGCATAACTCTGATTTCATGCACTCAAGGCCTTCCTTTGATTCACCAGTAGATCCGGTGTGAACCTTCAAACACCTACCCTTGCCTCATCTTCCTTATCTCATGGAACTATGATGCACACTATGCATAATAGAAGATAAGTTCCACTTAACGGTGAGAGTGAGTCTTTGTAATCTACATCTTGTAGTGCACTCATGTGGCTTCCCTGTTTGTGAAACACTTCTTCAAACAAACACATATGATCTGATGTAGACACTCACTATCAATCATCTCTTCACACGGTGACTGCATCTTCATCTGGTGGGAGTCCTACAGTTCTGCAACCTTATAGTATATTGATGACCTGCTCATCCTTCTCCTCTCGTGTTGATGTGATTTAGATAGCATTCCGCCTCTTCATCACAAACAACAACTCAAGCACCTTGCCCATCTTGCTTGTACCTCGGTCATGAGCTTTGTCGCTTGGCAGTTGCTCACTTCGTTGCACTATCTTCCCAATGTCAACACATCCCTTACCAATTGACATCATTTCCTTACCGGTGATGCACTATATCGGTAACCTATTCATTTCATCCACACAAGTTAGGCACTAACTTGTGTACCGGTAACACCAGTGGTCATACATCAGAATGATATTCTGTTCCTTACCTTTTCAGTGTCCTGCATCCTTACCTTACCAGTGTCCTGCAACACAAGGTGATATCAAGGATATCTCATCTTGTACTCCTCCATGACAGTGTTGCACATACATCTCTCATACCGATAGTCATCCCATACTGATTGACATCAATGACAACCCAATGCCAACACATTACATTTAAACAATTATTAATTTATCCAATAGAATAAAATATTTATAACATGTCTTAGTTCATTCATTAGGAAATTAACCATTACATTACATCTAATATTTAAATGAAACATATGCATTAACATTAAATTCCATACATACATTATTTTCATCATAAGATAAAGATTACATTGCATTTCACTAAATCACTAAGTTTCAAAATTAGATAATGTTTACATTACAATTTACATCTTACCATCGAGGCATACAATTTAATAATTATAACCGACCATACAAGGTCCATGATATACAAAGTACGATCCATGAAAAATGGGATGCAACTAGATAACAAGACGCTTGAATCCAAGCGCAATTGGAACACCTGTGAAGAAACCTCCCACAAGAAGGGACGAACACACACTCTATGGAAAGTGGCACTACCACCTAACCATGTGGCTCACAAAGAACCACCCCACTATGCTAGGAGATAGGAACAAGACCCACTAGCAATCTAAAGGTATGCACACACACATGGTTGAAATCACAACATCAGAATGACTCACATGAAGTAAAACTCGTAGAACATGACTCCACATCAAAATTCAAGTGAAACTAACAAGACTACACACTAGTGACAATAAGGGAAGAGTGTCATCACATAGCTTTGTATGGTTACCCTGGCAGGCTTCCATTGATCTCGACCCCCATCTTGAGTTACCCTGGTAACCTCTCCCAAACCCCCAAACCCATCCAAGTCTCATGTGGACCTAAACAATCCTTTCGTGAAGACAAGGTTGTTGGTTTGCCATTCCAAGCCTTCTCACTGCATCCTGAGTCTGTACTAGCACTCAACCATGAGCAAGGCATAATCATATTACTTAGTGTTTTATCTACCAAGCCCCCTGATATATTATTAAGTTATCACTTACTCAAACAAACTTTTGATGGGTTACACTGCTAACCACTTTGGACGCGACCCCCACTTGAAAGCCACTCTTCCTTATGACACTTAACCAAAAATCAAACCAACTCCCAAAACCAAGGTATAACATGAAATTATACACGGAGTTCAAAACAATAGAAAATCACTTGGCCAAATAAGCCCTCACACAAGGTTAACTAACTGGAAAAACCTTGACAAGAAACAATAACAACCATGAAGACAATCACATGGCAATATCTGATACATTCGACCAAGGACTTGCAGTTTCAAAAATAAATGTGAATACAGACAATTAATCACGCATCTTCGCTAATCTAAAATAATATTATTTTTCCATTTTGTGTAAAATGCAAATTGACCAAGATTATCCAATTCATCTATATTTCAAAATACATCATATAAATATCACCATTTCATAATGAATTAAAAACCAAAATTACATTTATATAATTATACATATTAAGCATACATATAAAAATATAAATTAATTTATATACTTATTCAACTAATATTTATATTTCACTAAAATAAATATATTATTCAATTCCCAATAATAACTATATTTCATTTTCATTTTCACTTTTCAAAAATTTCCAATTAACATATTATTCAAACCAATATATATATATATATATATATTACTAAACAATTTCTATTAAATTAAATAATAATAAAAAACATAATTTAAAAAAAAACTTAATTTAAAAAAAAATTAAAGTACCAAGAGGTGTTGTCGCCACGTGGCTCCCATAAGGATGAGAGGTGGTGGCCTGGGGGCCACGTCGTGGTCCCCCACAACTCACGGTTGTGGGTGACCACGACGGGGTCCCTGCCCTAGCTGCCTCCCCCCCCCCCATGGGAAGGGGAAGTCGTAGCTCCCCTCCCATGGAGTTGGTGGTGGGCTCCACCATGTCCCCCAGACAATAACAAAACCAATTTTTTTTTTAATATATCAAAACACAAAATTCCTAGCAACCCCTTCAAACTCAGAAAATTTTCTAAGTCAAAATAATAACAGTAAATTTAAATTTTCTTATATATATATAGGGAGCAAACCCACCGCCCAAGCCAACTCACCTACCCGTATGGGCTCTTCTCTTTTTTTACTTTTCTTGTGTTGTCCGAGTCAGCCTTTATATATATATATATATATATATATATATATATATATATATATATATATATATATATATATATATATATATATATATATATATATATATATATATATATATATATATATATATATATATATATATATATATATATTTTATTTTTTTTTATTTTTTTTATTTCATTGATTTAAAGAAAAATAAACCCCCAACATAAAGTAAACTTAGAAATTTTCTGAGACAATAAAGACAATAAAGAGAGAATGAACTGATTTTTTTGAAACTTTTGGCAGCATAACAGCTTGCTAGGGAGATTTTGTTTGAAACAAAATAACTACTCTCAGCTATAACTAAATGAAAATATAACATCATTCAAAACTATATTTAACCAAAAATTGGAGATCAAATTGAAATTTTATGAAAACTTTTCCAGCCAATTCAATTTTTCCTAATTTGGGAAAATGGAAACTAATAAAATTTAAACCCCCAAATATGTTTAATCAGTTGGATTTTTATACTTAGGCAGATTAAAAAGCACAAATTCAAGCAAGCAAAACAATGGTTCATCATGAATACACATAGAAATTCCATTTCCTATATTTTTTTTTAAACAAAACACAAATCAAATTCCTACCTGAATTAGCTTTCCTAGATGGATGAAAAATTGAGAAGAGCTACCAATTTCCAACTGTAGAAGTACTTCGACAAACTGAAAATCCCAATTTTTATTCCCAAATTTCTCCTCCCCCATTCCTATGAATGCACAGGTTAAATAGAAAAGTTTTTCCAAAAATATCTATTTTAGGTTAAAATCTTTTTAACCAATCACATAATTTCATCTTAAAAGCACTTTTCAAAACAAATTTTTCCTAAAATGAATTTATTTTTCCAAATTTCTAAAATCAAAATTCCCATTTAAAAAGTCAATGGGTGGGATTTTTATTTTTTTTCTAAGAAGTTTATTTTCATAATTACGAAATACATAATACAAATATAATTTCACAATTTGATAAACAATTAAATCATATAATCTATTTATCTAATTTAACCACTTGAGAAATATAATTCACCAATTAATAATACAAAAAGGGGTCCTATTAAATTTAATTTCTTTATTTAAAAATGCATACTAACACACATTAAGCTTTTAAATATTTTAAAGCATAATATTCAATTTCACGAAACACATAACAAGCAACTTATAAAAACCAAACAAACACATGACCCACATACCAACATAGGAAGGCTGATAGACGATTGACAATGCTCACTATTTAGCAAGGCTAGGGTTAATTGTAGGGCCTTACAACTATCTCCTCCACTTCCATCGAGTTAATAAGGTAAGCTCAAACCTGTGAAGCCAGGTGGAGACGACACCTCGTACATACACGGTACTTGTACTTGCAATTTCTTGCATCATTGAACCACATATGCATATATATACAAACACAGTAAACACACCGGTGAAGGAGAATCGTGAAGTTCCCTATCTCACCGAAGTCTGTGAAGGAAGATCATCTCCTCGTACCCCATACACTTACAAACATGAAACATGTATATAACGCATCGCACATATAAAATAAATGTGTTAGTCCATGTTAGTAATCCAATAAAATAACATTTAACTATCAATAAGGAAATGTTGCATGAACAATATACACTGCAACTCAAATTAAAGCATAACACATCATAGCATAATGTCTGAGTAAAATATCACAATATAATGTATCCACTAATATCCAATGAAAAAGTCAATAGAAGTCAAAACATGTATCTAAAAGTCTGATCGAGGGAGGGGTACTATATATTCACCATCTCTTCCAAAACAAGATTATCTAAACTACCACTATCAATAATGATGTTACAACACTTACCAGATAACTTACATATGGTCTTGAACAAATTCCTCCTCTGCAAGGGCTCCTCATCATCTTCGGTATGACACAAAGCTCTTCTCATCAGCAACAATTCTCCATCTTCTGATTTACTAGCTGATCTGGTATGGTCTTCTTCTACCAATGTTTCTCTTCCAATGTTCTCTTCCTTCTTACATTCAAAAGCACGATGTCCTTCTCCTTTGCACTTAAAGAAGTTTCCTCTAAACACTTTTTTATCACATCTTTTGTCCTTTTTTGCATAACCCTCATTCCGGTAACCATCATGTTCTCTTCTCCGGTAAAAGTTTCTATCATCCTTCTAGTATGAACCACTATCTCTGCTAACTTCCTTCTCTTTATTTTGAACTGTACAGGGTCCTCTTCCTCCTTTAAATCTTCCTCCAAAAAACCTTCCACCTCTACCTCTTTGCTTTTTCTCATGTCTTTTGTTCAACTTCTCCTCTACTTTCAGGGCATATTGATAAGCTTCTTCAACACTCTGCAACTTGATTAGACTGAGCTCATCTTGTATTGACATCCACAATCCATTCAAATAATTAACAACTTGTTCGATCTCATCATCAATATGTCTAGATCTAATATTCAACTTGTAAAATGCTTTTGTATACTCCTTCACACTATATTCCTCCTGCTTCAGGTTCTGCAACTTCCGGAATAGGTTCACTTGATAATCGACTGGCATAAACTTTGATTTCAACTTGTTAACCATCTGCTCCCAAGATTTGATCTTCTCTTACCTCTTCTTTGTCTATCTACTTGTAAATGTTACCACCAAAGAGATGCATGACCTTTCAACTTAGTGTAAGTGTATCTTACCTTATTATCCTTCGTGGTGCCTTCAAAATCAAAATACTTTTCCATCTCTGTGATCCAATCTAACAATTCATCTGAATCCAACTTTCCATCATAATCTAGTGTGGTAAAATGTGGTCTGGTATTCACTCTTGACAATGCTCTTATATACCTCTCTTCATCTAGATCATTCGCTGGTCCTTGTTCTCCAGCCACTTCATCATCGCTTACATCTTCAAGATGTCGACCTCTTCTATGGGTTGTTTTAACAGTTTCCAATCAGACTGCAATTCCTCTCAACATTTTCATCACAACAAGGTCTGCATTTCCACGCGCTCCAACACCTCTAGTATTTTTCTGGTCCATCTTTATGTAGTCCTCTGCAGCTACAGGTTGGATCCTCAATCCACCACCTTACAACAAAATCTTACAGGACTCTAGAATGAAATATCGCTCTGATACCACTTGGTGCAATCATGGTGGGTAGGGTCCTCAAAGAGAACAATCTGGACCATGCAACAATAATTACACAGCAGAAACAACTCAATGTGATGGAGGCAATACAGAAACAAACTATATTATATCATGAAAATGAGTTACAAACTATCGGCAACATGCAGGCTCACGAGATTTGGCTCACAGGCCTAAGTACAAAACATGCATGTTATGCAACATTTGGGCTCAAGCAAGAATGTGAGCCAGCTTCAGACCTCCTATCCTCTGGATTATTCTTCTATGTCCTAGTGATCATCTCTACATGCTCAATTACATTGATTTATATCATAAAAAATGTTTTGTGTCAGTCCAAGATGAAACAAATGTCGATCAACAAGATGAAATGTGCAAAACAACCAGGTCGGCCTCCACCAAAGAGATCCCTCCAAAAAATTCATATAATGAAGTGTGGACCCAAGGGAAGGTCAACCACATGCCAAGGAACATTTGAAACAATGAACTAAAGCTCCGCAAGCTATGGAAATGATCCGCAAGATTTAACAATAGCAAATAGATTGAGGCGGTTCTGGTGTTCTACGCCAGAAAAATTTCACAGATTTTGGAAGCGATAACTTGCCGAAAAAAGATCCAAACATCTTGCGGACCTAGGATAAGGTAGATGAACATGCCCACGAACAAAATCCATCTCTTCAAGATCTGGTGAGCAAATGCAAAGAAACACAGAAAGAAATGTTGAACTACAAAACAAGAAACAAACTAAGAAGAAAACATTAATAATGTTTTCTCCTCTTTACCAAAAGTAACCTCCAATATGTTGGATGACTTTGATAAATTCTTGATAGATACTGGTTCCAAGCCCAGTGACCCATCTATTGAAAACCCTCTAGTTGTGGTTGTTACTACTTCTACTTCACCTATAGTGGCCACTGTTTCTTAAAGTCAAGAGGTTGTATCTCAAACATAGGTTTCTCATTCTGAAAATGTTTTTGTACTTCCTCCATGGTTAGTTTCAAATACCCCCAAAAGAAATAATCAAGCAATTTCTCCTATGAGTTTGATTTTGGTCAATTAGTTCCTGTCAAGCCAAAAACTACCAAGAAGGCCAAAACTTTCTTAAGGGTGAGAATTGAATAGGATAGGAATAAGTATGTTTAGGTTGTAGAACCTCGCTTGGACAAGAATGCAGATGAGGTTCAAGCAGAGGATTATATTGTGAAAATAATAGATCTTGGCAATAAAACCCATGATGGTGCCAAGAAAGATGCACAAGAGGCTTTCCAATCCTTCATTGTTAGATATGATGAGGAGAAAGTTAAGAAAGATAAGCTCGAGGATAAAGTAGAATTTCTTAAACCAATGTTTTAATCAAAATAACTATCTACCGAGATAGTTGAGCTAGGAACTTCATCAATTGATGAAGGAGCCATCAAGCAAGCTGAGAGGCTCACCTCAAGGGGTGAAACAATAGGTGAATGGATGGATAGGATGTAGAGTCAAGGAACACATCTTTTGACTTAAATAATCAAGTTTATTGACAACATTCAAAGTGTAGGATCTGGATTTGATACAATGTTGGAAACATTAACACAAGGTATTGAAACACACGAGAAGAACTTCAAAGCTTGGCTCAAATTGAGAGATTTCCCTTTGGATGTTCTTGTTGACAATAATATTGTTCCTTCAAGGAAATTCTATTTGCAACATAAAGAACTTGTAAAACATATAATGGAATTTTTAGAAGATTTAGGTGAAGATATAAAAAAGACCAAGAAAACCAGCGAAAATACTATCAAAGAAAACTTAGCCAAGATCACAAAATTTCCTTGTAAAATGTTTGATGAAGACAAAAATCTATTACCCCTAGAATCATGTATTCAAGCCTTCAATTTGTTCATCTAGGAAGAAGTTGAGCGAGAATATTTCTAACTTGTTTCACTTGATAAGCTAATAACAATTCAAGTAGCATTGGATGATCTAGAAACCCTTTGAAAAGGTCTAAGAAGGAGTGCACTCTATTAGAAAATTCAGTCTCCAAAATACAAGTTATTTCTGGCTACAAGGATGAACTTGATGATGCAGAAACCCAAGCTTCTCTACAGAAGTATGATAAATTTATAAAGAAAGATGGAGATGATGAAACACAAAATGGAGCTCCAACAACTTAGTCATTTTTATGTATTCTTAGGCTAGTGTCATTTTGTAGTTTCAATTGACATTTCAAGTGTCATTTTACATAATAGTTTTGCATTCAAGAATGCATAAGTCCTAAGTCAAATCGAACTTTCTTTGACTTAGTCTTATTTAGTTGCAATTTTCCTATTTTTACTCATTGCACCTCGCCTATATATATGAGGGTGCTCATTATAATTAGTATCTTTTATTTCATGCAACAGAACTCTGCCAAAGTGAAAAGCAAAGGGAGACTTTGTGTTCAAATTGTCATTTTGCATGCTTAATCAAAGGAGAAGGCAATTTTGGTTCTAAAACTTTGAGTTGAGGTAATATTTGTTTATAATATAGATGTTCTTATGTCATTTATGTTATATTTTTGAAAAGATTGAGTTGAGCAGTGTGAGCTGTGATATATCAAAGAATAGTTTGAATTCTCTAAGTAGACTTTGTGTTGTTTTGTGAATTTGGAAATAGGAATTGTGTGTGAATAATAATTTGAAGACTTTGTGCTTTTATTGTTCTGGGAGAAAATTACAAATTGTATGCAAGTAGCAACATTAGGACTTTGTGCTTCATTTATTACTTGGAAAGTAATTTTTTAAAAGAGTCATTTGTAAAAGGTCGATAGGACAATGGTAAAAGAAGACTTTGTGCTTTATTATTACTTTCTCGTCCCATAAGTTCTTTTTGGTTATTTTTCAGAAAAGGAAGCAACATGAGACTTTGTACTCTTATGGACACTTTGCTTCTAAATTAGTATGGATTTTTTAATTATTGAAAGGAAGAATTGTTTTTCAGTTTTAAGAAACACAATCCATTCTAGACAGAGAATAGTGAAAATATTTGCTTTGAAAAAAGAGAGTAAAGTGATTGTACCATCTTGGATTAGTGTAAAGTTGGCAGGTATAATAATATTCATATTAGATATTGTAGATGCCTAAAATTGTCCTGTCTAATTAAATAAATATTTTTATTTATTTAATTATTTTATCCTATCTTCTATTAATTAAATAAATTCTTATTTTTTACTTAATTCATTAATCCTCTTCTAATCCTTTCCTCATTTAAATAAATACTTTTATTTATTTAAATTGTCCTTTTCCTAAATTAAATAAATATTTAATTTATTTAATGAATCCCACTTCTTTTATTAATTAAATAAATCTTTATTTATTTAATTAATTCATTAGCCTTTTTTACCCATGACACATGTCACTCATCTCTTAATTCTTCTCTTACCTACCCCCTTTATCATTTAATTATTTCCTCTACCTACCCTTTAATCCTAGCCGACCATTTATACTTACACCTCTTAATCTTATCCCTCAATTTCTTACAGTGCTCTCTATATAAGAGGATGCCCTCTTCCTTATCAATCCTAATCACCTAATCAGTGCATCTAATCAATCAAGCTAGCTAACTAATGGTTGTGTCAATCAAGCCTTCTTGCGATCAAACTATCAACCACAATTCATTCTTTGTTGAGCTCTTGTGCACACATAAATCTAAGAACATATATATCAAACAAGATCAATGGAGATAGGAGACAATGGAGATTGAAACCCTACTTGACATGTGAATGGTAATATTGCTTTATTTTGTTGATTTGCATGATCTTAGGTATCTCTATTGGTATTGGTGAATGTTTCATTGTAGGAATTAGATTGTTTGTGGTTGGATCTTTATGGTTTTACAATAGTTTATCATCATCAATTTTCATCGTATATAGATATAGTTTGCAGTAGAAAGGGGGAGCCTTTCCTTATAAATAGGAGAGACCGTATCTTGCCTTCTAAGAGATATTGTCTTGCATACTGTGGTGAAATCCACATTTTGTAAACTTCCCCTAGTTTACAAAATTTTCATCTAACACAACTAACAACTTCTTCTACTAACATAATATACTCCTCCTCGACCACTATCATTCTTGAGCATCAATAATCTTATCTTTAAGGCCATAAAATTCATCCATGGGTGATCACCTTGGATGGAGAAGCTTAGCATAAGTAGTAGGGGTATGTGACCTCTACCTATGCCCTCATAGGTCTTGAGTCCATCTATTGGCATAAAAGTTAACACATGTACTCATCTTAGCACTATAAATAGAAAGATATTCCTAATTTGGGAATAAGTAATTTTCAATCCTATCACCCTCTATGGCTCAACTAACTATTCTAATGTTGTTACAATATGGAAGATTCAATAATCTATTAATTCCCAAGTTGTTATGTCAATATTCAACCAATAGGAGGTTTCCAAGCATACCTAACAAAATTTGATAAGGTAGACACATCACTATAAACCTAGTGACAATTTTCTCCTTCACCTTACTTAGTAATTACACTTGTTCTGAGTTTAATTGCAATCTTGGATAGAACTAAAAATGTGTTTGAAGAAAATAAATTCTTGTCCCAATCTCCCAATTGAAAGTAGATTTTGTCTAAATCCCCTGTTTTCAAATTTTGTTGCTAATCTCCTCCCACTAATAAGCTTATAAGGTAATAATCTCATAAAGATTTTATACATATGTAATGAGGTGGGAATAGGATTCACTAGTTTAGCTATGTAAACAAGGAATAAGCCTATTTCCAATGTAACATTGCATTAAGGAGAGATGAGATCAATAGATTCAATCCCAAATATTTGAAAAGGATTGAATGTTGATTGGATTCCACATTTCTTTTTTTGTAATTGAATTGGATACTAGAAAGGTGTAAAGTGAGTGCTAGATCTAGTACTAAAGATGGAAAATTGACATGAATTAGCATAAACATATAGTTACAAATTTTATATGAAGACACGGATATAGAAATACAATGAGGAAGATGAACAGAACCCGTGACTAGAATCTAAGCGTTAAAATGCAGGACAAGAATGCTCTAAATGACCCTATCCTCATAATGTCATATATGGACAAAAGTTATCTTTCTGGGATCAAAATGATGCTCAAAATATACCCCAGAAGATTTACCAAAAATTCATTCAACATAGATGTGTAGAGTGACCATGTCCTTTTCTTTTTGCGCCTGCAAAAACCAAACTAATCGTCTCTCTCTACTCTACCTAATTTTGTAATTATAACTTCATAACATGTAACCTGCACTTGCAAAAGAGATACATATGTTGGGAATAGGGGTTTGCCTATGTAAAAACCCATATTTGGAATTAACCCTTGATATGGAATTGCAATATTGAAGTAAAATGTTGAATATTATACCTCAAATTTTTTGTAGATGATTGAAGGTTGACAATAAATTTCTCTTTGAATGTGATCACAAGTGTTGATGGAATAACATGACAAGACATGAATGAACAAATCATAAACACATGCTTGCATGATGATTGATGTAATTTACTGCTCCATGATGTCTAGATCTTGAAGAATATGGTAGGATGAAATGTCGATTTGATGCTCTATGAATGGATGATAATGCAATCCTTGTGATAATTGATGATGAGATGTCTAGTGATGTGAAAATGAATTAGAAGAATGCTCTTATTGTTACCTATTTTCAATACTAGCTCAATCAGGTAGAGTTGTGATGTTTTGCAAATGAAAGCACGATACATTTTATCTCTACTTTATCGCATTCATGAACATTTAAAGAGAAAGAACAAGAATATTATACAATCACATTTCTTTATGCAGATGCATATGAAATAGGAAGAGAGTACAATTTTTTTCAAAAAAGTAATCTTTATTAAATATGAATGTACATTGTCTCACACAAGCCATGAGACTAACTGATATGGTGAAGATAAGGAAAACACTATACATTTGCATATGCAAAGTAAATGTAAAATGCACATAAGGAAAGGTGACTCATCATTGCCTAAATGAAGAGTTATGTCTAAGTAGTTTTGTGTCGCCCAACTTGCATCCATTTGTACCCCCTTGTTGCTCCTGAGTGTTTGCATTATGGAAATAAATGTCATTAGAGAAATGAAGGATCATCATTCCATATATGCACATGCATCTAAAAACATATAGTCCATCCTCCATGTGCATCAAAACAGCTAGTTTGTCATTTAGGTCCAGAAAACAAGTATCAGATCAAATCATCAGCAAGAAATCAGATGTGCACTATTTTTGTCTAACTTGTTTGCTTCATGTGCAGATACAGGAAAATAACATGGTTGTTTATCAGCTGATTATGAGTGGTGTAAAATGTGGCTCCCACAAGGGTTGAGCCCAACTCATTAAATGTTTCATAGCATCCTCAAGGATAGAGCACCATACCAAAAAGTACAACAAAAGTGCAGTCATCTCTTTGTCTTTAATAATGATACTTAAATGAGATACAATGCACAGTGAACAATGAAGAAAGGCTCGATTCAATCATAGAGAGAATAGAGCATTGATAAAGGTTTTCTTACTTGAAAACAAATATCCTCATAAGACTCCATAAAGACATCTCATTATTTCATGGCAGTCAAACCTAGATCAGAGATACAGTCAAAAGAAGGTTTTGGAGATTGTAATGCACTATAAGACATATGACACAATGAATAGAGCAAAAGTCTCTTGTATATGTACAAATAATTTCCAACATAGTCAAGGTAGGGTGTGAGCTATATAGATATCATAGTCACACCAAACAATACAAAGACATTCTTGCAGTGTAAGTTCGCAGTCATCCCCAAAGACATCATAGGCAGCAAAAGTGATCAGTAGCTTAATTGAGTTATACATATCACAATCAAAGATGACAGAGTACACCAAATATAGACTTGGGAGGTTTCAAGATCACCATCGGGGTAATCATCAGCATACAAAATAGTAGTGGAGATAGTGATATGTCACTAAAAGAGTAGTCCTTTCACATAAGGAGTAAGTACAGACCTGAGAAAAGATATTGTGACAGTTAAAGGGGCAGCAAGCAAGTGTCAGTTTGTAGCCATTTGTGAACACTCACATAGAAGTTGTAAACCAAAGAGTAGTTTTATGTCTTCTTAGGTCATCAATACACAAATTTAGTAATACAGAGATGAATATATGTGAAGGTAATAACTACAATCATGTACACAAATACAACTTTGTAAAAGGCAAGTCATAATGCCAATCATTCATATAAGAGGCATAGTTGTCAAGGACATCAAAAGTAGACCTCCAGATCCTGAGCAAGAAAGAGATAGTGTAGCCAAGACATCTTTTGTGATAGTTTTAATCTCTAAGGCACAGGAGATCCCAAAGCACAAATCTAATATAAATCATTGTATATGATCTAAATCTGAGTCATTAAGACAATGAACAATTAAAGAGGGAAAAAAGATAGTGCATCATAGGCAATCACATCACCATGGAAAGTAGAAATAATACAAAGTTTTGTAGTCACAGTTCAAATCGCAGAGTGGGATACTTTTTTATGTGTATATTGAACTAAAAGAGAGACATTGAGATCATAGTCCTAAGATGGAGCAACAAGCATATATTTGTATGAAGTTACATCTGTCACACAAAGACCAAAATATATCAAGGAGCCATTCAATAGAGCAAGGTCAATACAGTCACAGGCATAGACTCCACTGTCATGAAAGATACATGAAGTAATAGAGTATACAAAGGACACAATCCATAGCTCAACACTTAATGACAGTCAGGATGGTGATAAACATTGTAAAGAATTCTTGGAGCAGCATTTAACAATGAGTATATGAGCATGTAGACTAGAAGAAGGTAGCTAGAATAATGGGTTTATACAGTGGGTAGATGTTTTACAATATAATGATCATGAGAAGACAAGAGACAGAGATAAGTATAGCTTTTCAGTCATGGAATTCTTAGTTGTTGATACAAGTCTCAAAGGCAACAACCTCTTGATAGTCACTTAAGTTCTTCAAGATAGAAATTCTAGTAATTCTATGCATGGGATAGTGACAAATCATGGTGAGGATAGTTATGAGATATCAAAAAAGTAATGATACAATCACATGATAGTAGTCTTCAATGGTGCAATGAGCCAAAGCAATCCACTACTATGAACTAACAAGTTGTGGTGACCTTATTCCCTTTCTAAGTGCAAATCATGTCAAGAGATGCACTCAATATGCAATGAGGAAGCCTTTGAGAATAACAACCAAGGACATTCTTATTGTTCCAAAATAGCAATCACATGTGCATTCGAATGGAAGTGAAGAGTTTTCCTTGAGGCCCCATATAAGAACAATCATATTGTTGTTAGGGAGAGACTTAGTACCTCAAAGAAAGTCATCTGTTAACAATCCCAAAGAAAAGACAGTCACAGTCAAGGGCTATTTGTAACTTTGAGCAGTTATGACAATGCACAAAGGGAAGCAAATATTTCTCTAAGTTATAAAAACAGTAAGCTTCAGGTTAGAGACACAAAGGTCATGATGACAATGTTAAGCTGCAATACAAAGATCTTCACAGAGTAGCATGGGTGATAGGCAAGAATCTCTAGTAACAGCCATATTTGACTGTCACATTCAAAACAATGAATGAAGCTAATGCACCATCATTCAATGGATGGTCAAGGAAAATGACATAAATCAAAATCAAGATAGGGACACAATGCATTATGATAGTCCCTGTCAAGGTCTCAAGGCAACATCTCCACTATTAATACAAGTCATATTTTTGACAAAGAGATTGGAATTTCAAACGAAGTATAAAGAAGGCATGTAGTCATAACAGTGATAGTAACCTTGATGCAGAGATTGGCAGCAGTAGGGTGATAAACCCACCTACACACCTTGGTCTTCTTTACCTTGAGTCTCCCTCACAACTATGATTCACATCTCAAATGTGAAATCAAACTCTTACCCCTAACCAAGGATAGTACAACACTTCTACCCACTTCCTAAGACCTATCAAGATCTTCCACAATGTTATTTTGAAGCACAAGACAAATATTGGCTTTTGAGGCCTAGACAAGCCTACCGGTATAGATCTACTGGCACAGGTTTACCAACATCAGTCTATCAGTTAGTAGCCCTATTTCACTGTCTTTTTGGACTTTTCTCCAGATAAAACCAAACAACACCCTAAACAAATTTAGGTTTTAGACACCCTTTTGGGATTACTATCAGATTCCAAAAGATTGTAATTCCACCCTATTCCTGCACTCTTCAACACCTACTTGGGTCACAAGCCTAATTGATCAAGTTAGACCAATTTCACAAAGGAGGTATATCAGAATGGGATCACGGGAAGGTTCCAACTCTTCAGGAATTTTCATCTATGTTCAAATACTCTGATTCCATCAATTAAACTCATCATCTCATCATTGTTCATTGTATGCTCAATGAAACTCATCTAATCTAATCTAAACCCTCAACTGGTTTAGACTAGGGCTTGGTGGTAATGTACCAACCAACTCCTCTGACCTCGCCCCTCTAGAATCTCAAAATACATGTCCCTAACTTGCATTCTACCCATGGCCATCGGATCCCAATGAGTAGATTGTGAGTTAGGGTCTTATTTGCATGCTAACCCTTGAAAACAGAGGGTTTCAAACCTGTAAAGGATAAAACGCTTATAAATTCCACTAAAATTTACTTCAAGAGGTCAAACCAAATGCATTGGAAGGGTGTTTCAGGTTTCTTTCTAACCAGATCAAAAATTCATCAGTAGATCTCACGCTCTATATGGATAGTACGGAAAAATATCACGGTTATGGCAAAATAAAACTTGTTCTATTCACTTTCTCCACCAAACTTTACAAAACTTTTGACTCCTTCCTACGATTGCCCAAGCATATATAAACCTTTTCCAACATCCATAACCAACTTTTGAATAGTTAGGACCGTTGGAGAAGTAGTTAGCATCCTACCGGCAACTTTGAAAAGTTGCTTGACAACAAATGCAACATTTTGCAACTTAGGACAACATCAGTTATTAACCACCTAAGACAACACCCTAGACATACTAACATTGAAAATCCAAATTCCAAGCCTTCATGGCCTAATAGACCTGTAGGTTTATATGCTCAGCTAAGAGATTATTGACCATACAAATAGGCATTCAATTACATCAAGGGTGATCATTAATCCAACCCATTATTACATCACAAATGAACCTTTAGACACCACCATGTGCTTGAAAATAGATGTGTAATGGAATGTACTCTACACCAAACCTTCACAGTAAGAGTAGTCTCATGAAGTTTTAGAGATAAGTGGCAGGGAATATAACAAAACCACAGAGCCAAAGATATCATGCAATACAGTTAGCTTAAGGAATGCCTAATACATGTCAAAGGCCATATTTTAAGGATGACAAAACACAATAATCTCAACATTCTAGCAGCATTCAGGCCTTTTGACAGGGTGGAGAAACAATGACTTAAAGCCAAAAAGGCATTTTGTCCTCAGAGGGATAGTGAACAAGCTTCATTTGTTGTATAGAGCATCTTCAAAACCACACAAGATCAAAGGAATAACAGTGATATCCATCAAAGAAAAACCCTTGATCTCCAGTAAGATATGTATGACACTGATAGCCATGATAGTCTCAATACATAGTCAAAGATCATATAACAGTCATCAAAAGTGTCTTAGATTTTTATAAGGATCACGGTAGAAGGTTGGCATAAGTTTGATTTGAAGAACAAATGGAGGTGCAGTGATAAGGCCATGAAGGTGTTAAAACATTGTGGTATAGATATCAACAGAGAAACAACCTCCAAAATCCATTTTTAGACCTAAAAATAGAGTTCTTAGATCTCACAATAATATTTTTATCAAATGCAAAAGTAAAGATAAGAGAGAAAAGATATCATTTTACAGACAATGAACAAGCTTTTAAGAACAAAAAGAGACAATCGTAATGTCATCTTCAATTATCAGATCACAAGGTCTGCAGTCATAGCCTTTGTCTCCACAATCATTTGTGGACAGTGACTTGGGTGTTTGAAGTAATATATCAAAGGTTCAAAAGAAGTCTCAATCAGTATGAGATAAAACAAAGTATGATGGAGTCTTCAAACTTTCAAAAATAGATGCATCAAGTGATACTAAATCTGCACTGCTACATTAAAACAATAAGAAATGCACATGTCATGACCCTAAGAGCCATCAAGAACTCAAGAGTGCCAAGGAGATCTTTACAACATAAGGTCGATGACTAAACATAGTAAGTGTTGTGATGAGGTAAGCCACGAACCAGCCAAAAACATTTGAAATCAA
The DNA here is from genome assembly GCF_030272615.1 of Cryptomeria japonica. Classification (NCBI taxonomy): domain Eukaryota; kingdom Viridiplantae; phylum Streptophyta; class Pinopsida; order Cupressales; family Cupressaceae; genus Cryptomeria; species Cryptomeria japonica. Next base: position 165,797,757 of record NC_081410.1, read on the forward strand.
TGCATAAAGACATATAAGGCAAAGATCAAACTTGTATGTGGCAGGTCTCCAGAAAGAAAACCCTTCACAAATGAAAATCAAAGTACTAAGCCTCAGTTAGGAAAGAGGTTGTAATAAATTTGTAGCCCTTGTGGCAACAAATATAGCTCACAAAAATTCAGTTTGCAGTCACCGTAGAAAGAAGACAGCCTAGAAATCAAAACATCAAGGTAATGATGTAGTCTCAACAGGGCATACATTAACATAACAGTCATTTTGTAGTATATCAGACAGAGAAAGTTACAAACAATGACAATAAAGTGACAGGAAAAAGCACAAAGGCCCGATTCAGTAAAAAACACTCACCACGTTTCTTCCTGTGATTGTATTTTTGCAAAAATCATCAACAGACAAGGTCTTTCAGCTGAAAACCCTAGGCAAACATGGTTGCGCCCTTCTAAGAAACAAAATGGGAGATACGAATGAAAAGATGAATCCTTTCATCTTTTTTTTTTGCTTTAGGGTGGAAAACCCTAACCTGTAAGAAGAAATGATTTTTGCTTTCTTTTAACAAAAGGCTTTAATTTTATATCATGCAGTGATTTTTTAATATTCCTTTAAGTGTTTTAACACTTAAACAAATAATAAATAACCTTTTAGGGTTCCTTATTTTATGCATTTGAATTTTGAATTGTAAACCTTTATTAAGGTGATCAGATAAATCACCTAAGTAAATATTATTTCTCAATGTAGAAGATGTAATACATTGATTTTTCAAAAGCATAAGTCATATAAGGGGTTAGTTATCTTTTAGTGTTTCTAGGAGATAACTTTAGTGTTTTTGGAGTTCTTTGCAAACATGTGGAGTAAATTTAGGTGATTGTGCACCTAATTGTGAGTTTACTTTCAGTTAAAGAGTCCTAGTGGATGAAGTGTGGGTCAAAGAGCTTTTTTAGGAACATAACTCCTTGCTACCTTTAGTTACATCCGTATTTTGATGGGATTTCTAGTTGCATTCAACCCCAAGGGATTGTTTTTAGTTTGCCAACTCATTGTGCAGTTGGAGATGAGATATCTTTCAGTTAGGTCCTTGATTTGAGGAAGGGCTTAGAGGTCATTCATTTTTGGAGCCACACTAATACATTTGGCCAAAAAATTTGATGGAGGTTTCTGACGGAGAAGGTATATTGTGACCAAATTTGATTTTTTTTTTTTTTTAAATACCCGAATTCATCAGAATTCTGACGATAATTTCATATTTGGTTTCGATGGAGAAGGCATTACAAATGAAATTTGATTTTTTTTTTTTAAAGTGCCTACGTTCGTTGAAATTCTGATGAACACGGGAATTACTTTTTAAAAAAAACACCACAATTCATTTTAACCCAAAGCAATCCCACGCAAGCTTGGCATCGAGCTCTAGCCCTGATCAACCCAAAGCAACCCTATGTACAATCTCCTACGTCGAGTTAGGCATTTCGTGCAATTTAACAACTAAAAGGTTAGGCTCTACTTCATATGAATTTTGCATATGGATTTTCATTTTGGGGTTGCACATTATCGATTTCATTTTGCATATGAATTTTGAACCTGTTGCAAGGAAACTTTATCCCTAAATGCCACCTACAAACTACACATCAACACATGCTATTATTCATATGCCACGCTATATATTTTTGTATCCTCTACATACTCCCTATTGTTCATATTGAACTTTAGAAGTCCCATGACAGTCGCCCTCAGAATAGGCAACACTTTGTGATGCAGATGTCCCATCCTCTTGAGCCATAACTCGCATAGCTTGTCATTTTTATGAATTAAAACTTGAACTGGTTCATCCTGTAAATTTGTAACCTATATAGATTGCTTTCTCTAAACCCGATAACCTATGTTGTAAGTGGGCTAGATTTTTTTGGCTTAATAAAAACTTGATCCTTGAACTCTACAACAAAGACCTTATTGTTCATAATGAAAACTAAAAGCAAATTCTTCCTAATACTAGGAACAAACAATACATCATCAAACTCCAAAGAGTTACTTGATTGAAGTCAAAAGGGAATTGTACCAAATCCTACTACTAGATACTTGACATTGTTAACAAGCTCAACCTAAACTCTAGAGTTATGTTTCTTTAAGTTGGTAAAATACTCCTGAGTTGATGACATATGCCTAGAGGCCCCACTGTTCATGTACCAAGCATTCCTAGGAATGTTCTGGTATAAAGACAATATACCATTAAGGAATCTTTATCAAACTTAAAAAAGTGAATTCATTCACCTAAATTCGTATGCAGGTTGTCACTTCCTCTTGTTGATGCTTCCCTTGGTTCTTCTTGTCTAGACACTATGATGCATAACAACTAAACTTATGACAGTTGAGGCACTTGATTTTACTTAATTCTTTCTTCCTCAGCTGTGAGGATCCTTCGCATCCTTTCCCCTACCTTTGTTGTTCATTTTTCCTTTATTTCCCTCCATCTATCCATAGAGAGATAATTCTTGTCACCATCTATTTTGTTGCCTTTTGACACTATTCAAGTTTCCTCTTGGATAGTTATCCCACATTCTTTCAATGGAAGTGTAATGCCCCACCAGGAACCCCAAAGGAAAACCCATAACAAGGGTGAAACAATTTTTTTTAAAGTATAAACATATTAAGTGCATAAAACACAACATGCATGATAATAACACAAGCGGAAGACTTACACCGTAATCCCTTAAGGGTTACCAACGAAGAATAAAAATTAAAAGTTAAATTCCACAAATTAAGATTAATCCAATAATCCATAAAAACTCATAGAACATATTAAGCCATATGCAATAACATATTACACCATTGAAAGATTGAAAAGATACAATATAATTTCTCTTCAATAAGCATTTATACAATCATAAAGAAAGCTGATAAATAACATCCCAAACTTAGGATTACATTGTTCTTCCAATACATGGCTCTCAATATACATATAAAGATACAACTTAACCAAATACAAGGTTACAAAAGTTCATTGATACAATTGACCACATAGGTCTACAAATAACAATAATCTCCAAACATGAGATATAGCATGAGTCACGAAGCGAAGGAACACCTGCGAAGCTAATCCTTGCATGAAGGTATGAACAAGAACATCCAATAGGAAGTGGCACTACCACTCGGCCATGTGATCCCAAACTGGAAATCACCCCATCGTGCTAGGAGATAGCAAAGGACCCTCAAGCAAGCAAAAGCATGACATGGTCGATGGAACAATACAACTCCATGATAGCACAATATGACTCCACAATATCCCAAGTGACTCAACATCACAAATACACAAGTGACTCGACATCAGAAAACACAAGTGAACCTAAAGAGAGAGTTTCATCGCATAGCTTATGATGGTTACCATGGTTGGCCTCTATAGGTCCTGGCCCCCATCTTAGGTTTATCCTGGTAACCTTTCCTGAACCTCCGGCTCCAACTAAGTCTCATGCGGACCCTACCAGCCTTTCGTGAAGACATGGCGGTCGGTTTGCCATTATAGGCCTTCTCACTACATTATGATCCATGTACAAGCACTCACCTATGTGAGGTACAATATCTTATTTAATGTTATGAACTACCCACCTAATCAATTAATTAGATTATCACTTATTATCTGACTTTCGATGGGCTATCCTACCAACTACTTTGGGTGCGGCCCCCACTCGAAAGCCACTCTCTCAAAGGACACTAAGCAAACATGGTCACTCCACGAGGACCCTATGGTGAAACAGACAGCCATAACACCACTATCCAAAAACAAGTGGTCAAAACAAGGACATATTGACTCTTAGTTAACCATAAGGCAAAGACACTACATCGTTAAGACAAAGAAGTCATCATATATCACTTGGTCAAGGGTACCAAATACGCCACCATAGGACGACTGAACTAAAGATGAGAAATAACACAATATAACTCTTTGCAAGGACAACTAATTTCACTAAGCCAGTACTCAGAATATCTTTGAGAAAATTACCATCATAAGCACTTGCATCTTCATTGATTGAAAATTAAATAAAACACTCTTTTACGACATCCACATCTATTCAATTTTCAAATCAATATTCCATCGAGAATAAAATTTGTTGGTGCCCAAAACCACAGATTGGAAAACCCAAAGACTTGCCAAATCCTCAAGCAGTCCAATCAGCCTTGGCCAACGAACAGGGATAGTCAAAGACTAAATCCCTCTGCACTTTAGGCTCCACTAAACCTAGGCAGGTATACCTCACACTCTCAAGCACAAAAGAGATTATTTAAAGTGGCTTTAAGCCTTTTAGCAAATTACAAACTACCAAATTATTGTCTGCAATTATGCTTTATTATATGCTTTAAATAAATGCCTTTAAAAATAAATGATTGTGAATGTATATTGAAAATGAGATTGCTTTCAGGACCTAAAAGATATATGCATAGATCAGTTCATATAGGATTTGGGAAGAATTTTTTTCTGTCAAGGACCTTGAATGCATACAAATCAAAACCTTGAAAAATCAATAATAGACCAGTGCTTCTATCCAAGGATATATATGACAATTGCTCCAACTCCCTCCATTTTCATACATTTTCATTCCAAGGCGACATCTTCTTCCATGCAGGTCAAAATAACAGGCTTTCATTCCAAGGTGACATCTTCTTCCATGCAGGTCGAAATAACAGGCTTTTCAGCCTTCTTATGGTCTTATGTATGGTCTAGAGCTAAAAACACATTGTACAGATCTAATATTTTTATTGGAGCTTGGAAACTTGATTTTTGGAAATGGGTATTTCTTATATTTTCGTGTTTCATTCATTTTGATTCTCTGTTCACATCATCTTTTCTACAGATCAAAAACACTGGTCTTTCATGGGGTCCATTGGAATCAATTTATTCATATCCCCTTTTACTCTAGTTGTTCAAATCATTAATAATCCAATATGTGTCATTTCCATGAAGTGACCACCATTTTTAATAGTAGGGTGCTTGAAATTATTTGGAAATTTGAAGCCCCAACAGTGGCTCTGTCTGGGGATGTATGCCCCTTGCGGGCATAGCAAGAATCCAGTTTTCTCTAGTAGAGTATACCATTTCCCATCACCTCCCTTCTATAGATTATGTTAAAACTGCATCTGGTGGCCCCTAGGTCCCAAAAACATGAACACTCATTTTTCCTAGATCAAACACCTGGTTCTCATCATGCAAAAATATTCCAGTTTGGCACATATCATCAACCAATCCAATTTCATTGTAAACCTTATCAATTGTCATATTTCATGTTTACCATATATGTTGTAATATATTTTATTTTTGTCTTGATATTCCATGCTAAAATAATCACAACAATCTCCTTTTGTTTTCACCACACAGAGCATCAAACTTTTATAAATCATTATATCATTTGACTTATAGAGTTTTATCTTTTGAGACTTTCTAATATTTTTAAATATCACATTATCTCTCCTTACTTTATGGACATGCTCCAAATCATCCCTAACATATTGCTTTTTACCCCTCCTTCTTGAATTTACCATATAGGAAATCAAATTCCTCTTAACCATCATGCTTTTATCCTTATAAGGGTTTTTCCTTTGAAATACTCCTATATTGAGAAATACATCAATATTCATCCTTATTTTATAGGATTTCTCCATTTCTCCCGAGAGATGTTGGCTTTCAACCTTTATTTCCTTGTTGTGATTAGGTGAAATCATACTAACAATATCAACATCAGAATTGGGAGAATTTATTTTTTCTTTGTTACTCCCCTATGTGATTGATGTAAACCTAAAGTCAAAAATTCATACTTAGGCTCGCTTTTCAATTGTATCTTTTGTTGGAAAGATAGATTATTTGGAAACCCTAAACTTTTCTCATGAACATTTTCTTTTATTTTGGAAAAATTTATATCACCAATTTTATTTGTCTAAGTGTGCTTTGGAGAATGCAACTTTTCTAATCAATAACAATGCTCCCAATCATCCTCATTGTTATTTATGTCATTTCTCAATAAGATCTCTTGATCATCTGGAGATATTTCTTGTTCTTCATATAGTGGATTTGAAAACACATGGAGATCTTTGTTAGACATACTTTGGCAGTATGTCATTTCATCATTTGTAACTGCATTATTATAAAGAGGATTTGTAAAACATTTAAAATGATCTTGATAGTTATATGACTCTTCAATTTTTTGGTCATCATATGTGCTCTCACTGTCATTGATGTATTTATCAGAGAAATAGGAGGACTCATCACATAAATTTTTTTCCGAATGGCAACCATCCTTTGTCATGTCATCACACAACTAATTTGAAAAAGATTTGAACCTATTTCTAGGTGCATGTGCACATTCTATCTGTTGTCCATGACACACCTCTTTTTCCATTGTTGCATTTCTCTGATACTCTCTATCCAAAAGATCTGAAATTTGTCCACTACTGAGCAGACAATCTTCCTTTTGATATTGCATGTTGTCTATTTCCACACAGGTCTCATCAATAATGGATTCTTCTTCAATCTGATCCAAGCTTCCCTCTTCATTAGGGTTTTGTGTTCCCTCTGTAGATCTCATCCTGCATCCATTATCTTCTGTAACAATTTCATCATGTAGATACCTGAGAAAACTATACAACTGAGAGTCATACCCTAACTTATATATTTTATTTAATAACTCATAAAATGGAGGCTTGACATCTGAAGGTATCTCCTGATAAATATTGAACATCCTCATGAAGAAATTTTTCTACAGATTCATCTTCTTGTTTTTTTATATTTAAAAATTCATCCAAGGGAGACGCACGGAATTTTGTTTCTATAGTTTATACTTGGTCTTCCTCTAGCTCATAGCTCATGCTTCCTTCTTCACCTACATCATGAAACACATCAAGGAACCATTGCTCCAACTCCCTCCATGATGAGATGCTCTATGTAGGAAGTGATTCATAGGCTTCTCTTGCATTATCCTTCAATGTCCTGATGTATAACTTCATCACATAATCTTCTGCATAAATCTCATAATCCTTTATGGATGTATAAAATGAGCCCAAATGATCAAGTGCTAATTCATCATATTCCCCATGGAATTTTGGTACAAGTTGTGAACTCTTAGGGAGCAACTTGTTTGGGATACATTGAAAGCTTCTGAGATCCAATGGCCTGATGCCATCTGGAATAAATGGTTTTCTTTGAAACATTCTAAACCAAAATTGTTGTTTCATTCAAAAAAGGAAATTTTTCATCTCCTTCTAGATCTTCTCCCTCAGTAGAGTCACCAACTGAAATAGATCTTGTTATGTAGAATAGAGTCGCCACGTCTTGTGGAGGAAAATATTACTTACTGATCTCCTGGGTTCTTCCTTCCAGTAGAGAACAGCTTGAAAGAGATTCTGGAATTGAAATTTTGTAGACAACTCCCCAACAGAGTCGCCAATCTGTTGGTGCCCAAAACCACAGATTCGAAAACCCAAAGACTTGCCAAATCCTCAAGCAGTCTAATCAGCCTTGGCCAATGAACAAGGATAGTCAAAGACTAAATTCCCTCTATATTTTAGGCTCCAGTAAACCTAGGTGGGTGTACCTCACACTCTCAAGCACAAAAGAGACTATTTAAAGTGGATTTAAGCCTTTTAGCAAGTTACAAACTGGCAAATTGTTGTCTGCAATTATGCCTTATTATGTGCTTTAAATAAATGCCTTAAAAAATAAATGATTGTGAATGTATATTGAAAATGAGACTGCTTTCAGGACCTAAAACACATATGCATAGATCAATTCATATAGGATTTGGGAAGAATTTTTTTCTCTCAAGGACCTTGAATGCATACAGATCAAAACCTTGAAAAATCAATAACAGAAAAGTGCCTCTATCCAGGGATATATATGACACTTTGTGGACAGAATATCTTATCAACTCAAGAGACAATTTCTCATCAACTATGAAGGTTCAGTATGTGTTACACAAATAATAAGAACTCAATCTTTCACTTAATACAATAGCATGTGATTCACATCATAGCAAATCTATAAACAGATTTATCAAGAGGACAAAGATAACTCATCAACACAAAAGTGTACACAATATTTGGAAAAAGAGACAGTGAACCTTGTATATTAATCTTCAAGAAATAATTGCATACATAAGTTGCACTTGTAAATACTTCATTACATATTGCTTGCACAAAATGATACTTCTTCTTCCTATAGACCTCTCTAATACAAAATGATATTCAATCCTTACATCATTATACAAACTAGTTAGTCAATAACCTTGCTTTAAGCTATCTTTCGGATTGTTGTTTGGTCCGCTGGCTTAAACTTAAGATATGAATCTAAAAAAAAATTTGGTAGTATAAAAAATCCACTTATAAAATGGGTCTTCATCAGATTTGATATTTGAATACATTTTTATTCCAAGTCGACATCTTCTTCCATGCAGGTCGAAATAACAGGGTTTTCAGCCTTCTTACGGTCTTATGAATGGTCTACAGCCAGAAACACATTGTACAGATCTAATATTTTTACTAGAGCTTGGAAACTTGATTATCGGAAATGGGTATTTCTTATATTTTCATGTTTCATTCATTTTAATTCTCTGTTCATATCATCTTTTCTATAGATCAAAAACACTAGTCTTTCATGGGGTCCATTGGAATTAATTTATTCATATCCTCCTTTACTCTAGTTGTTCAAATCATTAATCATCCATTATGTGTCATTTCCATGAAGTGACCACAATATTTAATAGTAGGGTGCTTGAAATTATTTGGAAATTTGAAGCCCCAACAAAATCCACATTAAATATTCAACAAAATAAAACATGAATTCCTAATAGGCATTTTAATTCATTTCTAGAGTATATCCAAATTAACAATTTGAATTACTAATTGATGCCTCGATTTCCATAAATAAAATTTTTAAACCACATAATAAAATTCACTTTGAAAATTACTATTTTTATTTAACATTAAAAAAATAAGTTTAAAAATATTTCATTTTAAACAAATTAAATTCACAGCACATAAAAAGTTGTACCGTGAAGGGTACAAGGTCACGCGGGGGCCAAAGCCTACACGCAGTAGTGCCTACTGCCTACCTGTTGGTAGTACTGCTATCGTCTGGTAGCATACCTGTCGACCGGTAGTGTTGCTACCACGTAGCATACCTGTCGACCGGTAGTACTGCTACGTGTGGGTAGCAGACAATACCGACCTGCGTGGTGGGGCTAGCCTGCCACAGGGTAAGGTAAGGTCATTTTAATAAAATAAATCCATACTTTCATATCCTATAAAATCGATAAAGCATGAGCTCGGTTCTTCCCCTGTTCAATTCATGGGCACACACACAGACATAGTGCCAAATACCATAACACAAGGGATATTTACCAATAAGGTAAATGGTGAAATAAAATCACACAAGTACCCAATAAATAATGATTTAGGCAACAATAGAATAATTCAACAGGTAGGAGAAGGGTTAAGATAAATTTCCTTACTTTCATTACACAAGAAGAATTTCTTGCATCTAGCAAAAGGCAATAACCAATTTTTGCCCACATAAACCCCAAATCTTGGGCAGTAAGATACTAGAAAGCACACAACAATCTAAATCTAATTTTTTCTATTCCCAATAGAAGAGGTAATTTAGAAAGTTGATTTCAAGAACAAAAACATACAGCAAATAGAGAAATTAAACATTTCTTTCCTATAAGCAAACATATGATATAAGTTTCACAAAATCAACAATAACGGTCAATCTTTCTTCCATTCCAATCATTGCACAAGAATCTACAAAGAGATTTGCATTTTTTTAACACACGAGAAGCAAATGAAATATTCAAATTTAAATTTTAAACAAGAAGAGATTATCCAACCTTGAAGAAAACTAGCAAGCAAAATGATGGAAGAATCCCAGTCCTTGCAAACCAAATCATTCCAACTCCTCTTTCAGAATGGTTTTCCCAAATTTCTCTTTCAAATCTTCTGCCCTCCTCATTCCCATTAATTCCCAAGAATATATGGGAAAATAATTCCAACCTAAACTTTCTAGGTTAAAAGTTTTCTCCACCAATCAGATTAAATTATTTTAAAAAGTAAAAACAATCAGATTTACCTTTATCCAAAAATAATTCTTTTCCAATAAATAAAATACAAAAGTCAAATGGAAAGGTAAAAAGAAAATCTTTTATTTATATTTTCTATTTTCCATAATATTTCTTTCAACATAAGCATTTAACATTTAAATGGCAAGGCAAATAGTTATTTCCTTTTCACAATATAATGATACAACTATTCATAATGAAATAAGCCAATTTAACCATTTAATGCTAGCAATTCATTAGTTTAATTAAATCAATAATCTCAAGGGCATATTAATTAACTAATTACGCCAACATAAAAATAGCATCATCTACTTAATTAAATAACCATTTAAATAAACGGAAACACACACAACGAAGGAGGATCAAATGACAACTCACAAAAGACCAAACAAGAGCACTATGACTTGCATACCGGCCAAACGGGAAAGACAACCGACTGACAACACTAAAAAAAGTGTAACTACGGGTCAAGTTAGGGTCCAACAACTATCTCCTCCACTCCCATCAGACATATAAGGCACGCTTAGACCTGTGAAGTCAGGTGGAGTCGATACTCCGTACCTACCCGGTACTAGTACCTGCAATGTCCTGCACCAAAGAATCCACACGTGCATATAGACAAAAATATATATATACAGACACGACACACACACCAATGAAGGAGAATCGTGATGTTCCCTATCTCACTGGAGTGAGTGAAGGAAATTCATCCCCTTGCATCCCAATACACTTGCAAACACACAACATATAAATAACTCATCTCACATATAAGGTAAGAGTGTCAGTCCATGATAATGATCCATAAAATAACATTAATCATAAGCACTAAGATACTCCATAAAATCATACACCATAATCCAGATAAAGCATGAAATAACATCGCATAAAATCTGAATCAATATACAATAATGTTCCACTGAAGTCAATCAAAAACATACAACAAGAGTTTGATCAAGGAGGGGTACTTTAGGAAGGAAGTTTCTTTCAGGCACAAATGCCTTGAACAAATGCTAAACATAAAGATGATTACAAAGCTATGTGATCTTTATTAGGTAACTCGTAATAATGTCTAATTTAGTCCTCTTTATGGATCTAAGTTTGTTTCTCAATATCATTTTCCTATTTGTGCTTTGACTTTGGAAAAGATTGACAAGAGCATCAAACATCTTGGCTATTTTCTTTTTTGATAAAATGAGGAATTGAATCATCCTTCACTGCATCTATGATTATCCACTGGTCTTTAGCCTATTTCTCTTTTGCTAAGTGTTGAGTGTTTGTGGGTAGAGTCATCACATCCTTAATGATTTCCGAAAGATCATTTTCTTTCAGCAACAAAGTCACCTTGACTTTCCAAAGTAGGAAATTTAATGTCCCTTTTGGGGATATTACTATATTTTGCCCTAAAACCACAATTTCAATTAGAATAAGAAATAAAGAACATTTAAGAATACAAATTTACTAATTGAAATGCCTTCTATAAGAGAAATCTGGTCTAGGTCCTGCACGCAATATTAGTCACTGGGAATTGACATTAAATCATAAACCATAATATCATCTATCATACTAATCATTAGCGAACACCAGGGTATCCATAAACACCATTAATATTGAAATCAAAATAAGTCATTGCCTTTTCAAAGTAGCTTCCTTAATAGTCTCATTAGGAATTCGTTGAAACGTTTATAAACCGTAGTCTCAAAGTTGGTTCCCCTTGTACTGTGAGAGCATGGAAGGTGGGCCTCCCTTTAAAAATTAAGATCAAGCCTGGAGTATTCATAAGAATGTACTAGCATTGGCTGGTTATTAATTTATATTTATATTGAACTGTATGATGGTTTGCTTTCTAAAATCAAATATCATGATCTTGGCAATTATTGACATTTATCATCAAATTGTACTCGTTGTAGAACATTTGGACTCCTAATTGCATAATGTTTGAATTGTTCATTTTTTTTCAAAATTTACAAGAGTTTATTTTAGTGGACAAACATCATTGGCTTAATATAGTGTTTTGTATTTTTAATGGTCCAGTTAGAAAGATTAATCCCTGCACACTCTTGCTCTTCTGGGCATCTTTTAAGAATGTCTTTGTATAGTATATTCTAAAAAGGCAAGGGATGGAAAAGATCCCTTATTAACACCTATATTTGTGTGATTTCCAAAGTAATTAGTATGTTTTAAATATAGCAGCAACTTTTTAATATTAAAGATTAGGGAGATTTCCTCTTGAACTTCTAATTTAAATTGATTTCAGGAGCTGTCCTATTAAGATTTAATTTACATTTGCACTAAATACATTCTAATTTGGTGTAGTGATTCAAGTTCCATTTCTGTTGTTTTTATTGAAATTTCAGATTTTTGACATTATGATATAGCGAGTCATCTTACTTTACTGCCAGTTGGTTTTTGGTTTGTAAGAGTTGGGTTATATGAAGTTCAAATTTAGAATAGCTTCCAACATGAATTAACTAAATTTTTAAAAGAATGAAGACCCTGAATTTTAAGTGAAGATGTATATGTACATGCTTATATAGAGAAATAAGTCATTCTGTGTAGTGTGGCATATATGTCTTTGCAATGCATACGGGTGTATTATATATGCAACCACATTGATTAGGAAAGTCAAATAAGGTCTCTCCAATATTTAGGATACATAAGGGTATCATTAGTCATGTAAGTATGCATGAGCATGGGAACGGATAGTTACTTTCCTTTTAGACTAACTTGGGTCTATGACTCTCAATGGTGTTCATCCCAAAAGTATATGTAATATCATTTACTTGCACCCAAGGTGTGACTGAGAATTTTGTCTTACTTGTCACTGATTTGGACATTATTGAGAGGATCCTATAAGGATGACTATCACCATAATCTTGATGACTTGACAACATTGATAATGAATTCACATTAGACACTCATGGATTACAGTATGTTGAAGGGAGTGTCATGTTGTCTTTGTAAGGGTTGTTAAGTTGTCAATGAAGGTGTAAGGTTGTTGTCCTAAGAGTACAACGTTGTTCAAGAGTTGTGAGGCTGGTTTGTGACTTCAAGTGAATTGAGTAGGAAAAATTATTGTTCTTGGAAGTTTGGTTGAGTCAGCAAGTCGATGTGTATTGAGGCCTAATGCTTGAGCCCTGACCATTGAGGGTATTGAGGAAGATTGGAAATAGTGTGTTTTGGTGAAGAAACATGATGTGAGAAGTTTGATGCAGAGGCAAGGGTAGAACTCAGTATTTCATATTAGGACAACAACCACATTGATTAGGAAAGTCAAATAAGGTCTCTCCAATATTTAGGATACATAAGGGTAGCATTAGTCATGTAAGTATGCATGAGCATGGGAATGGATAGTTACTTTCCTTTTAGACTAACTTGGGTCTATGACTCTCAACGGTGTTCATCCCAAAAGTATATGTAATATCACTCACTTGCACCCAAGGTGTGACTGAGAATTGTGTCTTACTTGTCACTGATTTGGACAGTATTGAGAGGATCCTATAAGGATGATTATCACCATACTCTCGATGAATTCACAACATTGATAATGAATTCACATTAGACACTCATGGATTACACTATGCTGAAGGGAGTGTCATGTTGTCTTTGTAAGGGTTGTTGATTTTTCAATGAAGGTGTAAGGTTGTTGTCCTAAGAGTACAAGGTTGTTCAAGGGTTGTGAGGCCAGTTTGTGACTTCAAGTGAATTGAGTAGGCCAAGTAATTGTTCTTGGAAGGTTGGTTGAGTCATCAAGTCGATGTGTATTGAGGCCTCACCATTGAGGGTATTGAGGAAGATTGGGAATAGTGTGTTTTGGTGAAGAAACATGATGTAAGAAGTTTGATGCAGAGGAAAGGGTGGAACTCATTATTTCATATTAAGACAACAACCACATTAATTAGGCAAGTCAAATAAGGTCTATCCAATATTTAGGATACACAAGGGAAGCATTAGTCATGTAAGTATGCATGAGCATGGGAATGGATAGTTACTTTCCTTTTAGACTAAGTTGGGTCTATGACTCTCAATGGTGTTCATCCCAAAAGTATATGTAATATCATTCACTTGCACTCAAGGTGTGACTGAGAATTTTGTCTTACTTTTCACTGATTTGGACAGTATTGAAAGGATCCTATAAGGATGACTATCACCATACTCTTGATGAATTCACAACATTGATAATGAATTCACATTAGACACTCGTGAATTACCCCAATTAGAGATTATTCAACTTAAGATATGATACAAGGATTGCATACCACAAAGCCATTAGCATATCATCTGCTGTAAACCACCACAAAGCCATTACATATGTTTTGAGATGAAAAAGAAGAGTTAAATGGTTTTGGTTCAATTTGCATTATTTCTATGTTCAAGTAATTTAATTTGGCATATTATACTGAAATGTCATTTTATAACTAACATTTCAACTTCTATATAACTAGTTCTATAGCCCGATTTTTTTGCCTGTGAAGAAAGACCATGTCAAATAATATCAACGAACAACAAAACAAGGACAGAATTGCTAGATTGTGGTCTAACTTGAAAAGAAAAGGTGTTGGAAAATGTTATCGTCCCTGCAAAATTTGTAAGGGGTTAAAGACTAGAAGACTTCTAATAAAAACAGCTAAGAAACATTGTAGGTTGCATGGTCACATTCAAGGGGGACATGATTATCATCCATTGGTAAGTTTTTCATTATATCGTTTTAACAATTTATATACATAAGGAATCACTTGATGATGAGATCATGATCATGGTTTATTTATGTTGATCATTTTTATATAGGTCAAGCACCCCAGAGCACATGATATGGATCAACACAACCCAGAGAATATGGTTTTCAAAGTGGAGGAACATGGAGGTGTAAATATCAAATATGAAGATAATGATCCCATGGAAGATAACGATCATGAGCCACAAAACACAATTAAAGATGATGGTACAAATACATTGATCCATGACACATTTAGTACTGGCGCAACTGATCATGATGATCAAGATGACCTTGATGTTGTTCATGATTTACCTCTACTTGAGAAGGCATATGAGGCCCTTTATGAAGGCTCCCAGACAACTCTTCTCTCTGTTGTATTGTTGTTGGTGAACTTGAAGGTTATGAATGGTTTATCCAGCATAACAATTTCAAGTATGTTAAGGTATGTCATATATGTCATTATAGTTAATAAATGGTGAATCATGTACCATTAATATTCTTTATATTAACAAATTAAAAAAAATTGTTGTAGATTGATAGGTAATTTTTTGTTACCACCTGTAATGCCCCGACCCTAGTCAGCCTTGTAAAACCTGTTTGACCTTGGTTGACTTTCTATGTGGCATTCTTGAATGGTTGGTTAACCGTGATGCAAGGTTGTAGATTAGATAATATAAATAATTGTGCATACCTATTATTGTGCTTTTGCATCGATTCTTGTGTAAATGTAGTTGTTTCCTATTTCTTGTTATAAATCTCGAGCTAACGCCTTCATTTAATATGTATATGTATATGTATGCTTGCGTGATTCATGGGTGCAGGAGATTGTAGGTACAACACCGCCTAGGGCGAGGTTCATCTCCTTCATCCTTAGAATTCGGATTTGGTGGTCATAAAACTCTCGTCTTGCCTTAGCCATGGTCAGGTGAGCGTCGTGTGTGGTACGTAGGGTTTTCTTTTCGTTTGGGTTGCATGTCGTGTGATTGGTGGACTTTCTTGGTTGGCGTGCCATGTGTGTGGGGAATGGAGTATTTAAAATAGATAGTTTTCTTTTATATGATTAATCGTTAATTTAAGAGATTGCTTTATTTATATTTGTAACAAGCTTAACTAATTAAAATTGAAATAAGGTGTTCATTTACGCATTAGTTATTGAGGAATTAAAATAAATAGGTTTCCTTCATGAGATTAATCATTTATTTAAAAGATCGCTTTATTATGTTGTAGCGAGTTTGATTTAATAGTTAATTTTAAATAACGAATTTAAGTAGTTATGCAAAAAAAAAAGATTTAAAGTCATTTGGAAATAGAAATAAATTAATCATTTTCGCATTTTGGAAAATGAAAGGGTAAATTTTATTATTTAAAGAAAATTATTTTTAATTTGTAAAGTTGATATAGTATAAAAGATTGATTTTGGAAATTTAAATTAATCTAAATGCTTTACCCTGGTCAATAGTTTCGAAATATAATGTAGGCCTAAATTAATATTGAGAAATTAAAATTTAAAATTTAATAAGGGAGAAGCATATCAATTAAAAAATAAAGTTAAATTAATTTAGTAGTTGAAAAGAATTATTAATTCTTTTATTTTAAAAAGGGTTTAAATTTGGAAATTAGAAATTAGGTCATATGGGATTCTTTTAACCTAGGTTGGGAAAAAATTTTGGGGGATCATTATTTTCCTTTGAAGAAAAAAATGTTGGAAAGTAGATGGGGAGATTTTGGAAAAAGATGGATTTTTACAGCAGCAGATTTGGGCTCATCATCAAAATTCTTCTCGAAATGCGTATTGAGGTAGGAATTTGTTCATTAGTTTGATTAAAATGTTTATTTAAAAAAAAGGGGGGGTTTTGAATGTGCTTCTTGCAAATATGGGTTTCAAAATTTTCCATTGATTGTTCATGAGTAAGTTCATAGTAGAAATTTTGTTAAAGAGTGGCTTATTGTAGGATCTTTGTGTGAGAAATGGACTGCCTTATGCCCAAATACTGTTTGGATTGGGTGGTTATTCATCAATCTCTTCTATTTTTTTTTGAAACCCATATTATTCTGGAAAAAGAAAAAAAAATGGATGTGACTATGATAAATGGTTAATGGGGGATTTACATTTATTTTAGTTATTTCGTTTATGTGATTTAAAAAAAAAACTGCTTAAGTTGAAACTGGACTGTATAAAAAAAAATATATACAAAAAAAAAATAAACAACAAAAAAAAAAAGAGGAAAATAAAATTGGGGTTTTCGAGGGGGGAGCTGAAGCTCAACCCGCCCCTCCCCGTGGCACCACCGTAGCTCCTCCCGGTTCCCACACACAGTGGGGGCCGGAGGGGACTGTGTCTCCCATGGAGGCCGCAGCTCCTCCCAACTCCATTGTGTGGGGGGCCGAAGGGCCTACGACCCCCACGGTGGCCGCAGTACCCCCGACTCCACTGTAGGTGGAGGCCGAGGGGCTTGCGTCCTCCGTGGAGGCCGCAGCCTCTTCGACTAGGGCACGGCCGCCCTAGGGTTTCACCGCCTAGGGTTTGGCCACCCTCAAATTATTATATTATTTTTTATTATTACTTGATTTGTATTTAAAACTTGAATATGGTGTTTTTTTTCATTGTATAAAAAAGGGGGGGGGGGGGGGGGGGATTTCTTATTAATATAAATTTATAATAAGTAATATTTTTGTATTATAAATGTGAGTTGAGATTTATATTTTAGCAAGTCATGTTTAAAAAAAAAGGGGGGATTACTTATTAATATAAATTTAATATAAGTAATATTTTTGTATTATAAATGTGAGTTGAGATTTATATTTTAGTAAGTAATGTTTAAAAAAAAAAAAAAAGGATAAATATATATATATTAAAATATATGCTAATATAGATAATATCTAATTAGCATATATTATTAATTATATATATTGATCATTGGATTCAATATAGCAATGTTTTCCATTATATTTACAATTGTTGAAATGTTGTATTTAATTTTATTTCATTTAAGTGGGGAAATATTGGGACTCATGTTCAGATGCTAATGAGTAAATCGAATGGTGGAATTAGTTTTTAATTTTTAAATGTATGCAAGAGAAGCTTAATTTAGCTCGGAGATGACTTTCCCATTTCTTTATTCACTTTAATGTATTTTGTTCTTTATAGAAAAAGGGTAATTTTTGTGTTGTTTGAGAAGGGGCTAGAGTATTGTTGTAAAACCAACTTGTCATTAATGTTTATCTAAGGATTAAATAACCTGTTTAGATGTTTCAACCAACTTCAGAAAAGTCTGTATTTACCCGTTAACGCTTGTGCATGGTTTAATATTTGTGTAATCGCTATGTGTATATTAATAGCACGTCCTTGATAGGTTTGTTGGGTCCCTATCGTCTGGTTGCTTTTGTCTGGTCATAGTCGGTCAAGTCTCCATTGAGGGTACCGACAGTTAAGAAAACCTTGCTTTTGCTTTTGATGTATTCAGTCGGATCTGCTTCAAAAAGGGATCATTATGTAATTATCGACCGAGGTGGTTGTTGTATATTGGTTGTGTTCGCCTATGTGGCAAGATGTAGAAGACTTGAAACTTATGTAATTCCTAACTATATTAAATGCCAGAGGGGTCTTGCAATTGAGCAAACCCGAAGATGTAGCCCTCTAGGGGTGAACTCCGAGATCATATCTGTGTTATGCGATGCCTTGTCTCTTTTATTTCATACTTAAGTTATCATGTATGGTTGCTTTTTCATAAGTGTATAATGGGAATTTAATGAAGCTAAATCAAAGTGCATAAATTTAGTCATCTTGATAAATGTAGTAATTAGGGTCATAAAAGATTGTATTTATGATTATGGAAAAGTATTCTGTTAATGTTAATTAAAAGAAGTAATAGTGGAAAGAATCTCACTAGCTTACAGCTATTGGATTAACTTGTCATAAAGCTTGTAAATTGAATGTAATGAATGAATAACAAATATTGGATTAACTGTCACAATATCTAAAATGAAAATCTAATGGATGAACCTCATATGGGAATTTACCTTTTTATCTTAGTAAATAAATATCGTCATGTTAGTTATATGTCACTATATTGGAGGAATTTATTTAGTTATTTATGTTTTAATCTTAACAAATAATCCTTACCAGATTAATTTTATAATTGGGTGAGCTCAACTAGCTATCCATAGTATAACCCTAATAAATGAATTTCTTTATGATTAGTTAAAATTGAACTGAAAGGGAAGGATTCATTTAGTTGTTTATATCGTAATCTTAGCAAAATGTATCTCTTCATATTAACTTTATTTTAACTAAAAAGAGTGACACACATTAAGTTAGTTATATTCTAATCCTAATGGAAGAACGTCACTATGCACTTATATTTTTAATCCTAAAAGAATGAATATCATCTTGCTAACTATATTTTAATTAAAGGGATGAACTCATGTGGCCCTAGTACATGTTCACCTTAATGAATTGAGCACCATCTATTAACATTATTTTAACTCCAATGAAAGAAACCTATGGCTACTTACATTTTATCCTCCATAAATGAACTACGACTCATTAGTTGGTTTTGCTTAAAATCAAATGAAGGAACCTCATTTTATTATTTGCAGTTTAATCCTAAATGAATGAATCTCATTAGCCATACTTTTAATCGTAAAGGATGACATCAATTGTGGGTGGTTACCTTTAACCCAAATGAATGAACTTCGTTATATTAGTCGCATTGTACCTTAATGGGTGGACTCTTAAGTTAATTATGTTTTAAAGTGCATTGAGTTAATAACCTCATGTTAGCCTCCTATCCATTCAAAATAAGTGAACGCGTCCTAAGATTCTAAGATGTCAATTTATCGAACAAAATATATATCCATGTCTCAAGTATCAACATGTAATTAAGATATCCAGCTTAATTGGATCGATTGTCGCGAGTTGAGTTACGTGTAAGGATACGTAATCGCATTGGGAAACTCCTTAGGTTCGTTTAGTCTTCCACTATGTTATCTAAGCTTTAGGTAACTCCAAATTATCTTAATGTTGTAACTTATTATTAACACTCGTAATTATTATTATTATAAAAATATATATATTTACACTCTATTTGAGTGTTTTTAACTTAAACCCTTTGGGGTTTCCTAGCGGGGCATTACACCACCATCAAATATTCGACCTCGCTCATATTGAGAATTATCTGCCATTATGGAAGATATTGGAATGGAGTATCAAGCAATATATGCTTGTCCCAATGATCATATTATATATCACAAACAACATGAATTTCAAACTGAATGCCCTAAATGTCATATCAATAGATATTGAACAGATCAAATAACAAAAAGGTGTCTCACAAGGTTCTTCGTTATATTCCCATTATCCCATGTATGCAACGATTATTCAAGTGCACTAGCTTGGCACAATTTATGGATTACTATGCACGCAATAGAAGTCGAGATGACATTATTCAAATGCCTGCGGATGGTTCAACATTTATGGACATAGAGGAAAAGTGGCCACACTTTAAAGAAGAACCTTGTAATCTCAGGCTTTCATTGGAAACGGACGGTGTCAGTCCATTTGGAGAGATGATATATGTTTACTTAGTGTGGCTTGTTTTTTTTATCAACAATAACATTCCTCCATGGATGTCAATAAAGAGGGAGCACATAATTTTGGCAATGATTGTTCCAGGTATTTTATCATTTAATAGTCATCTACATTTAATTATAAATAGTGCAGTAAAATGGTCATAATAATTATGTAATGTTTTTTTGTTCATTCGATTAGGTAAGTACCAAGTTAAAGATATGAATGTATATATTGAGCCTCTTATCGACGAGTTGTTGGAGTTATGGAATGGTGTCACTATGTATGACGTATCTAGACCAATAGGACAAAGACAATTTCAATTCCATGCGATGCTTGTATGGACAATACACGATGCCCCGGGGCTAACACGTTTTTGTGGTATGTTATAGTGTTCAAGTTGCGCATAATAATTATAATTAAAAAAATTAACATATTTAATCCAATTATACATTATCTTGCAGGTCTTCAAACAAAGGGAAAATTTGCATGTCCAGTTTGTGGTCCAAAGATGAAATCTCGTCATTCAAAAAGTTTAGGAAAGAAGGTGTTTGATGAGTATAGGCACTTTCTCCACAAAAATCATAAGTATCGAAATACTAAAAAATATCTTTTCAATGGGAAAGAAGAGAAGCTCAATAAGATAACACAATTTTCAATATTTCATTATGTTGCATAGTTTAATCTTATTGAAAATTGTATATTGAATCTTAATTGCAGGGTCCAATAGAGCCAATACAAACAACAACACCACAAGTTGATGGGTATAATGAACTCCCATATTGTATTGTATGTACACTAACACTATGAGTTGCTTCTAGTGCTGATATTGGCCATGGTGCGAGTGAAAAAGTTGTGAATATGCCTTATCCTTGTAATTTTTTTTATTAGTTGACATTTTCTTTAGCATTTTTTAATTTTCCTTATCATTTTCTCTACCACTGCATTCTATGGAATTGTATTTGACTTGTTCTCTATACTCACATGACCTTAATAGTCCTTTTGAATATAATCTTCAATTATACCAATTAGGAATTGCTCTCAATTGATTGTTCCAAATGGCTTTGGCACCTCATTACTATTCTAGATACCTTGTAGAAAACTATGTTTTCTCTTATGTTGAAATAACCTCAATCACTGTCTTATGTTTGTCTACAAATGGTGTTCATTAGTTATTTCTTGTGTTTGATGGTTCATTTCATTTCCATCCAATGTGATTGTTGATCTCTAGCTCTATAAATGATCCTTATAATGATTCTCTTCAATGACAAACATCATTGTGTTGTCGATGACCATTTATGATTGCTACCTATTGAATCTAGCTCTTGCTGATAAGTTTCTTTCTTGTATATAATAGTGATTCTTGATTGCTACCTATTGAATCTAATGCTTGATGTTGTCCTATATGTTATCAATCATTGCCGGTAAAAGTCATTGATCTGCCTTTGCTTGTACACCAATCACCAAGCTTAGTGTTGTTAAAAGAAACCATACTTTCATAGTAGGAACCACTATCAAGATTGTTTTACTAGAAAATTCCTTGGTACTAGAGCCACAAAATAGTATTTTGATGGTCAATCACTAATTTTTTGATGATCAATCACTAATATTTTGATGGTCGATCACTAGTCTTTTGATGGTCGATAACAAACTCGTATTTCTTTCATCTTGTCACTATATTTGAAGCCTTGAATATTTGCATTTGATGTTTCTCTAATACTATTTCATTTTGAGTTGTTTATGCCTTTAAATTATTGTAACCTCTACTCTAATACTGGCAAATAATTTCAAATATGCCTCTAGTCAAACATGTCTAGACCTAGGACTATGAACCTTTATCTTCCTATGACTTACTATGTTTGATGTTTCTCACTGTGTATATTTGTATCATTGTACTCAAAATGGAGAATGGATTATGCTATCACTATTGCTATCATCAAGTCTTCTCTTTGGGCACTCTTTATGTGAAGTTTTCCTATCAATATGTCTTAATCATGCCTTGTGAAGGGGCTTAGTTTTTGTGTGGGATTGCTCTTCACTCCTAAAAGGCTCATGATTGTATTTGTCATTGTGAAGGTTTGAGAATATTTCTTCTTCATTATCAAAATCTTCTCATGGCACCATTTAATCTTTTCTTGCTAATGATTTCTTGAATACAATAGTACTCTTATTAATTATTTGGGTTTGTGAAAGATAGTGATCAAATTAGATGAACCTTATTATCTCCCTTGAAGAATCCTCTAGCTTTGAAGGCCAAACAAATTCTCAAGTTTGATTTCTCTTTGCTTAGGTCTGAGAACACAATTCTAGTGGTTGGGAATGAAGTTGGACTAGCAAATATAGACTGAGAACAAGTTAATATTGTGTCTAGGGCATTGGAGATGATACTTCAAATCTAAACTAGCAATATATCCCCCTCAATGGTGCCACAAAATCACCCAACAATGGCGTCAAACATGAATTTAGACAAAATCGCCCCTCTACTAGGAATGGTGTCAAATGCAAATGCTCACAAATCTAACAATGGAGCCCCCAAAATCATATCGTCGGCCCCCCAAATCTTTACCTTCCCAAACTAGACATATCCCTTTCATGTCCATGTAGATGGATCCAAAATAGAGATATGGGCAATTCTAGCACAACCTAGAGGAAACAAATACCGCCCCATAGCCATTGCACACAAGAAACTCTCACAAATGGATAACAATTACACAACAAAAAAAGAGGCCTTAGTATTGGTGTATACACTACCAAAATTTAGACACTATTTACTCTCTACATTTACATTTTATACTCAACATGAACCATTGAATTATTGTTTAAACAAACTAGTAACACAAAGAAGAATATGCAAATGGTTGCTACTCTTTCAAGAATTTGATTTGAACCTTATGATAAAAGGAAGGAAAAACAATCAAGACCCTATCTATCTTTCTAGAATCGAAACTGAAGAACCAGATCACTACGAAGATCTCACTGGCACAAATCTATTTAGAGTAACTATGGTATCATTCGAGGATGTAGCAACTTTACTATGCTAAAATATGAAAAAATCTCAATCCTTTCAATTCTTGTTGTTTCCATTCTCAACACATTTTAGTGCCTTGAATTATCTTAGTAGCTTTCTTTCTTTTTAAAATTGCTCGATAATTTATGCTATGTTGATTAGTTTTAATTCATTAAAATATTTTTGTTAAATTTTATAATCAATTCAGAAGCTTTATAGAAGTTATATCATTTATCACATTTAACGTCACCATTGTCTTCAAGTTTTTTTATGTCATGTTCATTTTCTTTAGTTATCATTTTGCATAGTCATAATTAATTAGTTCCAATTGCAAAATTAATTTATTTTCTATCTATTAGTCTATTAGATCATTATTTTATTTTATTGAAATTTTTATCCAAGTTTGTTTGATTAAATCATAGTGAATCTAATTGAACATTTGCATCAATAAAAAAAAAAAATTATACAACAATCCATAAAACATCCCTACATGTAGATCAAATGCATCAATATCATATTTATACACAATGTTCATATATACAAAAATCATCACCATTGTATCAAAATTCAGTTTCTATAAATACAATATCATGTACAAAAATCTGCATCAATGTGTGTAGCTTGCTAAGCCCTCCAATAGTGTTGTTACATATGTTAGCAGTGGGAATTTTCTAATGGAGGCTATATATCAATAGTATCCACTAGATGCACTCTATGATGCCCTTCATGGGCCTCTAAGATAACCCTTCAACTCTCTGATGTTTTCTTTAAGGCCTAGCTCCTACTCTCTAAAAGTTGCAACATGATCTATCAACTCCTATACTTTAGGAAGATCGAGGTAAGTGGGGATAGCAATCTATTCTCTCTAAAAATATCCACTTATCTTATCAAACTGGCTCTATATAATTTCATATGTCATCTCAACAATCTCTACTCTCATCATGACTTGGTCTCACTCTCCCTTGAGTGCAATAACTTCCACCATGAGATGATATTTGTATATAGTCATTGCCTAAACATTTGATACTCTTTGATCTTTTTTAGAAATTAGTGTAGATAGCTTTATAGTCCTTTGACTCTATCACACCCTAGACTCCTCATATGTCACTCAAATATGTGAGATGGGCTCAAAAATCTCTAGGTGTCGACCAACAATTTGTTGTGATGTATACTTATTTTGCACTACTCTCTTCAACTATATAATGGTGACCATCTTATCAATGAGTCAATTGATAAACCCAAGTCACTCTCATGTCCTCATTACAAAATGTAAATAAATATTTGTATCAGTATATTATCATGAATCACAAGAACAATGCATGAAAGAAATTATATTTATAACATACCATGTATATAAACAAAAACATCATAAATGGTATATCACATAGTTCCTTGATCTAAGAGTTTGGATCTTGAGTAAAAGGTGGCCTCAAAAGAGCTACAATGGTAGTCATAGATGATAAAGTAGAGGATCTCACAATGGTTGCACCACTCAACCCCCCTCTCTCTATCTAGCTTAGCATGTTTGCCAATATAGATAGTGCTATTAATCTAGATTATAATCTAGGCCTCTCCTCTACTAGATTCTCCTTGTTGTTGATTCTCTACTCCTTATTGAACCCCTATGCACTAGGATCTCATCTAGGATAATCCATGAAAAAATGGGTGTCAATCCAGTAGTATAGCACCATGTGATGTAGCTTAGAGTCACCCCTACATTATTTGCATCCAAAATTGATAAAGTGTCATCTCCCTTGTTGTCTAAGTCGCTCAATGTGATTTTAGAGACAATAGGAAGAGGTTAGTTACCTACCCTCATAATTATATGTTATGATCACATGTAGGTAGGTATAGATATATGAAATTGTTACAACTTCCCAAACTACCTCATCACTTGCTCATAGTAGAAGGTCATCATAATATAATCATATCTATCAAAAAATAATTAATCAATTCTTAGCATAGCAAGTTATCTCAAAAAAATTGGCTATGATCACATCTATATATAAGGCCTCCATATAATTTGTCTTCTATGTAGCCTATCAAATTTTATCTAAAAAAGTAAAATGTTGAATCTCCAGTCTCTAGTATAATGGATAGCTATGAGGTCAGGTCATACCCAATGAGATATTGCCCAAAAAACCAACAATTATTGTGTGCATAATATGCTCAAAGATCCACATTTGAAGTAGTGTACAATTCATTAGGCTATGGTCTTTGTGATACATGAAGCAACTGAGATCAACATGCCCCATCCCCACTCAAAATCTCTAGCTCTCCTCCATAGCTAGGATGGAATGAATGAGGCCCCCATGTAGGTGTGTGCATATTTTGTCCATTACCATTCACATGGATATGGTCACAATCATGATGTGTCTCACCAAAGGCATGAGAATTGAGCATATTGTTGCCCCTCCTATACAATGATTAGTGATCTCTACTTCTTAATTGTAATGATATGACCTCATATGGATAATCTCAATATGTTGTAGATATCCTCCAAGGTCACCATCATCTCCCTTATCAAGAACATGATGTGGATCTGTGTACATCAAATTGCTCCATAAGTTC
Source organism: Cryptomeria japonica (assembly GCF_030272615.1). Classification (NCBI taxonomy): domain Eukaryota; kingdom Viridiplantae; phylum Streptophyta; class Pinopsida; order Cupressales; family Cupressaceae; genus Cryptomeria; species Cryptomeria japonica. The sequence goes on from NC_081410.1 coordinate 165,823,700, forward strand.
CTCTAGAATAACAAAGCTCCAATAGATGCCCACACATTAAAGGAGTGAGATATCATCTATCGAGAACTTATTGATGATTGGCTTCATACACCAATCACACTATCATTCTAGTCTTCCTTTAAAGTTCTACCACATTCTATCATGCCATTCAAATATAACAAGAGCATCCTCATCAAACCAACAATAAGATGAGTGATATTAAATGTGCAAAGAGTGTACCACCTTCTCATCCCTTTGGCCTTTCCTCTACTTTAAAGTTTCTTTTTACTTTAAGAATGCCTTGGAAACATCCAACTTGTGATTTAGTGAAAAATTAATTGGTTTTCCCATATATTTGTATATGAATTAGTAGTCTTGTTATTTCTGGTATTAATCAGAAGTATGTCCACCTTTTTCTAATCACATATAAAAAACAATAATCGTATGTGTAGACTATAAAAATGACCACTTTCCTAAGTGAATATTTAATATTCATTTAAACCTCATTCCTCTATTTAATTAAATTCTTTATATTCATCTATTTGATTAAATGAATTATTTAATTTATTTAATTAAGTTCACCTAAGCCTTTCATAGCCTTTAATTAAATAAATCACTTTATTTAATTAATTCCCCTTTCTCCCTTTTTAATTAAATTTACATTTAATTAAATTGATCCTTGCAAGTAAATAAATCTAATTTATTTATTTTAATCCCCCACTTGTATTTATGCAAGTTGCGTCTATTTTTGTTCAAATAAAAAGATTTATTTTAATTAAAATTCCCCTCCATCCACTTGCAAAATCCTACATCTCCCACTTGCCTCTCTAAACCCCCTTCTAGATTCTTCTAATCACTTCTAATTTACCCTAATCCATCTCCTAAATATTGTCACATCCCTAAGCAAAGGGAAGTCACTTCTCAAACCCTCAAAGTCTTTGAAAACCATTAAAGGTTTTATGTCTTCAACAAGTTAACCTTCAAATTCTTCATAACCATTAATGGTTAACTCAACCTTTTGTAATGGTTAGAGACTTTTTGCCTAATTCAACCTTCATCTAACCCAAGGGTCTCATCAAGCATTCATGTCTTTACCCTTGGTTATCCCTTTAACCCTTGCACAAGAGTTTATCCTTTGGGTGAAAGCTTTATCCAATGGATAACCCTAACCTAACCTTAACCCTTACCTCCTAATTTAACCATCATGTCTTCTCAAACATTTAATGCTTCTTACATCTCCTCTCAAGCAATCTCTTGTTGACAACTGTCACCATTTCATTGGTGAGAATTGTAAATATGGATTGATAACTTTCAATCCTAGCCCTTGTTAAGATTATCCAATCTTGACCATCCATTGCCCTATTTTTCCTATAAATAGAGCTCTCATTCTCTCATTTTAAGAGATCCAAGTTTCATGCATCTAATCTATAGTCGTTTTTGCTAAGCATTTAGCCTTTCTTTGATAAAATAATTTCAATAAGCATTTTAGAATTAAATTTAAATATCATAGCACATCCATGTTAGACTAGTATATATTGTTAGGATAGGATTAGACATCTTTATCATAACATCATATTCATGCTACTTTAAATCATTCTAATTTCAATATCATACACATCTAGGAATGTATTCATGATAAATTAATCAATCGTCCCTCATTCTAGGAGTTGTCAAGCCTAAGTCACTTTGCTCAGTAATCTGAGAGAAAAGGCATTGACTTGAGGGATACTGTGAGATAGAAAACAAGGGAACATCCCTTTGAGAATTGAGCTATTCAATATAGCTCCATAACTTGCACCAAGAGTCACATTGGTGTGTGGACCTTTTTGAAACCGAATTTTCTATTTCCTTGCACCACTTTTTCCACACATAGTATGATTAATGGGAAATTTTAAGACTTGATCCTTTCACCTTAGTCAACAACATTTGTCACATAGACATCCTTTTCCTTCCTATATAAGCTCACATTAATCACATCTCGCATATTACTCTAGTTCTAGTTGAAGCAACAACAAAAAAAATCAACATCTTCAATGATAAGGTTTACCTGTAAGGATGAAAAACTCTACCACATACTCCTTACGCCTCTAAATTTAAGAGAGGTTAGTGTCCTTATCATGCAAGGGTAGAGGAACTAGTACTTGGACAAATTGACTTCATAACCATGGGTACTTACATCAAATAATGGAGAACCTCATTCTTTTATGGAGGATGAGATGGCATATTATCTATCTATGACTAAGGTTGTATGTGTTCTTGTTGATAACTCAATGATGAACTGTGAGTACCAAACCGGTATTGAGAGGGGGGGTGAATCAGTATAGACACAAAAACTTTTCCTGAATCTGTTCGACTGCAAACAGTGCACTTGACAGACAAACACTAATACCAGTCTAAACCAAATTACTACCGGTTAAACATAATGAGACTGTGAAAGACATAAACCGGCAACACTTAGCTTTCCATACAATCTACTCCCTCATTTCCACTTCATCCTTATGCATAAACAAATAATCTATCATCAGAGATACAATAATTTACTAGAACAACATGATTCACCACTAAACAAGAAATAACAAAACATCACATGAAAGAGGCATCACACATGACACACATATTTTTCATGCGAAAACCCAATTAGTAAAAACCACGGTGGGGATGAGTACCCACAAGCTGTTTTTGAACTCTTTAGAAGTTCGCTCTATTAGGAGCCTAGTCCGGTTAAAGACTGTTACAATAGGTTATGTTAGGAACCGATCCTGTTAGGGATCACCTGGTTAAGGGATGGCTAGAATACCCGGTTAAGGGTTAAACCTTGTTAAAGGTTACCTTGTTAGAGGATTTTATGAACTCAATGGCTTTGAGTCACCCTGTTAAAGGATTTACAGCAAGTTGGTTAAAGCTACCCTGTTAAGGGATTTTCCAACTATTGAAGTGATTAGAGATCAACAGGTATTACAATGATCTAGTAATAGCACTCAATGCCAATGCAGATTTGTTTTAGTTCCTTCCTTCTGCACACACACTTTGCAAGTATCAAATATCTTATTTGATCTAGCAAGAATCACATATTTCTGCACTTAAATACACACACAACATTTGCCAACAACCTCAATATGAAACACAACATCGACCTTATAGGAAACAGATAGGTCAGTAGCATAAACCCTAAACCCTAAACATTTAGGTTGAGCAATTTAGTCAGTTCAATCCTGACCATTGAACACTTTGCATTTGAATACAACGGTCTTGAACAGATCTCAAGACATTCTCCATCGTTTGTTCTTCACCGCTTCTTGGAGGCGATAACCCATCACGCGTTATTCACCATTTGCAGGGACTTTGCATGTTCCCGAGGTAGATAGGATCAATCCCCTTCATGCAAGATCCTTCACGCGCATGAGGTTTATGTGGCAACACGATTTGATCTCCATTACAATGTTAACTCATCACACAATGCCATCGGTTGAATCACACAGGCTTGAAACACTTCAACCGGAAACCCTGAGGCTGGGACTACCAATCGGTAGTCATACCATATTAAACCTTGATAGAAAACATTCCATATACCGGTTCACTTGGACAAACGTATCGCTTCACCTTTTGCACATATACTGGTTCACTTTTCTAGTTGCTTAACTTCAATAAACCGGATCACTCTTCAACATATTACCAGTTCACTCTTCAGCATATTACTTATTCTCTCTTCAGCATATTGACATCAATGACAACACAATATCATCATGTCAACATACTCTGCACATATGCCAACAATCTCCCCCTTTCGCATTGATGGCAATATAAAAAGATATCTCTCTTTCTGCATCACATCTTCTCCTTAATACTGCAGATATCTTCTCCGCTTCACATCTTCTCCCCCTTTGACAACAATGCCAAAGTGGAGGCACGAGCTTCCCTGTTCCACTATGCTGCTCCCCCTGAGGAGTAGCATCCTTCAACACATCAATCCTGAAAAGATATAGCAAAGTAAGATTTGACTGATGTGGAGCACAAACCTTTAATTTACCTCTTAAAGGGGCAGCACCCCTAATTCACCTCTCAGATAGGTAAAAGTAGCCTTCGGTAGAGGCTTGGTGAATATGTCTTCTAACTGCTCTTTACTGGAAACATGTTCCAATACCACCTCTTTGTTCTAAACCTTTTCCCTCAAGAAATGATACTTGAGTTCAAAGTGCTTGGTTCTAGCATGTAAAACTAGATTCTTGGAGATGTTAATTACACTTGTATTGTCACAAAATATACTTACCGGTTCAGATACAGGAACTTTGAAGCCATTCAATACATGCTTCATACAAATAGTTTGGGTGCAGTTCATAAAAGCTGCAACATACTCTGCTTCTGCTGTAGACTGAGAGATACAACTCTTCTTTTTACTCATCCATGAGACCAGTCTACCACCGAGAAAGAATGCACCACCGGTTGTTCTCTTCCGATCATCCACATTACCAGCCCAATCAGCATCTGTGAACACTTTCAGGTTGAAATCGTCATTGTATGGATACCATAATCCATAGTCAATAGTTCCCTTCAAATATCTAAGAATTTGCTTGACTGCTACAAAGTGGGATTCTCTTGGGCTTTTCTGAAACCAAGCAGTAATACCCACTACATGTGTAATGTCTAGTCTGCTATGCACTACGTAATGCAACTTACCAATCATTGATCGGTATTCCTTCTCATTTACCAATGCTGATTCATCCTCTTTTAATAGTTTACAACTGGTCACCATTGGTGTACCAACTGGTTTGTTGTCTTCCATGCCAAAGGTCTTCAACACCTCTTTGACATACTTGGACTAAGTAATAAAGATTCCATCTTTCATTTGTTGAATCTGTAGTCCAAAGAAGAACTTAATCTCCCCTATGAGTGACATCTCAAATTCCTTCTTCATCTCATCTGCAAAGTCATGACTCATCTTGTCATCTCCACCAAAGATTATGTCATCAACAAATACTTCACATATCAGAATCTGATCTCCTGATTTCAAGTAGATATTGCTATCTTCACTTGTTCTTTCAAATCCAATCTTCACAAGATGGGAGTGCAATTGTTCATACCATGCTCTACGTGCCTGCTTCAGTCCATACAAGGCTTTATGTTGCCTACACACCATGTCATTATATTCTGATAGGGAAAATCCATCTGGTTGCTCTATATACACCTCCTCTTCAAGTATTCTATTTAGAAATGCAAATTTTACATCCATTTGGTATACCTTGAATCCTTTAAAAGATGCATACAAACTCCTTCCAATCTTGCTACTGGAGCAAAGGTTTCTCCATAGTCTTCTCCTTCTTCTTGGGCATATCCTTTACATACTAGTCTGGCTTTGTTCCTTACCATTATGCCATCCTCATTTAGTTTATTTCTGAACACCCATTTGGTTCCAATGACATTTTTATGCTCTAGTTTGGGTACCAAAGACCATGTACCATTCTTTTCTATCTAATCAAGTTCCTCTTCCATTTCCTTGATCCAGTCTTCATCTTTATGTGCCTCTTTGAATGATTTAGGCTCAAATTCAGAGATCATACATGAGTTTTCTTTGACCTTTCTTCTTGTAAGAATTCCTGCATCTTTGTCTCCTATGATCTGCTTTGGATCATGATTGAGTTTTACATACCTAGGTATATTCTTAACAGATTCATCTTTCTTTTCTTCTTAATCCTCACCTTCATCAGCATCAGCATCCACCGGTGTAGGAGCACAATTGCTGGTACTAGGTTGATTAGCAACCAGTTCCCAGAAGGTTACTACCGATTCATCTCCTACATGCTCTCTGCTAGTTTCCTCAAGTTTATCAGAGTTTTCATCAACCCTAACATTGATGCTTTCAACATTTCTCTGAGTCCTATTGTTGAAACATTTGAGAGCTTTACTCTTGGTGGAATACCCTAAGAATATTCCCTCATCACATTTTGCATTGAATTTGCTCTAATGTTCACTCCTCTTGATATAACATTTGTTACCAAACACTCTGAAGTAGCTTACTACCGGTGTCTTACTAGTCCAGTACTCATAAGGAGTCTTATCCTTTCCTTTCTTGATGAGTACCCGGTTCATTGTGTAGACTGCAGTGCTCACCGCTTCTCTCCAAAAGGTGTGAGCAACCTTTCCTTGGATCAACATAGTTCTAGCTGCTTTAACCACAGTCTGGTTGTTTCTTTCTACTAGGCCATTCTACTGTGCAGTCCGGGGGGCAGACAGTTGCCTCTTGATGTCATTCTCTTCACAGTATTTGTTGAATTCACCAGAAGTGAATTCTCCTCCTTGATCGGTTTTTAAGCACTTAATCCACTTACCACTTTCTTTTTCTACAAGTGCTCTGAAGGCTTTGAATTTTTCAAAAGCTTAAGATTTATCCTTCAAGAATGTGACCCACATCATTCTTGAGAAATCATCAGTAAGAATCATAAAATACCTATCTCCCTGCACACTCCTAGTTTTCATAGGACCACACAAATCAGTATGCACAAGATCAAGTAAATTGTCTGTAGTGAAAGGTTTACCTTTGAAGGTTGAGGAAGACATTTTCCTCAGTTGACACTCTCTGCACAAAGGATTTTCCAGTTTGCTCAACATAGGCAATCCTCTAACTGCCTTGATCTTACTAGCCTTCACAATATTGTCAAATTTTACATGGTAGAGTCTCCTATGCCATATCCAGTTGTCCTCAAACTTAGCCATAAGGCATGTACTGACATTAGCATTTAGCTGAAATATGTTACCTTTGGTCTGCATACCGGTAGCCATCAGTTCATCACTCTTTCCTTTGATTTTGCACACTCCATTTTTTAATTCCAGAGTGAGTCCATTATTATTTAGTTGAGCAACACTCAAAAGGTTGTGCCTTAGACCTTCTACCCAATACAAATTGTCAGCACTACTCCTTCCATTTAGAGAGATGGACCCTCTGCCTTTTACCACACATGGTGCATTATTACCAAAATGAACCACATCACCATCATACTCTCCAAGAGATAGAAACTTACTCCGGTCACCAGTCATATGGTGAGAACAGCCACTGTCAATAATCCACTCATTGGAATTATCAAAGCGGGAGACAAGAGCCTTCTTGTCTGACACATCTTCCTTGACTGCTACAAACACAATATCTTCATTTTCTTCATCTTTTGATTCCTCATCAGTGACACCTTCATCAACTGCTACAAAACAGTTTCTCCGGTTTCCTCCTTTGAACTTCTAGAACTTTTCTGGTTTGTCCTTGCTATCACCATTAGGATAGTTTACAGCAATGTGTCCTATCCGGTTACAACAAAATCATTTCAAAGGGAGCTTACCTCTGTATTTACCGGTTCCCTTAGCAAGTCTCTTGGCAAGAAGAGCTTCAAATTCCATCAAGATCTCCTCATCATCCATTTCTCTATTTTGTCTTGTTTCACCACTGGTACTAGCTTCTTTGCCTTTTCTGGATGGTGCAGCAGATGCTCTGAAGGCTGATTCAATCTTTTGAATACTGCCATCATAATTATTTAGCTCATAAGTTGTTAGCTTTGCAATGATGGAGTCCAGGGATACCGTTGTCTTGTCTATAGACCTCAACTCCTGAATAGCTACAACCCTTATTGCATAGACCGGTAATAAGGATCTCAAAACTTTGCTAACAACAGTGGAATCTTCCATTTTACCACCAACAATATTGATTCTTATTCCATATTGTTGAATGGTCTCTCCTTCAACCATCTGCATGTCTTCAAACTTTCCCCTAAGGCTTTCTTCCTTAGCTTGTTTCACATGCTCATCACCGCCATAGAGATTCTCAAGGGCATCCCATACTTCTTTGGGATTCTCTTTGTCCTGAACATCAATAAACTCAATGTCAGATAAACTAATAATTAGGGCTTCATAACTTGCCCATTCTCCTGAATCTCTCTCTTTTGGTCATCGATGAGTGTACCGGTAGGGATAACATAAGCATTCTCAACATATCTCCATTGTTGAGCACCCATGCTTCTGATATATATCTTCATTCTGTCCTTCCATATTTTAAAGTTATCTCTATTGAACTTTGGACCTTCCCTCTTCATCATTACAATAGGATCTTTCCCTCAAGCGATTAAGCTTACAACACAGAGGACCTAGAGGATGCTCTGATACCAATTGATAACTCAGTGATGAACAGTGAGTGCCAAACCGGTATTGAGAGGGGGGGGTGAATCAATACAGAAACAAAAACTTTTCCTGAATTTGTTTGACTACAAACAGTGCACTTGATAGACAAACACTAATACCGGTCTAAACCAGATTACTACCGGTTAAACATAATGAGACTATGAAAGACATAAACCGGCAACACTTAGCTTTCCATACAATCTACTCCCTCATTTCCACTTCATCCTTATGCATAAATAGATAATCTATCATTAGAGATACAATAATTTACTAGAACAACATGATTCACCACTAAACGGGAAATAACAAAACATCACATGAAAGACGCATCACACATGACACACATATTTTTCACATGGAAACCCAACTAGGAAAAACCATAGTGGGGATGAATACCCACAAGCTATTTTTGAACTCTTTAGAAGCTCGCTCTATTAGGAGCCTAGTCCGGTTAAAGACTGTTACAATAGGTTCTATTAGGAACCGATCCTGTAAGGGATCACCCGGTTAAGGGATGGCTAGAATACCCGGTTAAGGGTTAAACCTTGTTAGAGGATTTTATGAACTCAATGGCTTTAAGTCACCTTGTTAAAGGATTTACAACAAGCTGGTTAAAGCTACCCTGTTAAGGGATTTTCCAACTGTTGAAGTGATTAGAGATCAATGGGTATTACAATGATCTAGTAATAGCACTCAATGCCAATGCAGATTTGTTTTAGTTCCTTCCTTCTGCACACACACTTTGCAAGTATCAATTATCTTATTTGGTCTATCAAGAATCACGTATCTCTACACTTAGATACACACACAACATTTGCCAACAACCTCAATATGAAACACAACATCGACCTTATAGGAAACAGATAGGTCAGTAGCATAAACCCTAAACCCTAAACAATTAGGTTGAGCAATTTAGTTGGTTCAATCCTGACCATTGAACACTTTGCATTTGAATACAACGGTCTTGAACAGATCTCAAGACATTCTCCATCGTTCGTTCTTCACCGCTTCTTGGAGGCGATAACCCATTACGTGTTCTTCACTGTTTGCAGGGACTTCGCACATTCCCAAGGTAGATAGGATCAATCCCCTTCATGCAAGATCCTTCACACGCACGAGGCTGACGTGGCAACATGACCTGATCTCCATTACAATGCTAACTCATCACACAATTCCATCAGTTGAATCACACAGGCTCGAAACACTTCAACCGAAAACCCTGAGGCTGGGACTACCAACTGGTAGTCATACTATATTAAACCTTGATAGAAAACATTCCATATACCAGTTCACCTTGACAAACGTACCACTTCACCTTTTGCACATATACTGGTTCACAACATTATACTGGCTCACTTTGCCAGTTGCTTAACTTCAATAAACTAGATCACTCTTCAACATATTACCGGTTCACTCTTCATCCTATTACCGGTTCTCTCTTCAGCATATTGACATCAATGACAACAAAATATCATCATATCAACATACTCTGCACATATACCAACACTTGTCACGTTGTTGATTATTCATTATATTTTCATCAATTGTTCAATTGAGCTACCTGGTTGTGTGCTTGAATTGCTTGAGATACTTACCAGCTTGGTTGAGTTGCCTAGCTATTTGGTTGAGCTACTTGGATGTCTACTCCAGTTGCTTGTCTGTGTGTTTCAACTATCTTCATTTCTGATTGAACAGGCTTGTCTATGTAACTTAATTGGTTGGATTTCAACTTACGCTGGTTGCTTGTCTATGCCTATTTGCTTTTTCTTTGACATGTCATCTTTGAATATTCAAAAGAGTCAATTTCTTTGAATCGAAAGTTTTGAGATAATATATGGTCACTAAATTTACTATTTCCCCAGCTATTGAATGTGGTCAAGAGTTAACACTTGGCATTGCTTTCATATTTTCCATGTACTTTCACTTTGCGGTTTGGTGTGCTGGCATCTAGACTAGGAAATGTTTCCGAGTGCACTGTTACATGTTTAGAAAATTCTTTTGTGGTGGATGCTATTAAAAAATGCCTCTTTATTCAGTCTAACACCACCTTTTTTTGGCTCGATATTTTGGTGAATCAAATAAGAGCATATTGTTGTGTCAGTAACAGTTGAAGGAGTTCGTACTATTTTTGGGGTTGCGATGGTTGGATTTTGTGGTTGTTGTACTTTAATCAAAAATTAAGTATACCCATAGTTTTGATTAGTTTGAAAGAAGATACATCAATGCAAAAAAAACTATGCTACGGTTGTTGGCTATAAATTAAAAAGAACTTAGACATAGTTGATATTTTTGTTAAGGATGATAAGATTTGAATGGAGGCAAAAGGGATTACTGGGATGCTATGATTATGTTAAGTGTGCTCAACCATTTTTAAAGGATATTTTTTGAGGATTGAAGTTCTCAAAAATTGATGCTAAGGCTATGGCAGTGTTATGTTGTGATATAGAGAAATGGTGTGATAGATAAGTGCGGTGATAGAGAAGTGTTGTGAAACAGAGACTCTTACAAACTTCAAGTAGAAAAATATTTAAAACAATATGTTTTGAGGTTGGTGCCTCTTTTTGGTGGAGTGAGTGCTTCACTAGTACAGTTTGTGTTTCTCATAGAGTTGGTGTTGTTGGTGCTCTTTTATGTAATAAGGGTTGGTATATAAATGAAAAGACGTAAGAGATGAGAAATAAGAGAGATAGAATAGGAGATTTGATAGGCATGAGAAGTGTAATGTCCCCGACTTGGAGTTTAACTTGTTTGTTCTAAAAACTAACCTGAAGAAGTACATGTTTGGGGTTACAGAAGGCAAATTGTTGGGACATGTAATATTAGAGAAAGGTATATATATTGATCCCAATAGAATAGAAGCTAATCCAAGATCACCATGCCTGCTAGCAAGAAATAATTGAAGTTATTCTTTGGGAAGATCAACTTCGTCGGGAAGTTCATTACAAGTTTTACTGAGATAATATGGCCACTAAACGAAATGTTTTTAGAAACATGTGAAGATGGAATAAACTCCACCAGCCAAGAGAGCATTTGAAGAGATTAAATAGGCAATTGCCAATGCTCTCATCCTCATAAATCCAAACCATATGAGGCCCTTTTAATTATACGCATTTGCATCAAAACACACTTGTGCGACCATTCTTACATAGAGAACCAAACACTAATACATTTGGCCTAAAATTTCGACGGAGAAGGTATATTGTGATCAAATTTGATTTTTTTTTTTTTAAATGCCCAATTTTGTCGAAATTTCGACGATAATGCAACATTCAGTTTCAATGGAGAAGGAATTGGCAATGACATTTGGGTTTTTTAAGAAAAAGTGCCCACGTTCATCGAAATTCCGACGACCGCATGCATTACTTTAAAAAAAAAAAGACCAAGTCATTTCATAAATCCTGCCTCTTTACAAAATCTCACCTCTTTGTCCCACCTTTGCAGTGAACCTGTGGGTTTAATCATGGCGGGGAAGATCATTGGTGTGAAACCATCTGGTTCTGCAGCTCAGGCTGGAAGTGGAGGGAGTATGATTTGGTTCTATGCTTTCCCAACGAATAGGAATTATTGACCTAAAGAAGCAAGCAGAGCCACACTGGAAACAACCTGAATTCCTGGACACTCACTATCGAATCTCCATCCATCTTCGCTGGATTCAACCACAACTATTTGCGTAAGCGTCCCTTCCCAGTCGAGCGAACGAGTGCCTACTAAAAGCCCTCCCAAGGTATCTTAGTTCGCGTTGTCTCGAGGCATATTAGGGGATCACAATAGGGAACATGCAAGTAGGGGCCATCCCCCGATGAACATGAAGGAGGGAGGCGGACATAGTTCCCTGTGGGTTTAATCGCTGCAGGATGTAGGAATGGTTTAATCGCTACAAGAAAAAGGTAGGGTATAATCAGCAAATTCATTGTTATGCATATTCAAATATTTAGATTCAAAGTTTATTATATATTTATTAGATTAATTGCCAATAGCAGAGATGGTCAGAGGTTTCTGTAATATGATATGATCGATTTAAAAGAAGAATTTCTTACAAGACCTAAACCGTTGAACAATCCTACAATCATGTATTAATTAAACACTACATTTTAAATAATGAACAATATAGTTAGCCTGAAACATATTAACACTACTTTCCATATTTAAAATATATCCTAATTAAGGAGAGGGATGACCTAAACAGGGAAAACTTTAAGAAACCCCTCCCTTGGACAAGGTGTAAAAACCTAGCGAAAGTTGTATAATTCCGAAGAAAATTTTAATTTTACTAGCAAATTTTTGTGATTTACAGAGAAAAATAATAATCTCCATTGGCGAATTAGCCATGATCGCTCAAAGTTTGTGAAAAATCCTGGCGAATTGTACTGTTTTTAAAACCCAAAAAATAATTGTATGGGCGAATTGTAATATTTTTAAAACCAGAAAAATATTTGCATTGGCGATTTCAACCTATTTTCAAACCATAAAAATAAAATATTGGCGATTTCAAGCTATTTTCAAACCATTAAAAAAAAATATTGGCGATTTCAAGCTATTTTCAAATCATAAAAATAAAATATTGGCGATTTCAAGCTATTTTCAAACCATAAAAAAAAAATATTGGCAATTTCAAGATATTAACTTTAAGTAATTAAAACACATGGCACACAGTTGTCAGCTCTCTGAACTGGGGGAAACTGAACTGACAGTCGCCAATTCTCGACCACAAATGTTAAGTCCTCGTCACCGCAGTGACTTGGAGATAGTGGTAACTTTAACCCTTGTCGCTTACTCGCCACACTTCACTCGCAAGCTCGCGGCTTGATCAGGTCTTCAAACATTTAACTTCGTGAGCTGGCGATAACCATTAAACCTAGCCACAAACTATCTAGTCGCTAGCTCGTGACCTAAAAATGCTAACATTAAACAAACATGAGAGCTAGCGACAACTATATGAAATGAGTTACTCGCTAACTCTCGCGGCTATAATGTATGACATTAGACCAACTCGAGACCTCGCGACCAAAGCAATTTCACTAACAATCTCCAGCTCGGTAACATAAAACACTAACACCCAAAAAGCTAGAGACCTCGCGATGTAAACCCTTGCGATCCTGCGACAACAAGGCACTTAACCGCCATCGCATGCTTGCAACACTTTTTGACTTAAGACTTACAAACCCGTGAGCATGCGATGACCACAAAATCAAACCAAAACTTACCTGTCGCCAGATCGCAACTTGAAATGCTAAACAACTTCAAAACCTGCGAGCAAGTGACGAAACCAACTAAGCTACGATACCAACTACATCGCATGATCGCAAATTAAAATGACTTAACCACAAACACCTCGCGACCGTGCGACAACATAAAATCACACCCAGTCGTAACCTCGCAACATAAAATGGTCAAGTGCAAAACATCTTGTGAGGTAGCGACAACTAAAATCTCCCAGTACTCGCAAGCTCACAACTTAAACTGACTTGATGATAAAGGACCTATGAGGCAGCGATAACCATAAAATCTGAAAACTATTTATTGATGTCTTATGTTAATTACCGTCATAAACAGGCACGAGCAGTGGCACACAAACCATTAATGACTTAGTACTTACTCGCTAACTCTCGCGGCTATAATGCATGGCATCAAACCAATTCGCGACCTCGCAACCAAAGGGGTTTCATTAACAGTCTCCACCTCGCTAACATAAAGTGCTAACACTCAAAAAACTAGAGACCTCGCAATTTAAACCCAAACCAACACTTGCTAACTCGCCACTTAAATTGTTAAACATGAGATTTATTTGCGAGTTAGAGATGAAACATTAAACATGTCTGACCAACCGTTTGACCACACTTAACATTGACATTGACATCAACAAATAAAGAGAGGACAACTTAGATTTTCAACACACGACAACTTTGGTTTACTAGCCAACTAAGACAAAAAAACAAAAACAAAACCCTAATCACCATGAACAGCATTTTAAGCATTTAATGTAGAATAGTAGAAAGGTTCTAGCAGTAACAGTTATGCAATATGAATAATTTTATGGATCTTGTGACACAAATTGTTGCATTTCATGTTCAACATAATGTGGAACCAAATACCAATTTACTAATAATTCAATTATTTAGTAATAATTCAAATTCATAATTAAAAATATGAAATAAATATCTGTTCTACTTCTGATTGACAAATTCAAGGAATACAATATCAAAAATCATCAATGACAACTATAGTATTGCAATTTTTCAAATTGAAATTGTAATATGACTCAAGAACTGTAGTATAATTATAAATACCTATAAATTGACTTCTAATTCACTTCAGTGACTCAGTTTGACTGTCTGAGGCTTCTATATCCCAAATGGACTCAAGATTCGAAAGCTGACTAGTACTAACAAGTTCATCTACATTCTGAGTTGGGTATTCAAAAATGTCTTCATCTTTATGCCGACTCTGAGTCTGCGATCCATCATATTCATTTGTCTCAGCACTAGCACTAGCAGTAGCACCACCAGCTTTTAAAGTGTTGCACACCCCTCATCTTTCATGCATGGAATTCTAGATTGCTAGTGCCCTATCATATGGAAAATCTCTAACATTATACTGGGTTACAAACAACCTCAAGCAAGTTTCCAAATTCTTGTCTAATTTGTTTCAGGAATGAATGTCTGGGCCTGTGTTGCAGGATTGTAACTCTAGCCCTCTACCCTACAATGAACTTCAACTTTCCAACTCAATTTTTAGAATGTGAATCAAGACTCGAGAGATCCCAATTTACTAATCAGACACAAACAAATTGTAAGAAAGAGTATAAGAAATAGTGTATTTATAGCAATCCATGATTGCATGTTTGGCGAATTGCGTGAGGCTCGGGTGTCGCAATTGCCAATAAACATTTAATTTAATTGCATTTTTGGTGAATTGCGTGGGCGTGCAATGAACATTTAATTTAAGTGGGGCGAAATGGGTCCTCGAATGCTTATAATGTTTTAATTGATATTGGCGAATTTGGCCGACGCGTGCAATGAACATTTAATTTACCATTGGCGAATTAGGTCCTGGGTACGTGGTCATTTTACTATTGCTGGCGAATAGCGGAGGTGATCTAATACCCACATCCGAGTGATTCCAGGCGAATATTACGAGCATGCACGTCGACGGTGTGTGGTCAATGGCGAAACCAGATTACAAATATTTGCATTGTTCTTCAAATTTTGGGCGATTTGACCACGATTTTGCCCCTCACTATTCGCGCAGAATTCGCCAATTGGTGAAGATTAGCCACTAAAAAACTCTTTGGACCTAAACCTGCGTGATCGAGTGCCATTATGTAAAATATATCCTAATTATGGATGCAGGTATATATGGTAGTGACAGAAAATCCCTGTTGTAGAACCGTGAGAGCAATGTGTAGTGATCGAGTGCTATTTTTTGTCGATGTTTTGGAAGGGAGCATAAGTTTACCATTAGGAAGGTGGTATAAAATGGAAGCTGAGAGGTATAAGTTTATGAGGTATGGGTAAGGATAAGATACGGAGATAAGTGATGAAGGATGTAATGGTGAAAGAGTAAGTTAGCATATGTTAGGGGTTTGGAAGGTAGGAAAGTGAATGGGGGGAGATAAAAGGATGTGAAGGATGGAATGGGGTTAGGTAGGTGAAGTAAAAGTAAGTGTGTATGAGTTTAAGGTGTAGGATAGGATGTAGGAAAGTGGAGGAGGTTAAGATAGGGGATATGAAAGGTAGATGGAAGGTAATAATGATAGGAAGTGAGGTAAAGGTTATGAGGTGTGGGTTAGAAAATAGGGTGTAACAAATGGAAGGAAGGGTCATATCACTTTGAGAATTTTCACCAAGATGAGTAGCCCGAGTATGGACCTCAAATCTTACAATCCATGAGGATCCACTTGTAGTAGAGGAGCATATACTTGCATCTTGGGAGCTTATTAGGAGTTCGCCTTGAATTTGGGAAATACACATAGAGGAGATAGAATATTGATCAATACACATTACCTAGCCTCATCATGCATAAATACAAGAGGTATAGACTATAGCAAGCACATATCATGAGCCAAAGTATCATATTTGAGAGTTGCTTCATCTCCAATCCTCTACATTTTTAAGATCCATAAATGGGGTTGAGGATAAGTCTTGGTTACTTAGCTTGGAATTATGCTTTGGGTTGCATCTATATGTGAGAAACCTAAAGGCATAATTTTCAATGCAATTTTTGAGAGGACTTGCTTCCACCTTGTGGTACTGGGAGGATAAAATGCACCAACTCACATTGGAAACCCTCTCCAGATACCATTTTGGAGTGCTTCAAAGTGTGTTCTATTTCAAAATATTTTTGACAGAGATGCATAAATGAGTTTCACAATTTACATAATAAGGTTTCATAGTGGCTGAGTTCTTGTAGTTTGTAGATTACATTCAAGACAAGTTACTTGTCAATTATTTCATTAGGGGTGGAAAGCCCAAAATTTCCGTTTTCCTACACATGGCCAATCCAAATGACTTTAGGGTTGCTATGGCAAAGTCTCTTATGGAAAATGAGGTACATGGGAGGACACAAGAGGCATGAGAGAAGTTTGTAACCTTGATGAAAAGACTAAAGTGTCCATAGGCCTCCCCATCCTTCAAAGGATAATTTAGACTTACTATATGATTTACAAAGAAAAACCCAATAGTATCAATATTAGGGACAAAGGTCTACTAGAGAATAGTAGGGGCCATAGGGTAGTCACATTTGACCATCATCGACACAAGGATATTTTAGGTATGAGAGACTATAGGGCTATCAAGCTAGGCCTTCTATGACTCAAAAACCTTTTAGGGGAGAATCTAGTGTTTTTAGTAATTAGGATCTTCTAATTATGGTGGGGCCTAGCCAACATAGGGTTATATGAGAGGCACATGTTATGTATATGTTAGTATCAAACAAAGATTTCCCACAAGGTTTTAGAGTAGGTGGACACCATCCTAGGATTTCAAAGTAGATAGTTGATATGTGGGTCTTTACCCTCCCAACCACTCAATATATACCACCATAGGTCTTTACCCTCCTGAACACACAAAGGTCAAAGGAAGATTCACTACTGCAACACTCACTTTTTGTGACAGTCTCAAGCACTTAGGATAGTCACTCCTTTTGTGGCCATTCTTCTTCACACAACACTCTCTAACATTAATTATGATGATAGTGTACCTCCTTAAACCTTCCACCAACACCTAACTCAATACCAAACTCTTTCCCAATCTTGCTAATGGACTAATTAACTCAACTCACTGTGAAATTGTGACGGTCAATGCAAGGTTTAGGATAGTAGTAATTAGGATCTTCTAATTATTGTGGGGCCTAGCCAACATAGGGTTATATGAGACAGGGGTAAGTTCAATAGTGATGTGTATTAGATTGTCATCAAAGTTTCCTGTTAGTGTTACTTTGTATCAGCATTAACCACTTATTGTCATGGGAATCAACTAATAGACAACATAGATATTTATCATCAACCTCCTTTTTTTTCACCAAAGGGATTAAAATTTATTAAACACAACGAGAATTACAGAGAAAGAAATTAGATACATAACCTAATCTAATCTCCATTTGCATAACCTAAGAAGGTAGATACAACTAAATAATCTTGAAAGAATTGCATATGAAGGGCACTATTAGAAAAGAACTTATGTACCATGCTAGTCTATGTGTAGCTACTACTAATTATTGCATAAAAATAGATACATGTGTTAGAATGTGTTGAAATAGTAGCTAGCTCGAATACGACAGACCCTATAAATGTAACATTTAATTTGAATATACCTTGAAGTGTGCAATATGGAAGGTTTGTATTCTTAATCTCCTACCCATTTCTTAATTTAAAAGATGATATCTTTATTAAATATCTTTATTAACTTGATTTCTCCTTCAATTCTTGATGAATGCTTGATTGCCTATTCACTTGGAATTGAATTCATTTTATAATTAAGAGATCACTTGAATTGTAGGTAAACCCCTTCAAATGATAAGGTAGGCTTCCTTTTATACCTAATATATGTCTTGAAAGCATTTTATCCTAATGGCATTAAATTAAAGTACTTTTTCTTCTATCTGGTATTGGTGGAGCAGAGGTTGCATTGCATTGACCTATGATACATATTTCCTTAGATACAACACAAGTTAAATGTATCCCAAGTCGATGCAAAGCAACCTCTGCTCCAGAGATCACCAAAATATAGGGAAACGGAAGGCTTCAAATAGAAAACTTGTACATGCAACTAAATCCATTGATTAATCAGAAGAACAAAATTAAGAAACAGTTTGATCATCTGAGAGATGTTGTAGACTTGCAACTCACCAGCTACTTAGTTTTTGCGGGTAATAATTTTTTTGTTTTGGTTATGGTTGTGGTGTTTGTAGGGAGACATTTACAAATTTATATCTATTTTCACTATTTAATGGTTTATGGGTTTGTGATGGTAATTTAATGTTCTTTTATATTTTTGTATATATTCTTTATAATAGCCTATTATATTGATTTGTTCTATTATGGATAATGGTGTGGGTCAAACGGCTTTGTCGTCGGTGCATGAAAGCATTGAATGAGTTCTACTTTTAAAAATTGCATGAAACATTTATTATTTATTTGATTCAGTGTTATTTGCAAAAAATGATTATGAATGATGTTTCCTTTCTCCAAGAATTGTCTAGGATCTTTCCGTCAGATAATATGTAACATCGAATGACTAAATATTTTATTTACAAATGCTTATTTTATTTAATTATTATCTAAGCATGAATTAAAATTTATATCTGTACGAAAGCAAAATATACAAGCTGAAGAGTCATGTGCAAGCAAATTTTGTAAAAGAAAGCAAGCAGGCATTATCTTGAATGACATGGAAACAAGCTCATCAGCTGCCTAGAAGAGAGCAATTGGAGAAAAGCAGAGGAAAGTGTTAAAGGGTGATAAATAGATAGAGAGTATGCAATACAAACAAACAATGTCTGGAGTGTATGATGTGACGTCTCTAATTTATGACCGGAGGGACTAAGTGGTTTTGGAGTTCCTGTGAAACCTATTGGGCCACGCTTGGAGGAAATCAATGTGTTCATGCAAGGAGCAACTTTTTTCTATTATGAGAATGATGATTTTGCATCGAAGGATATTTGGAAGTCAATATCCAAAAATTTCTATAGTGTGGAACCAAAGTTGGCGGACTCGAAGTAATTTTCAGCTTTCAGAAGACCAAGAGGTTATGTACACAATCTCCCAATAGAAGGGAAATTTCAAGCATTACCTCTCCCTCCCATGACTATTCAGGAAGCACTTCCTCAGACAAAGGACTATTGGCCTCCATGGGATCAAAGAAAAAAATTGAAGCATAGAATCTAGACGATGTGGTGGTGTCCTTCGTGAAGAGCTCTGCACTATAATTGAAAATTCACAAGGGAAACTACAAGATAGTGAAGAGAAATGTAATCTTGAAAAGTGGGAAGAATGGATCTTGGTTTGGGTGGGGCCAAGTCAGGTGGCTCCTCTAGAGGTTGACGAGATCGAAATCATATTAGGATTTGAAAAAGATCACACTTGTGGAACTTTGTGTGCGACTGATCGATTGCAGTGTCTGGATAATGCATTCCAAATAGCTACAGTTGCATACCATTTATCTGTCTTGATTAAAGCCTTTTATCCTGATGGCATTAAATTAAAGTACTTTCTCTTCTATCTGGTATTGGTGGAGAAGAGGTTGCTTTGCATCGACCTGACCTACCACCTATCGACCTGGCCTGCCATTTATTGGCAAGTCAGGTCGATGCAAAGCAACCTCTTCTCCACCAATACCAGATAGAAGAGAAAGAACTTTAATTTAATTCCATCAAGATAAAAGGCTTTAATCAAGACAGATAAATGGTATGCAATTGTATCTATTTAGAATGCATTACCCAAACACCGCAATCGATCAGTCACACACGAAGTTCCACGAGTGTGAAATTATCAAATCTTAATATGATTTCTATCTTGTCAACCTCTAGAGGAGCCACCTGACTTGGCCCCACCCAAACCAAGATCCATTCTTCCCACTTTTCAAGATTACATTTCTCTTCACTATCTTGCAGTTTCCCTCGTGAATTTTCAATTATAGTGCAGAGCTCTTCACGAAGGACACCACCACATCGTCTAGATTCTATGCTTCAATTTTTTTCTTTGATCCCATGGAGGCCAATAGTCCTTTGTCTGAGGAAGTGCTTCCTGAATAGTCATGGGAGGGAGAGGTAATGCTTGAAATTTCCCTTCTATTGGGAGATTGTGTACATAACCTCTTGGTCTTCTGAAAGCTGAAAATTACTTCGAGTCCGCCAACTTTGGTTCCACACTATAGAAATTTTTGGATATTGACTTCCAAATATCCTTCGATGCAAAATCATCATTCTCATAATAGAAAAAAGTTGCTCCTTGCATGAACACATTGATTTCCTCCAAGCATGGCCCAATAGGTTTCGCAGGAACTCCAAAACCACTTAGTCCCTCCAGTCATAAATTAGAGACATCACATCATACACTCCAGACATTGTTTGTTTGTATTGCATACTCTCTATCTATTTATCACCCTTTAACACTTTCCTCTGCTTTTCTCCAATTGCTCTCTTCTAGGCAGCTGATGAGCTTGTTTCCATGTCATTCAAGATAATGCCTGCTCGCTTTCTTTTACAAAATTTGCTTGCACATGACTCTTCAGCTTGTATGTTCTGCTTCCGTACATATATAAATTTTAATTCATGCTCAAATAATAATTAAATAAAATAAGCATTTGTAAGGAAAAGATTTAGTCATTTGATGTTTCATATTATCTGACAGAAAGATCCTAGACAATTCTTGGAGAAAGGAAACATCATTCATAATCATTTTTTGCAAATAACACTGAATCAAATAAATAATAAATATTTTGTGCAATTTTTAAAATTAGAACTCGTTCAATGCTTTCATTCACCGACGACAAAGTCGTTTGACCCACATCATCTCTCGTCGTCGGAATTCCAACGACAACTAGTGAAACATCTGACAAGGATGTTGTATATCCCACATCACTTCCATGTCAGACAGTCGTCGAGGAGCAAATATAGCATCCATCGGAAATTCGACGGAAATCTGCCAAAATTTGTGGCCAGGGGTACAAATATAGCCATCGTCGGAGGAGTTCATAACATAATCGGACTATCGATGCAAATGGCATCGTCGGGAAGCCCAACGATGAGTTTTCGACAGCAAAGTTGGTCGAAAGTCTGACGTTGTGTCATTGCAAATCCGACAATTAGCCGTCGAAAAGTAGGCCCAAATGTACTAGTGGAAGGAAAGGATGAGCATC
Organism: Cryptomeria japonica; assembly: GCF_030272615.1. Taxonomy (NCBI): domain Eukaryota; kingdom Viridiplantae; phylum Streptophyta; class Pinopsida; order Cupressales; family Cupressaceae; genus Cryptomeria; species Cryptomeria japonica. The sequence goes on from NC_081410.1 coordinate 165,845,188, forward strand.
CAATTGGATTCATGATTTCACCACTCAAGGATGCTGAGTTAAGATACCCCAGTCTCTAAAAATCAGCATCATTCTTTTTTTTTTAAATAATTTGAACGTTGTCGGAATTCCGACAATATAGAATGACACGTCCGACGGGCGTGCTATATGCCCAACAACATTGGCTCATTGAATGGGTGGCAGAGACTGTCAGAATTCCAATGGTAAAGACTAACATGTCGAACAAGTGTGCTATATCCTCAACGGTATTGGCTCATCGGATGGGTGGCAGAATACCGTCGGAATTCTGACAGGAAAAAGTAACACGTCTGACGGGTGTGTTATATGCCCGACGGCATTGGCTTGTCGAAATGGTGGTCATGTTCACTGTTGGAGGTATCTTGGTATTCGTCAGAATTTCAACAACCTCAAGTAATCTCATAACATCCGACGATAAGTTTTCGACGATGCTTTTGGTTGATTGTCCAACAAAATGTAGTCAAAAATCAAACGAATTACCGTCGGAATTCAACCCCAAATGTACTAGTGCCAAAATTCAAAATTCAAATTTTGGAGGTGGATTATATAAGTCATTCTTTCTCACTCATTATTTTCTATCTTTGATTTTGAAGAACTGTGGTGGTAGAAGTTTTTCAGAATTTTGTAACTCATTTCTCATGAGTAATATTCAGATTTTGTAAGCAGTTTTACAGATTTGGAATGCAGATAGCTCCTATTTCTCAATAAAGAAGCTTATTCTCCTTCTCATTATTCTTCATTTTCAAGTGTTGTTTGAAAATTTTATGGTAAAATATTGTGTTATCCTTTATTTTATCAGATTCCTTCAATGTTGAACGTAGATAATATCATGTCATAGTGCAGGTTTGTGTTAGTGTTTTCATTCTTTTGGATCAAAACTATGAGAACTTCATTGTTCTCCTTTTTGTATACATCAGAAAGTCAGAGCCTTTCACAAGAATCATTTTTGCAAGCATAAGTAAGAAAGTTCAGAGATTGCATATCTTCAATATTTGAGAATTTTTGTGAGTTTGTGAGCACTTTGAATAATTTTTATCTTTTGGTGGATCACCTAGTAGTTAAATTTTTTAGTTTTCTTCATGTCTTCATATCCCTTTTCCAGTCATAATTAAGTTAGTTTTAGGTGATCAAGTAGGAATCCGGCCTACAATGCAGAGGTATACTCTCCCAATAGGATACCCATAGCCTGAGAGTAGTCCCATGATTCATGGGATTGCAGATTTTTCACGCTTGCATCGGGTGCAAATCACCATGACAACACTTTTATAGCATTCTCAAGGTATTTACTTGATTAGGATGACTTTCAACGGTCAAATTTAGACATCATGATTTGAAACCAACTAGCCGAAAGTGTGCATCAATGTGTTCAATTTAGGCCCAGTTTTGGGGGAACAAGGGTTCTTGGAGTGCTCCTATCTAGAAGAAAGGTGCCCCAAGCACCCTTGTCCACCCAAAATAGGGTGAACAATCCAAGGATAATGTGCACTCAACATGAGATTGGGAATCAAATCACCATGCAGACATATGACATCAATTTTGAGGTAAAAAGGCCAGAAAGAGGCTTGGATAAGAGCTAAAATGGGTCACACTAAAATAGGGGCACAAAAAGTGGTGTAAATTGCACAAGGTTACAATTTATGATGCTACATTTACTAAATTAGAGAGAGAGAGAGAGAGAGAGAGAGAGAGAGAGAGAGAGAGAGAGAGAGAGAGAGAGATTACAAGGAAATAAAAAATCATTAAATTTGAGGGAACAAGCCCCCAAGCTCAGGATTTCAACTCACACAATCACATACAAGGACACACAAAACAATACAAAAATCAAATAAAAGGAAAATAGACAAACAAAAACAAAAGACACACAAAAGGGGGTTTAGTAATAAAAACAAAGGCTCCAAGTCACCTAGTTGAAGAGACCTCAATAATCAAAATGTATCAATGACTAATATAATTATTAAAATAATATTGCAAGAGCACAAATGGCCACATGAAAAGAGCTAGAGCATGCATTAGGTGATGAACCATAATCCAATGACTAGCAAAGTATGTTATACTTATGGGTTCATGGGGAAAGTCGAAGAAAGGAAACATGGAATCCACATACAAGCAAGTTGTGTTATGCTAGTTGATCCATGGAAGAGAGAGAGAGAGAGAGAGAGAGAGAGAGAGAGAGAGAGAGAGAGAGAGATGAATTTAATAAGCTAGCAAGTTTTATTATGCTAAGTGATCCATGGGGGCACAAATTTGTTGGGTGAAAATTTTGTAAACTCGTGGAGACTTACAAAATATGATTTTCATGATAGTACATGAGATAATACCTCTCAGAAGGTAAGATATGATATCTACTATTTATAAGGGAAGGCTCTCCCTTTTTACTGCAATCTTTGTTTATTCTAAATCTACCTGCTAAATTTACACTAATCCAAGATGGTACAATTACTTAGTTCTGTTTTTTCAAAAAAAAATTTATCCAATTCTCTATTTAGAACATATTTCTCCTTTTCTCTATAAAATACTCAAAACTGCAGTAATCTTAATAATCTATACTAATTGAAAACAAAGTGTCCATAAGAGTACAAAGCCTCTCATTGCTTGCTTTTTCTGAAAATGACGTAAGGGATGGGGCTATTTTATAAACAAAGAACACAAAGTTTCCTTCAAATACTCAAGTCCTATCAACCACTGTAACCCATGATTGATATATTGTAAGCACAAAGTCTTCCAAGTATATCATAAAACTTTCTACTCTAACAAGATAACTCAACAAAGCACAAAGACTTCACCTTATCATCCACTTAATACAAACTTCTTTAGTTAAATATTATAGAACAAAGTTTACAATATTTTACTCAACCTCTTCTAACTCAAACACTTTTCACGATGCAAGATCTAATCTAGAAGAATGTAGACAAGAATGACATAAGAACATTCCTTCTCACAATAAATTATTTCCAAGACAAAGATGGGATGAAACTTCTTTTCTTCTTTGATTAAATTTTCTTGAATACACTATATGCTCAAAGACTTAGATAGCTTTTCAATTCTGCAGAGTTTCGGCATATTACCAAAAAGATGGGAAAATATCCTTATTAAAATAAAATCCCTCATGTATATAGAAGAGGGATGATGCACAAAATTAGGAAAAGTTACAACTAATTGTGACCAATTCAAAAGTAGAGACCTATTTGACTTAGGACACATGCAGTCCTACATGTGTACTACAACATATACAAAATGACATTTAAGGTGTCGATTGGAAATACAAAATGCCACTTGAAAATCATAAAAATGACTAAGTATCATTTTATAAACGTTGAACCCATTTCTGAAATTCTTCAAATTTTGTAGAACAATCTTCATTTGAGCTTCATCGGGTCCTTGGGTATGATTGGTGAAGACCTTGACCCATGCGATAGAATCTTATAAATCAACACAACATTTCTTATATTTCTTCATAAGTGAATACAGAAAATGCAGAACGAATTGTAGATCAACCAATTTGTCAATAGAAGACAAAGAGAAGTCCTCTTTCTCAATTTCAATAGCTAACAATAAACTGAATTCCTTGATGACCACATCAACATCTAGTGCTTTCTTATTTTCATCAAGAAAAGTACAAGGAATTTTTGATATCTTGTCAACAATCTCCTTTTTATATATGCATTCCTTTTGATCTTTCCTCATATCCTTGATAAGATGCCCTAGAATATTCATTCAATGCTCTTCTGCCTCTCGCTACTCAACATACATATTCTGAGAAGGAATAACATTATTTTGCAAAATATCATTTGAGTCGAAATCTTCAAGTTTCAACCATGCAACAAAATATTTCTCCTATGCTTCCAACTCTTGGGAAAAGAGTTCTATGGTGTTATCCACCTCATTTTTTACATTATCAAGATTTTTTACGATGGTGACAGCTAAGCTCAAGAGCCACGTACCTTGGCTAAGCATTTTATCCATCCATTCTCTCATTGTTCTTCTCTATGAAGCTTCTTGTTCAACTCTCTTCATAACTTGTCCGTCCAATGATGAAGTCATTGGTTCAATGGCCTCTGAAGACTTAATCACCTTAATCAGCACAATGTTGAGTTGTTCAACTTGTTCCTTGAGCTTATCCTTCTTGATTTTATCTTCATCATATCTATAAACAAGAGCATCTGAAGTTGATTAAACATCTCTTGCAATAGAATCATGAGTTTGTTTACCCAATTCAACCTTGATGATATAATATGATTCTTGGATCTGGTCAATGTCTTTATTATGAGGAGGAATGGCAATTTTTGTATATTTGTTTCTAGCTTTATCCACTGTCGCCCTTGATACAACTTTTCTTTGTTGGTGATTTTAGGCTTGGTGGAGATGAACTGACTGAAATCAAAATCATCCAAAGAAACAACATGTTTCTTCCTCTTAGGAGAATTGGAAAACAACCACAGTGGCAAGGAGGAATCATCATCAACACCTATGACTAAAGCTTGAGATGGATCTATTTGCTCTCGATAAGTAGTAGTCACAATAGGTGATGTTGTGGTAACAACAATAGGAGGATTTTCTAGAGATGACTCATTGGGTCTAGGACCTGTCTCTGTCATGAACTTATCAAAGTCATCCAACATGGTAGTCGACACTTCAAGCAAATTTGGGGAAGTGGAGAAAACATTCTCAATATTGTCATGTGGGGTATCTAAGGAAAATTCACTAACACTAGTGGAAGAAATATGTACAATTGTATTAGGAGTGGCACATGTGGCAATAGATCCCAAAGGTTCTGATTTAGTGGTAGAAACGGGAGCATGCATGATAGTAGAAGAAGAGATAGATACCTAGGGTAGGGACTCATGGGACTTATCTAATTGTGGTAGTCCTTCTTCCTCATATTCATCATGTCCTTCATTATCCTCCTACTCACTTAAATTTGATCAACATCGATGGGATCCAGGTTAGGATGTTCATCATCCAAATGCTCATCTTGTACTTCAGACTCTTTTGTCTCCTGAACATTTGAAGTAGATTGTTCACCTTGGGTTTTTCCTTTGTTTGCCCCAACTGTAAATTTTAATTTTTGAGTCTTCTGAGGAGTGCATGGATCCTATTTTTTCTTTGTTGTAATCTCCTACCAATAGGTCCAATTATATCATCATCAGAACTAGTAGAGAATAGTGAATTGTTTAGTGGCTAATATTCGCCAATTAGCTATTTTTTAAAATTTGGGAACCAAAATTTGGCTAATAAGTTCAACTTTTAAGGTGAACTGAATCACCACATTTTTACAAATTTTTATTTTAATGTTATTTAAATCGCCAGATAATTTATTTTATTATTTTTTAACTCAAAGATTTACCACAATATTCCATAAATGATTGGGTCAGATTCGCCAACATTTTATAATTTATTATTAAAATCTAAATTAATTCACCAATAATATATCATAATTATTAGTTAATTTAGGGTTATAACAACAATCTTTATTTGCCACTATTGATTTAATATATAATCTAATGACTTTCATTGTATTCCATGAGGTAAAGTACCTAAGTTGTAATGCTTGTGGAGGTTGAAATTGCTTTCAAATTGTTGTCCTCAAAGAAAATCAATGGTCTAAAAGTAGTTTTTGGCCCCATGAGAATTACAAATTGTTGGTACATTTTATCTCAAAAAATACAAAGAGAGCTATAAAACTATTTTAAATTAATGGTAGAAACTACATAGAGTCTACCCCTTAAACTCATTAATGATTTCCACCTTCAGGCCTCTACTTTTCTATTAAAAAAACTTTTTTTTTTAATGAAAGGATTTGCAAAAGTAATTAATGCATACTCTTATTATTTTCCAAGATTCGCCAATATTTTCTACCAAAAAAATTGATATAAAAATTCGCCAATAAAAAATATTTTTATTTAAAAAAAAGGAAAGATTCACCAATAAAAATTATTTAAAAAAAAAAATTAATATTCGCCAAGATTTAATACATTTTTTTGAGAGGGGGTTTCTTAAAGTTATCACTAGTAAAAAAAGGTTTAAACTGAATTCCATTGCTTGAAAGCCAAAAATTACTATCTGCAAAAATACTCTCGAATCTGTCTCTGATAGAAGTTGACTCCTTGTGTGACCATTGAATGATAGGAAAGGGTGTTGATTAAACTTTCCTTTCAACATAGGTAAGGTATATAACATTACCATCTTCTTCAAGATCATCCAGGATGTCTACAAGATCAAATTCTTGAATTTGGTCCACTATGAGCCGACGGTAATCAAATATCATGCTTTGTTTTGCAATCAATCTAGTTGTCTTCAATACAATGCACATGCACATATGTTTTTTTCAATTTGTTCCTTATTCCTTGGTAATCAAAGTCTCTTCTTTCCTTGAAGAATCTCATAGTTAATCTCCTCATCTCTTCGTCCATTGCCTTGGCCTTGAAAATTGAGCTGATAGAGTACCTACCAATAGTCAAAGAGAACTTTAAACCTATTTTGTGTGAGCCAGATTGTGCTTCATGCATTGTCACCATCTGATGAACCAATTCCATCAGAATGATTTTATCTGATGGATATCTTGGGAGCATGAAAGGTTCACCATTGAAGCATCCCACCCTTAGATAGGTGAAGGTAGGGAATTGTAGGAACATGACCCATATTCATTCACAACTTCCCAAGCATGATCTGACACTCTCTTGTTGTATAGATCTTTGTTCAACATGCACATGTGATATCCAAAGAATGCATCATTCACTCCTCGAAAATGATTGAAACTATTATTCAGTACCAACTGGGAGTAGTACTCATATATAACAACTTGCCTCATGTGTCTTGATGTAGACAGACCTGGGAAATGCCTCTTAGAAGTTGTTGCATACACCAAAAAAGATATCATGTAGAACTTGAGAGTAGTTGTCTCTTTGGTTATTTGTTCACATATGGCATCACTTATCTACTTCCCTCACAATATCTTCTCCCAATTTTGTTTGATGGCATGGATGTACTGATACAACCATTCATAATAAGTATTAGAGGTAGGGAGTCCTCTCACCTTGCTCAGGAGAGTAACCAAATCATTGACCTCTTCAATAAGATCACTCCTAGGAAAGGTTTTTGGCCATCTATCAATTGTAGGCATTGGGGTCTTCAACCAATTATCATTCATATTCTTCCTACATTTCTTTGAATCCCTGATAGACTAAGCTTGTGCTGACTACATGGTGATATCAAAGTACTTCCCAATATTAGGACACTTGAAGATACTGTCAAAGAAGTCTTCATCAAGTCTAATTAACTTTTTGCCACTAGTGTCCTTCACACTCCTATAATAGGATCAAAATGATTTGCAACTACCATGACAAATTTAAGATATTGAGCAGACATGGGGAATGATGAGACTAGACAAATACCATTGTTGATGACCTAGATTCCATCTTGTAGTATAAGGGTGGCTGCTCTATTCTCTTAAGAAACTCTTCTAGATCAACATGACCTATCTTAGTGTCCCTTATGTGATCAATATTTGATGAGACTGATGATGGTGGGAAGATCAGATGAGGATCTTCTTTCTTCAACTTCATGGCCTTCATGCTCGAAGATGGTTCTATGATCTGTACAAGAATGATATTGAAGAATAGACAAATCATCAGCACTTGACAAGAGCAAATAACAATTATCTTGATCATTTTAAACCAAATAGGATCATGCATGTGTTGCATTCAGTGTTATTTGGGTTACAAAAAACCCCATTGCATCATGGTAGTACAGGTGTAAATCGTGCCTACGAACCCTATTTAAATGTGTGTGCAATTGGTGTAATTTGGGTTCGTAGGCTCAAATTACACATATGGCTAAGTGTGGTTCAAAGGTGTAGAACTACACTTGGTGAAAAGGCTAGGTGTAGTTCAGACCTATGAACCTGAACTTCACCTTGGCAAAAGCTTGTTAGAAGTGTAGGTCGGACCTATAGGTTCGAACTACACTTATAAAGTGCATAAGGCATAACTAGTGAAGGTCAGACCTATAAACACCAAAGAGGGAAAAATAATGTATGTGATATCGTCACCGATTAGGAGGTACCTCAAATAGATCAGTCCAGATCGGTCAGCAAGAGTAAATACAATGGAAACACAAGGACATGATGGAGTCAATGCAAAATAGATTGAATTATATCATGAGAACTAATTACAACAAACCCGTAACAATCGAGTTATAGTAACTGGCTCACGAGCCTGCTAAAACATGCTCAAAATACAAAATAGGTCACAATCAGGACCTCAAACTTAAGATTACACTTCTATGTTTTGTCTAACTCCTTAGATATATTCTAATTCTCTATTACAATTATTTATACGATCCAAGGGGGTCCGGTCGGCCCAAAAAGGGATCAAAACCCTAAGAACAAGACCTAACGTATAAAACCAACAAGGTCGGCCTCTGACAAAGAAAATTCTCCGAAAAATCCAAAGGATGAAGTGAGAATCAAAGGGCAGGTCGGCCACACGCCAAGGAACAATGGAATCAATGCTCAGGGCTCTGAAAGCTATGGAAAGGATCTGTTAGATCGCCAATGCAAATAGGTCCAGGCAACCGATAACAGAAAACTGTCTCGGAAACCGGTAGCGATAACTTGCCGGAAAATGATCTAAATGCTCCACGGTTTGGGAATAAAGTAGATGATCAAGTCCTCAAGAAAAATCCAACTCCATAGGTTCCGGTGAGCCAAATCCAGGAAACACAAAAAGAAATGTTGAAACTGCAAACAGAAACGAAATATTTTTGGATGATACAAAATTGCCATGAACGAGGGATTCTCTTGCATCAGATATTCGGGGTTGCTGAAAAAAGTGAGTCTCTCACTTTGTTGGGGTCAAAGGAAAACCAAGGTGGTCTACCTCTGCCTGAGAAATCCAAGATGAATCCTCAACTGGACTGTCTTTCCACTTAAGAAGATACTCCTTATACTAACTATTTTGGCTACTATGCCCAATCTTGTTGTCCAAAATGTCTTCAATCCGATCCGGTTCCTTCCGGGGCTACTGTTTCTCCAAGTTTGCAATAGTGTCCTCACTAAATTCTGGTTCATGATGCTGGTGAAGATCTACAATGTTTAACACAAGTGAAATACTCAGACTATATGGTAACTCCACTTCATATGCATTTCTAAAACTGAACTTTCTCAAAATCTTGCAAGGTCCAAACTTTCTCATCTGAAACTTGTTATAAGTTCCAACCAAGAATCTTTCTTTTCTCAGATACACCATCACTTCATCACCAACTTCAAATTCCTTATGTCTCCTCTTCTCATCTTCTTTCTCCTTATACTTGTTGTTCATGTCCTCTAAATTTTGCTTAACTTGAATATGTAAGTCCTTCATGTGATCTACAAATTCTTCTTCTTTTGAACTTCTCTTGTCTTCACTACTAATATCTCTTAATTCAGATATATCTCTAGGGTGTGCTCCAGTAACAATCTCAAAAGGTGTCTTTTCGATACTCATGTTTACTAAATTATTGTAGGCAAACTCTGCTTGTGCAAGAATTAGATCCCAACTTCCGGTTTTGTCTCCAACTAAACATCTCAACAAATTTCCCAAGTTTTGACTTTTGTCTGTCCATCAGTCTATGGGTGAAAAGTAGAACTGAACTTCAAATCTGTCTTCATCTTCTTCCAAAATGTTGTCTAAAAATAACCAACAAACTTAGTGTCTCTGTCTGAAACTATGCTCTTAGGTAATCCATGCAATCTAACTACTTCCTTGAAAAATAGGTTTGTTGCATGTAATGCATCTGATGTCTTCTTACAAGGTATGAAATGATCCATCTTCAAGAATCTATCCACTACCACAAATATAGAATCATTCCATCTCTGCATTTTAGGCAATCTAAGTATGAAATCCATGCTTATATCATCTCAAGGTCTTACCGGTACTACCAAAGGTTTACACAATCCCACATTCTGACTACTACCGTTTGCAACTTGACAAACTCTATAACATTGCACATATTTCCTAACATCCTTATGAATTCGGGGCCAAAAGTAATGCTTACTCACCAATGCTACTGTTTTGTCAACACCAAAGTGTCTGGTTAATCCTCCACTTTGTTTCTCCTTTATTAGATTCTCCCTCATAGAAATCTTAGGTATGCATAAATGAACTCCTCTGAATAACATCTCATCCTAAATGAAGTAATCCAACCACTTGCTTCAATCTACCGTAATTGGTTCTCTACATGTTTTCCAAGGTTCTGCAAAATTTGGGTCATCATCATACAAGGTCTTCTTTTTTCTCAAATCCTAATACTTCTACTCTCATCTCTATCAGCAAATTCCTTCTCCTACTCAATGCATCAACAACTTTGTTAGATTTCCCACTTCTATGCTTCAACACAAAGGTGTAACTCTACAAAAATTCTACCCATCTCATATGTCTCTGATTCAACTTATTCTGACTGTTCAAATACTACAAATCTTGATGATCTGTATACAACACAAACTCCTTAGGCAATAGATAATGTCTCCACTTCTTCAAGGCTTGAACTACGACATAAAATTCTTGATCATACACTGAATAGCTCCTTTGGGCATCATTCAATTTCTCACTGAAATAAGCTATTGCTCTCCCTTCCTGACTCAAGACTACTCCTATTATTGTTCCACTTGCATCAAAATCCACTTGAAATAATTTATTGAAATCCGATAAAGCTAACACAAGCTACTTAGTCACTTTCCGCTTCAACAGTTCAAAAATTTTGTTTGCTCCGGTTGTCCACTCCAACTCCTTTATATCTCCTCTCATTGCCTCAATCATAGGGTTGCAAACTAAACTAAAATTTCTGATGAACTTCTGGTATAAACTAGCCAATCCATGAAATGATCTTACCTCTCCAATGTTTTCCGGTGTAGGCCACAAAACAATTACTTTTACTTTCTTAGGGTCCATCTTCAAACCATCCTCAGATATCACAAATCCCAAATAGACTAACTCACCTTTCATGAAAGTACACTTCTTAAATTTTATCAACAACTTTTCTTCTCTCAACCTCTGCAAAACTTGTCTCAAATGCAATAAATGCTCCTCTTTTGTCTTACTGAAAATAAGAATGTCATCAAAATATATAGTAACAAACTTGGCCATGAATTTCTTCAATACCTCATTCATTAGCCTCATGAAAGTACTTGATGCATTAATTAACCCAAAAGGAATCACCAACCATTCATACAATCCTTCATTTATCTTGAATGTTGTCTTCCACTCATCTCCTTCTCTGATCTTGATTTGATGATATCCACTTTTCAAGTCTATCTTTGTAAAGTAATTGGCTCCGCTCAAACAATTCATTATGTCATCCATCCAAGGTAAAGGAAACCGGTATTTCACTGTGATTTTGTTTATTGCTCTGGAATCGGTACACATTCTCCATTCTCCATTCTTCTTAGGTGCTAATACTGTTGGTACTCCACAAGGGCTCATACTTTCTCTTATCAAAATTTTCCTCGACAACTCCTACACTTATCTATTCAACTCTTCATTCTCTGTCGGTGTCATCTGGTGTGTAGCTTTGTTAGGCAAACTAGCTCCAGGAACCAATTCCATGCAATGACTAATACTTCTCACGGGTGGTAATCCATCAAACACATTATCTGAAATGATGTCTTCATATTCTATCAGCAATTCTTTTATCTCTTCTGGTTGTTCTTCTTCATGCTCTGGATTCTTAGTCTTCTTAGGAACTAAGGCAAAACACACATTCTCATGTCTCATTCCATCTAGGAATTTCCTTCCATCCACAAAACAGATTCTAGCTTTCGTACAGACTTCACTCTTCAAAGGTTTCTCCAAGGGAAACAAGGTTTGTTTCATCCCATTGGCCACAATAGTGTATGTATTCTTGCTCCCATCATGTATTCCCTGTCTACCAAACTGCCAAGGTCTACCCAACAAAAGGTAACAAATATCCATAGGCATAATATCACACAAGACTTCATCATGATAATTCCCAATTTTCAATTTCACCAAACATTGCTCACTTACTAACAACTTATGTTCATCCCGAATCCATGCTATCTGATAAGGCTTAGGGTGTTTTAATATTTCCAAATTCAACTTATTCACCATCTCTTATGAAACAAGATTATCTGAACTACCACTATCAATGAAAACTTTACACCACTTATCAAATACCTTACATCTGATCTTGAACAAATTCTTCCTCTGCAAGGGCTCTTCATATCTCCCAGTAGGACACAAATCTCTCCTCATCATCAACGGTTCTCCATCTTTTGGTTTATTAGCTGATCCGATGGGGTTTTCTTCCACCATTGTTGTTCTTTCGGTATTCTCTATCTTCTTACATTCAAAAGCATGATGTCCTTCTCCTCCACACTTATAATAATTTCCTCTAAACACTCTCTTGTCTTGTCTTTTGTCATCTCTTCTTAAAATGCCTCGGTGTACTCCTTCACACTAGATTCCTTCTATCTCAAATTTTGCAATTTCCAGATTAGATTCACTTGATAATCGGCAGGCATAAATTTTGATTTCAACTTAGCAACCATCTGATCTCATGTCTCAATCTTCTATTTACCTCTTCTCTTTCTATCAACCTACAAATTCTCCCACCAAAGAGATTCATGACCTTTCAACCAGGTACATGCATATTTCACCTTCCTTTCTTCTACAATGTTTTCAAAATCAAAATATTTCTCCATCTTTGAGATCCAATCCATCAATTCATCTGAATCCAACTTCCCATCATATTCTGATGGGGTAAAATGAGGTTTAGTATTCACCCTACTCAAAACCCTCAAAAACCTTTCTTCATCTGGATCAATCGTTGGCGGGTTTACTTGTTCTGTTGGGGCTTCTTCTCCTTCATCTTCACTTACATCTTTAATATGTTGACTTCTTCTCTGGGTTGTCTCAATAGCTTCCAACCGGGCTGCATTTCCTCACAACATTTCTATCACAACAGGGTCTGCAATCCCACGCACTCCACCATTCGTATTTCCTCTTCGTGTCATCTTCATGTCAGTCCTCTGTAGCTGTAGGTCAAATCCACAGTCTGCCACCCTACAACAAAATTCTTAGAACAACACAATCTCTAGAATGAAATCTTGCTCTGATACCACTTGATATAGTCAATGATTAGGAGGGACCTCAAATAGATCAGTCCAAGCCGGTCAGGAAGAGTAAACACAATGGAACACAAGGACATGATGGAGGCAATGCAAAACAGATTTAATTATATCATGAAAACTAATTACAACCAACCGGTAACAACCAGGTTACAGTAACCAGCTCATAGGCCTGCTAAAACATGCTCAAAATATAGAACAAGTCACAACCGGGACCTCAAACTTAACATTTTGCTTCTATGTTCTGTTTAACTCCTTAGATACATTATGATTCTCTATTACAATGATTTATATGATCCAAGGGGATCTGGTCATCCCAGAAAGGGATCAAAACCCGAAGAACAAGACCGTGTAAAACCAACAAGGTCAGCCTCCGACAAAGAAAATCCTATAGAAAATCCAAAGGACAAAGTGAGAATCAAAGGGTAGGTCAACCACATGCCAAGGAACAATGGAATCAATGCTCAAGGCTCCACAAGCTCCGAAAAGGATCCGGTAGATCACCAATGCAAATAGGTATAGGCAACCGGTAACAGAAAACTATCTCAAAAATTGATAGTGATAACTTGCGGAAAAATTATCCAAATGCTCCACAATTTGGGAATAAAGTAGATGATCAAGTCCTCAAGCAAAATCAAACTCCACAGGTTCCGGTGAGCCAAATCCAGGAAACACAGAAAGAAATGTTGAAACTACAAACATAAAGAAAAACAGAAAGGAAATATTTTTGGTTGATGCAAGATTGCTATGAAACAGGGATGCTCCTGCATCAGTATGGTGGACCCATAGGCCCGACATACACTTAATAATGCAAAGACTCAAAACTAGTGTAGGGTGAGCTCATGAATCCACCATACACCAAACATTAGCATCACAAACTCAAAGAGGTGTGGGTTGGTCCAGTAAACCCGCCATGCACCAATCAAAGAGCTCATGGTGTATGTTGGGCTTATGGCCTCACCTTACACCGTGTGTACAAAATGAAAAGGATGGTATCGTATGTTTCTTGGGTACATCTATTGGCATTTGATCTTTTGAACTAAACTTGTAATGTTTGTTTGCTTGATGCAACCAGTATATGTCTATTGTGCATAGAGATTAGATTTATGTATGATGACTATTTGGTATGTTGTCATTGATGGCAACTATGTTTCTTTAAGTCATCTAAGCCCTACAGTTCAATCGGTAAGACTTAACTGGTAAAGGAGAGATAGTTTCATGAGAACCGGTAATTAGGACTTCAACCAGTAAATGGCAGATAGAGTTACAATCCGACAACCGATATGTGAAAATCATGAAGATTGAGACGATGCGGTTTTTCAGCAGTATTGAAGACTATCAGATGAAGATATATTCGTGACCGTACGTGCTGAATCGATCAAGTGAACGATATTTATTTGTTAGAACATATTAGTTGATGGAGAGTTAACCGATAGTGATGAAAATCACTAAGACCGGTAAAACGACAAAAAAATGGATTTGTTATGTCGGTGGCCGACATAACTAAAGCGTACAATTTTAAGATTTTATAGATGCATTGAACCTAGGGAATTGTAACAAGGTTCTAGTCAACCTTATGATGTTTTTAAATGTGTGATGAGGTATGAAAGGATATATGTATATGAGCTTGATAGTGTAATAGATCATGAGTGAATTTTGTAATTTCTGATAGTGTGATGATTAGAGGGGTTGAGAGATGAAGTCTATATGATGATGTAATGTTCTAAAGTGGATCTTATCAAACAATGAAGGTGTTATACTAAAATCATTTGTACTTGTTGACTCCCCAACAGTTGCAGCAAGAAAATCCTCTTTCAAGGTCACTCCTAATAGTGTGCAGTCAGATCCTAACAGTTCTGATCATTAAATCCTCTAACCAAGTGACACATTAACTTGTGTTTGCAAATCCCAATAACTTGGGTATCTCCTAATAGGGTTGGTCCTCACAGGCCTTTTTGTAAAGCTCTTAACCGGGCATAGACACTTCTAATAGGGTGTGCCCCTAATCGGGTGTTGTAGACCTTCACCGGTCAAATCTTTATACTACAGATAGTGGATCTTATGGGTACTAATTCCCACTGTGGTTTTTCCCATTTGTGTTTTCCACGTATAAAATCTTGTGTCATGTGGTTTATGCTTTATGTGGTGATTGCATACTTGGTGTTATTTCTTAAATGTCTATTGAGTTTTAAGTTGGTGAAATTAATAATCAAATTTGTATTGTTTTAACTATCACTGATTCACCCCCCCTCTCAGTGCCTTATAAGTTCATCAATTGGTATCAGAGCCTAACTTCCTTAAGGCTTAACCACTTGGAAGGGATCTCTAATCCTAAGGCAAATATGGGGGAAGGAATGAGCTATAAAGAGATGTCTAGAGAACTTGTTGAAACCAGGGAAGAACTTGAAACCCTAAGAGGCAAATAAAGGACATCACTAGCTAAAAGGAAAGAGTTGACCGAACAATTGTTGGAGATCTCTGACAGCAGCTCTTCAGATGAGGCGAACATTGATGCACTGGTTGAAGAAGTAGAGAAGTTGAATGGTGAGAAGACTAACTAGAGAAGAGAGATGGATGCACTAACAATCTGGATGAGTGAGGAACTTGAAGCTAGAAGAAAGGTTGAGGATCAGATCCGAGATAAAGAGCATGAAATCTTTAAGGTCAAGCAGGAGAGTGCAACTTTGTATGAACATTGGCATGAGGAGAAAGAAGAAAAAAGCATTACTGTCAGATCTTGAAATGGCAATGTCTCTTAGAGAGACCCTCATGAAAAGAAATGAAGATATTACAAAGGAACTTGTTGAGGCCAATGAGAATCTTGATAAATTCAACAAGAGCTCCTCTATGCTGGATGAACTGATCCAATCTCAAGGATGAAAGGTGATACATCTAGGTTAGGATAAAATACATCTGAGAAGGGAGAACCTTCTAGTACCAAGAGCAACATGCATGAAGGTAAAACTGTTCCTAAGGCTCAGAAGCCTACCAATAAGAAATCTTACAAACCTGTTTGTTTTAACTGTCATAAACTAGGACATGCTGCTAATGTTTGTAGAAGCAGATCTGATGCTAATACTAGTTATAGACCTAATGATAGATATGTATCTAGAAGCTTTGAAGATTATTGTTATACATGCAACATGTATGGGTATAGATCAGTTGAATGCAGCTATGGAGAAAACAATCCAGCACCTCACATGAACCCAAGACCTATTGGTGATTGGAGAAGGAATTTCAATGACCAGAGGAACACAAATTGGAAAAGACCCTATGTTAACCGGTCTAGTCCTTATGAGATGGATAAGAGAGTCAATGTGATTTGTTCAATCTGCAATAATTTTGGACATGTGGCAATGAACTGCAGAAGAAGAATAGGTAGAGGCAATGCAGGACCTTGGAGAGAATCTGGAATGGCATGTTATCATTCCAACAAACCGGGACACATTAGCAAGTTTTGCAGAACACAAAAGAACCAGTCGGTGAGTCATCCTGCAGACTAAAAAGGAAAGCAGAAAGTTTATGTTGAAGAAACTAGAGCTGAGATGAATAGAACTTGGAAGAAGAAGAGTGATGACAAACCATCTGAGGAATCGGATTCTTCACCTAATGTGGAGAATCCATCTCTGGCAAACTAAGTTGTTTCTACAACTTGGGGTGAGCTTATTATCAAATCTTGAGTTGAACCCCTGGATGATGTACTGTAAGTTAAATCTGCATATTATGATGCATTGTGATGTTTTGATGTGTTTTTGGATCATAACCAATAAATATCATTGATTTTTTGCTACCGGTAATATGCTTTAGAGTATTTTAAGGTGTTTTAGGGTTTTGTTGGTAAATGCATTTATTGCGGTACAGAAAGTGCAAATAAATAGAACTTTTTGAATTTCATTTGTCACTTTGCGATTGTGAGAACATTTGGTGAGCGAGCAGAGTAGAGATAAGTTTGTGCTAGCAGCATTCAAACCATTTACCAATAATCTGAGGCGATAGAAGTAAAGTTTGAATTGGTGATAGAGTATTGAAAGTTTTTTATAGTTGGAAACCCTAGTACCAAAGCAGAAGAGGTATTTATCTGAGAAACTCTACTCTTTGCTTGGTGATTTGCATATTTGAAATGGATACACCTCATCTTGTTGATGTAACTGAGAAGGCAAGACCAGAATTCAAACATCCATACAAGTCGGAGGAAATCAACCCTGTCGGTGCCCTATCTGATGTACCAAATGTTATTTTGCATGTAGAAGATGTAAGATCCTTTTATCACTGCAAACTTGAAGATTTGGGAGTTGCAGTTATTCATGAGCAATACAGATCTCTATGTAATGAACAGGGAAGATTGAAAGAACAATTTAGAAGCGTAGCCAATAAAGGTTTTCATCATGCAATCAATTTCATTGATGATTTTGATGACGAGTTGATAAGATTTTTCTTTAGCCACATTCATTATCAATTCATATGGCTAGATAGACCTCATAAGATAACAAGGGAAGCAATCCATGCAGTAACTGGTTTCTGCTCAACTGGTGAGGTGTCATTGCTGAGGTCAGTACCTAAAAATGATGTTAAGAAGTTAACTGGATCAAGATGGGATAGAAGAGCCATGACTGTGAATGATTTTAATGATCTTGTTATTAAATTTGCATCTATGGTGATTGGATATTGAATTTTCTATTCAAGAAGAATGAACAGTATACCTGGAGTAGCAATTCACACTGCATACCGGATGATTAAGGAAAATGTGGACTATGACTTGACTGAAGCTCTAAGGAGTCAATTAGTGGCAAATTTGGAAGCAGTCAAGAAGGACAAGAAGATTAGATTCAAGTTTGGACAACTTACCATGGGCTTATTCTTTTATTTCCAAAAAAATGTATACGGTATTGGTGATGTACAATGGATAATCGCGACACCTGCCCTATTGTAAATGAAGAACAACATTAGGATGTTGAAAGACAAGTTTAATGATATTTCATGGGGATATTTTAAGAAATTTCAAAAGAAAATGCATGCTAGGGAACGCATACCAGCAGAGGTAGTCAATCGGTATGAGGATTCTATCTATTTTATGGTTGACACAGATACATGCTTGATGGAAGTTGCTATTCCCAAGACCACAAGGGTAATGCCCATGGCTTATGAAGTAGATAAAGATATACTTATTCCTTATGTTGATCATTTGTTAGCTCAACCAGTCGATACCACTACTGAGAGGTTTGGAACCTACAAGGAGAAACTACTAAAAGTGCACTCTGAATTACAGCAACCAGTGATAGCAAAGAAAGTAAGGAAAGAGGCAGAAGACTTTGTTGAACAAGACGGATTCACTAAGGAACAGATAGCTACAGCAAGAGCCAAATATGAGGTTGAACAAGGTGGAACTTCCAGTGTACCAATAGGTACCTCCACCTGTAAGACCAGAGTAGCCAAAGCAGCTAAAAAGAAGAAGGTAGAAGAACCTAAGGTGAAACCTGCTGAGGTAAACCCTCTAAAATACAATTTCGGAGGAAAGGTAAACCTATTGAACCTCCTATTGTGCCTACCCAAACCGGAAAAAGAAAGAAGGAGAAAGCTCACAAACCGATGAAAGATATAGAGGAGACAAAATCAGAAGAAGATAACAGAGCACTAAGGGCAAGTGCTAAGAAGCAGAATAATACTAGAAAAGGTAAGGCAACTAAGAAAATATTGACACTTGAAGATTCTTTCACTACAATGGTTAGAATAATTAAGGAGTATCGGATATACAAAGGTTTAAACATATTGTTTACTCACTTGTCTGAAAGTCAACAAAGGGAGATTGAAGATGTAGTCATCTTTAGTATGAACAAGTTTAGTAGAGCCCTCATTAAATTACAAGGGCAAATTCTAGATTCCTTATATAATTTGATTGATGCAAGGTGGCAAGGGGCAATTAGCCTAGATAAAGAATTTATTGATTATACACTTTAAAACTTGCAACTGGAAGAAACCGAAGAGGAAATTGAACAGATAAAGGTTAATACAAAAGCATTGTTTAGATCAAAGAAAAGATTAACAAGAATGCTTTTTGGAGAGACCGAATCGGTTCAAAAGGAGACTGAGATTTTGGTGAAAAAGGCTTTAGGTCTCATCCCCGATGAAGAAGAAGAAAAAGATGAAGAAATTGACGATAATACCCCTGTAAAGCCTAAGTCAAAAGAACTTAATGAAGGTGTAAACATCACAGATTTTGAACCGAACAACAAGTATCTATATGATGACCCTTTTGATACTGAACCGATAGATATAACAAATGGTGATACCGTTGATGTTGATAATGTTGCTAACACTGCTGGCAATGTAGATGTTTTTGAAGTTGATGTACATATGTTTGACACTCAGTAGGAACAAGAAGAAAACAAAGATGAAAGGAAAGCAAAAGACAAAAGCTCAACTGAGCAACCAGTGAATGCACAGTCAACATAGACTCAAACTACACCAGTCAATGTAAGTGCAAATGCAAATGTAAATATTGTACCCGAGGATAATCAGAAGGATACAGTTGATAAGGAAGAGGAGGCACCGATGAAAGAACGGACTATTGAAAATCCGCAACCGGTCAAAGACACCACTAATGAAGAGAAGACAGAAAAAGATAAGGAGGAAGAGAAGAAAACAGAGAAGGTGGAAGAGGAGAGGAGAATGAAAGAAATAAAGCCAACTCCCGAGGTACCTCCTAAATCCAAACTAAAGAAAACAATAGTTGATGATGATGATGATGATGACTCTGTGAGAATTAAAGGTCCTATTAATATGGACAATTTGAGTTCTTCAGAGTTAATGGAGATTGCTACTACAATGCAATCCCGTGCACAAAAGAAAAGATTGAAGGAACAACAAACAAAAACAGAGACTATAAGGACCGTTGTTGATATTTTGTCAAGTCTCCTACCAAAGACTGATACAAAACATTTGGCTACCTCTATTGCCAAACTTGGATAGTTAGTTGTTAGTGTTGGTGAACAACTTCAACCCCTTGAAGAAGCTGCATACATTTCTGTTGAAAAGGATTACAAGATGAAAAGGGGAGAACAGTTAATGGTTGAGATAGATAAAGGCAAAGTAGCCCTAACAGTGAATAAAGACTTGTTGAAGACCGGATTGGAAACCGGTTGTAAGATTTTGGCTAATATTTCCTAATTTTGATTATTTTGTCTTGACTTGAGAAAGAAGAGAGCTGATACCGAGATGGAGATACAAAAGTTAAGTGAAACATTCATACTGGTATAGGACTCAGTGATCACTTTTGGTAGAAAGGTTGTTGGTCTACAACACTAGTTAGAACTTTGTGAACATGAGCAAGTGAAATGGGTCAGATCATTGAAAGAACTCCAGACTCAGCTACTTCCGAAAGTAAATATTCTTCAGAGAACATTCAAGAAGTCAGAGGCAATTTTGGCTACTCCTGAGATGAGTACAATTGATGCTATGGAGGAGTTTGCAACACAAATCTTGACACATGTTCAGATTACCGAGACATTGTTAGAAACGTGGGACAATGATCTTAAATAGTTGAAGTTTCATTACAATGATGTTTTCTTGAGAATTGCATTGTAAATACCTTAACACCTTTTATTTATATATATATACATGTAGTTTTGATGACAAGTTTTGATGCAATGTATGTATTTTACTTCTTTATTTGGCATTGTTGTCAAAGGGGGAGTAATAGTTAAGAGTTCAAACAAAATTTTGTATGTACTGATAAGGGGAGTAATGATATCATTTTCGTAATGACATGCAATTGCTAAGGGGGAGTGTATGTCAGGAAGTCAATTTTTGTTTTGCCCACTTGGTTGACAAAATTTTCCTAAGTGTTGCCATCAATGCCAAAGGGGGAGATTGTTGGCATTTGATCATTTGAACTAAACCGGTAATGTTTGTTTGCTTGATGCAGCCGGTATATGTTTGTTGTGCATAGAGTTAGATTTATGTATGATGACTATTTTGTATATTGTCATTGATGGCAACTATGTTTCTTTAAGTCATCTAAGTCCTACAGTTCAACCGGTAATACTTAACTGATAAAGAAGAGACAGTTTCACAACATCGATAATTAGGACTTCAACCGGTAAATGACAGACAGGGTTACAATATGACAACCGGTACGTGAAAATCATGAAGATTGAGATGATGTGGTTTTGCAGCAGCATTGAAGACTATCATATGAAGATATGTTCATGACCGCACATCCTGAATCGATCAGTTGAACGAGATTTGTTTGTCAAAATAGATTAGTTGATGGAAAGTTAACCCGTAGTGATGAAAATCACTCAGATCCGTAAAATGGCACAGAATTGGATTTGTTATGTTGGTGGCCGACATAACTAAAGCGTACAATGCAAGATTGTCTAGATGCATTGAATCTAGGGAATTGTAACAAGGTTCTACCTGACCTTATGATGTTTCTAAATGTGTGATGAGGTATATAAGGATATATGTATATGAGCTTGATAGTGTGATAGATCATGAGCGAATTTTGTATTTTCTGATAGTGCGATGATCAGAGGAGTTGAGAGATAAAGTCTATATGATGATGTAATATTTTGAGACGGATCTTATCAAACATAGAAGGTGTTATACTAAGATCATTTGTACTTGTTGACTCCCTAACAAGTGCAACAAGAAAATCCTCTTACAAGGTCACTCCTAATAGGGTGCAGTCAGATCCTAACAGTTCTGATCATTAAATCCTCTAACCAGGTGACACATTAACTTATGTTTGCAAATCCCAGTAACTTGGGTAGCTCCTAACAGGGCTATTCCTCACAGGCCTTTTTGTAAAGCTCTTAACCGAGCTTAGACACTTATAACAGGGTGTTCCCCTAACTAGGTGTTGTAGACCTTCACCAGTCAAATCTCTATACTGCAGATAGTGGATCTTGTGGGTACTAACTACCACTGTGGTTTTTCCCATTTGGGTTTTCAACGTATAAACTCTTGTGTCATGTGGTTTGTGCTTTATGTGGTGATTGCATACTTGGTGTTATTTCTTACATGCCTATTGAGTTTTAAGTTGGTGAAATTAATTAATCATTTTTGTATTGTTTTTTACTATTACTGATTCACCCCCCCTCTCAGTGCCTTATAAGTTCATCAACATCAACCTGAGAAACACCACAACCAAAGACATAGCATGCAATCATATAAAGAGCCATCAAAAGTAGAAAAACAAGATGAGTGTTCGGTTCAATGAACTCGAACACCACCAATCATTGGTGCGGTTTGGGTTCATTGACCCAAACACACCATCGTGTGAGGAAAAATGGAAAGCCATATCCATAGCCATTTGAAAATTGAATCATGGAAAACAATTAGGATTTTCAAACTTGAATATTCATTGATTTATACAAAATGAAAAGGCAAAACCATGAGACATAAAAATAGAAGAAACATTACCAGATGGGAAAGATTCTTGAAAAATCCAAGGAGGAGCATACCCATAAGTCGCCTCAGCTCAAAATAGTAAACCGAAACAAAAGTGAAAGAGAAGGATTTGAAACAAAAACAAAAGACTCTTATTCAAATTTATAGAAGGGGCATTAATAACACTTAAGTGTCATGCAAGTCAAGTTTGTAAACCCAATTTGTACTTATCATTGGCAAGGTGCATTTTGGGTTTACAAACCCGATTTGCACCTAGTGGAAAAGGGTAAGCCATAAAGGGGGTGTAAATCGGGTCTATGAACCCGATTTGCGCCATGAGCCCAAAATGGTGTAAATTGGGTTTATAGGCCCGATCGACACCTAGAACTCAAAGGAAGACTAATATTGGAAATAAAAAGTGATGATCATGCGCGAAATAACGAAGTTGTCTTGAAATGCATGCATAGAATGATTAAAACACAAATGGGTCAAAATTTGTGGGGTTGCCCCAATTTTTCCAAACGCCTAAATTGGGGATAACATTGGCTCTGACTAGGGAACTTCCTTTGGCCATTCTTGTAAATGATCGAAGGTTGTAGAATCCCATTGCTCTATGTGCCTTCATAGAGTCAAGGGATGAGGAAAAAGCAATAGACTAAAAGACACAAAATAAAAACTAAAAAGAAAGAATGCTCCAAGGCATTATAAACTTCATTGAGTGAATAACTTGAGATGTTGGCCACTATGCAGCAATGAAAATGGAGTTCCATCATTGTACGCAAGAAGATAACTTCCTTCACCATAGATCTGATGGATAGTGAAAGATCTCGTCCTCAAAGAATCGGATTTTCCATGCATCCCTTTACGTTCACGCTTCTTATCCCAAAGTAGGACAAGATCTCCTACCTGGAAATCCCTCTTCTTAGCTTTTTTGTCAAAAACAGCTTTGACTTGATTCTGGTGTTCTAAAATATGATCCACCACTTGAACTTTATTTTCCTCAAGTTCTGAATGGAACGTGATGTGCTTATCCAGAGAACTCTCATAAGCTTGATCTTCAATTGCTTTCGCCAACTTTAAAGTAGGCAGCTCTAAAGTGACTGTAATTCTGCTTTAGTACCATAAAGAAGCTAGAAAGGAGATAAACCAATAGCTCTCTTAGGTGTAATGTGGTCTTCCTACAAAGTATCAATCAACAATTTATGCCACAAACGCTGATTTTCATCAACCAATTTCTTGATAATGGTAACCAAATTCTTGTTGCTAGATTCCACTTGAGCATTCCCTTGTGGGAAATAATCGAAAGAATGAGCAAGAGTGATATTATACTCAAAACAAAATTCAGTAATTTCATAAGGAAAAATAAGTAGTATTATCAACTACTATCTTGTCAGGAACACCAAATCTACTCACAATATTTTCTTTTATGAAGTCACATAATACCTCAAATGTAGCATGCTTAATAGGTATTTCTTCAACCCACTTGGTGAAATAATCTATTATAGTAAGAACATAGTGGTGATACCAAACTACAAGGAAGATGTACCAAATCAATGAAATCAATGCCCCATCATTGGAAAGGTTCCTCAATCACCACAGGTTTTTGAGGAAATGTTGCAAGCTTAGACTTACCAACGAACTATTGACATGATTCACATTTCCTAACCCAATCATAGGCATCTTGAAAGAGAGTAGGCCAATAATATCTAGCTCATAAAATCTTGTGAGCCATCACAGGAGCCGAGAAATGTCCACCGCGTGCCAAGCCATGAAAAGATTTTAACAACTTAGCATGTTGAGCTTTATCTACACATCTTAAGAAAGTACCATCCAGACTCGTCTTATACAATCCATTTTCCCAAAGAACATAGTTTGTTGATTTCAATTTCAAATTCATCTTCTCCTTATATGTGAGATGTGCAAGACATTCACCATAAGTAAGAAAATAGGCAATATTAGAATACCACTCGTCCACGATACTTACAAACAATATTATAGAGATATTTCTATGTGGATACTTTTCAAGGGGAAGAGCTTGTTTAGGTTCATTATCTGCCATCAACTAACATAAACCCTTTCCTCAAACCAATTTAGTTGGTCTAATCTCCAAGTCATATTCATGGATTTTTTCCATTCAGTTACCCCTCTTAGTTCCAAAATCATGTTGTGTCAGAATAGACTTGACCAAAATATTTGAAAGTAAACATATGACATGAGAATTCAAGATGTAAAACCAAAAATGTTTTACTACTTTGACAACAACAAAGGCATACTTGTCCATCTGAGAATACTTAAGCTGATGAGTTTTAAGGGGACAACTCATGAAAGCTATGGGTGATTCTATACCTTCTGAATTCCTCTAGACTAGAATTGCAAAAAGTGTATGATTAGAAGCATAGTTGTACATTATAAAGTATTTGGTATAATCGGGACATACCAGTACTAGAGAATGAGTTATTGCTTCTTTGATTTCATCAAGGGCTTCTTTCCCTTCAGGGGTCCGGCCAAAAGCAGTCTTCCCTTTCATCATATTTATAATATGATGATTTTTCTCAACAAATTTTGGAACAAACCTTCTCAAGAAGTTAATTTTTCCACAGAATGAGTGTACAACTATTTTACTAGAGGGTAGAGAAAAAATTTGGATTGATTTGACCCTTTCCAGATCAATTTAAGTACCTTCTTTGGACACTATATGTCCAAGAATCTTACCCTTTGTGACCCCAAAAAGTGACTTCTTGGGATTTAAAGAAATTTCATGTTTACTACATCTTTTCAAGACATCTTCTAAATGAAGAAGATGATTTTCATGATCGTTAGAAAATATTGTTAGATCATCTAAGTACACAACAATGCCCCTACCAATGATACCTCAAAAATCCATATCCATAACCCTCTAGAATGTTGTGCTTGCATTAATCAAACCAAATTGCATCCTTTGATCAGCGTTAAGGTGCCCCAAGGTGTCATGAAAGCGGTCTTTTGTTGATCTTCCTTGCTGACTTCAATCTGATTATACCCCGAGAATATATCAAGCATAAAGAACATCTAGGATCGTGTCACTGTTTGAAGAACTTGATCCATCACTGGTAAAGGGTAGTTATCTTTTGTGTAGGGGAAAAAGTGACACTAAGCAAACATGCCCTAATCTCACTTCCAATCACACACTTGTTGAATATGAAAGAGCCTAGAGGTATCACACAATTGGCTACTTCTTTTTGTGGAAGAGACAGCCACGGGCTACCTATTAGGATTTCTATTCCTTTGTTGCAAATGATAGATAAAATGATGCAAGTTCCACTACTAGCCCTAGAGTGCAAGTATGAGCTAGTAACAAGATTGCAAGATTGAGATTAAGTGATGAAAAGCTGTAAACACAAGGATAAAAGGAGAAAGCAGATGTGTACCTAGGGTTAAAATCTGAGTGGAAATGTTTGGGACGGGGGCGCTTGCGCCACTGACCTGATTCTGCACCTAAAACTACTCCTTTTGGCAACCTGAAAGCTGTCGAAAAGTGCTGAAAACTGTTGTTGTCTGAGGGACCAGGGCGCCCAGCGCTCCTGTCCTGTCAGGACCAGGGCGCTCCACGCCCCTGTCCTAGGTTTCTGCTCTGCAATTTGGTGTGTTGTCCCGTCTCAGTTTGCTCCCGTCGGATCTGCAACTCGCGGCGTCCTTCGAATTTGGAAATCTACACTTATATCTGAAAAGGGTTGTAGGGCGGCTATATAGGGTTTTGCCTTAGTCAAACCCCCACTTTGGTGATTTCCACCTCCACGAATAGCCAAGTTGTATAGTAAAAGTTGTGTGTGCAGACCTCGTGTGTGTGCAAGATCCTAAAATGCAAGTAAGCAAACTAGAGCAACCTAGAAAGTAAACCCTAATTGCTTGTGAATGATAATGTAAATGCTCCAAATCAAGATGCAAAGTGATCTAAAGCATGAATACAAATGATATAATGAGGCTTATGCAAAGACATGAAAACAACATGAAATCATACCCAACCCCAAGGGAGGGGTACAAGCCAATCTTCAGTCGGTGATCCCTTATTGCTCTTCAATGCCTTCAAAGCCCTAAATGGATGAATGAAATTGATGAATGCTTGATGGATGGATGTTGAATGTTGTTGAAGTCTTCAAAGATCTGCTCTTTCGCTGCATAGAAGGTCCTTTTAGCCAAAATCCCCAATCCTTTCAAATGAAGAAAGAGAGCTCTTATATATGAAACCCTAGGTCTTAATTTTAACTTTTGGCCAACCTAGAGATTGAATCTCCCACCAATTTCTTGGGGTTAAGCTTTATTTTATGATTGGATCGCGCTCCTAAAATTTCGGGAAAAATGTTCGAGACCGTGTGCACTCCGGGCACCATGGTCCTGACAACTTTTCACCAAATTTTTAGGGCCGTTGGATATGATGATTTTAGAGAGAATCTCGAAGTTACAGCTGATTTCGAGATGTTTTGACCCCCGAAATCAAGCCCCCAAGTTCAAAATAGGACCTAATTAGGGTTTTTGATTAAATGATGTGTAAAATGAAAGGGGCACACTTTAATGAAAAGGGCCCAACTTTATGATATGGGAGATGATAAAATAGAACCTTAGACCTAATTAATTTAATTAATTAAGTGCTAAAGGGGAAATGCAATGCAAAATGAAAAATGCGCCAAGGCGGGTGCTAAACTAGGTGTGAAATTGTACCACCCTAGCAAGTGCGTACAATTTACGACGCTACATCTTTCAAAGAGGACTGGTTAAGATTATGGAAATCAACACAAATGTGAATCTCCCCATTTTTCTTTTGTACAAGTACTATATTAGTTGTAGTCACATAAATCTGTCCACTTAATTAAATGAATACTTAGTATTTATTTGATTATTTAACCATCAATTAATAATTAATTAAATTAATATTTAATTAATTCATCTTAACCCTCTTCTCCTATTAATTAAATAAATTATTCAATTTATTTGATTTAATTCACTTAACCAAATTCATACCATTAATTAAATAAATAAATCATATTTGTTTAATTAAATCTTCTCTCACATTTAAATAAATTAATATTTATTTAAATCCCCCAAAATCCCACCTCTCACATTTAAATAAATAAATCATTTAATTAAATCACCTTTATCCTCCACCCACTTGTATTTTCCTACAAAAGCAAGTTGCACAACTATTTTAAATAAATTATTTATTTAAAATCCTATTTATCCTCACCCACTTGAAGCCTTTAATGGTTTCCCTTAAAGTATTCAAACTTGATGGCTTTAAAGTCTTCAAACTTGATGGCTTCCTTCTATAGTCTTCTTAAGACTTTAATGGTTTTCCTTAAAGTCTTCAAGCCTTTAATGGTTCCCCTCAAAGTCTTCAAGCATTTTAATGCTTTATCTTCCTTTTTCTCATTTAAATAAATTAATATTTATTTGAATATTTATCCAAATACAACTTGCACACATTTATTGAAATAAATGAATTTTTATTTTAATAAAAACCTATTTTCCCTCACCCACCAAATCCACTTGCAAAATCTAATCCCCTTCTAGATTCTTCTAACCCCTTCCTAATTAACTTAATCCATCCCCTAATTATTGTCACATTCCTAAGCAAAATGGAGTCACTTCTCAAAGCCTAAAAGTCTTTGATAACCATTAAAGGCTTTCAACCTTCAACCACTAAATGTCTCAAAGTCTTGGATAACCTTTGAAAGCTTCCAACCTTCAACCACTATATGGCTCAAAGTCTTTGATAACCATTGAAGGCTTTCAACCTTCAACCACTTAATCCCCAAAGTCTCCAATAACCATTAATGGTTACCTCAAACCCTCCCACATGGTTAAAACATTTGTTTTGACTCAACCTCTACCCAACCCAAGGGTCTCATCAAGCCTTTAATGCTTTGACCATGATTATCTCTTAATCATTTGCACAAAGGTTTATCCTTGCATTAACTCCTAATCCAGTGGGTAATCCTAATTTAGGCTTGACCCTTACCTTCTAGATAACCATGAGGTCTCCTCAGGCATTTAATGCCTCCAACCTCTTCTCTCAACCCAATCTTATGTTGACACTTGTCACCATTTCATTGGTGCAAATTGTGCACATGGATCCCCAACTTTCAAGCTTGACCCTTGATTAAACCTTTCAATCCTGGCCATCCATTGCTCCATTTTTCCTATAAATAGAGCCCATTCCTTCATAATCCAGATCCTGAAAACTTGTATGCATTTAGGCTATAGACATTTTTAGAGAGCATTTAGCATAGCATAACTAAAATCTTGTCTTTTTGGTAAAATCAATCATTTTAGCATCAATAGAATAGTATTTAGCTTTTCATTTCATATTTGAAGCTTAATATTAAATCTCAATCCCCCATAAGCATCCATAGTGCAAAAAGCTGCTGAGAGCTACACTCATTTGGGACTTGGAGAGGAGAGGAACAAGGGAGGAGCAACTATGAGCATCTTGATTAGCTATTTTATTCTATGTTTATATGCTTTCTATTTCATGCTTAATATCTCTCTTGATATGCCTGTTTAGGATAATCTTTTGTTGCTAACACTAACGTTTGTTTCTTGTGCTCTTGTGTGTGTTGCCATCAAACAGATTTTATAATCCTTTTTGCAGAGCATCATTAGCAATCCATGTTGAATAGTGAATTGGAAATATTATCTTGGCATTCAACATCTTCTAAATTTATGAAAGAAAGGTACCTAAAATCTTGGGATTATATTGCCTTTTTCTTATGTTTGAAAGGTGTTGTCTGAGATTTAAGAGGAATATCATGTTGTATTTCTTTGGGTTGGAAAGACTTCAGATCATCATAGGAATATGCCAACACAACAATGTATTGGCGCAATAATTGTATGAATTGTTCTCTTTCTTCTAGAGTACAACTATTACTAGTGTTCACATATTTTGGATCATCATCTGACCCAATATTATACTTCTCATATCCCATAGCAACATTTGATGTCGTATGTTGTTTCTTTTTAATGTACCGGTCATGCTTATCAAAAATCTTCTCCAAAGACACCAAACCTTTTGGGATCTTGTTTCCTTTCAATTGTAGAAAACCTTCATCATGAGAGGAATCGTTACTAGCTACTGAGTCAAAGCAACTACTTCCCTCAAACTATAAATTATTGAAACTAACACTAGTTTCTAGGAAATTAACAATGTGCTTGTCATCATTAAATATTTGCCAATAGTACCAATTATCTAGTACACTTGGCCTACAGATTAGCTCAATATAATACACATTGTGAGAAAAGTCCTTATGTGGAATCAAGAGAGTAGCAGATTGAGCAAGAGAAACAGCTCTAGAATAAAACTCTCTAGATACCACTGAAATGTTAAAAGCACCAAAACATTCAATGCTATCCCAAACTAAATTTCAGTAATGTTTCAAACGGTCATTTCTAGTTTGGTAAGTATTTTTGACTTGGTAAACTACCAACTCAACATCCCCTTGTGCATGAAGGTTCTTGATAGCTCTCTTACAAGACACATCAATACCCAACAATAAATATTCATATTTGGTCGTATTATTGGTATTATAAAACTGAAGCTTGAAAGAATAAGGAAAATTTTCAGCTTAAGGAGAAATCAAAACAATTTCTACATCGGAGCTATTAGAGGTACAACAACCATCAAATTCCATAAGCCATACCTAATTGTCACTATCTGATACAACAGGTTGTGAACTGGGAGTTTCCCCAAAAGAGGAAACCAATATAAAGTCGTCAATTGACAATCTATCATCATTTGAACCATTTGAAGAGATTGAATCTTCTTCTATTTGTAAAAAGTAGGTGCCCATCCCAAATGACTCAAAGAGGATCTGAGCTTTGAGGTCATCTAATTTGACTTGTAAGTATTTCACTTCCTTTCTAGGAAGCAATTTATGCATCTCACCTTTGACAGGTATCCTTTCTTCCAACCAATCCATGTTGATCTCACCCCCAACATCTTTGCAGAAGTTTTCTTCCAAGAAGCATACCATAGGAGGATGGGACATTGGCCACCAAAACAATCATATTGATTCTTTTGTCTGGGAAGGTGGCAAAAGCAAACTGAGCATCCTTGATTTGACCAATCAGAGGTACTTTCTTTTTTTCCATTGAAATTTATTTACCAAAAGTTTTGGTAAAAGTAAGACCCAAATCATTAGCTACCTTAGCAGCCATTACATTCTCTGAAGCTCCAGAATCAATGAGACAGTTGCTAAGTTTATAACCATTAATAAGGAGGGAAATATCAAAAGGTTCAATTATTCATGGCACAGTAGATGGGACAACAACTAAATTATTCTAGGAGACAACAAGAACTTGGGAAATCTCCTTTTCTTTGACAAATTTGGCCAATATATCAAACCGGTTTGGATTTGCTTTTAGATATTCTACCTCTGACACCTGAATTTTGGTTTACTTTACATGATCTATGATGTCAAAAGGTCGATATTGCAAATTTAGTGGAGGGGATTGAACATTACTTGTAGGCTTAGAATTAACAGGTAAATTCTTTGACACATTCAATGAAGAAGGGTTAGGAGTACTTGCTTAATCGCAACAGGATCCTTAGGTAAAGTGGGAAAAGGATTACCTCTTTTTGTAAGAGTTACCAACAATTGAGGAGCGTCCTTTGCCTTAGAATTGTCACCAGACTATTGATCGGGCTGATTTGGAACTTGTTAATGGGTGAAAACTGCAAATGCTTCACTCTTACATTATTCTTTAGCTTCTTGGAACTACATGATTAGAGTCGCCAATTAATTCACTTTCCTCCTTTTGAAAGGAAAATAATATCTTCCAAGGGAAGCTCTTTGGCAGTGTTATCTCCTTTCTCCATCTCATAATATCCACTGAAGTATTAACAAGAGGTGTGACAAGGGCCAACCTTTCAAGAGGAGGAGGTCACTTATTTTGATTTCTAGTTGCATAGCTAGAAGCATTATTTGGATAGGTCCTTTGTGGGACATCTTTGTATGGAGTAGGAAAAGACGTTTGCGAAATTTGCATCTTCAAAGAAAGCACTTCATTTGCAAGTCTCTACAACATGGGATCAATAGTACTTGAAGAAGGAAAACTTGGAGTCTTTGGAGTCGAAAAAATTAATTTAGCCTTGTTTGGATCCTTCTTAATTTTTCCAGCAAGGATCAAGTGATCCTTTATCTCCACGACTCGAGCCTATGCTACTGCTAAATTTGTCAGAGGTGTTCTTCTTAATAAAAAGATAACCTTAGGCAACGGAGAATTAACAAACAAACACTTAAGATTATCCTTAGTTGGTTCAGAATTAGTTGGAATTCTATTTTTCAAATTATTGAACTTTGCCACAAAATCCCTCATGGTTTCATGTGATTCCTTCCTCATAGAAGTTAATTGATCCAAGAGAGCATGTGCATCTTCTGTTGGCTTAAACTTTGCCTCAAACTGAGTTTTGAGAATATCCCAACTAGTAATAGTCTGAGGTGCCAAATGGTAGAACCAATTTTCTATTGCACCTTGTAGTGTTTCAACAAAAAGAAGTATTGCCACATCTTCAAATTCTACACCAAGGATCCCAAATGCAATATGAAAAGTTGCAATGTGTTCATCCAGGTGTTGCTTTCCATCCCCAAAGAACTTAGGAATATTCTTTCGCAAACCTTGTGGAAGAGGATGAAGAGGTGGAGTCAAATTAAGGGGACCAAATTTTGCCCCCACAGTCCTTATGCAGTCATTGCTATTGGTTGTAGAGGTTAATATGGAGGAATTACATGTTAGGGTTTAGGCAGATCCAGAGCAAATACAAATTAACAAATATATGTAGATAGAAATACACAAAGATGAAGAAAAACAAAACTTAAAATAACACTCAGATTTAACGTGGTTCACCCAAGATGAGCTACATCCACAGAACATAGTCGTCCAATCTTTTCTTATTATCCAGTAAGTCAGTCCAACACAATTCCAACGCCTTATGCATTTCAACCGCTTATAACATGCAATTTTAGGGAAACATACAAAGTCGGCTAACAAACAATAACCCTAACCCTAAAGGAATATTCTCATAATATTTTCCTTGTACTCGTATTCTTGTACTTGTATTGTCGTATTCCTTGGAACTAAGAACCAGACGAGTAGACTTGAACCCAAGATCTCACATGTAGGAGGCTCGCAGCTAACCATTGCGTCGTGCAGTCATCCCAAACAGGTTGTTTTTTTTTCATCAAAGGACTATAATTAGATAGCCATTGGGTTAGGAGAGGGGTAACGACTAGTTTGTTTTTTTAAATTATATTTGAATTTTGTCGTTCATACAATTGAATAGTTTTGAATATACTCGATGAAACACAGAAACAGTAATATTACTTACCTCTCAATTTTAAAATATGCATAGATATTTATCTTTTTCTACTTACCTTGTATCCATTCATTTGGAATTTTAATTTCTAACGGTCAATTTTAAATTAAAATAAATTGATAGAAGGCAAATATACAATGCATACATTATTGTTTCTATGTGCTTCAATGAGTATAGTGTTGGTATTATAACAGACAAGGGGAGATTGTTGGCATTTCAATTAGGATATTGAGAAGGTTGTTGATGATTATGGATATAACTGATCAAGGATGTTTACTATCTTAATATTATTATTTTGCCATTGATGTCAAGAAATTGATTTTCTAATTCAGTATGATGTTGCCATATCTTAAGAAGTATGATTTGATGAGTATAAAGATGTCGGTAAAAGACACAAAAAGAATGTGATGAATAAGGGGAGGAATAAGTTATTCAATAGGCAACTATTACCGAGTTAGACAATGATGAGATCATGATGTTTAGATTGTTTTGATATCCTACATATGTTGTTGATTGTAAGGTTAATACTATACTATGTTACCGAGCAAAGAACCTAGTCAGTAAACCCTAAGGAACCTAGTCGGTAAACCCTAAGGTTATCGCTATCGGTTAATGAAGGCAGAATGTCTACTCAGTGAAGTTTAGTATTTACCAAGTTGCAACCGAGTAATAACAGAAGGCATTGAATGAATAAAAGCATTATTTAATGAAGGAAGCTGATGAGCTGGAACTGATTAAATGACTGGTATGTTGTGCATGAAGTTTGTTAAAGAATCTATGGCAAAGAAAAATCGGCAGGAAGATCTACAACGCAGATTGAACCGCACTACCCTAGCACAAGTTCCAAGAAATGTATGCAAGTTCCAAGGCGGGGTAAAACGTTTTCAGATCGAAGGATACATTGAACCTAGTCAAGTTTGAAGATCTAATGGCTATGATTGATCATGGGAAATGTGATCAAGGAGATTAAGTGGTTGGTGAATTGTTTATAAATAAGGAACTGTTGATAAACAATGTATGCGGGCAAGTGTATGCATAGGGATGCTACATAGTGATTACCGAGCACAGAAGCTTGAAGACCTGTTTGAATAACAGAGTATAGAGTCTAGCAAATGGACTAGATAAGTCCTATTGTATTGAGAAAATAAGAATCTGCTTTAGCATTTTTGATGTGAAGTTGCAGATAGATTTTTATTACTGTTATTTTGTAAAGTGAGAGAAAATATCTTAACCCAGTGGACTTAACAGTCTTATTTGTAAAACCCTTTAGCAAAGTGACATTCTAATTGAGTGTTTGAAATCCTTTAACAAGGTCACTTCTAACAAGGTGAAGATCCTAACAAATTTGAGGGAAATCCCTTAACCGGGTCACATCTAGCAATGTGTTTGTAATCTTTAACAGGATTTGCTTTTAACCGAGCATACTCTAGAAGAGTATATTTCTTAGTGGGTTCGAAATCCCACAATGGTTTTTCCCTATTTGGGTTTCCACATTAAATCTGGTGTTATGAGTGTTGTGGTGTTTATATGCTTTTGAGTTTGCATGTTTAGCAGTTTTGGTTATATTACTGAAGTATATGTTACCGAGGTTGAATCTGTTGTTTTTATGGAAGATTAAGTTTGTATGATTCACCCCCCCCCCCCCCCTCTCATCTTATTAGCTTGGCATCTGCACTTAACATTGAGTATCAGAACTATCATATAGTTGAAACTATCTAATTGTAAGAACAACAAGAGTTAAAGATAATTTAGAAAAGCAAATCAAAAAAGCATCTAGAGAGGTTGAATTTGATTTCTCCTTGTTGTTTCATCTTTCTTGTTTTGTAGATTTATTTTTCTCCCTCTGTTTATGCATGGCCATGCAGGCCATGCATCATGTGTATGTTTTTTTGGGCATGGTCATGCCTCCTGTGTATGTTCTTTTGGGCATGGCCATCCCTCCTATGTTCATGTTTTTCTTCTGAGTTTTAGTTTATATTATTATATGTTTTTGTTTTTTTTTTAATTTGTAGTGGGTGAGGAAAGAGATTAATGTTTGTTGGGTCAATTTGAGTCTATGATATGCCTTCTTCAAGCGTTGATGAGACTCTTCTTACAAAATTCAAAACTTTGGTATGTATTCAACTTCACTTATATTTGTTCATGGTTTGAAACATTTGACTAATTAAATGCTTCTATTTTCATGATTGCTTTTCTTGATTGTCATATGTCTATTTTTTCTCTTGATTTGTGTTGGAACTTGAGTGAGGGAGAAGAGAATGGGAGAGTGGAGATTTTCAAATGGAGGAGCAGAAGAAAAGGCATGAAGGTATGGTGACAGAGTACAATAGCTATTGAATCTTTCTATTTTAAAGTATATCTATGATTGGTTAATCTATGTGTTTCTTATCATAGATTTCTCAAAATATTTTTCTTAATAGAATTATCCTCGTTATTTTTTCTCTACTCTAGTAAGGCCTCTAATGGGTATTTTGTCCCTACTGCATTGTTTTTGTCAGTTGCACATTAGCTGCACTATTTTTTTTTTGCTTGCACATTAGGTAAATAAGATTAAGATGGTACCATTTTAATCTGTTCTACATTAGATGCATAAGGATTGAGCAAATTGTAGATGTAAACGTAAGTAGAGGTGACTAGTCATGATAGCAATTGAAATAATAGTTTTTAAAAAATATTTGAGGCACTATTAAAGGATGTGGGTAGAAAAAATTCAGTGCTTATGTTAATTCTCTATTGCAGGCACAAATGCCTAACATTAATTTTTGCTAATGCCAAACTTTTTGTGGATGTTTTCGGGACTCTGGCTCGAAGTTATTTGTGGCATTTTTATACAATCAATTTTACTATCCCTGGGACTTGATTTACAGACTGGGAACAACAACAGCTACTGTCGTCCCATAGAAGTAGCTACCACCAATCTTTTCTTTTTGTGGTCTTCTCCAGTGGGCCCCGCCGTCTAACAACTCCCGACGATAGCTGGACCTCCACTCACTTCCTGAGCGCCACACGGACAGTCCATTCAGCGCACAGTCAAATTGACACGCAGGCATTCGCACTGCCACGTAGTCAACTGTCCAGTCAGCCTGCCAACATAGCATTATCGTACTAGTCGTACATCACATGTTTGCCACATCACCCTGACATGTCACATGTCGTACTTGCCACATTGATTTTTCTGTACGACATGTCAGCACATCCAACAAATCTAGTCCTGCCACGTTAGCAGTCTGTACCATACGGATGCACAGTCAGCAGGGGACTAAAGTGTTTTGTTGAACTCGTCATTTTTTTGAAAATTTGGCAGGCCCCTCTCAGTTGAGCTTTTTGATTTTGCTGTTCAACTTCAAATGGCCATATCTTGCTCATTTTTCTCCTTTTTTGGTGCAATTTTTTTTGAAATGGGATAATTGTTCGTGTACTTTCTTGTGGTGGCATTATTTTTTGATTTTGATGGAAATATTTTTCAGAAATCTCAGTTTTTGGTGACTATACCTATCCAATCCCCATTTTTGCAACTTTCAAGACTGCGTTTGGGCTCATACGAACTCCTTTTCAGGTGTCATTTTTTTTTAAAGTGCATAATTTTTTGTCTACTTTCATAATATGCTATCAGTTTGCAGTGATTTTGGGTAGAAATTGTACTTTCAACATATGGTCTTTTTTGGCCAATTTGGCACTTGTATTGCATAGATCTATCTTTCTGGTCTTTTGCATTGTAGTTCTTAGCCTATTGAGGCAGTTGTAAAAAAAAATAGAATTCCACCTTGTCGTTGTTTGTAAGTGACCTATTGTACACGCACTACATATAAAGTGCCAAAATCATCATTTTGGGGGGGTACTTTGATTAGGTGAATTTCGGGGGGTGTCTCTTGTGCCTATGTTCTCTTGTGTTCTTTCTATTTTACTGCTATGGGATCTCCTAAGTTTCCTCTCTTAACTCCTCATAATTATGCTACTTGGAAAATTGATGCATAGAGTAAACTTATGGAAAAAGGACTAACTCATTACATTGGTGGAACTATTGTTGCTCCCGCTGATCCTAAGGTTGATCCTATTGCTCATTTGGATTGGCTCACTAAAAATATCGTGGCATTTGGTACCTTAAGAAAATATGTATCAAAGAGTCTCATTTTTCATATTGACAAATGTACCTTAATCAAGGATGCTTGGCAAAAGTTTCAAGACTTGTATGGTCAAGTTGACGAGATTAGGGGATATCAAATTGATAGTGATCCCACCATGTTAGATCCCAAGAACTTTGATACTATACAAGATTATGTCATTAAGGCAAAAGAGCTGAGGGCACACCTCAAGGATTGTAGCATTGATAAGAAGGATACTCAATTCATCTTCAATTTCATGGCCAAGCTTCCACAAGAATACACAACATTTGTTTCTAGTTTCCAAACCCATAGGATGACAATAGGTTCAAGCCACACAATGCCTACATTTGATGCTTTTGTTGAAGTGTTGATGATGGAACAAACTAAGTTGATAAGCCTGGCCATTCTTAAGGCTTCTAAGTCTCAAGCATCAGTGGCCAATCAAGGAAATGACAACTCCAACAAGAAGAAATGGAAATCAAAGCCTAAGGACAAAGCACCACCTTCTCCACAACAAGGAGATTCATCCTCTTCCAAGAGGGACAATTCACCAAAGAGGGAGAGACCTAATTGTGCCTATTGTAAAAAGGTTGTTCATGAGGAGCATCGTTGTCATTCTAAGAAGATTGATGAGCTCACACATATCCTCAAAAACCACAACATTGATTTGCCTAATGCCTACAAGAAGGAGGATTCATCAACTTCCACTTCCTCACAATCAAAGGGAAAAGGGCAAGCATTCATGGCCTCTACAAGTGGGAAGACTCACTCTTTTTGGAAAAGAAAAGGACAAGCTCTTTGTACTACTACAAGTCATGATTTAGGGATATGGCTTCTAGATTCAGGGCCTTCTCATCATATGGCATCTTCGCAGTCTATGTTTTCTACATTTGAGCCTTGCACCATGCCGTAGATTTTGATGGGTAATCATACATACATGGATGTGATTGGGAAAGGATCTATTGTCATTGGGGATAACTCCTTCAATCATGTGTTGCGTGTACCCCATTTGACAAACAATCTCCTTTCCATCCATCAAATCACACATGGGGCAACAAAGAAAATTGTGGAGTTCACACCTGAGTCAGTTTTCATTAGAGACTTGGAGACTAGAGCCATCATTGTGACTAGGGTGGTGGATCATGCATCTCGGTTATACTCCTTTTTAGATTTTGTTGATGAGGATGATTTCACATATGATAATTCTACACATTATGATCACACTTCTTGTGATGATTCAAATTTTGAGGAGAGCTTTGGGTACTTGAACTTGGGGATTCTCACATGTGACCCCATTCTTGAGCCTTGTGTTTCATCTCTTCCTATTCATATCACATCACCTATTGCACCTGATGATGCAGATAGTGTGACAGTTTTGCCTTCTTGTGATTTAGTGCAACTGGATATATCATGTCTTCCAACTTTAGTTTCATGGGATGACTACTTGACAGACATTGGAGGTTTCTTTGTGGAGTCCTACATTGCAAATTTGGGAGACATCATTGATGATATTCATCTTCTCTTTGATGAAGATGATCCTTCTTCAATTGTTGCGAGGGAACACTCTGACCCTCTTGTTCATTCTCTACATGATCATTCTTTCGAGGTTGACATGATTGTGGATTCTTATGTAGAGCAGTTAATGGAGGTCTCTTTATGTTTTGAGGAGACATGTGAGTCTTTGGGACTTGTTCTACATTCATCTCCACTAGATCTTGGAGTGCCTTTTTCAGCAGTGTGGAGTGGTTTACCACCTTTGGAGGGGGTATCTTTCAGCATCGACATGGGGACACTTGAGCAGTTTTCAGAGACTTCATTCATCAT
The DNA here is from genome assembly GCF_030272615.1 of Cryptomeria japonica. Lineage (NCBI taxonomy): Eukaryota > Viridiplantae > Streptophyta > Pinopsida > Cupressales > Cupressaceae > Cryptomeria > Cryptomeria japonica. The sequence goes on from NC_081410.1 coordinate 165,883,988, forward strand.
GAGTTTTTTTCCTACATCTTCCCTTCATGATTGGGGAGACTTCATGGATACACCTTTGAATTTGTTTCTTCCTAAGGGGAGGAATATTGTTCGGCGTTCATGGAGCAATTTCTTCATTCATTCTCGAGCTTCTACTATTGGTACAGATTCTACATTGAGGGGGGGATACCTAGCTTCTCTTCTCCTCTCATATGGGGGGAAATTTTTCCTCACATGGGGTTTTGTTCCTCACACACTTCTATGAGAGTTCTCTTGTATAGTTTTCATCTCTCTTTTGGGGGAGGGTTTATTCCCATTGTGTTTTTCTCTCTTTCCCCGCTTTATGAGATATTTCATTACATTGGTTTACTTTGTATTTGTACATGGGTACCTAACATGGCCTCATAGCCAGGACCCATCTTGCATTGCTTAGTTGCATTGTAGACTTAAGTAAATTCATCTAAGTTGCACTTAAGGGGGGGGTGTTGGTGTAATTATTTATTCATCTTGGATATTATTACACCTTACTTAAGTTTACTTAGGATAATGCATTTCATAGTATTTTGGGTATGAGACACTTGGGTGTTTGTGCCACGTTGGCATAGTGTGTGTAGGAGAATTCCACCTTTTATGGTGTGATCTTGTTACTACTCTATCATATCCACTTATTGTGGAGTGATAATTCCACCTTTGGTGGGTGATCCACCTCATGTGGAATATTATATTGTTTCTCCTACCTATCACACCTATTTCCTATCTTCCCTTGTTTCTTCTTGAGCCACATGTCATATTTGTGTGCTCACATATCCATATAGCCTTGCCTATATAAGCAGGATCATATTCATTGTATGTAACAACAATTGATCATTTTATCTATTGATGAGAATACGGTTTATTCTTGTCCTATATTTTGACTCTCTATTTTGTACTTTTCATTGAGCTCTTGATCTTGGCAAAATCTCACATGGACCAAGAAAAGGGTGGGAAGTGAATAAGTTCTCAATTTTGTTCATTAGTTGGTACAAGTTCTCCATAGTCTATTAGATAAATATGTGTAAGCTTCTAATTTAAATTGTATATATTGATGGTATGATGAAAGAATAAGTATCTAGTAGAATACTGAGAGTGGGGGGTGAATCAGTATACTGAAAAACTGATAAAAACTCCCAAACTCAAATTCAAACTCACAAAGTAAACTTTCACTTATCAAGATAAATACTCTTACTGTCCTAGACTTGCTCACTTTAACAATGTTACAAACTGAAAAACTGATACAAAGAGCATTAACTAGTTTGTCTATCTGAGGTAGACCTCTTACTGTCTTAGACTTGCTCACTTTAACAATTTTATCAAAGTTTATATGACAAAATCTCCTATGCCAAAGCCAGCTATCATCTATTTTTGCAATCAAACAGTTGCTAACTTTAGGATTAAGATGAAATAGATTACCTCTGGTATGTTTCCCGGTTGCAATCAATTCACCTTTGTTGTCAAAGATTTTGCACATACCATTTCTAAACTCCAATGGGTATCATCTATCGTTAATTTGTGCCACGCTCAGAAGATTGTGCTTTAGGCCTTCAACCCAATAGACATCATCGGCACTGCTCTTCCCATTAAGAGAAATAACTCCCTTACCTTTAATCATATAGGGTGAGTCATTGCCAAATCTGACAACACCGCCATCAAATTCCTTCAAGGAAAGAAATTTGCTCCAATCACCGGTCATGTGATGTGAACAACCACTATCAATGATCCAATCATCAAAGTTATCCATCCTGGACACTAGTGCTTTCTAATCTGATATCTCTTCCTTAATAGCTACAAACACAATATCTTCACTAGCATCATCATCAAATTCTTCATCAATAATACCACTGTCAATAGCAAAAAGACAATCTCTCTTGCCTTTACCCTTATATTTCTTAAATTTGTCTCTCTTGTATTCATTTTCACCATTAGGGCAATTAGTTGCTATATGACCAATCTTATTGCAACCAAAACATTTTAACGGTAGCTTACCTCTGTATTTCCCAGTGCCTCTAGGTAGTCGTTTTGCCAACAATGCTTCAAGATCCACTAAATTGTCTTCATCATCAACATCTCTGCTGGATCTAGATTCATAGCTATGGCTGGTATCTCTACTTCTTATCACAGATGGGTTAGAAACAGAAGCTTTGAATGCAAATTCTGATTTTTGTGCACTACCATCATAGCCATTTAGTTCAAAAGTAGTAAGTTTTCTAATGATAGAGTCAAGAGTTACCTTTGTTTTGTCAATGGATTTCAGCTCTTGAATAGCTGCAACTCGGATAGCATAGACTGGTAGCAGGGTTCTCAGTACCTTACTGATCACTGTGGCATCTTCCACTTTCCCTTCTGCACTCTTTATTTCACCAACTATCTCTTTTATCCTTTGACCATACTGTTGGATATTCTCACCTTCAGACATTCTCATGTCATCAGACTTTCCTCTTAAACTCCCCTCTTTAGCAATCTTAATATGTTCATCACCCCTATAAATCTCTTCAAGTTTTTTCCATACTTCATATGCAGTTTCAAGACCATGAACATCTACATATTCAGCATCAAACAGGGAACTAATAATAGCCTCTAATGCTTGATGATTCTCTTGTTGTTTTAAGTTCTTCTGATCATCACTCAGAGTTACAGTAGGTGCAGTATACTTAGTTTCTATATGATCTCAATATTGACTACCAAGACTCTTAATGTAAATCTTCATTTTATCGCTCTATATCCTATAGTTATCTTTGTTGAACTTCGAACCTTCTTTCTTCATCATCATCTACAAGATCTTTTCCTCAAGTTGTTAGGCTTTTAAGTTAAAGAGGACCTGATACCAATTGATGGTATGATGAAAGAATAAGTATCTGATATAATACTGAGGGGGGGAGTGAATCAATATACTAAAAAACTTATACAAACTCCCAAACTCAAATTCAAACTCACAAAGTAAACTTTCACTTATCAAGATCAATACTCAACATTAACCAACATCAACCGGTTTGACTGTTATGACAACTTAACAGTAAACAACTTCAATCTTGTAATAATCAAAAATGCTTAATCATATGTCAACATATTCATCTCTCAATGCTTCCAAATATCATGACTTGTCAGAATAGTTAAGTAGTTAATCAAATCAACAAATAAAATTATAACCACAAAAACATTCAGCACTTGACACAAATATTTATACGTGGAAAACCCAAATAGGTAAAAACCACGGTGAGATGGGACTCACAAGGATACCTATCTGAACTCTTCTAAAGTTTGCCCTGTTAGGAGCCAAGCTTGTTAAAGCTTTTACAATAAGTCATGTTAAGAACTAATTCCGGTTAGGAATCGCTCGGTTAAGGGATTTACAAATATGCCTTGATGAAAAGCACAACACCTTGTTAGGAGTAACCTCGCTGGAGGATTTGAGAATCCAAACTAATAGACCACCTTGTTAGAGGATTTAGAAAGTAACCAAACTTGTTAGAGCTTACTCGGTTAGGGGATTTCAATTTCTGTTGTAATTGTTAGAAAACAACAGGTTTTCTTGATCTGTCTGAATAGCACTACATCTGCTTGATCAGATCCTTCTTGAGCTTCAATCTGCCTTTACTCAAACTGCAAATCCATCCACATGTTAGGCAACCACACACTCAACTGGTTTCTGCCAATCTTGTCAACTTTGCCAACACTTAACAAAACAATATCATCGACCTTAAATACAAATCAACTAGGTCGGTAACACAACAAAAACCTAATTCTCATCATCAAGATTACAAACATGTCGATACAATCTTGATCGTTAGAAATCATAACAATCTCTTCACATTAATCAATAAAATTCCAACCGCTCCATGATCACCGCTTCATCAGACTTTGTAACTCATCACGCGCTATGCATTAGATGCAATCCACTTTGCTCATTTCTAAGATAACAAACAAACGCACCAAATCAATCTGAACTAATCCTCATTCAATGATCACATGTGTCTTCATCATTACCGCTCAACATTAGATCTTAAACCAACAAACTTGATCAGTTAAGATTTAACAGAAAATAACTGGTAGGGTTTACCGGTGACAAAACATAGAAAGGTTTAACCCTTTACACCGATTAAACTTACAAACTACCATATGCCAGTTTACAACATCTTCCTCAAAGTTTATCATACCGGTTACAAGACAATAGCAATAACAACAATAACATCAGCAATATCATGATATCATTCACCAGTTCAATTGACATGAATGACAACATATCATTAATGCAATCTATATGCAAAATGCCAACAATCTAAAAATGCCAACATATATTGTATTTCTCTTTTGCTCTATGTTTTAGATATAAAAAATTATCGATTTGCAATTTCATTATGTTCCTAAATGAAGTAAAGCCTTTTGTAACAGTTGTGCACTATTATGACAGATTTAATATATTTGTGATATTTATGATGATTTTTTCGTTGCGTATTACACAAAAATAGAAGAAAAATACTGATATTTCTTCAGCAACATATTAAGTCTAGAGAATCTTAGTCATCTCTGAGTGTTTAATACTTTGAAGCCTAGAAGTGTATTCTTAGTGTGGCCACACGCCTTAAACAACATATTAAGCCTAGAAAATATCAATCAACTCTGAATATTTAACACTTTTAAGCCTAGAAGTGTAAGCATAGTGTGTGTGATTTAATTCGTTCCCAAGAGGAGGAGTAAACAGTCAGTCAAGTAAGGAAAATATGGAATGACCATATCTATAGTAATGAAGCCTCATGGAAGTTTTTTTTCAAATTTTAATAATAATGTTTAATCTTTGGCATGTTTAAACTTTTAAGCATTCACATCATCTGTGTGATTTAAGTGCTTCAAGTTTAGTATTTTTTATTTTAAAATTGACTTTTTCTATGAATAATTTATTTTATTAGGTTTTTGTATGCATGATATATATAATATTGTAAATCATATTTTATGTTTACATTTATTTGAACAAATTTTGGCATTCACTTTTTCCGTATGTATGCCTAAACTAACTTTGGTATGTCTAAAATTTCAAGACTTTATGTCATGTATAATATTGAATTAACTTTGTGTGAAGTGTGCTTCAAATTTGGAATGTTTTAACTTTTTAATCAAGTCAGTATTTCCTTTGAACTTGTGCATGCTTGAAATTTTGAGTAATTTCATATCCATGTTTGAATTAGCTTTCTTAAGTATGCTTCAAATTCTATTGTTTTCAACATTAGCATCCACTTTGTATGTGCATAATGTGTGTTTGAATCAAATTTGGCATTCAATTTTTTAACAGAATTTTTTGTATGTGCATGTTTGAACAAATTACCATTAACCTTTTACGTATGTATGTCTAAACTAATTTTGATACGTATGTATGTCTAAACTAATTTTGATATGCCTCAAATTTTAAGAATTTATTTCATATTATTTTATAATTATTTCTTTTAAGTGTGCTTCAAATTTGACATGTTTAAATGTTTAAACTTTATATGTGTGTCAATATTATATTTACATGTGTTTGAACATTGGCATGCTTGAAATTTTAAGCATTTCCATCATGTGTCTAGTTGGATTAACTTTATGTTAACTGTCCTTCAAGACTTTGACATTTTTGAACTTTAACTTTCAATTTATGTGCATGATTTGAGCTTGAACCAACTTTGGAATTCACTTTCTATTTGCAAGAAGTATACTTTTGAAATAGCATTTGAAATCAATTTTTATGTGTATATTTGAATAAATTTTGCCATTCACTTTTTATATTATGTGTTGTATGAACTGTGCTTTTAAATTTTGTGTGTGATTATTCGATTTTACTTCTATGTTGTTATTTTTTTGAAATGTATGTTTGAATTTTGACATTCAATTTATGTGTGCCAATTATGTGTTTGTTGCATTTTAACTTTACTGCATGCTTGACATTTACTCCATATGCTTGAGGAGCTTGTTTCAACAAACTTTATGTGAAGTGTGTATGAACTTTAACATTTACTATATATGCACTTTATGTGAAATGTGTTTGTTGCATTTGAACTTTAATGTTTCAGGTGTGTGGTTCAACAAACTATATGTGAAAAGTGTAAACTTTAACATTTTCTTTATGTACGCATTATTTTTTTGACGTGTATATTTGAACCTTAATGCCTACATTTATTTTATGTCAAGTATAAACTAGATATAATTTTATGTCAAGAGTTACTATAATTTATGTGTTTTGTTTTTGTTTGTGTGCACATGCATAAAGTGTCTTCTTTTATTCACTTTTATGGGTGTGAATTGCTTGTTCGGATTAACTTTAGTATTCAATTTGTATATAGGTGCCTTTGAATGAACTAAATTTGGAACTCAAAGTGTGCATATATATGTTTAGTATTCACTTATGCTTGATCCTCTTATTATTTGTGTGTGTGTGTGCGCTTTCATGTTATATTTCAAGAAATTTTGCAATTAATTTATGTGTTTATTTCAACTTTGTCATCTTTGATCTTTAGCGTTTACTTTGTGTGTAAAGTATCTTTTAACCAACATTGGTATTCACTTGGATTTTATGGATTTATATTTTGTGTTTAATTTATTAAATGAACTTTAGCATTCTTATTGCATTAAATTTGTTTAAATTTCAACATTTACTTGGATTTGATGCTATTATTATTTTCTTTGTGTGTGTAAGATTTGAACTTGCACAATCATATACATCAAGAATTTGTAAGATTTGAATTTCAATTTGTGTTTATTTAAAATTTTGGATCATTAATCTTTAGTATTTACCATGTATTTAAAAATTGTGTGTTTACATTCATTGGATTTGATACACTTATTATTTGTGTGTTTTATGTTTTAACTTTGGCATGTTTAAACTCGTTGATTTTTAAATAGACATTAGCATTCACTTATTGTGAACTTTGTTTAAATTTTATTATTTACTTAAATATGATAAGTTCTCAATGTGTATGTGTGTGTGTGTGTTTTGTTTGAAATTTCATAGTAGTCACTCTACATGAAGAGTGTGTAAGACTTGACATTCACTTTATGTGTTTGTTTGAATTTTGACATCTTTCACCTTCAACTTTTACCTTGTATGTGCATAAAGCTTGTTTTTGAACTTACTTTGGCATGTTGGAACTTAAGTGTACTTTATGTGTGTTAAGTACCTCTTAAATTTAATGTTTAATTCGTATATGTGCATGTTTTGGTGTGTACATGAAGTGTATGCTAGTATTTACTATTGTGTGTGTAAAGTGTGTGTTTGAATTAACTTTGGTTGTTACCTTCTGTATGTTTGTTTTTTTAACTAACTTTAGCAATCACTTTGTATGAAGTGTGTTTAGATCTTATCATTCCCTTAGATTTGATCTTATTATTATTCATGTGTATATTATGTTTCAGCTCATGTGAAGAGTATAATATTTTCTATTTACTGTTTTTTTTTTTTAACTTTGGCATCTTTGATATTTTAGCATTTACTTTCAAAGTATGTGGGTGCAATGTGGTTGAACTAATTGTTGCATTGACTTGGATTTAATCTAGTTATTGCTTGTGTGCATGGGTTTCTTTAAATTCCCTTTGTATGAAGTGTATTTAAATATTACCATTCCTTTACATTTGATCCTCTTATCATTCACGTATATATCATATTTCAATTTATGAGAAGAATCTATAATGTTTGATATAAATACATTTTGCCTTTCTTTGAACTTTTGAATCTTTGATATTTTAGCATTTACTTCAAGTATGTGTGTGTGGTCGAACTAACTTGTACATTCACTTGGATTTGATCAAAGTATTCCTTGTGTGTGTAAGTTTCTTTAAACTAACTTTATGTACATCTCCCAACATTCAATTTGTATATATCTGAATTTTACCATTCGCAAAAAATCTATCCTCTTATTATTATTTTTGGTGTGTATGTTTCAAATTTCACATTCACTTTTTGTGAAGAGTGCATAAGTTTTGACAGTCACTTTGTGTTTGTTTGACATATTTGATCTTTAGCACCAAATTTGTATATCTTAAAAGTGTTCATCTTAACTAAAATTATGTGAAATGTTCTTGAAATTTAAGCATGTTTAATTTTTAGCACTCACTTTATATGTGTGAAAATTACCTTTGTGTGAAGTATCTTTGAGCTTTATAAATACGTCAATATTTCCTTTACATGTGCGTTTGAACTTTTCAAAATTTAGATTACATTGTTAAAGTAAAATTTAAATTTGACATGCTTGAAATTGTGTTGATATTCCCTTTGCATATGTGTTTTGATCTTTGGCATACTTGAACATTTAAGAATTTGCATCATGTGTATGATTTAGCTAAATTTGTGTTATTTTGTGCTATTTGTGCTTCAAATTTAGTATTTCTTTTACTTTAGAATTATGTGTGAATGGTCTATTTGAAAAAACTTTGGTATTCATTTTTTTCGATTAAGTATGTTCTTAAACTAACATTATAAATCACATTTTATATTCACAATTACTATTATATTTGAGAATTTTTTTAAATATTTCTCGGTGAGAAATTATGTTGTGTTTTATATTTGATTCACTCTAAATATTTAATGATAATTTTAAAATTTTTGGTATTATATAATTATGTTGTGTAATGCTTTACATCCCTCTTGACATTTATTTTGTTATATTCTGTTAAATTCTATTTTTTAAAGGGTATTTATAGATTATTTTCAATGTCTATCTTGTATTTTACATATTTTGTAAAGTTGATTCATAGACTTATAAGGCTTCAATGTATTGTATGCATGGACTTCTCTCCCCTATGTGCAAGTTTGTCATTTTCTCCTTATTTACATATTTCCTTTCTTAATTTCAACATAAACTTCTTCACAATGCAAAAGCTTGCACATTGTTTCCTTGTCACCACACCTTGAATATGTGTGTAGCTTTCATTGTAGACTATTTTGGTCCTTATGCAAATTACCAACATGCTCTCATATCACATAAATTTATGGTTTTGATATTAAAATCAGCAAAACAAGGGTGTTGACCCCAAAATACAACAGACCATAGGGCGTAAAGTCAACCAGATTACCAGTAGCAGCACATTAATTGCAAACTACAAAAATCAAAATTATCCATAATGATGCTACCACAACAAACTAACAAGCTGACAGGCAAAAAGAAAAACCTGTCAAGCAAACAACCCAAACCCATATCAAGGAGGAGTAGAGGCACCCAAGCCTTGACACAGAGGAGTTTGAGGGAGAGGGGAAGACTTCCCCTTCCGCCTACGACAAACCACGGTCCAAGCGATACTACCATTAGGATCATCAAGAGATAGATCGTTTGGGAGGGGGCCCACAAGGTTACAATTAGTAGCGCTACCGACATGTTGCAGAACAACAGCAAGTTGCTGCAAAACGGCAACATTCTGTTGCAGAGGAACAACATCAAGAGTAGAATCAGCATGAGTAGGTTGCTAAGCAGGAGCATGTAGATGGTTATTTCCTTTGTTTTCTACCTACCTATATTTAACCTAAAAACTATTATGTTGTATATGTTTCTCCATATTCATTCTAGAGTGTCTTACAAACTTCCTTGGCAATTTATGTATAAATATACATTTTAATTTTAAAAAGAAGTGCAATGGAAAAATTTATATGGAGGTAATATGTTTATCCCTTTTATATTTCTCTACCTTATAATGTCAATACAATAATAGATATTTGAATAGAGAATAAATCTATCTAAACAACAAAGGGTGACACAAAGTAAGTAGAGTAATTTAGAATAAGTTTATTTGTATACTCCATTTCCTTTCCCTTTAAAAAAAAGAAAAGCAATAGAAAAATATAGCAACTATTTCAAGTTGAGAAACATAATTCCTTGCCATCATTGTGAATTATATAAAAAAAATTAATCAAAGATTATCATATGTACAAAACCTTCTAAAATAAAAAGAAAGAAAAATATTCCTATTTTTTTCTATTGACATGAGATTTAAGATTAGCTATGCCTATATTTACTTGTAATCAAAAGTTGTAAAACATGTTCCAGGTAAATGAGAGCTTTACATTCTTTTTATTCCATTTTGTTTATTTTTTCAACTTTCATTTTCACTCCTTTTTTTAATAAAAAAACTAAATATATTATAGATTCAAGATACACAATCCATGTTTTGAATTCATATTATCTTAACCCTATTAGACAACCATTACAAGTCCTAATGATGATTTTACACTATTTCACAACAATAACTTGATAACAAATAACATTACAATGCAAAAAACTTCTTCCAACACTTCATGAGCAACCCTAACAAATTTCTATGCAACACAAAACAAATAAATGAAGGGTCCCTTTCCTAGAATTAGCAATCAAAGTTTACTTTTGACAACTTGCATAAATAAAGTACCCTTCCATAGCTCTTTTGTGCTTACCTCCTAGCCTAGGCTAGAGAACCAACCATGCCAAAGCCAGGAGGTAACCGTAGCGACCCAAATCAACACACAAGCAATCCAACAAATAGAATGAGAGATAAACACCATAATTATGCCAACAACAGGCATTTAGATGGCAAGATTTCACAAAACACTTGGACCAATCTATGGTTCGAAGAGGGAGAAGTGAGAGGGTCACAACACAAGGAAAATATTAGGAGGAGTATTTTTTCAACATTCAACTTTAAACGTCCAATTTCAACTTATCTTTCTAACATCCAATTCACACCACAATCAACAAAAGAGTACTGAAACCCAACCATTTCTCACAAGTAGAATGAATCCCAATGGGATATCTATCCCTCAAATCCCACACGTGGGTTGCTCTTTGCCTTTAGGGGAGCCAAAAGAATTTCATACACACAAAACTTGAAACAATACAAACCCATACACACAAAAAATAGCACTAACATACATGAATCAAAATAACAAAGTAGGAAACTAACCTATAATAGCAATTTCAATACGGAAATGGATGGAGTTGAGCACCATCCTCTTAAACCATCCTTCCTTCTATACTTAGCCGAAAATCAAAACTTAACTATTTTCTTTACTTTTCCAAGTTTATTTATGAAAAACTACCCTTTCTAATGACCTCCTCATTAAAGAATAGTTGTTCTAATCATACACCCATTTTTCTTGTCCACTTTCATGAACGGGGTTCAAGATCCAATGAAGGGTTACAAATGAGCCTAGCCATACTCTTATCTCCATTTTCATCACTTACTAAAAATGATATTTATCAGGGGCTTTAATTGAGATATGACCAAGAATTTGAGAAAAACTCAACCCCCAAACCCTAGGTGACCCACATAGGGACACAAAAATGAGCAAAAAAGACAATTAAAGAACTTTTTGACCCCTCTAAAATGTCATTTAGTGTTGCATCCAAATTTACTTATTTCGACATGACTTCAATTTCCAACTTAAAATCAAAATTTTATATGAGACATAACATTCATATAAATCACATCCTGAATACAAGATTACAACACCTCTGAATGGACTGAGTCTAGTTGCATGTGGTTTGAACAAATGGGGTCACTCGGTTTCTTATGATAATATGGAGATGGAAGGATAGCTTGAAAAATATCATTCACACATTAGCAGAGTTAAGATTTAAATAGGTGAAGCAACAATTAATCAATTAATTCACCTACACATGTTCAAAATTATTGAGCATAAACTCACATCACATTCATAATTACTTTTATCGACAAACATGATTTTAACCATTACATAGCTTAGTTTCAAATACATTTAATCATAATGCATAATATCGCTAACATATGCAAAACATGTCCAACTAACACAATCTACATCTTTAAGACACAAAGCTCACTTAACTAATCCAAAAAATAATGATGAAAAAATGCATGATTTAGAAATGATTAATATAATCAAGCATTAACAATTCAATTTATGATTTATATGCAATTAATATAAATCTAATAATAATGGTAAAATCTATGATTATAAGCATCCATAAACATCATATGGGTCTAGATAAAGTATCATAAAGTGTCATCTGATGTCTAAAAATAAGAATAAAAAATGTCCACATTGATCTGACAATTTGCATTATGACATGGGCATTCCTTATTTTTGCATTTAGACGCATGATAACAATTTATAATACTTCAACTAGATCCATATTATACTTATGAATTCTTATAATCATGAGTTTTATCATTGTTACTAAATTGGATTAATTGCACATAAATTATAAGTTTTATTATTGTTTGATTGGATTCGTCATTTATATCTCATGTAACTACTCATCATTTGTTTAGTTGCGTTAGTTAAATGAACAATGTGTCATAATTATGTGGTAGTGAGATATGTTTTACATATGATAGTAATATTATGTACAATTATTAAATGCATTTGAAATTAATTAGAATTATGTAATGTAATAATTAAAATCATGTTTGCAATAAAAAAATTCTGAAAGTGATGTGACTTTATAGTGAATAGTTCTGAACATATGTAGGTGTGTGAATTCATTAAATTGTTGCTTCGACTATTTGATTCTTAATTGGACTAATGTGCGAATGAGAATTTTGAAGGCTAACGTTTCATGACTATATTATTGGAGGTAACTAGGTTACCCATGTATTCAAGCTAAATGCAATCAAACTCAATCCATTTGGAGAGACCGTAGTCTTGTATTCGTTATGTGAATTAGGTAATATGGTTTGTGTGAACATTATGTATCATGCAAAGTTTTGTTGTCTTTAAGATTGAAGTCTAAATCATTTTATGTTCAAATAAGCAAATTTGGATGTGACAATGGGTTTTTAGAGGAGTAAAAAAAATATTAATTGTTTTTTTTTCATATTTTTTACCCTAGACGGATCACATAGGGTTTGGGGATTGAGGTTTGGTAAAAACCTTGGTCATACCTCAAATAACGTTCTTAATACATACGAATTTTGTCAATGAATGAAAATGGGAATGATGGTATAGTTAGACCCATTTGCGAAAGAAGACAAGAAAAACAGGTTGTACAGTTAGAATCGGTCCTCTTTAATCGGAAGATGGTGAGAAGTGAGAGTTTACGTAAATAAACTTGTAGAATAAAATAAAGGAGTTTAGCTTTGAAATTGGCTGAGTATGGAGAAAGCAACAAAAGCTTGAGAGGACGATTGTGTTCAACTTTATCTTCTTCCATGTTTGTATTGTTATTTGAGGTTGGTTTCCTACCATGTCATTTGGATTCATGTAAGATAATATTGATATGTGTGTATTATTTCAAATTTTTGTATGTGTATGAAATTGGGTTAGCTTCACATATGACAGAGACCAAACCATGTGTGAGGTTCGAAGGGGAGATACCACAAGGAATTATCTTACTTTTAACAGATAGTTGCATATGAGTACTCTTTTATTCAAGAATTAGAAAAAAAAAAGGAAATTGCAATTTTAAAGCTGAAGTTTGTTGAGGAATCACTCCTATTATTTTTCCCATGTTGTGATATTCTCACCTCTCCCTGTTCAAACCATGGATTGATTCTAGTGTTTTTGAAACCTTGTCATTTACATGTGTGTAAATGGTAGCAGTTTTGTGGTTATCTTATTCTATGTGATTAGGCTGGTTGGTTCTTTCACAAGTCATTATAGCTACCTCCCAACTTGAGACTGACTGGTTTTCCAACCTAGGATGGGAGTGAGGACAAAAGAGCAATGGAAGCATTTTTTGTATATGTGTAGGTTGAATTTGTTGAGAAAACTTGCAAGTTGTAACCATTTCTGTCTCTTGTGAGTGATAAATTTATGTGGAAAGGAATCTAATTTTTTATTATGTATTCCTATCGAAACCGAATGTTCTACTATATGACTCAATCAAATGATTATCCTGATCGGTGTGTTGTCATTTGGTCTGGGTACATCCCAATCCCAAGTTGCCCTTGTCCCTTACCTTGTCATTGTGCTATATTTTCTTCTATCTAAGTGCCTATTTGCAACAGACCTCCCTCTCTGGGAGACCTAGACTCCTCCATAAATGTATCCGATAGATTTGCAAAGAAGAAAATAGAAATTTTAAAATGGAAGAAATAAATTAAAAGAAACGACATTACGAGTTGCTTGTGTGCCACCCTTGTTGCTTGTCTCTTCCTCCATTTGGCACCCTTTTTTTTTGCATGGTCTAGCTGGGTCACGACCATTCCTTACTCATGGCAAGGATAGTGGTAGGGTTGAAAGAAAACAATCAAAGCTTTCATGATTTTTAGGGTTTTCTTTTTCCCCCTCTTTACTATTGATTTGTTACCTTGGAAGATCTGGGGTGTGTACCCTATAATCAATGGGTTTAAGTGAAATTGGGTTGTATTAAAACTAATTACATGTATTGTTTTGGATTCACCTTATTCATTTAGTATCTACATATATATTAACTACACATATGTATTAGGGTTTACAACTTAGCTTTGAAAAAAAATATATAATAATAACAATAAATGTAAATATTTTTTGAGAAATTACATATTAATATTAATGGTGAAAGGGTTAGTTACTAAGGTTAGGCATAAAGAATAATGTTGGAGTTAAGTTTTAAGAGTGGTAGTTTGAAAAATATCTAAATTCATTTGATATGTTATCAATATGGATATAAATATTTATATTAATATTAATCATAAGTTGTAATAGTATGTTAATTAATAGGTCAATTCATCGATAATTCTTTTTTAAAATTGTAAATATCTTTATTTAGTGAAAACTTTATTATGTCAAGAGGCATCTACAATGGCATCAAAATGTTTGTAAACAAAAATCCATTTTTGAAACAATTTGACATGCAAATGACAGGTAAATGCATGAAATATGCCATGTTTCAGCTTTTGTGCAGGTGTTATTTTATTACTCCAAATAAAATAGCACCCTCGACACTTGTCTCCAGCTAGATTCACAGCATTTTGCATGTGGGACTTTAATGGATTTGTATTATTGTTTTTGATTAAGTAAAAACAGGTTTTAAGGGACCCGAAACCCAATTACATTCGAAAGATATTCAAGAAGGAAACAAAACAAGACAGCTGCAAAAGACCAACAAACAAACCAGCAGCAGAGAAAAGGACAGCAAGAGGCCAACAAGAAATTGACCTCGAGCCCAGCATTACAAGAAAATTAAAAACTCTTCATAGTTTCCTCAGCATTTTGCACCAAGAGCATCATTGCCTTGGCCGCTTCCTCGGGTCGTTTTCCTATCCAATCTGACTCTCTTTCATTTTCGTGTCCTTCTCAGCAGTAGTCTGCCTAGTTCTGCGCCTAGGGTTCTGGTGGGTTGGGCTGGAAGTTGGAGCATCTTCTATAATTACCAGGTTCTTCTCCTGGTTTTTCTTTTCCAGATGATCCACCAACCTGGTTTTTCTTTTCCAGATGATCCACCAACGCGTTCATATTCTGGGAAGAAACTTTAAGGACCTGGAGGCTGTGGTTCATAAGGCTTTTCAATGCTTTCTCATTACGGGTAATCCGAGTGTTGACGTTGTCTTTGTCCTCCTCCACCTGTTGTTTCATAGTTTTAATAACGTCCTCCAAATGTTTCAAGTCACCTTTTATCAGATCTTTCTCCAGCCAATCCTCCATCTCCATTTCCTCCTCCACTTAACTCTTTTCCGCATCCTCGTTTTGTTTACCAGAGTCAGACATCTTAATCAACTTATTGATCTTATCTTCCAGCTCCCTTTGCTTACCCTACATGCTGGTGATGTTTTCAACAACCCATTTCTCGAAATTGAAGAATTCAAGGGTGCAGTTGCGGGTAGTGTCCAGGATGGTATCCGCAGAGTCCTTGCTCTGTTCAGTCTCCTCAACATTAGGGTTGTCACCCTCCTTAGGATTCAGAGCCTCATTCTCACTTTCCGAACCCTTAGGGTTAGAGTGAGGGTTCTCAGAATTACCCCCTTCCTCCCCTTCACCATACTTCTCATCCTTGTTTGCTTCCATTTCAGTGTCAGTGTCCTTATCCTTTCCCTCTTCTTCATCACAATGCACCCCCTTTTCTTCATACTCTGTTTCAACTTTCCATTTTTTATGGGTAGGGGTGCTGAGCTGATCCCCATTCGAATCAGAGACTTTGCATTTCTCAGATTTATGAGCGTTGATGATCAAAGGATCATTCTTGGTCGCCCTAGCCTTATCCTTAATATGTTCATATATAAGCAGAATGAGTCCCTGGTGAGCTAAAGGATAGGAACTAGGCTTTTTAGCATAGTCAGCAAGGCTCTCGTTTAGAGAGGATGATAAATAGAAGGGCAAGGATATTTTAGCCCCATGACGGAAATGGTTCAGGATAGCAAAATGATAGTTATAAATTTTTGTAAATCTGTCATCCACAGTCAAATATTTCATTAAAGCCCTAAGAACTTTTTGCCAGAAAGGCTTTACCTGCTGGGGGGTGTAGTAGGATATGTTGTCCTTCTTCGCAAGGTTGCCCTTCTCATCCTCCGTCTTCGGGAAATTTTTGAAAGCCTCAGCTGCATACTTTCGATCCCTGTAGAATTTAGTCCCCTCCATCTTGAGTCTCGTGACCTCTGCAATCAAGTTTTCATCGATTTGCCAAATCTACCCAAACAAGGTGGCTTTGTTGTTACTCCAGCTTTTAGCGAAACCGTAAGACACAGAGTTTCTGCTTCCATGAAGCTTGTCCATATAATCAGTGAAGCTGTGTCTGTGGAGCCTTCTCCAAACCTTTCTTTCGCTCTTCCAACTCTCGCAGCCTGCAGGCTTGTTCCTATTTGGGTTACCACCCATTCTGATTTCCAAGTAAAGATACCCTCTGCTACAGTTCTCAATCCGCGGATAAAACTCTGAAAAAACTTGTTATTTTTGGATTCCCCGTGTAAAGACTCTTTCGTAGTTTTGAAGTTGCTACTCATGTCCACACAAACCCAGTTATTATTACTATGATCTTTCGCACACATATGATCTTGGTTATGATGTCGAGAAACACTCATAATCTGACAGTTAATCCGCCCCCAAAATCTGTCCTTGGAACTCGTTCCCCAGAAATAAATCATGAGATTAACTTGATCCATTGATGCGATCAAAGTATAATTGTTCTTTAATCTCTCGTTTGATGTGAGTTTCTCCAATGTATTTGACATCCTTCTCCAAATTGACCCGTTCATTGGCTAGGATATCTGCAACCTTATTGCCCTCTCTAAAGGTAAGAGTTGTACTAATGCTAACATAGTTATTTAGAATATCTTTACAATTTTTAATTAAATTGGTAATATTCCAGGAAACAGAACTAGTACCTTTGAGGGCTTGTATGATGTTTAAAGAGTCCCCTTCGAGCCAATTTTTTTTGAATTTGAATTCTTGAGCTAGTTGGAGGATCTTTAGCATTGTTAGAGCTTCAACCACATGGTTATTTTGGGTCCCAAAAGGAGAAGCAAAAGCAGCAATGCAAATTCCTTGAGCATTTCTAATAGCTCCCCCTCCACCAGCATTTCCAAGGTTCCCTTTAGCCGCCCCATCAAAATTAACCTTTATCCAGTCATAATCAGGAAACCTCCATACAATGTTATCTCTCTTCTTTTTATTTTCCGATCTATAGACCTTATGCATTAGGTTCCATTCAGTAAGGATGTCTTTTTCCATATCATTCATATATGTAGTAGACCATTGCTGATTATTCTTATGAGGAATGTTGATATTCTCCTTTATAGCCTTGCATATTTTTTCAAAGACCACCTGAATATTACACTTAACTTCCCTAAATATCCTATTGTTCCTTTCTTTCCAAATGCCCCAGCATATCATGGGGACGGTCAAAGACCAAAGGTTCTTGATGATTTGGCATTTGGTTGGAAAATTCCATTGCCAGATGATATCCTTGATGCTCTTGTTCATGACCTAATTAATTTTCCATTTTTCTCACATTTTGCACCAAATATCCCAAGTGAAGGAGCAATGGAAAAATAGGTGATCAACTAATTCCCCCTCCTTCTGGCAAAGCTCACATCTATTAGCGAATTTGAAACCCCTTCGGATTAAATTGTCAAAAGCAAGGGTGCTATTATGAGAAGCAAGCCAAAAGAAAATGTTGACTTTAGGGAATGTTGTTCCAAACTTTACTCCAAATGGGATTGCTAGTTTGAGAGAAGGTGTTTTTATAGGCAGAAGCAACCGTAAATTCACCTTAAGGATCACTTTTCCAGAGGAAAACATCATCATAGTCTTTGTTAGGGGAAAAGGACAGCAACTCCTCCTGAGAGAGGAAAGTCCAGAATGGAGGTCATCAAGCCTAACCCACTTATCCTCCTTCCAATAGTCACATACCATAATCCCAAACCTCCTTTTACACTCTTCAATAATTTGATTTGTATTATTGTTGTTTAGTATTTTAGAAGAACATTTATTTTACAAATGATTCTCTTCTATTATAAGATGTCTCTCAGCATATTTTACATATATTTTTTAAATATAAGCATACTAGTCAATAATATCAACTTAAGTCACCAGAATAACAATTTATAATTCATATCAGTAACAAACCATTGCTTATTGTTCTGACCTAATACATAAAGTCTGCAGATCTGACAATAAGAATAGGAGAGATAATATTGTTTGGCGATTCCTGATCATGATTGGATAAAGATGAATTTCGATGGAGCGGCTAAGGGCAACCCTGTGAAGTCTGGTGGTGAAGGAGTTATCAGAAATGCTCAAGGAGTCTACATTGCAGCTTTTGCCTCTCCTTTTGGGGTCCAAAATAATCATATGGTCGAAGCTCTAGCCATGCTAAAAAACCTTCAGCTTGCTCAGGGATTCAAATTTCAAAAAATCTGGCTCAAAGGGGACTCCTTAAACATCATCCAAGCCCTCAAAGGTACAAGCTTTGTTTCTTGGAATATTACTAACCTAGTTAAAAGTGCTAAATAGCTGTTAAATAACTATGTTAGTATTAGTATAACTCATACTCTAAGAGAAGGCAATAAGGTAGCGGATCTCTTAGCTAATAAAGAGGTCAATTTAGAGAATGATGTTAAATATATTGGAGAAACTCATTGTAAAAGGGAGGTTAAAGAGCAATTATATTTGGATCGTATCAATGGGTCAAGTTAAACTGATGATTATTTTTTGGGGAACGAATTCCAAAGACAGATTTTGGGGGCGGATTAACTGTCAGTTAATTAGTGTTTTTTGGCATCATTTCCATGATCATATGCGTGAGGAAGATTATAATAATAATTGTTGGGCTTGTGCGGCCATAAACATAAGTTTCAAAACAACGAAAGAGTCTTTGCACTGTAAATCCAGAAATTACAAGCATTTGGGGTTTCATTTGCGGACTGTGAATTATAGTTGTGGATATCTCTACTTGGAGCTCAGAATGGGTGGTAACTTAAACAAGAACGAGCCCCCAGGATGTGAAAACTGGAAGAGTGAACGAAAGGTCTCGAGAAGGCTTCACAGATACGGCTTTACTGACTATATGGAAAAGCTTCACGGAAGGAGAAATTATGTGTCACATGGTTTTGCCAGAGGTTGGAGTAACAACAGAGTCACCTTGTTCGGAAAGATATGGCAAATTGATGAGAACCTGGTTGCAGAGGTCACGGGTCTTCAGAAAGAGGGTACTAAATTCTATAGAGACCGGAAGTATGCAGTTGAACCAATCAAAAATTTCCCGAAATCAGAGGATGAGAAGGGCAAGCTTGTGAAGAAAGACAACATCTCCTACTATAATCCCCATCAGGTAAAGCCCTTTTGGCAAAAAGTTTTAAGGGTTTTAATGGAGTATCTCACTGTTGACAGTAGATTTACAAAAATATATAATTATCACTTTGCAATTTTCAACCACTTCCGTCACGGGGATAAAATATCCCTGCCTTTTTATTTAGCGTCCTCTCTGAATAAGAGTCTTGCTGACTACGCTAAAAAGCCTAACTCTTGCCCTATAGCCCATCAAGGGCTTATATTGCTCATTTATGAACATCTGAAGGACAAGGCTAGGGCTACCAAAGATGACCCCCTGATCACTAATGCTCATATCTCTGAGAGTTGCAAAGATTCTGATTCGGATGAGGATCAGCCTAATGCCCCGACCCACAAAAAAAGGAGAGTTAAAACAGAGCATGAGGAAATGGAGGTGCATTGTGATGTGCAGGAGGAAAAGGGTAAGTATATTGAAACTGAAATGGAGTATGAAAAGGATGAGAACATTGGTGAAGAGGATGAAGGGGATAACTCAGAAAACCCTCACTCTAACCCTATGGGCTCGGACAATAAGAATGTTGCTCTGAATTCTAAGGAGGATGACAATCCTAACTCTGTGGGCACTAAACAGGGTAGGGATTCTGCGAACACTATCTTGAATATCGCCCGTAACTATACTCTGGAGTCCTTCAACTTCCAAAAATGGGTTGTCAACAACATAACTAGTATGCAAAGTGAACAGAAGGATCTGGAAAACAAGATTAATAAGCTGATTAAGGACACAAACTCTGGGAAAAAGAATGATGAGACGAAAATCAGTGAAGCTGAGGAGGAAATCGAGATGGAGGATAGGCTAGAAAAAGACCTGATCAAAGGAGATTTGAAACACCTGGAGGATGTTATCAAAATTCTGAAAGAACAAGCTGAGGAGGATAAAGACAACATCAACACCCGGGTTGCCCGCACCAAGAAGGCTCTGAAAAGCTTCATGAACCATAGTCTTCAGGTCCTTAAAGTTTTATCACAGAACATGAATGCTTTGGTGGATCATTTGGAAAGGAAAAATCAGGATAAGAATATAGTAATCATTGAAGATGTACCAACTTCCTGCTCCGCCCACCAGATTCTCAGGCGTAGAACAAGGCAAAACACTATTGGGATGGAGACCAAAACGAAAGATAGCCAGCTGAGACAGGAAAGCAACGACCTGAGGGAAGCGGTCAAGGCGATGATGCTCTTGGTTCAAAATGCTGAGGAATCTATTAAAGTTTTCAATTAATTTGTAATGCTGGGTTTGGGGCCAACTTTTTGTTGGCTTCTTGTTGTCTTTTTCTTAGCTGCTAGTTTTTGTGCTGGTCTTTTGCAGCTGTTTTGTTTCATCTCTTTCATGCTCATCTTTCGTAATGTAATCGAGTTTCGGGTCCCTTAAAACCTGTTTTTACTTAATCAAAATCAATTTATAATTTCATAATATAAATGAATAGCAACCATGTAAGAGTCATAGTTCTCGATGGTATGTAATATCAACAATATTTGAAAAAAAGTAAATATCAACATTCCTATCAATATTAGATTTGCATTCTCTATTTATAATCTAAAACAAAATTTAAAAACTTGTGTGAGCTTCTAGTAAACATTTTTTTTAAGAAACTAAATAAGGCAAAGTGAAACTTGGGTTTGACTAAGCAAAAATTATAATGCCCCGCCAAGAAAGCCTAAAGAATATAACTACAAACACTTGAAAAGAGTGTAAAATATTCTTTTTTAAACATATTGAACACATAAATGCATTAAGATAAACATTGCATTAAAATTGCACAAGCGGAAGACTTAACTCAAACTTCTAAAGGGTTTCCCAACGTGGATTACTTAATAAAACTAATCCTTACTTAAGGCAAGTTCATGCACTTAAGACATATATCTATCCATTAGGAACTTAATTACACAAGACAATGAGTGTTCCTACTTTCCATGTGATAACATTAACATGTATATGCTTCATTCATAATAAAACATTCAACTACATTACAACAATGATTTTAATTAAAGATTTAAATCCTACCATCTAAATCTCATCATAATACATTGCTTTTTACATTGCAAGCTTAACATTATATTACAATTGCACTTAATACACCAAGTCTCATAAAAATACACAATGATTACATCAAATTACAACTGTCGTAAAGGCATACATATAAACATATGATACAACCGACCACATAAGGTCCAAAAGATAAAAATATGATCCAAGAAGAACAAGGAGAATCCATCGAGTACAAGGAGTGGAGTAAATCCAAGAGATACATCTGGAGAACCTACGAATCTAATACCTCGCAAGAACGCACAAACAAAATACCCGATGGAAAGTGGCACTACCACCCGACCACGTGGCCCAAAAAGGACAACCCCTCTGTGCTAGGAGATAGTAATAAGGTCCTCAAGCAAACCACAATAAAGCATCACATGGTCTAACATGTACATGGGGTACTCACATAAGGCATAAGCATACAAATATGACTCCCACAAGAGTGCTCCAAGTAAAGTCAACACAAGACTACACATTAGTGAACATAAGGGAAGAGCGTCATTGCATAGCTGGTATGGGTTATCCTGGCAGGCCTCCATAGGCCCCGGCCCACATCCTGGCTTATCCTGGTAGCCTCTCACAAACCCTCGGCCCCCATCGATGACTCATGCGGACCCAACAAACCTTTCGTGAAGACAAGGTAGTTGGCTTGCCATTCCAAGTCTTCCCATTGCATCCTGAGTTTGTACTAGCACTCAACCATCAACGGGGCACAATTAATCTTGATTAATGTTTTAAAACCCAACCCCAGTTAATTAATTAAGTTATCACTTATTACTCTACTTCCAAGGGGTTATCCTGGCAGCCACTTTGTGCCTTGGACCCCACTTAGAAGCCACTCTTCCTTATGACACTACACAACCTCCAAAGAACTCCATGGCACAACACAAAAGCCAACCGACACGGGGAGTTCAAAACAAAGCTGAAGAAACAACTTGGTTATACAAACCTTCTACCAAGGTTAAACCAATTGGACGTGTGAAACGGACAACTGGTCTATTCACAAGACAAGACCACAACCAGAATAAAACAAATACACCCACAATCAACACTTAACCAATTATCTTGCACGACAAACTCGCATTCAACAACATACCAACATGAATCACGAAAAATGACTATTTTCAAATCAAACACCAAAATCCTCCAATCAGAGTAAATACCCAAAAAGGTTCACTTGCACACTATACATATCCATATTAAGGAATGATAAAGACAATTCAGAAAATATAAATTAAAGCTATTGTTATCTAATCGAAGCTCTTTTCAATAAATTGATTCTTCCATGATAAGAAAGTCTACAACAGGGAAAACGCAAGAAAATGGCAAAAATTGGACTTAGGGGCAGCCAACTCCATGCTCCTAGCCTACTTGATTGCTTCAGCCAAGGTGGGCGGGTCAAATGCTTATACCCAACCTTTCAATGGTTCTTCCAGTCCCTGAGTGAATAGGACCAATAACCTCTTCTCATAAATACAACTAACCATAACTGAAAGACTTTGAAACTCAGTTATGAAAGTATCCAAAGAGCCTTGTTGTTTGAGTTGTGCAAACTCTCTAAACTTCACCTTTGGATCCATGGTATCAAATCTTCCAATCAACTTGTTGGTGAATTCCACATAGGTATTAATCATTCATGACCAAGGGTGACCAACCCATGGTACCACCACTCGTGAGCAGCTCCATCCAAGTGCAAAGTGGTGAACTTGATGGCCTCTTCTTCGGGCATAGGCCTCAAGGACAAATCATTGCCCAACTTTTGCACCCACGCTCTAGTTGTGCTCTTACTACTTCCATCAAAATGCGCTTGAGTAACATTCCCAAGAGCTTATTGATAGTCTCTTGGAATGGAGTATCGATTGTCATACCTTCCTTCCCTCCTGTTCTTCTGATTCATGTATTGGTCAAGAGACGAGACATTTTGAATCTCTTGGGGAAGTGATGCATACTCCACGAAACTAGCCTGGATCTCATTAGCCACAGGGACTTCTACTTCAGGAGGTGGTGTTTCCTTCGGAATGAAAACAGATTGCAAAGGCTTTGACACTGATCTAACAGGCATTCCACCATTGTTGCTACTATTGTTGCTGCCATTCCCATTTCCACCAGAATTGTTGGAAGTGTTGGCATTATTTCCACTAGTATTTTGATTCTGGTCTTGACTATGTCCTCCAACATTCTGTCTAAAAGTGGCTATCATCTGGGACATCATGCCCGTCATAGTATCAATTTTTCTCTCCATTTTCTCCACAGTCACAATTGTATCATTTTGACTTAATATTCTCTCTCCCATTGAATCCACAAAGTCTACAGAATCAACTTCCTTATCTCTATTTCTCAAAACCTCTGAAAAGTTTCCTCTACCGGCACTGATGGTATCTGATATTGTTGCCTTCTTTGTTCACGGTTGTAGTATTTGATATCTCTATCACTCATGGAACCCTTCTATCACACAGGCTAGCACGATGTTTGGCTCTGATACCGTTGCAATATCCCCTTAATTTGTTTTCCAAATTATTTCCACAATTACATTCAACACAACACTTGTTATGGTTACGAAATGAAAACCAAATGTTGTTGAAAGTAACCCTCCACTTTTTGATCACCGAGAGCCCAATCTGGGAAGGTGAGAGCATACAGTACTAGGGGATCGTTAGATGTAAACTATTGAAAAAGTATTGACTACAATAATGGGCGGAAAGTCAACCCCTTCCACTTTCTAGCGGGAATAGAAAAACTAGAAAGATTGGCGGCACTAACTCATTTGGATGCATTTTCCGATGAACTCTGGGATTTCTTTCGTTTTGTCGGATCTTACAAGGCAATTTGTGTCAAATTTTTTTGTTTTTTTAAATATTGTCCGACATTCGTCGGAATTCCAAGGAACCCAATTGTCATCGGAATCTTGCCCGATGTTCGTTGGAATTCCATTGACAAACAGAAAAGTGAAAAAGTGAAGAAACAAAAAAAAGCGTGAACGGTGTTTTTCGTACTTGCGACATCATTTTGTTTGGTTTGTGAAGATTATAGACCGAATTTTTCATAGCCCGATTTCTTTCCCTGTGAAGAAAAAATCATGTCAGATAATATTAGCGAAGAACAAAATAAGGAGACAATTACTAGATTGTGGTCTAACTTGAAAAGAAAAGGTGATGGGAAATGTTATTTTCCCTGCAAAAATTGCAAGGGTTTAAAGATTACAAGACTTTTAATCACAACAGCTGAGAAACATTGTAGGCACCATGGTCACATTGAAGGAGGGCATGATTATCGTCCATTGGTAAATTGTTCATTATATATGTGTATATTGATTGCATTTGTAAATTTTTATATTGTTGTAACAATTAATATACATAAAAAATCACTCGTTAATGAGATCATGATCATGGTTTATTTATGTTGATCACTTTTTGTAAAGCGGAAAATCACGATCGAACCCTAGTTGCTCTCCCCTCTTCCAACTCCAAGGAGAGAGAAGGGAGATTCACTAGGGTTGATGGTTTTCACTTAGGAAAGAGACTTTACATTCAAAAGAGGGGTTGAAACCCACAAGATCCAATCCCACACAATGCAAGATTGGATGCTAAATGAGTTTCAAGGGTTAAGAAAGCGAGGCTACCCTCTTTTGTAAAGAATGTTGATAGAAGAATTAAGCTAGGAATGCATAGAAAGTGACAAAGATTCGCTTATAAACTGAGATAGGGATATAGGATGAAGCTGCGGACCTGGAATTAGCAGTAAAATGTCGATACGGCGCTGTCCTGCAAATTTGAGCAAAAGTTGACGAGACGATGGCGCCCAGCGTGCACACGGTCCTCCGAAAAATCCGCGAAACGAAGGGGGATCTGTTCGTCTCTGCACAAGGATTCCAGATCTTCAATTTCAGCCGCCTACCTGCAACCTACACACAGAAAAGCGAAGACGATTGGGGGGTTAGGGATTAGGGGTTTGCCTTTAGGTCAAACCCCGGTTTTGGAATTAACCAAGAAATGAGAAATTGCTGTAAATGTAATGTAAAACAAGTACTAATACCTTGTTGTAAGGATGTTTGTATCCTTATGTGCGAAGGTATAGATGTTGTTGTTTGTTGTATTGTTGTATGTTGTATGTAGCATGTAGTATGTGATCTCCTCTTCAATGGTTGAATCCTTGTCTTGAATGCAACACTTAGCCTTGAATGGAGACTTAGAATGATCAATTGCTTGAAGGAATGCTTGAATGTTTGAATGCTTGAGTATAGTTTCCACGCTTTTTCCATCATATCGAATGAAAGAGGAAAATGTAGTTTATATACTTGTCAATTAGGGTTGATAGACTGATTTTCCCGACCTTAGGCCGACCAGGAAAGTTAATTTCCAAATTGCAAACAAAAAAGACCCGAGACCCCATAGGAGACCGGGCCCAAAATAGGGCCAAGGACCAGGGCGCTGGGCGCCATAGTCCTGGGGGACCAGGGCACTGGGCGCTCTGGTCCCACCTCCCGGGACAGCAGGGTGCAAAGGAGGTTCAGGCCAGGGTGCAAAAAAATGCAGTTTTCAGTGTCATAATCAGGTTTCGGGGTCTCCATTCAGGTTGCGTGTTGCGTCGCCATCGTGAAGACCGAAATGCAGTCGAAATTGCAAGTGTCGCAATTTTAGGACGCTACACTTTTATATAGTTGGGACGCCTTAGGGTAGATGATATGGACTACCACGACCCAGAGAATGTAGTTTTCCAAGTGGAGGAACATGGAGGTGTGAATATCGAGGCTGAGGATAATGATCCTATGCAAGAATATGATCATGCGCCAGAAAACATTGTTGAAGATGATGGTACAAATACATTGATCCATGACACATTAAGTACTCGCGCAGCAAATCATGATGATCAAGATGACTTTGATGTTGTTCATGATTTACCTGTACTTGAGAAGGTATATGAGCCCCTTTACGAAGGCTCCCAAACAACTCTTCTATCTGTTGTATTGTTGTTGGTGAACTTGAAGGTTATGAATGGTTTATCCAACATAACAATCTCACATATGTTAAAGTATATCATATATGTCATCTTTTTTCATCTATTTTTGTTGTTATTTCATCACTAGCAAATAAAACGTGAAATATGTACCATTAATATTATTTATATTAACAAATTTGGTGTATCAAGCAATAGATGCATGTCTCAATGATCATGTTATATATCATAAACAACATGAATTTGCAACAGAACGCACTGAATGTCATATCAATAGATATCGAATAGATCAACTAACAAAAAAGGTGTCTCGCAAGGTTCTTCATTATATTCTCATTATTCCATGTTTTCAACAATTATTTAGGCGTGAAAGCTTGGTGCAATTCATGGATTACCGTGCACACAATAGAAGTCGAGATGACATTCTTTGAATGCCTATGGATGGTTCTGCATTTACGGACATAGAGGAAAAATGTCCACATTTTAAAGAAGAACCTCGTAATCTCAAGCTTTCATTGACAGCGGATGGTGTCAATCAATTTGGAGCGTCGAGATCTATTTACTCAGTGTGGCCTATTTTTGTTATCAAAAAAACATTCCTCCATGGATGTCAATAAAAAGGGAGCACATAATGTTACCAATGATTGTTCCAGGTATTTTTTTTCATTTTATAGTCATGTACATTAAATTATATATATTGCAGTAAAATGGTTATAATAATTATGTAATTTTTTGTTCATTCAAATAGGTAAGTACCAAGTTAAAGATATGAATGTATATATCGAGCCTCTTATCGATGAGTTGTTGGAGTTATGGAATGGTGTCAATATGTATGACGTTTCTAGACCACTAGGACAAAGACAATTTCAATTCCATGCAATGCTTGTATGGACAATTCATGATGCCCGACGACTAACACATTTTTGTGGTATATTATAACGTTCAACTTGCGCACTTTAAGAATGTTTAATTTTTCAAAGTATAAATCATGGATTTAAAAAAAAAATCCATTCAATATATATAATTATAAAAATTAACATATTTATTCCAATTATACATGTTCTTGCAGGTCTTCAAACAAAGGGAAAATTTGCATGTCCAGTTTATGGTTCAAAAATGAAATCTCGTCATTCAACGAGTTTAGGAAAGCAGGTGTTTGATGAGTATAGGAACTTCGTCCACAAAAATCATAAGTATCAAACTACTAAAAAACATCTTTTCAATGGGAAAGCATAGGCTACATCAAAACCACGAAGAATGACACCTCCCCTATGGAAGTTGGAATATAATAGAATTAATCGTCAAGGTAATGTCATTCAATCTAATTGTTTATCTATCATATATGGTATGTTTGGAATTTATATTTTATATTGTGTTTTGTTTACTAATGTTGTAATTGACGATGATTGTCGTTGTTAACTTTTTAAACTTATATGCTTCATGAAGGACCTCAAGGTATTAATTACCACCTTCCAAAGGGAGTAAAAAGTTATCCCAGACAATTTAGTAGTCAACCCTACTATGAGCAGCTACAAATTGTGCATTTGTGTGATACTATGCATATTGGAAAGAATATAACAGAGACGTTATGGAAAATATCGGATGGAAGGCCTGACAAAGAAAAAAATGTCAAAATTTGTAGTGACATTCAAAAATCCAATCATGCAATGAAAAATGTCATTCAATTAAATAGCGATGGAGACCGAATTAATATAAGTGCCCTTCTTTGGTTATTAACAAAGCAGCAAAGCAATGCTATAAAAGAGGTCATACGAAAAAATTTGTTTTCCCACAAGATTTGTTGCGAACATAAACAATCTCATAACAAAGAAAAGTGAATTTGGGTCAGGGATGAAAACACATGTTTAACATACCTTCATTAAGGTAATTCAAGTTCTTGTATATTTTATATATATTTGTATATTGCATGTATTTTTCATTGTATCATGTTTAGTACTACTTTTGGAAAAACAATGAAAGAATCATTTTATAATTGTTGTAGTACGTTCTACCTCTATCTCTCCCAGACCACTTCAACAATAATATCAAGCAAGTTATATATGAGCTTGGAAAATAAATGAGGTAACTAGTGTTATTTGTTTAATTTGTTGTATAAGTATTATATTTGTCATTTGTTTTACTTCTTATGTAATATATTGTATATTATTTTGTTAATTCTCGTTAATATATTTGTGTCTCGAATCACTTGTAGACGGTTGTCATCTAAAGAAATCCATAAAGAAGATATAAAATATTGGAAGGCAAAAATTTCTTGTCTAAGGTGTGAAATGCAAAAGTGTCTACCTTTGAAAGTTTTCAATGCACAAGAATACTACCTCATACACCAAGTTGAGGAGATTGAATTGTGTGGACCTGTACACACAACGTCAATGTGGATGGTTGAGAGGCACTTGAAATTTTTGATGGCTTTGGTTCAACAAAAAGCGCATCCTAAGGGTTCTATGGTGGAGGGATATATGATAAACCAGACTATGGTGTACATTACTGAATATCTTTCTAAGTTTGTGGCAAAGATCTATTTAGATCGCATTTGGGATCCCAACTCCATTAACAAATTCGAAGGGGAGTACCTAATGGGGAAAGGTAGATTGAGGAAAGTGAGGTAATTATTGGATGTAAATGGACATTAATTTGAATACATTTTACATTTGGTTATATATATATATATATATATATATATATATATATATATATATATATATATATATATATATATATATATATATATATATATATATATATATATATATATATTGTAGTTAATTAATTCTTAATCTTCAATATACATTAGTTGTAAATTTCTAGTTATCTTTTCTACAGTTGCTCAAGAGTGGGATGCACTACATTTGTATGTCGCAAACAATCTTGATTGGATGAGGGTATGGATTAAACGATGTCAACAATTTGGTCGTGCATTAACATGGGAAGGTGTGGCATCATTGGTTAAAGAAGCTCATTGTAATGGAGATTCCAATGTTACACCAAGGGTAATTGATTTGGCATATGGTTTAAGAGATAAACAAGTACGTATAAATATATTAATCACCTATATTATTTATTTTTTTCAATTGTAATGATGTGTGTGTGTGTGTCTATATATATACATACACATACACATATACATATATGTATATGTGTATATATACATATATGTATATGTGTGTGTGTGTGTGTGTATATATATATATATATATATATATATATATATATATATATATATATATATATATATATATATATATATATATATATATATGTTGTTTTTTGCATACATTCGACCAAGAATAAAAATTTTACATGTTTGACATATTGCAGGTGAAACACCACAAGACTATGTGATGCAATGGTCATAAATTTTGCATCAAAAAGTTGGATGACATGAACAAAACTTGTGATTTTGGGATAACTGCAGTATTTTAGATGACTAATATTTCATCTAGAAGCGACATACATCCTCAAGTCTTAGAAAATCGATACTCTGGGTCCTTCAAATTAGCTCTTTTCATCGTCCAATGGTACATGGTACGATTGAATGAAAACGATCCTGACAAAACTGTTAGTGAACATGATAATGGATTTACAATGGTCAATACAAGGTCGTTTGAGAGAGCTAGAAATGAGCCCTATCTTCTTCCAAGTCAATGTGAGCAGGTATTTTACTCATAGGTTTCGCATAAACCGGGTTGGTCATTTGTTGTTAGACATGATCCTAGAAGAAGGCCAGTAAAGTATAATGTCATGGAAGAAGAAGATGCAGAAGAACTAGAAGATGATGTACATGATGATCAGGAGCAACAGTTAATTGATGATGTGCCCGACGAAGATGTCGAAGAAGAGGAATGAGATCGTGATGATGTAGGAGTTAATGTTCATGAAGATGATGATGATAATAATGATGATGATCGTATGACCAATAATCCTTATAATGTCGATTCTGGATCAGAAGATACAGACAAAGAGTTGGATGAAGAAGAAGATCAATGACATTAATTAAATGTATGATGTATGTGATTAGTATATTATCTATTTGATATTGATTTCTTTATTTTTTGGTGAAATCTAAATGTTGTGATTATGTGGGAGGACTTGTACTGTGATTATCTTTACATGTATCTTTACATGTCAAGACATTTATACTTTAACATTACAAATATTTACATCATGTTGTGTTCCCTACTGAGATATTTATGGAAAATTTAATGCATGAATCATTTTAATGGTTTGTTATGCAATAACACAATGATTCCTATTATGATGTATGATGCACCTGATACTATTTAGTTCATTTAGCTTGAAATGAAACCCATCCAAAAATACACATTCCCCCTTGGAGAAGACAAATTGCATGTCATTAACACAACAATTCATACAACATAGCACAAAAGATATGAGCCAGAAATGAATGTTCTCTCTATTGATTTTCAATATAAAATTGATACATTCATGAAAATATTACAGTGAGTCACCAAAACTGCTAAAAGACTCTTTGTTGTTATATTAAGGTTTCTCTAATGCATACAAATCAAGAGTCTGGAATCCTTCTTCTTGGCCCTAAATTCCTTTTTATAGCACAAGGGAGCAAAACAAGTCTCAGGCCGAAGAAGACACATGTCAAAATCTAATTGCATTACAAAAAAGACCTAAAGCCTAAGACCTTGACCTCTGTGTACAACTTGCATTGAATGATGGCGACTGAAAAGGCATCATCCTCAAAACTCGAGTTGTGGGTCTACAAAAGATGTTCTCACACCAGAAATGAATGTTCTCTTTATTGATTTTCAATATAAAATTGATGCATTCATGAAAATATTACAGTGAGTCACCAAAACTACTAGAAGACTCTTTGTTGTTATATTAACGTTTCTCTAATGCATATAAATCAAGAGTCTGGAATCCTTCTTCTTGGCCCTGAATACCCTTTTATAACACAAGGGAGTAAAACAAGTCTTGGGTCGAAGAAGACATGTCAAAATCTAATTGCATTACAAAAAAGACCTAAAGCCTAAGACCTTGACCTCTATGTGCAACCTCCATTGAATGATGACGGTTGAAAAGGCGTCATCCTGGAAGCTCGAGTTGTGGGTCTGTAAAAGATGTTCTCACATTTGTACTTCATATCTGCTTCTGTCAGGATCAAAAAATGCAATCTGGCATGCAATGGCAGGAGTCTTGGAGACTGCTCCTTGCAAGATGAGTGTTCTAATCATTTTCCCAAAATGAACATCCTACACAAAACTTTTAGGAGTAGCAAAAATGGAAAGACTGTGACTAGTCCTTCTCCCCAGGCTGCTCTTCTTCCAAGTAGCGGTACCTTTTATGTAGCGCCTCAATCTCATCAGCTGGCAAAGAAAAACCCTTCAAGCTATGCAATTTATTCATAGCTTCCTTTGTTTTGTGGGCAGACACAACTGCTACTCCTAGGGCTAAGCTATGATAGATTTGCTCTACTTCCATAATTTTATCAACAATAATAAGAAATGTATCTCCTTAGTTTGAATCACCTTCCAAGAATGTCAAGATGACATTTATTGCTTCATGGAAACCTTGTTTCCATTCTTCTAAGCTCTTAATTTACCCATCATCTGTCAAAATTGTAGGGACATCCCACTTTTTGAGTCCCTAGAAAGAATCAATCATTCTCATCAATGATTTCCTTTCCTCCTTTATGTTGGGTAACTCTTTATTCAATAAATTATAATTTTTCCAAGTTACCCCTACAATCTGAGGTAGTTGAGCCACATTTTTTACTGTTGTTGGTGTAAATAATTATTCATCATGGATATTATTACAGCTTACTTAAGTTTACTTAGGATATTGCATTTCATAGTAGTTTGGGTATGAGACACTTGGGTGTTTGTGTCACATTGGGATAGTGTGTGTAGGAGAATTTCCACCTTTTATGGTCTTGATCTTATTACTACTCTATCATATCCACTTATTGTGGAGTGATAATTCCACCTTCGGTGGGTGATCCACCTCATGTGGAATATTATATTGTTTCTCCTACCTACCACACTTATTTCCTACCTACCCTTGTTTCTTATTGAGCCACATGTCATGTTTGTGTGCTCCCATATCCTTATAACCTTGCCTATATAAACAGACTCATCTACATTGTATGTAACAACTATTGATCATTTATTTATTGATGAGAATACAGTTTATTCTTGTCCTATATTTTGTCTCTCTATTTTGTACATTTGATTGAGCTCTTGATTTTGGCAAAATATCGCATGGTATCAGAGCCATTAGAGCGTAATTGATTCGTCTTTGAGAGGCATTATTGCGATGTCAACAGGCAGATCTAAGGAGCAGCATTTTTTGGAGGCATCCTAGACCAAATCCGACCTCGACATTGCGTCCGGGTGGCCGTTTCCATTAATTTTAAGTATAAATTTGCCTATGTTAGGTGAATGTCAAATTTGGGGCTTGAAAAAAAATTGCCCAATTTCGGCGGTACGATACGGATTTCGGAAATTTATTTGTGAATTTTTTTTATTTTTTGCATAAAAATTCATTTTCCTATCGGCAAAAAAAAAAAAATTAAAAAAAAAGAGAGATTGAGTTGTCCAATACTATTCAAAGATCTCCAACCTTATCACAATTAACAAACTCAAAATCACCCACAAAGAAATATCACACCAATAACCACTAAACTGAAATTACAATCTGTTGTCTGCATAACACGCAGAAAACAGTCACTACCAAATTCACTAATATGCTCATAACTCACCCTAAACAACCTGAAATGACACAAAAACATAAGCAAATAAAACTATACCTAAGGCAATGCAACAAGAACTCCAAACCTACACCGCAAACATCACAAACAGTCGGCACACAACCCAAGCCATCCCAGGAATGGTACTGCCAACAGCAAAAATACGATTTGGAACCAAATATCAGCAAGCACACCAAAAGAAACGCCAACGTAGAAGAATGATTACCCTCCAGATATGCTTCAAACGAGCTATTACCCAAAATGATCGATTGCACAGGTAGGGAGATACGATCGAATCTTCGCTTCGGCCACGCCAAAAACCAGCCACACTAAAATCCACACCACACTGGAAATCTGGAAACGCACACTGAAAACTTTACCAACAATCCAACACTCAGCTAGGTACTATGTCTCAACAACGAAACTGGCTAAACTAGGGAGCCACAACACTGAATCTCAAGTTCACTCATCATTCCGGCAGCATAACAATATGATTTCTTCAAGATAAACAAATGAGGAGCCCAACCCTTGTATTTATAGATTTCTCCCTCTGAAGTTCAATGTAAATGGCACCCAAACTCACATAAAACTCACCTCATTTCATTTCATGTCCTCCTCAAGACATGGTGTCCCCCTTTCCAGCCTACCTAGTCGAACTTAAACAAGGTGCATAAATTCGAACTCGAGGAAATAATATTAAGTGTAAAATGACTTCATTTGGATGCCCACCTGACTAAGGAAATAAAATCGGACTTAGGATAAATAACACAATATTCTCCTTACTAAGTCATTCCTCAAAATATAATCAGTGAAATAATTAAATATTAAACTTTAGAATAAAGTAATAATATTTAATTAGCAATTAAAATGAACCACTGATTCTTGAAAAATCAACCATGTGAACAGAGGTGCTTAAAACACTAATCTGAAATGGACTAGAACTCTCCTCAAGACTGTCAAAAATAGCACTTCTTAAACTGACACTTACTAAAAATAGTGAGTCATGAAAACATCTCCAAAAGACACGCTCGTTGAACCCTATGAGAGAGCTCAGAAAACCCAGAAAAACCTCAAAATCCTGTCAGCTGCCACCAACTTACTAAAAATAGTAAGTTCAAAAATCACTCTGGAACAAAATGCATGTTAGACCACTATGAAGCTCTCAAAAAATCCAGAAGGAATCCCTAGTTCATTATGTCAAACGCCAACCAAATCATCCCTGAAAAATGCGAAGAATCCTCTTAGAAAAAAGGAAACCCTAATTCCTCATTCCCATCAGCCTACAGGTCTCTGGAATATGCCAATGGCCCACTGATTACTCCTTACTGAGAAGGGGACATTACACCGAATTTAAAATTCAAGGCAACGAACATGACCATTTTCTAATATGGATCCAAGATGCACTAATGTATGGGAAAGCTACCCCTAAAGATATTGTGCACTTTGTTGACAAGTACATTACTTGTACCACAGAACACTTAGACCTTGCAATAGCAAGTTTGCATAGGCATCACTGTTAAACACAATGTATCACAGAGAGGGGGGTGAATCAATCGTTCTCAATCTTTTCCCTTTAACTAACCTATGTGTTCGGTAAACAGATCTAACAGAAACCAGACGTATCGGTTAGATGGGGGACTAACACAAATGCACTCACACATAAAAAGGGACATCACATAACACCAGCATGTACGAGGAAAACCCAAGATGGGAAAAACCTCGGTGAGAAATGATGTTTGAGTCTACTGCTCCAATCCAACTTCACAATGAATCGTTGATTACAACTTTTAGGGCACCAACCCCTGATTCAGGGCACCAACCCAAGGAGTTACAACCCCTACACCGAGCTCCTACTCTGTGGTCTTCAGTAAACATAATCATTTACAAGTTAATAGCCTTGTTACAAATGGATTTTGTAACACTTCTGCAGATCTCTCTGCTGGATCTTCTATCCAGTTCGTTGTCGGTTCTCTGCTAACCCTCACACTACTGCAACCTTATTCTTTGTTGCACTCTTGTTGGTTCAGCCTCTTCTCCTTCTCTGTCAGTTATACTCTTTGTCGGCTCTACACTTTACCGATTCTCTCTTCTCTATGCTACACCACTGCTCTCCACCGATACTACTCCTTGTCGGTTCTGTGTTTGCCTTCTCTGCAATCTTCTGCAACTCTTCTCTGTCGGTATGGTCACTATCAGTTCTCTCCTCTGTTAGACGCAATGGGTGACTATCGATTGCCTCACTGATGTCGATTGAACACTTCAACCCTATTCTTCCTCACACTCGGTCTCTTCTTCTTCTTCTTGATGAGCACTTGGTTGATTTCATTCCTTCGGCAGCAATGCTCTTCTCATCCAGTGGCAGCCTTCATCGATTTTAGCTTGCATATTTATAAATTGGTTTTCCCGCCAAAAGCCAATTCAAATTTAGAGCGATTAGGGTTTCCTCATCGACCTCAAGGCAAACCAAATCCAATCAAATCTCATCAGATATGATAGCCTAGATTGATGAACTGCAATACATCAATCAACCCTGCCATTATCGTGCCTTCCAGAACACACCTTCTATTTTTAGCAATCTGCTTTTAACCTGTCAGCGGATATCTTGGTTGATCACCAAGAATGCCTTTGTGGTTTCCTTCACCTGCCTCGATCTACTCAAACATTCTAAGTTGGATCACTATTGTCCTCCTAACCTCGAGCCACAAACCCATGTTACACATCCTGTGAATCTCGCAGTCAAAATAAATGTATACCTATCACCATCTACCTACCTGATACTGCACCGACTTAACATGCCAACCTGTGCATGCATGCCACTTCACCTCTACATCACCACTGTGTCGACATCCACCTTTGCTACATTATTTGTGTCAGTATGGATAGGATCACCGACCAACTCCATTACCAAGTTCATCTACCGGCCTACTAACTCTGTCGGTTAAACCCTTAACCGGTATGTCATCAACCTTGTACTCTGCTTTTCTTCTGGTGGAACACTCAACTGGTCAGCACTCTTGCTAGCCTTCCTTATGCACATCCTCGTTACATAAGATTCATCTACATCTGCACCTTGTCCATAAAACCCATGGACATAAATACTAGTAAACACTTTGATGACACCATGTCATCAACCTTCAATTGACTCCATCTTCAATCCGGCCATTGTCCTCTATCTGTAGCTGCTCAGCCTTGCCTTCTTCTTCATCAGACCGGACATCATCTCAACCGATTTGTCAAAGTGACAAAATCATCACTCTTTATCTGTCCCAGCGACTCATCATGCCTTCTCAGTCGGTCTAGTGCATATCCATGATTTCATGCACTTGAGGCATCCTTTTGTTATTCACCAGTAGATCCGATGTGAGCCTTCAAACACCTACCCTTACCACTTTTGTCTTATCTCACAAAACTATGATGCACACTTTGCATTATAGGACATAAGTTCCACTTACCGGTGGTAGTGAATCCTTGTCATCTGCATCCTACAATGCACTCATGTGGCTTCCTTGTTTGTGCAGCATATCTTCAAACAAGCACATGTGATCCGGTGTGGGGCACACTCACTGTCAGTCATCTCTTCAGATGGTGACTGCATCTTTATCTGATGGGAGTCATGTTGTTTTGCATCCACATAGTGTATTGGTGACCTGTACATCCTTCTCCTTTTGTGTTGATGTGATTTAGGTAACATTTTGCCTCTTCATCACAATCAGCATCCAAGCATCTTGCTCACCCTGCTTGTACACTGGACATAAGCTTGCCGGTTGGCAACCACTCATTGTCAACACATCACTTACCAGTTGACAACCTCACCTTATTGGTGACAGACTATACTGGTAATACGTTCACATATTCAGCACAAGTCAAACACTGACTTGTATACTAGTGACTCCAAACGTCATTCTACTAGATGACATTCTCTCCCTTACCTTACCGATGTTTTGCGATGCAAGGTGATATTAAAGACATCACAACCTGTATCCATCCATGACAGTGTTGCTCATACATCTCTTATACTGGTAACCATCCTATGTCGGTTGACATCAATGACAACACAATGCCAATAATCACTACACAAAGCCATGCAAAAGAAAGAAAAAGACAAGTTGTAGATACAACTTCCCATTTCCACCAATTCAAAACACAACAATACTTGAACTATTGTCATAAAAAAGTGACACAATAATCTCAACTGCTACTAAGATCTATTCTAAATTGCAAGTAGAAAACTATGATGACTCCCTCACTGTACAGGAGTTCTTAGACGAAATCGAAATAACTGGGCATGAATATATCATAGCAATAAGGTCAACAATTCATAGACCAACCCTCCTACAAAAAAGAAAGCCCTCACAAATATGGAACAATAGTTTTGCAAGAGAAATGCCCCAGCTATGGAAAGCCAATACAGACACGCAATTGGTATTAAACGCATATGCTGCAACAATGTATTGCAGCTCCTACATTACAAAAGTAAATAAGTCAATGACACGTGCATTTAATAGAATACGTCAATAGCATCAACATGAAAATATAGATGTCATTAAAATGATAAGGAAACTTGGCAATGCACTACTAAACTTACAACAAATGTCATCCTAGCAGGATGCTCACATTCTCTTATCGTTGCCACTAAATTACAGCTCACGGAAATGTGTATTCATTAACACAAGGCCCGACAACGATAGGACATTTCTACTAAAACCTCCCTAAGAGTTAATCAAAGACCCAAGTGCATCTAAAAATATTATTTGTAAATCTCTAATCAACTACAACTTTGAACGGCCAGTCACAATTGCTACAATATGCCTAGAAGAATTTGTTTCTTTCTATAACAAAAATGGTACTAAGATCAAGCAAAAAGCAAAAACATAAGATTTATAGATTACAACAATAATATTGACATAGAAAACTACTATAGAGAACAATTAGTGATGTATGTGTCATATACAACAAACGAAAGCACATTGAATAACAATTTCTTCTCATGGGAAACTGTATACTCACACCATGAGAAAACAATTCAACCAAATGATGCAAAATTTACATATATTGCTAATCTTGCATGGGGTGACATTGACAAAGCCACTGACGAATTGAATATTGAAAACACTAATGATATCAATGAGCCCAATTTACTAGAGACAACTGGACAAGAATAGCTATATGAAAGGAGCTGATATTGAAAACACAAATGAAGCAATCACCCACTAGGACGGACCTCAAAGAGATCAGTCCAAACTGATCAGCAAGAGTAAGTACAACGTAAACACAGGGACATGTTGGAGGCATTGCAAAACAGATTAAATTATATGATGAAAACTGCTTACAACCAACCGATAACAACCAAGTTACAAAAACCGGCTCATAAGCCTGTTAAAACATGCTCAAAATACAGAACAGGTCACAACTGGGACCTCAAATCTTAAGATCTATCTTCTATGCTCAATCTAACTTCTTGATTACATTTTAATGCCCTATTACAATGATTTATGCAATCCAAGGGGATCTTCTATGCTCTATCTAACTTCTTGATTACATTCTAATGCTCTATTACAATGATTTATACGATCCGGGGGGATCCGGTTAGCCCAAAAAAGGATCAAAACCGAAAGAACGAGACCTAACATGCAACACCAACAAGGTTGACCTCCGCCAAAGAAATTCCTCCAAAAAATCCAAAGGATGAAGTGCAGATCAAGGGAAAAGGTTAGCCACACGCTAAGGAACATCAGAATCAACGCTCAGGGCTTCGCAAGTTATGGAAGGGATCCGATAGATCACCAATGCAAATAGGTCCAAGCAACCGATAACAGAAAATTGTTTCGGAAACCGGTAGTAATAACTTGTCCGAAAATGATCCAAACGATCCATGGTTTGGGAATAAGGAAAATGATCAGGTCTTCAAGCAAAATCCAACTCCACTGGTTCCAGTGAGCTAAATCTGGGACACACAGAAAGAAATGTTGAAACTACAAACATAAAGGAAAACAGAAAAAAAATATTTTTGGTTGATGCAAGATTGCTATGAACCGGGGATGCTCCTGCATCAGACATCTGGGGTTGTTGAAAAAGTGAGCCTCTCACTTTGCTGGGGTCAAAGGAAATCCAAGGCAGTCTACCTCTACCTAAAAAATCGAAGATGAGTCTTCAACTGGTTTGTCCTTCCACCTCACAAGATACTCCTAATACTGACTGCTCTGGGTCCTACACCCAATCATATTGTCCAAAATGTCTTCAATCTGATTTGGTTCCTTACGGGGCAACTATTTCTACAAGTCTACAATAATGTCCTTGCTAAATTCTAGTTCATGATACTGATGAAGATTTGTAATGTTAAACACAAGTGAAATACTCACTCTCTGGTAACTCGACTTCATATGCATTCCCAGAACTCAACTTTCTCAACATCCTGCAAGGTCCAAACTTTCTCATCAGCAACTTGTTATAAGTTCCAACCGGGAATCTTTCTTTTCTCAGATATACCATCACTTCATCGCCAACTTCAAATTGCTTATGTCTACTCTTCTCATCTGCTTTCTCCTTATTCTTGTTATTCATGTCCTCCAGATGTTGCTTAACTTGAATATGTAAGTCCTTCATGTGATCTACAAATTCTTCTACTTCTGAACTTCTCTGGTCTTCATTACTAATATCTCTTACTTCTGATATACCTCTAGGATGTACTTCCGTAACAATTTCAAAAGGTGTTCTTCTAGTACTCCTGTTTACTAGAATAATTGTAGGCAAACTCTGTTTGTGTAAGAATCCAATCCCAACTTCTGGTTTTATCTCCAACTAAACATCTCAAAAAATTTCTCAGGCTTCGGTTAACTACCTTTGTCTATCTATCAGTTTGTGGGTGAAAAGTAGAATTGAACTTCAAATGTTTCTTCATCTTCTTCCAAAGTGTTCTCCAAAAATCACCAACAAACTTAGTGTCTCTGTCTGAAACTATGCTCTTCAAATCTGTCTTCATCTTCTTCCAAAGTGTTCTCCAAAAATAGCCAACAAACTTAGTGTCTCTATCTGAAACTATGCTCTTAGGTAATCCATGCAATCTCACTTCTTCCTTTAAAAATAGGTATGCTACATGTAATGCATCTGATGTCTTCTTACAAGGTATAAAATGAGCCATCTTCGAGAAACTATCGACTACAAAAAATATACAATCATTCCCTCTCGGTGTTTTAGGCAATCCAAGTATGAAATTCATGCTTATATCCTCCCAAGGTCTTATCGGTACTGCCAAAGGTTTATACAATCCCATATTCTGACTACTACCCTTTGCAAATTGACAAACTCTACAACTTTGCACATATTTCCTAACATCATTATGAATCTAAGGCCAAAAGTAATGCTCACTCACCAATGCTATTGTTTTGTCAATACCAAAATGTTCGGCTAATCCTCCACTATGTTTATCTTTTATCAGATTCTCCCACATAGAACTCTTAGCTATGCACAATTATATTCCTCTGAATAACATCGCATCATGAATGAAGTAATCCAACCACTTGTTTATATCTACCGTAACTGGTTCTCTACATGCTCTCCAAGGTTCTAAAAAATCCAGGTCATCGTCATACAAGTTCTTCCATTCCTCAAATCCTAATATTGTCACTCTCATCTTTGTCAGCAAATTCTTTCTCCTAATCAATACATCAGCAAATTTGTTAGATTTCCCACTTCTATGCTTCAACACAGAGGTGTAACTCTGCAAAAATTCTACCCATCTCATGTCTTTGATTCAACTTACTTTGTCTGTTCAAATACTGCAAGGCTTGATGATTCGTATACAACACAAACTCCTTAGATAATAGGTAATGTCTCCACTTCTTCAAGACTACAACTATGGCATAAAATTCTTGATCATACAATGAATATCTCCTTCGAGCATCATTCAATTTCTCACTGAAATAAGCTACTACTCTCTCTTCCTGACTCAAGACTACTCCTATTGTTGTTCCACTTGCATGACAATCCACTTGAAATACTTTATTGAAATCCGGTAAAGCCAACACAAGTTGCTCAATCACCTTTCGTTTCAATAATTCAAAACTTTTATTTACTTCGATGGTCCACTTGAATTCCTTTCAATCTCCCGTGATGGTCTATGTCATAGGGTTACAAACTGAACTAAAATTTCTGATGAACTTCCGATAGAAACTAGCCAATCCATGAAATCATCTTACCTCTCCAATGTTTTTTGGTGTAGGCCACTCAACAATTGCTTTTACTTTCTTAGGGTCCATCTTCAAACCATCCTTTGATATCACAAATCCCAAATAGACTAATTCATCTTTCATGAAAGTACACATCTTAAGATTTATCAACAACTTTTCTTCTCTCAAATGCAACAAATGCTCCTCTTTTGTCTTACAGAAAATCAGAATATCATCCCAATATACAATAACAAATTTACCCAAGAATTTCTTCAATACCTCATTCATCAGCCGCATGAAAGTACTTGGTGCTTTAGGTCACCGAAAAGGCATCACCAACCATTCATACAGTCCTTCATCTGTCTTGAATGTTGTCTTCCACCCGTCTCCTTCTCTGATCTTGATCTGATGATATCCACTCTTCAAGTCTACCTTTGTAAAGTATTTGGCTCCGCTCAAACAGCCATTTATGTCATCCATCCTAGGCAAAGGAAATCGGTATTTCACTGTGATCTTGTTTATTGCTCTGGAATCGGTGCACATTCTCCACTCTCCATTCTTCTTAGGTGCTAATACTTTCGGTATTGCACAAGGGTTTAGACTTTCTCTAATAAAACATTTCTTCAACAACTCTTGCACTTATCTATTCAGCTTGTCGTTCTCTGTTGGTGTCATCCGTTGTGCAGCTTTGTTAAGCAAACTAGCTCCAGGAACCAGGTCCATGCAATGACTAATACTTCTCACAGATTGTAATCCATCAAGCACATTATCTGAAATGATGTCTTCATATTCTATCAGCAAATCTTTTATCTCTTTTGGTTTATCTTTTTCATCATGTGGATTCTCAGTCTTCTTAGGAACTAAGGCAAAACACACATTCTCATGTCTCAATCCATCTGAAATTTCCTTCCATCCACAAAACAGATTCTAGCATTCGTACAGACTTCACTCTTCAAAGGTTCCTCCAAGGGCAACAAGGTTTGCTATATCGTATTGGCCACAATAGTGCTTGTCTGTCAAACTGCCAAGGTCTACCCAACAAAAGATGACAAATATCCATAGGCATAATATCACAGAAGACTTCATCATGATAATTCCCAATTTTCAATTTCACCAAACATTGCTCACTTAATAACAACTTATGTTCATCCTGAATTCATGCTATCTGATAAGGTTTAGGGTGCTTCAATCTTTCCTATTTTGACTTATGCACTATCTCTTCTGAAACAAGATTATCAGAACTACCATTATCAATAACAACTTTACAGCACTTACCAGATACCTTGCATCTGGTCTTGAACAAATTCTTTCTCTGCAAGGGCTCTTCATCTCTCTGGGTATGACACAAAGCTCTCCTCATCATCAACAGTTCTCCATCTTCCGATTTATTATCTGATCGGAAGGGGTTTTCTTCCACCAACGCTACTCTTTTGATATTCTTTGTCTTCTTAGACTCGAAAGCACGATGTCCTCCTCCACACCTGTAGCAAGTTCCTCTAAATCCCCTCTTGTTTTGTCTTTTCTCATCTATTCCAAAATTCTCATTCCAGTAGCCATCTGGTTCTCTCCTCCAGTAAAAAATTTATCTCGTCTTTCCAATATGTACCACCTTCTTTGCTCACTTCTTTGTCCTTGTTCTGATCTGTACAGGTTCCTCTACCTCTGGTTTATCCTTTTCCTCCTTGAAATCTTACTCCAGAAACCCTTCCACCTTTGCTTTTGTGCCTCTGCTCATGTCTTTTGTTTAGCTTCTCTTCTGCCTCTAGTGCATACTGGTAAGCCTCTTCAACACTCTGTAATTTGATCAAACTGAGTTCATCTTGTATAAACACCCGCAATCCCTTCAAACATCTTGCAACTTCTTCAACTTCATCATCAACATATCTTAATCTGATATTCAACTTGTAAAATGCTTCAATGTATTCCTTCACACTAGATTCTTTTTGTCTCAAATTCTGGAACTTTCGCAACAGATTCACTTGATAATCAACTGGCATAAATTTTGATTTCAACTTAGCAATCATCTAATCCCATGTCTTGATCTTCTCTTTACCTCTTCTATGTCTATCAACCTGCAAATTCTCCCACCAAAGAGATGCATGACCTTTCTACCAGGTACAGGCATATTTCACCTTCCTTTCTTCTGCAGTGTTTTCAAAATCAAAATATTTCTCCATATCTGGAGATCCAATCCATCAATTCATCGGAATCCAACTTTTCATCATATTTTGATGGGGTAAAATGAGGGTCAGTATTCATCCTACTCAAAACCCTCAAAAACCTTTCATCATCTGGATCAACCGCTAGTGGGTTTACTTGTTTTGTGGGGGCTTCTTATCCTTCATCTTCACTTACATCTTCAATGTGTCGGCCTCTTCTCTGGGATGTCTGCATGGCTTCCAATCGGGCTGTTATTCCTCGCAACATTTCCATCACAGCAGGGTTGCATTCCCACACGCTCCACTATTCCTAGTTCCTCTTTGCACTATTTTTACGCCAATCCTCTGCAATTGCAAGTCGGATCAACACTCTGCCACCCTACAAAATAATTCTTAGGACAATGCACTCTCCGGAATGAAAGCTCGCTTTGATACACTTTGAAGCAATCACCGGCTAGGAGGGACCTCAAAGAGATCAATCCAGACCGATCGGCAAGAGTAAACACAACAGAAACATAGGGAAATGATGGAGGCAATGCAGAACAGAATGAATTATACCATGAAAACTGCTTACAACCAACCGATAACAACCAGGTTATAGAAACTGACTCACGGGCGTGCTAAAATATGCTCAAAATACAGAACAGGTCACAACTGGGACCTCAAATCTTAAGATCTATTCTATGCTCTGTGTAACTTCTTGATTACATTCTAATGCTCTATTACAATGATTTATACAATCCAAGGGGATCCGGTCGGTCCAAAAAAATGATCAAAACCGGAAGAACAAGACCTTACGTGCAAAACCAACAAGGTTGACCTCCGCCAAAGAAATTCCTCCAGAAAATGCAAAAGATGAAGTGTAGATCACGGCAAAAGGTCGGTCACACGCTAAGGAACTTCGGAATCAACACTCACGACTATGCAAGCTACGGAAGGGATCCGATAGATCGCTAATGCAAATAGCTCCAAGCTACCGATAACATAAAACTATTTCAAAAACCGGTAGCGATAACTTGCCGAAAAGTGATCCAAATGCTCTATGGTTTAGGAATAAAGAAGATGATTAGGTCTTCAAGCAAGATCCAACTCCACGAGTTCCGATGAGCTAAATCCGGGACACACAGAAAGAAATGTTGAAACTGCAAACAGAAAGCAAATCAAAAAGGAAATATTTTTGGTTGA
This sequence comes from Cryptomeria japonica, assembly GCF_030272615.1. Lineage (NCBI taxonomy): Eukaryota > Viridiplantae > Streptophyta > Pinopsida > Cupressales > Cupressaceae > Cryptomeria > Cryptomeria japonica. The sequence goes on from NC_081410.1 coordinate 165,928,905, forward strand.
TGCAAGATTGCTATGAACCAGGGATGCTCCTGCATCAACAAAACTCAAAAACAGAAATGTAATCATACATACTCCATTTGAAATAGCTTAACATACACAGAGCATTGATAACAATGAGTACTACATATTAGGACAAATGCTAAAAAAAGAACAACAAGCAATTGTTAAAGATATTCTAATTAAAAAAATGAAAAATATTCAAACCCCATTGTGTTTGTTTCTCACCGTTGGAGCAGGAACTGGAAAAACTTTTACAGAAATGTCATCTACCAAGCACTTCTTCACATCTACAATGCATCTATGGACAACAATCCAAACAAACCAAAAATATTGATAACTGCATATAAAGGAAAGGCATCAATCCACATAGGTGGAATTACATTGTATTCAACATTTCACATACCTTTCAACAAATCAAACTTTGTACCACTTAACACTGAGACACTTGATAGAATGTCCAAACATTTCAGCCAATTACGCATCCTTCTAATTGACAAAATATCACTAGTTGGTTTGAGATTCCTCTGTTACATTGACAAACGTTTGTGTGACATAATGCAAGCACCCACCACTTTCTTCGGTGGTATAGATACTTTTTTTTTGTGGCGACCTCTACCAAGCACTACCTATATTTGATTTTGTTGTCTTCGAAAACAAACCAACTTCCACATAATTACTCCCATACAATTTTTGGATAGACAATGTCACATCCCACACACCAACAAAAACAATGCGGCAAAAACATGAGATCTTTATTTCAATCCTCAACAAAATACGCATTGGGGCAAAAATACACAATGACATTGAGTATCTTAATCAACATTGCTTAAAGGAGCCACCATTCGACCCAACACTACCTTTCCTCTTCTACAGAAAATGTGATGTGGACAGGCACAACAATAAAATTCTAGCAACAATTGCAGGAGAAACGATTGTCCTTCATGCATTGGATGCACAAGAAACAAATACAAACACAATTCGTCTATATGACCACACAACTACTTTGCCATCCCAAATTCAAGTCAAACCAAATATATTGGTTGAAATATATCCAGGCAATTACAATACTCAAGATGGTCTTGTCAATGGATGAGATGGCATTTTCGAAACTTATACAAAACAAAATGACCTTGACATCATTTGGATTTGATTCAATGATCCAAAAGTAGGAGTACAACAATGTAAAAAAAAATTTCACCGTTACAGTCCTACATTCACAAAGTATGGACTACAATACTCCATGTAACAAGCCTTTCAAAAATAGAGGACCAAACACTACAATTAGAAAGCAGTTCCCAATTCAAATATCGTGTGCACGGACTATACATTGATTGCAAGGGCTTACAATGGAGGCCATGGTATTTGACCCAATTGGCATTAAACACCATGGGTTGACGTAAACAACACTATCTCGAACCAAAACAATGGAAAAATAATACTTGCTAAGGCCACTAACTTCAACAAACTTTTAAGTCAAAAAAAAAGTGCACATAGAAATGTAACATCTATTATCAACTGTACAGTGGAAATTTGACAATAAACTCATTTGTTCCAACAACATTCACCACCTAGTTATATGCACACTAAACACTCGTAGCTTACAAGCTCACATACTCGACATACTTGACGACAATGACTTAATGTCCTCAGATATCTTGTGCCTACAAGAAACCCATATCCAGCCGCCTCAAACAACTTCTCTATTCCAATACTTTAACAATAGCATGTACATTGTACAGGGAATTTCAACTTTAACCTAGAAAAACCTATTTGTTTCAAAAACTAAACAACATCATTCAACTCATAATGAAACTATCACAGTAACAATAATTTTACCTACTGCACAACTCAACATTTGTAATGTTTATGCAAAGCCAAATACTCCAATTGCACATGTAACAACACTAATTGATGAAATACTTAACTTCATAGATTTAAACACACTGCTCCACATTCTTGGAAACCTCAATATTGACATGTGCACAGAAAACAAAAGAAAACAAATACTCCAAAGCCACATGCAAAAATACAATATACATTTACTATTAGACAAGACACATGTTATTAATAAGCTGCTAATTGATCACATCTGGTCAAATTCAGCTGCTAATATATGTTACATTCACTTTCAACTCTTCTAAGATTGCAACTTGCTTAGATTCACCCACTCCAAATCCAATTATCAAAATGCAACTAAACTTTCCACAAAAATTCTTATTGCACCTAAGCTTTCACAAATTACAATTTTTTATGTTCTTTACCATGTGGCCAAAAAAACAATGTCTCATCACTCATTGTTAAATATTCCATTATTTTTCTACAACACTATCAATGGAACACAATGTAACATCAGCTACAAAATCTCAGCTCATGTATAGTGACAAAGCGAAAAGGTAATATGCATCCTCCCCCTACAATCTACAAATGGTCGTTTTCTTTACTACTACCCAACTAACGTTGATTTTTTAAACAAATCAAAACTTGAAGATTGCCCCTGAATATCCATTGACGAAATAAATGCCAGAAAAGTTGGAAAAATCTTTCAAGGAGATCTTTTTGTTGTGTACAAAGCTATATTGGACAAAGTCAACAAAACTCGAAAAGTTTTTCGCGCTGACTTAACAGATTCAAAACCTGAGATGATAATTACACTCACTATCAATACTAACTTCATAAATTTGAAGAAAATTTTTCCAAGCATGCGGAGCTCCATATCAAGTTTTAAAGTTGTTCAACGCACAAATTATGATCGAGGAGACTGTGACTGTATTCTTTTTCTCACAGACACAAGTACTTTTCAAACAATACCCCGCATCTCACATTACTTCTACGTCATTTCAAGTACCACAATCAGCCAACTACTCACAAACACCAGTGACTATCTTATAGGCACTATAGGTGTGTTAGTCGTTGCAGCAAAAAGATCATGCACGCAGCATACTTTTGAGATCAAAAATGGATTGTCGACTTAGATAAAGCTCAAGTTTACAACTCTAACCATTGTTTTTTTAACCTCTACTTCCAATCAATCTCCATTGTTCTCTACTTTTTTCTATTTGTCGACTAACCAACTCTATTTTCACCTCTACTTTACAACTATGGATGAACGCAAACTTCACACAACAATAATTAGAAATATAGGACAAACTACAAAGCAATAAATTGCCTACAATGTTGTTTAAAAACATTGTCAAAATGATAGAAATAAAAAATGTCTTATGCACAAGCATTGCCACATTTGTTTGCAAATTGAATGACAAAAAGGCATTACAGGCTCGTTGTCCTTATTGAAACAACCACCAAGGTAAGTACAACCAAAATTTTTAGCAACCCATAGTATCTACCTCTTCATAACTATATCCAAGCTTTTATTGCAGATCATAGGTAAATCAAATATCACAAATACATTTTCCAATCCGCTCATTGCATTTTGCCCAGGCTGTAAATACAAGTTCAAGACGTTTGGAATGCTACATAGAGACGCTACCTATTGCGCAAAGTGTCAAAATGATGTGACGTACGCATATTCATTGCACTTGAAATCAACTCTAACAACACTTTCCAACCAGACCATTATTTTATTATACAAAAAATTACAGCAACTCAATTGCTACCCAATTTGTTGCACTTATCACATCAAGATTAATGAACAACAAATCGAAAGTCATTGAAATACTTCGTAACTTCACTGTAAAAGGAGATTTCACACTCAACCAAAACAACATTATCATTGATGCTTCACCTGAAAAATGTGGGGAAGGAGTTGTTAAAGAAAGTGTGAACTGCAGGAGAAAGTAAGAAAGTTGAAGAGTGTGTTGATGAGAAGTAGAGAGTTACTTAAGCTAGATGTTTGTAGATCAATGTTTGGTGGCGATGCATGGATGATGATGTTACTTTGAATGAGGGTGAAATCTTCTTTTACAATGAAGTTACAAAGTATTTCAATGACTTTTGATTTGTCTTTAATGTAGTCTTGAAGTGATAAGTGCAACAGTTGAGCAACAATTGGACTATTGTGGTCTTCTCTATAACACAGTGAATGGTTTGGTTGGAAAGTGTTCTAAGAATTGATTTTAGGTGCAATGAAAATGTGTGTGGCGTCTTTTTGACACTTAGTGCAATGGGTAGTGTCTTTATATAGCATTCTGAAGATCTTGAACTTGTATTTACAGCCTAGGCAAAATGCAATGAACGGGTTGGAAAATACCTTCGTGATGTTCAATGTACCTGTCATGTGTAAAAAAAGAGTTGGAATTAGTTATCAAGCGGGAGAGAAAAACAGTTAGTAAAAACTTTGAAAAATTTAGTCGTGTTTACTTTGGTGGTTGATTCAATGAGTTCAACGAGCCTTTGCAATGCCCTTTTGTCATTCAATTTGTAAACAAATGTAGACATGTCTGTACGGAATGCATTTTTCAGGTATGTTCTTTTGACAATGTTTTTGAACAACATTGCAAGCAACTCATTGCTTTGTAGTTTGTCCTCTATCTCTACGTATTGTTGTGTGAAGTTTGCATTCAATCCAAAGCTGTAAAGTAGATAAGAAAATAAAGATGTTTAGTAACTAGAAGACAGTAAGATTACCTGGAAGTAAACGTAGAAGAAACAATGCTTAGAGTTGCGTACCTAGGCTTTATCTGAGTGACCATGTCCATCTTTGATTTTTAAAGTATATTGTGTGCCTCTTATTTTTGTTGCAACCACTAAAGCCCTTATTGTGTCGATAGGGTAGTCATTGGTGTTGGTGAGCAAGTGGTTGATTGTAGTATGTGGAATGAAACAATAGTCATGTGAAATGCAAGGTATTGTTTAAAGACTACTTGTGTCTTAGAGAACAAGAATACAGTCACAGTGTCTGCGGTCATAATCTGTATGTGGAGCAACTTCAAAAACTGAAATGGAGATCCCCATGCATGGAATAATTTTGTCTTCAAATTTATGAAGCTAATATTGATAGTGAGTGCTATTGTCATCTCAGATTTTGAATATGTCAACTCAGCACGAAGAACTTCATGAGGTTTGTTGATTTTGTCTAATGTAGCTTTGTAGACAACAAGTACATCTCCTTGAAAGTTGTCTCCATCTTTTCTCACATTTAAGTCGCCAATGGATATGGACGTGTGATCCTTAAAGTTGGATCTGTGGATAGAAACAACTAGTAGTTTTCTTGACTAACATAAAATAACCAAAGAAAGATATATGGAAATTTTATTTCCAAACAACCCTCATAATTTTGCTATTTATAAAAGCTCAAGTGCTTTTCTATTAATTTATCACCTATTCAATTCATATATTTACTAATTTTAATTGAATACTTATTCTTCTCTATGTCTTATGAAAAATGATAGCTATGTACCAATAGAAACAAGAAACGCAATGCATAAAGTTCTTGCTAATGATGTTAGTTTGAAGTAGAAATCAAAAAAGCATTTGATATGATGTTCATGCAAAAAAATTGTATTATTATTAGTAATAAAATAATTTAAAATATATTGTGACATTGTAGATATTTGCATAAGAACTAAAGATAAACAAGTAAATATTCAAAAATAACTAACTTACATGCAAAAATCTAAAATTATTATTAGTAATAAAATAATTTGAGATATATTGTGACTTCACACAAGAAGAACAGAAGGTGACCAAGTAAATATAAAAGAAAAATCAAATAAATAACTAAATCTCCTAAGTTTACAATATATTAATAGAGTTTTAGTTAATATTATAATTATTTAATGTTGAAAATTGTATAGTTAAAAATAATTATTCAAAAATTGAATTTTGAGATTAATAACTACTTTTAAAAAATCAATTATTACAAATAGTTATAATGTTTAGTTTATTTTTAAGTTTTAAAAATAAATTGATAGAGTTGAAGTTAGAATTACTATGTTTCAATGTTGAAAATTGTATATTTAAAAAGTAATTATTCATAATGAAATTTTAAGGTCAATAACAACTTTTAATAAATCAATTCTTAAAAGTAGTTATAATTTTTAATTTATTTTTAAGTTTTAAAAAGAAATTAAAATAACTTAAGTATTATAAATTTCTAATGTTGAATATTGTGTATTGTTAATAATTACTTTTAATAAATCAAATATTAAAAGTAGTTATAATGTTCAATTTTTTTTATTTTTAAAAATAAATTTATTAAGTGATGTTTTTTTGCTTCAGACAACTAAGTTATCTTTACGATCTGCTGATCTGATTTTTTCCACTTGGAAAAGGTGGAAGTATGTCTCTGATTCTTCTTCTAGGGCCTTAGGTGGTTTGGCTCTTTTATGGAATAGTTATAATGTTGAGTTACGTCTTGTTGCTTTTGTTGCTAATTGGATGTTGACTTTTGTCAAGAGTAAGGTCTCAAAGGTTAAATTTTGGCTTTTTAATATATATGCTCCTTCAAGAATTCATGACAAATGTAAATTGTGGAGTGAGCTTGGAAGGATCTCCTCCCCTTTGAGACAGGGATCTTTTGTTGTTTTTTGGGGAGATTTCAATGCTATTTCTGAATTAGGGGAGAAGAGTGGTGGGATTCTTCGTAACAAGAGGATTATGGATGATTTTGGGTCTTTCATGTCTGATCTGGGTCTTTTTTATTGTAAATCTTTGAATGGTGTTTTTACATGGACTAATATGAGAAGGGGTTTTTCTCAGATAGCTGAAAGATTAGATAGATTCTTATTATCTGAAAATTGGCTTGATTCGGATGTTGAATTCTTTTTCTTCTATTCTTCCCAATCTGGGTTCAAACCACCTTCTAATGTCCTTCTCCATTCTAGAGGACAGACCTCTTCACAAGTCACCCTTTAAATTTAAGCCTATCTGGTTTAGAGATTCCTCTTTTCTACCTTTACTTAAAAAATGGTGGGAGTCTGCTCCCTTTGTCTTGGGTTCCAGAATGTTTCAAATTGTCAAAAAGCTCAATTTTTTAAAGCTGAATATTCGTGAGTGGAACTTAATTCATTTTAAGAATATTTTTTAAGAAAAGCAAAGAATCCAGGATATGATTGACTGTTTCAATAACCATGTGATTCAACATGGGATGGCTCCTCGGCTTTTTGATGAACTTAAGTCACTCAAGTTTCAGCTTGAGGAGATTTTGGCTAGGGAAGAAATTTATTGGAGTTAGAAATCTAGGGAATTGTGGCTTTCAAATGGGGAAAGGAATACAAAAAAAAATCATTCCTCTACCAAGTTGAAGAGGAGCAGGAATAGGATTGCTTGTATAAAAGATCAAGGAGGTCAATTATTGACCAAGCAAGATGATATTGCTAAGGAGGCAGATAGGTTTTTTAAAACCCTTTTGACATCAGAAGTAAGTGATGTAAGTAATTTTGATTCTCATGTCCCCTCTCTGGTAACCATGGAAGATAATAGGATGTTAATGGCACCTTTCTTCCTAGAAGAAGTTAAAGAGACAGTTTTTGCTATGAACCCTGATAAAGCTCCTAGTCCTGAAGGTTATACACCTTTGTTTTTTCAGAAATGTTGGGACTTTGTTGGGAATGATGTTTTATTGGCTCTTGAGGAGGCTAGACGGAATAGGTCTATGTTGAAAGAATTGAATACAACTTTGATTTCAATTATTCCTAAAAAAGAGGATATAAAGTTTTTTGTTGAGTTTCGGCCTATTGCTCTGTGTAATACCTTATATAAAATATTCACTAAGGCAATTTCTATAAGGTTAGCGAAAATTTTACCTAAGATAATTTCTTTGGAGCAAAGGGGTTTTGTTTCGGGGAGGGAAACTGCAGAAGGTGTCGTTGTGGTGCATGAGGTGTTGCATTCTATATCCTCCCAGAAATCTTTGGCCATGATTCTCAAGCTTGATATGATGAAGGCCTATGACAGAGTAGAATGGCAAGCTCTGTGTAGGATATTGTTCAGGTTGGGTATTTCCTATGCTTGGGTAAAGTGGATTCACTCTTATATATCTTCCGCAAGATTTTCAGTGATTCTGAATGGTTATCGTTTTGGCTTTTTCTCTTCTTCCAGAGGTTTGAGGCAAGGAAATCCCCCTTCTCCTTTTTTGTTTATTCTTCTTGTTGAATACTTTAGTTGGGCTATCAGGGCTGCTAGATTGGGGGGTCCTTGGAAAGGCATTAGGATTCAGAATTATCCTCAGAATATTTCACATTGTCTCTTTGTTGATGACACATTGTTATTTGGGCATGCCTCTTTAGAAGAGGCTAGAATAATTTCAGGAATAATACACGAGTATGCTTTGTTTTTTGGCCAGACAATAAATGTTGATAAGTCAAAAGTTTTTTTCCTTAATACTTCTTTGCTTGTCTAGAAGAGATTGCATTCCTTCTAGGGTTTTGAGATTGGTAATCTGCCATGTATGTATCTTGGGATCCCTTTTTTTGTTAAGCAAAATAAGTTTGGCTTTTGGGATAAGGTTATTTCGGTCATTTCGAAAAGAATTCTTTCTTGGAACCATAAATGGTTGTCTTTGGCTAGTAATTGATGTTAATTAAATCTGTTCTGAATGTTGTTCCTATTTATCCAATGTAGGTATTTAAATCACCAAAAACTTTTATTGTAAACTTGCAAGATACTATTAAGTCGTTTCTTTGGAATAGCAATAAGGATGGCAAAAAGCGTCTGCCTTTGGTAGCTTGGGATAAGATCTGTCTTCCTCGGGAATTAGGTGGTACTGGTATTCGTAATTTGGAGAATCAAAATTTAGCTTTAGGGGCTAAATTGGTCTGGAAACTCTGTGATAGGCCAAACTCTCTATGGGCTCGGGTTATGTTTGCTAAGTATCTGAATAATGGTCCCAAAAAGAGTATTTTTAAATTTTCAAATTTGCCTTCTAATTCTGTCATATGGAATTTTTTACATAAATGCAGTGCAGTTATTATTCCCCGTCTCTCATGGGTTGTGCATAATGGAAGGAAAGCTAGGTTTTTGGATGAAACATGGAATGGACATTGTTCATTGATTAGCATTAGAGATTGGTCCCCCTTGATTGCAATCCTTTCTTCTCTTTGGGGTGTGTATGTGGCGGACTATTTTGATATTGTTCAGAATGGTCCTCTTAAATTGGCTAAATGGAAGTCGATTGATTTCCTTGATGTGGATTTGCATTTGAAAGTAGAGTTTGATAAGATTCTGGGTTAGAGGTTTATCACTCTCTCGGATTCTGAGGATGAACTTATTTGGACTGGGAATGACTCTGGAAAGTATTCTGTTAAGGATGGCTATAACTCCCTTATACTAGCTAAATCTTGTTCATATTGGCCTTATAAGTTGTTTTGGCACACGGCTTGTTTACCTAAAGCTGGTGCTTTTGCTTGGTTGGTTGTCCAAGATAGGGTTCTTATAGGAATGAGGCTGGACAGATTAGGTATTACTGTTGTTTTTCCATGTGTTCTCTGTAATACAAACCTATAGTCCTCTTCACACCTGTTTCTTCATTGTGATTTTGCTCATGATTGCTGGCAATGGTTGTTGAGTAAATTAGGTTTATCTTTCGTTATTGGTAAGGATCTTGTTTCTCACTTTTGCTCTTGGTCGCTCTTGTTTGCATCATCTTTCTATGCATGCCTTTGGGTTATTTCTCCTTCTATTGTGCTCTGGAACATTTGGCTTGAACAAAATAATAGGATTTTCAAAAAGGTGTGTTCTCCTGTATCGGATGTTTTGCAAAAAATTGAAGTTTCTATTTCAAAGGTGGCATTGTCATACATTTATAAGAACTTGGATAATCAATCTTCCTTTTCCCATTGGGATAATAAGGTTACCGGGGTTTGAAAATTCCTCTCAATCTTACCTTCTCATGGTTCGGTCTCCAAGAGCAAAAAGTCCTTTGCACAGCAGTTGTTGGCCAAGTGGAAAACTCCTGCTTGGCGACACTTCAAACTTAATTTTGATGGTGCTTCCCGGGGAAATCCTGGGAAGGCAAGGTTGGGATGGATATTATTTATCATAATGTGAAACTCATTCTTGCTAAATGTCATGATATTGGTATTACTACTAATAATTTCGCAAAGTATCAAGCTTTATCCTTTGGCTTAGATATGGCAATTTCATTAAGAATCAAAAATATAGTGATTGAGGGTGAATCTATGGTAATTATTCAGAGTGTTATGAAGAAGAAATCGAATTGCTGGAAGGTGCAATATTTGCTTCATTATATTTCACAAAAGTTGGATTCTTTTGATTCCTTCTTAATAGGTCATTGTTACAGAGAAATTAACACAGTGGCGGATTTTTTGGCTAATCTAGCTATTGATAGCAAAGCACATTTTCGTATAGTTAATTCTAAAGAAATTCCTTCTAAACTGTGGAAAGAAGTTCACAATGGTTAATGCTTTGCACGGTTCTTCTGCAATCTGATATCTAAATGATTTAGCTTTTAGTAATTTTAAATTCCTTTCCCGCCCTCCTTGAATTGTCAGGTTTGTGCTCATGTTCATTGTAGGGATGACTATTGGTATATGTATGGTATTTGAAGTAGAAATTGTATTTCTATTTTCTGTATTAAAGACATACGAGGTCATTCATAGGGTGAGGATGTGGATACTCGTGATACATTCAAGGGTGGTGGTATGTGCGATATAATGATTTGGATTTTCTGCTTAAAAGGGATATTGGCATGTGTGAGATATTATTTGTTGCTCGTACTTGGGCTATTATTGTTTGATGATGTCTCTGTACTAACTTGAAGATTGTTTTGTGTGAGTTTCGATCGTGGCAAGAATGGCATTGTTTCTATGATGTTTGTAATCATTTTTTGGCATATGTGTTTTCTCCTATTAAGCTTGCATTAATGGCTGTCAGGTTTGACGTGTTGTTATGTATTGTGAAATATCACATCGATGCAGTTTGTAAACCTATAATGATATTACCTCTTTCTGATGGCAGCCATTTATTACCTCTTTCTATGCTTTTCACTTCGACTATTTAGTTTGTGGTAGGCTACATTTTGTTTCACTTGGTCTATGGTTTGTTTTAGTGTGATTGTTTCTGCAAATGTCGGGTCTCTTGTCTTCTGTAATATATAGAATGGTGCTTGAATCTGTGGTTCTCGACGAAGATAATGAGGATATTTCTGAAAAGCTTAGTAAGGTTTTTAACCTGTTTTCTCCTGATGTGGCCTTTGAAATCTGCAAGCTTTTGCGGAATCGTTGGTTGGAAATCTGTCCTAATATTTCTTACTCTGAGATTATGTCTCGATTTGTTGCAATTTGCTATGATGTTTTACTTGATCCTGAATTGGTTTGTCTCCTGGTTTCCCCGTTCATATTTTAAACATTGTGTAATAGGAATATGGTTTTTTCTGCTTTGGATGGTTATCATTTTGATATGGGGACTTTCTATTATGGTGGTTTTCTTCCTCGTCGTGAGCTTTTGGGTAATGGATGGTATGGTCAATTATTGTTTGAATTAAGGTTGGGGCTGATATGTGATACTATGGATGATACCTGACCTTGTATGGAGTTTCTTGTGAATTGGGTCCCTGCTCAAATTGTGGATAAAGCTTGGGTTGTTTTTGAAGCTTTGCACTCGTTACTTTCTTTGAGCTTTTTGTTCTCTGCCCCTGCACAGTTGGAATTCCCTCTAAGGGTTGTTCCTCCTTCGGATGCAATTAATGATCCCCATGTTGAAGGCACTAGCTCTTGAATTTTAAATATCTGATAACTTTTCTATGATATCTTGGAGATGTGGCATGATCTTTATGCAGGTACGGACACATTTGGTATAATTCAGTTTTCACAAGTCGGGTTGAAGACTTTTTTGCTCCCCATTTGGTAAAAGCATATGGGCTTCTTGGTGTCTTTGCATGATGTTCTCAAGAAGATTTTTGTTGACATCCAGCTCTTCATTTTGTAATCAGTTCAGCTTATATTTTGTTGAACCAGATGATGAACTTGTATATCAAGAAATGTCCTATGGGACCTCATTTTATCTTTAAAATGTATGGGTTTGGGCGGGGTAAATGATCAATTGGATATGTAACAGCTATTTTGTAAGGGTAGTTTAATTTGATTTATATATAAGGCAAAAACCGGAGGTTTTCTTGCAGGTTCTTTCCTGCCAGTATGCCTTTTGAACCTGTTGTAAAAATTATTAAATATAAAAAAAAAGTTTAGTGGCTTGTCCACTTTTATTGAAAAAAAAAAAATTAAATAAATCTATTAAATTTACAATAGATTAATAGAGCTTAAGTAAATATTATAATGCAAAGAAAAATTATTTTTAATAAATCATAATTAAATTTTCCCTAAAAAACATTAACATAAATAAAAATTAAGTCACAAATTGAAAATATTGAGAAATTATTTTAAAAATTATTTAGCTTAAAAATCTTTACTAAAAAAATTTACTAATCCACCTTCTCCAATGTTTGTTTTTTTGTGACGTAACTCTCCCAAAAGCAATGCATTAAATGGATCAGTATGAGACAATAAAGGCTATCGCTAAAATCACAAAGACATTTTACAATTCTTTTTTCTTTTTTATTTTTACGTCAAAATAAATGGCATGATATATTTTGTGATATGATTTTGTTTCATCTTGAATAAAGATGAAAAAGGCTTCTAACGCATTGAACGAATATAGAGAGAAATCTTAATTTCACTCTCCATGCACTTAAAAAAAGAGGTGCTAAATTAAAAACTTTGGACAAGAGATTGTCCTTTCTAAAAGCTTCATTTAAAACACACACTAGGGAAGAAAAAGAGGATAGCAACAAGGTAGGAGTATCGGCCATAACAACTAAACTGGTAATAGAGTAAAGCAGAGAATGCAGCGACTTACACAATAATGGCTACGCTCTTCAATGGTATTTTAGACTAGAGCAAATATGGAAGGCAACTTTGTGAAATTAAGCTTTACTTCAACTTGTCATGATTTAGGAGAAGAATATGTTCTTAATCTATATGTAGCAAAGGAGTTGATTCTCTTTTTTATTGTATTTTCTTTTCCATTAAACCTATCTTCACATTTAGCAAAAGTTTGTCATAATGTAACACCATTATTTCAAGTAGATACAAGCATCATCTTTACCATGTGCAGTGTGTATGTAAACTTATCCTTGTTAGCTTACATCGTGAGAGATCTATCCCAACCCACCATTACTTCTGATTTGCAGACCTATCACCAATGTAAATATAAACACATGCTTGAACTATTTTTGTAATTATGAGTTAAGAAATGCATTCCATACCATGATTTCATTATTGAATGCTTGCATTCTTTTTTAAACACTATCTGAAAGCCCGGTTATAAGTTGTGAATAGAAGTTCCATCCTTCTTTTCTCATAAGATTAACTTGTGGATAGATGTTACATCCTTCTTTGTTGTGCATATTGTTTCATTATTGGGTTGTGCAGGCCATGCATATAGATTTTGCGAAGAGTGGCCTCAATGGGTGAGAAGGGAGGATCCTCCTTGGAAATAAATCCCTCCTTATAGAGGATATGAGTATCCTCTTTCGTATGTGCTTATTGTGCAAATTAAATTGGGAAAGCTCAAATTAAATTGGGAAAGCTCAGTTTGATCGAGATCATAAATGAATTGGATAAGATAGAATGTGGATAAATGATTGAATACGATATAGGATGGGATTGGATATGCTGGGATTAGATTGGATATGATGGGATTGGAATGGGACCAATGACAAGGGAGAAACAAGGCTTGGTAAAAGGATGGAATAGAGAGATTGTTTGGATAGGATATAGAGTATTAAGGAGAAGGATAGATATGGATAAGATATGCAGGATAAAGGATGGAGGATAGAAGGATGGGGACCCAAGGACTATGTTGCAAAGGAGTAAAATGTCTCACACTAGAGGTGGTGTAATAAATGATGCAATGATGTCAAATAAAGATGTACGAGATTGAACGATAATGTGTAATGGATATCAATGGAGGAGGAATGTAGGTTGGCATTTTCCAAACCATGCATGGATATTATTTTAACTCTAGCATGATCAAAACCAAAGGTAGGAATGGAGGATGCATTTGGATAGGATTAGGGGTATGAGATGGAGGATATGGATAGGACAGATGGATGGTTAGTCAAGATCAAATATGCATAAAGATGACGAACATAGATAGGATGACGGATATTGGATGAAGGATGGATGGATTAGATAGTCAAGATCAATGATAGGAAAGGAGAATGGACTTATATAGGATGTGGATAGAGGATAAGGGATATGGATAATGTAGATGGCATGAAGCTTGCTCCAAAGTGTATAGTGCAAGAGGATGAGAGGATTACGCATGACGCTTGTTTACAAAGTTTTCATCATGGTACATACCCAAGGCGCCACAAGATGTAGTTTTCACCATTGGGTGGATTTTTATCTCTTTTTCTTATTTTTTTTGCTTCTTTCGAATTTTTGAATGGATAAGGATGAGGATAAGGATGTGGATAAGTGGATGTATATAAGTTACTTTGGTGGATACTGGATGGGAGATAGGGATACAAAGGGGAAGACTCGAGCATCTAGTTCCACTGATGGTATCCCTTAGATTTGCTATATTGAACAAAGATAACCAGAGGTATTCTCATAGATGTTGGTAGAAATGGATGGGGAGATGGCACAGATGAAGATGAAGAGGAATAAGGATTTGTGCAAAAGTTTGAAATAAAGGGATGGAATTATGCAAAATGGATGTTCAATAATGGATGGGGTTTTGGGAGACTTGTGGATGAATGGATGGGGATGTTGGGAAGATCATCATTGGCACACACCTTAAAGCATGGAGGAGTTGTGGAGGAGAGGACTTTAAATTAGATGGAGGATCAATTGTGGATTTTGAGACATAACGACCCGAAATAGATGAAGAGGATGACGAACGTGAGATAGTGTATTTCAAAGATGGAGGATTGTTAGACGAAGGATCGGAGGACTTACAAGTTAACGAAGCTTTTGGATAAGCAAGTTTGGATACCAATTTGGATTTTGCTTTGAGATGCATTTCTTCCATGAGCTTCTTTGGACTTTTGTGCATTTCTAGTTGTATGCAGTTTTGGTTTCGCATCCAAATTGCTTCCAAGAGCAATGGTACGACGACATGAGGATAAATGACTTGGATATTTTATGGATGGGATGATGGAGGGAGAATATTGAAAGGAATTCAAGGATGTGTGCCTTTGTTGATTGTGCTTAGGGATCATTTGACTTGGAGTGGTGGATGAAGGGATGTAAGGACCCAATGTGGATGGAAAGGAGTAAGGGTTTAGCTTTGGAACATAAGGTCCCAAAATTGATATGGTTGAGGAAGGAATAGAATTTTGGACATAAGGGCCGAAAATGGATGTGGAAGATTGGGCATGGTGTAATTTTGATTGATACGAAGGAATTTGGGATTTAGGAGGGATGGAAGATATACCAACATCTTGAGCATTAGCTTTGTAGCCGAGGCCATATGATCATTCATTTTCTTCGACTTGAAAGGGTTCAAATATGCCTTAATCATGGAGACCTAACCCTTTGCCTTGAAAATTCATTTTTTCACAAATTATTTTTCCAATAGGATGCTTTTGGAAACAAGATTCAAGTCCATTTTGAGGGGTATAGGAGGTGGAAGGAATTGTAAGCTCTTGGAGGAAACTACAGTGCATAAAGGTGGAAGAGCCAAGTTGACAGGTATGGGATTCATGAATACTTGGATAGGGGTGATGGCATCTTGTGTAGGATTGGGACCATGTGGGGGATTAGGAGGAATATTAGGATCTTGAGATGGATTGGGATCATGACATGGAGATAGAGGAATACTTTGATCTTGATTTGCATGGGAACATGTGTTGAAGTGCGACGGAGTATTGGATCTTGAGTTGGAAGGGCGTCATGTAATGGGTTGGAGGGGATAGTTTCCTCTTGAAATGTATTTGGATTATGAGATGGAGTGATTTGATCTCAACATGGAGGGGAATCATTGCATTGGATGAAAAGGATGTTTGTATCTTGATGAGGAATGGCATCTTGAAGGGGGTTAGAGGGATAATTGGATCTTTATATGGAAGAGGATTGTGGGATGGAGCGAAGGGTGGACTTGGATTTTGAGATGGAATGATAACATGAGACAGAGTGATGTTTTGATCTTGAGATGGAAAGTTATATATGCTAGCATGCTCTCGTAAAGGCTCTTGCCTCCGTTGGGGTTGTGGGGATGGTGTGTTGGAGGCGCATAGGGATTCTTCAACATGGGTGGGTGAAGGGATGGCGGATTCATCAAGCTTGGAGGATTGAGGTTCTTATGGGTTTGGAGGGGATGAAGGGGATGTATGACTTGGGAAGACTAGACAACTTTGTTTCAAGGTGGTCATTTTCTCTCCTTTGCTTGTAAATCTTGGGCCATTTTTTGAAACATGTCAATAAGGGATAATGTGAATTTTGATGGAGTGATTTGGGATTTATGAAGATGGCGACTGTTGGGAGGTGTAGGATTAGATGGAAGATTGGTATTATGTAATCGGGATTAGGTGGACAATTAGGATTATGAAGGAGATTTGGATTATATGGAGGATTAGGATTATGAAGGGGATTAGGATTATGGTTTGCAAGGGACCAAAATGCACATGTGTCAATTAGGTCCTGAATGTAATTCTTTAACCTCAAGCACTTTCTAGTGGCATGACATTCAACACGATGGTAATCGCAATACTCCTTTTTGTTGTACCATCAAGGTTTTGGTATACTTTCATCAAAGGGATGGGTCATAGGAAAGACCGTTGCATCAGCTTGTACCAACGTTTTAAAGACCACCTCTATGGGCTCAGCAAGCGAGGTGTACTCTCGATGAGATTCTTCTCCAAGAACAGAGATGGTGTTTCAGGGTTGGATTTGATATTGTACATTGGATTGGCTATTGGATTGGTTGTTTCTGTAGGGTGGAATGGAGGAATTTATGATAGATGGAGTGGTGATAGAATTAACTTGGTAAGCAAGTTGGGGTGGGCATGGTTGATAGGGCGATCCTTGAATTTCCATAGGTATTTTCTCATACCAAGCTCTCCTTTCAGAATTTCGAAGTTGTGTGGTATCGGGTCAAGGATGAAGATTGATATCGAGAAGTTCAACTCTTTGAAAAGCCATCTTGTGACTTCAAAATACTGAGAGTGGAAGGATGGTGGAAATGAAAATGCTTGATGAATGGATACGAGACGTAGGAGTTAGTGCTTTGATTGGATAAAATTGAACGTTAGGGTTCGATTAGAGTGTTTGATTGGATTGAACCTTGGTCCTTTGATTAGGATTAGGTCGGATTGGAGTGAAACTTAATACTTTCATTAAGATTATGTTGCATTGCATTACCATCTTCTCTTACCTGGAAAAGACAAGGTTTCCAAGCAAAATTAGATAAGGCGTAGTGATCAATGATTTGGCTATAAAGCAATGTTAAAAACCTAGAAAGGTTGAATCAAGATCCTTTGATTAAGATTGGATTTGGATTGGGTCTTTGCTAACTTAGGACAGACTTATGCTCCTAAGCAAGCTCGGACGCGAATAAGTATTTTGATCAACCCCAAAGGTTCGGAATAATACTTGAGATACATAATTTCTCAAGCACTATGCTAACTAGGGATTTTCAAAGGATGAAAAGATCTAGATTAACTTTTGCAAAGTTTTAATCTTGATTTAGGATGATGATGATTGGATTCAATTTGATAGATTTGGATTATAACTTGGTCAATTTTGGTTGATTGCACTAAGTCCACATGAAGCATGAAAGGTTGGATTTGGAAGAAAATGGTGGAAAAATGAGTTGAGAGCAAAAGATGACAAGTGACAGATTGCAGATAGGTGATCACTGGATCAGGTAGATAAGATGGCAGCATGGGACAAATTTTGTATAATGAAGGAGACAATGTTATTCATTGGTCAAAGGTTATTGTTTGTAAATGCTATTGTGATAACAAAGGTGTCTTTTTGTGTCAAACTTGCAAATGCTTATGTTGGCAAGAGACATCGGACAATAAAGCACAATGGCCAAGTTTCAACACTTTGCGCAAGCGCGAGAGAAAGGGGGGTCTAGATTAGCCCTAATTTGAACATAACAGGTCTTAACATTTGCAAGCATTTGAAAAACATATATCTTAGGTTGGAAAAAGGATTCTACTTATTGGAGCCCCACTTGGATTTCCCCAAATACCTACACAAAGCGAATAGATAGAGATCTGGATGAGTTGGCTCCCCCACCAACACACTCACTTCTCGCGCATAACAGAATATCATACCTTGAAGATCCGAAGATCTTATGAACTAGGTGACATCTATCTCTACTTTGAATGGTACGAACTAGGGCGACTTCAGAGATTCAACATCCTGCACTAACAAGCAAATAGGATTTTTCGGAACTAAAACAAAGTGTCTAATAAGTTTCTAAAGGATCTCAATCCAACACGGATTCTCGAAAAACACCACTTAAGACTTTAATAGAGCTTAACAGAGCAAAGAAGGCTTCGACATTGCCGAACTCACTCCAAACTCCAACTAACTGACCAATGCATTTATATAATGGCTCGAAAAACACCGCTTGAGATACCAATGGGAAAGACAATATCCCCGACATGCCTCAATTTTGAAGAACTCGCTTGATGTGATGAGGCCCCCAAGAGGGGATTCCCTACTCAAAAGAAAAATGTAGATGTTGTTAATCGCTTTTCTCTTTCACCCAAGATCCGCAAAGACAAAGGGAGAGGATACTACGCGTAATGGTGCGTCCACTGTACCGATGTACAAGCGCACCAAACACAAAAAACAATTGTTTGCTTCAATCCCTCATTGCAAAATGTGAGTCCATTTTGAAAACCTAAAAAATGACAAGGTGATTTCTTCGTTTTAAACTACGATTGCAAAATGTGTTCAATGTTCTTTTTAAACCATTTGCGTCGCAAAAATGATAATGTGAATATTTGTATTTAACCGAGATAGCAAAATGTGATTTGTTCTTTTTAAACGAAATTTGCCCAATGAAATGATTTGTAAATAAAGATTGCAAATTTTGACACCTTGAGAACCTCACAAACGGTTTGTTAGATTTCGCTTTTCATACCTTGCAATTGCACCTTGTTAGATGATTGATTAGCGAAAATCAAATGAAATGACTTAACGAAAGGATATGAAGAGGCAGATAGAACTTGAAATGCTTATGTGATCCATTCTTGGCCAAATTCCCTTACTATTTCCATTTGTCGCTCCACTTGTCATGTTCAAATTTGAGTAATCCTAGCATGAGAAATGAGAGAAACCTTAAATGTTGAAGGCATCACACAATGACAAGCCCCTCCTTGAGTACATTATGGTTGTTTTCATCCCCCCCTTGTGGTGGTACCTTACATTTTAGTGAGTGTGGAATTTTCAATAAAATGAAGAAAAAAAACACTTGCTTTATCCCCTATGTTTGAGAAACTTAGCCTAAATGATATTCCAAAACCCTTACTAACATTCGTTATGCACACACAAGGAGAAATTTTTTTGAATAAGTTACTAATGTGCACCAAAGCATAACGACACAAAGATTTTGTCAAACATTTCAATGGTTCATGAAACAGTGGGCATTTGCTTGTAAATCCTATATTTCTCCATGATGTTCACCTGCATCGAACTCACTACCTTCTCTTAGGAAGGCAAATTTAGCAACATTGTTAGAAGCTATTGAGCAAAAGCAACTGACAGGTTTACAGCCAAATTCAGCAATTAATTGGCATAATGTCATGACAGAATTACTCAAAGAGTTGTCGCCTCAAAGAAATGCTATCTCATGCCATACCAAATGGGTGTAAAGATTTATGTAAAACAATTTTCAAAATTGACAACAAGCAAATAGATAATAAGGCTTTAGAAACTTTCAAACGAATGCAAGTTGATGTGAAATATACTCCTTGCACTTGTGAAAATGCAATGTTTACTGTGTAATGTGCTAGGATCTAGTCTGAGTATTAAACTAATTTTGTGATTCCTACAAACCCACCTTTTAATCCCCATCATTAAGCTATTTAATCCAAAACCTAATCCTTGTTAGTATTTATTCAATTTTTAAATACTACACATCTACCCAAGTCCACATGTGACCCCTCATAAATGATTTGCATGCACAAGTCATTTTCATCTCTCCACCTCACCTTTGCCCCATAGGTTCTCACACAAGTGTGATACATTTTACACACGTCAAAGACATGTCACTTTCACTAACCTTCTATCTTTTCAACATGTGACTCAGAAGTTATCTCATAGCCACCTTACCTCTTCCACATGTCATAGACATGTCCCTTTCATGAGTTTCATCATGTGTGCGAGCACGCTTGCCTTTGCACCCCACTTCTCCTTCTGACACTTTTCACAAAGTTAAGTCTTTGAATCTGTGACTACACTCCCTTTTAATCTCAACTCTTCACTTAACTTTCAATCTTGACCATCTATTTAGGATCTTTAAAGTCTATAAATTGGAGTTCATTCATCTCAAATCATCACTTCATATCATATCTTCATACTAGTCATTTATCTATTAATCAATCATACATTGTGTTATCATGTTGCCCTTTTGAGAGTATAATCATTCCCATAGCACCCTTACCATGTCAAAAGCATTATTCACCCATCGTTATTTTGTTATGCAAATGTGAGCAATCCACATTTCATTTTCCGTCTAATCTCCCACTCTTCATTCGTCAATTTTGGAGCCACAAGGTTCATGAAGACGATGAGGACAAGGAAGACCGAAACAACATCGCGAGCATCATAATGGAAGTATCATTTACCTATTCCTCATATTTGCTTTATGATAACCTTCTTCCCTAATATTGCTTTTAAAATGGTTTGATTTGCAATGATTACTAAAGATCTTCATTTTAGCAACAACATTTTTGTTGTGATAAAATGCATCACCATTAAATGGTTAGTAAGATTAGTCATCAGTATAAAGCCAAACCATTTTAAAGCAATATCAAAAAAGAATGACATAAAAGCATACGGGAGACAAACGCATAAATGAATAATACTTCCCGCATGACGATTCTATTGTCATTGTTCTTCCTTGTCCTCCTCATCTTCACAAACCTTGTTGCTCCAAGATTGGCAAAAAAAGAGTGGAAGATTGGATACAGGGTGAAATTTGGATTGCTCGCCTTTGCATAACATAAGGATGTGTGGATCATAATTTTGACATGATAAGGATGTTATGCGAATGATTATGCTCTCAAAAGAGGAGCATGATAGTGGTGTGAATGATGGATTAACGAATAAATGGTCAGTATAAAATATGGAATGAAGTTATGATTTGGTATAAATAAAAATTCCAATTTATAAACTTTATAGATCTTAAATGGATGGTCAAGATTGGAAGTTAAGTGAAGGGTTTAGATTAAAAGAATGTGTGGTCCCAAATTTGAAGGTTTGGCCTTGTGGCAAATGTCACAATAGAAGTGGGGTGCAAAGCAAGTGTGTGTGAGCACACATGGGAAAGCTCATGAAAGAGACATGTCTATGACATCTGTAAGAAGTAAGGTGACTACGAAATGACTTGTGAGTCACATGTTGAAAAGGTAAAAGACTAGTGAAAGTGACCTCTATTGGCAAGAGCATTCTCACACGTGTGAGCACCCATTGGTCAAAGATGAAATCGAGAAGTTAAAATGACTTGTGCATGCAAGTCATTTATGAAGGGAGTCACAAGTGGAGTCACACATGGACTTGAGTATGTGTGTAGTATTTAAAAATTGAATAAATACTAACAACGATTAGGCTTCAGGTTAATTAGCTTAATGAGGGAGATTAAAAGGTGGATTTGTAGGAATCATAGAATTAACTTAATTAATTATGAATTAATTTCACTAATTTAAGTTTCGTGGACCCTTGTGAAAATAAATAAAGTGTCCAGCTTGCAAAAACAACTTATCGCCCATGTGCAAACATATTAATAGCTATGCAAACAATTGAAACAAACAATAGTTATCATTATCACCTATGTATTGAACTTCAAACGTGGTTGTGAAACCAAGGCCACTTGAGACCATGAAACTCCATTTTGATGGACTCAATAAAAACAACCTTAATTTTTCTGATATAATATATTTGTTAAAAATCACCTTATCATGCATAAAAACAAATTTATAAGAGAATATTGTAAGAACGATATTGCAAAATATGAAGTTTTCTTACATATTCCCATGGGTGCTCCTCTTCATAGTTATCTTTGTGTCCATGCATACATAGACTCTATGCAAATTTGTTGCCAAGTATAAATCTACACCATACTAGTATCTTGTTGTTTTTGCTTCTTATATAGTTTTCACATAATTCAATGTTTGATTTCACTTTGAATGGGGTTATATATTTAAACGATTTTGCCAAAATGGAGAGTCGCAATAAAGTCATGGATTATTTTGAAACCTTTCTACCATTGGGCCGAACCTTTGATAAGGAAGTGTGAAATGTTTGGTATTGTGTATATACATTGGTGAAAAAGTTAAAAAGTCGACACCCTAGTCAATGGAACTATTGAAAGATACAAAAAGAGAGAAAATTAAGAAGTCGTATTCTTTAGAGTTTAATGAGGGTCTCATCTTTGCTTAGGAAATATTCATGACGTTTATCAATTTTC
Organism: Cryptomeria japonica; assembly: GCF_030272615.1. Classification (NCBI taxonomy): domain Eukaryota; kingdom Viridiplantae; phylum Streptophyta; class Pinopsida; order Cupressales; family Cupressaceae; genus Cryptomeria; species Cryptomeria japonica. The sequence continues at coordinate 165,951,474 of NC_081410.1, forward strand.
ATAATTTCACTTTTCTTTTTCTTTAAAGTTTGCATGCAACATAAAGAATCAACATTCATTTCCTCAACCCATTAAGCACAGGTGTACCATAAATAGGGGCCCTCAATGCACACCTACTTATATTACACAGATAGAGGGGTGGAATATCATCTATCAATCGATATAAATTTATATAGTATCTAACTTGTCGAATGGGAGTTCAGCATTCCAACCTCTATAGTCAAGTAAGCTTGTCTTAGAAAAACGTGAGAAAAGATCGGATAGCTATTCTCTTGCGCGCCTTTTTTCATTACGGTGTGACATCATTACTTCATATGTATGTCTTCCCACACAAACTGCATTGTTTTACTTCCCACCCAAACTTTTTGCTTGCTAATAAATGAATGTGCCTTCACTTCTTGCTTGCTACAATAAAAAGATTCAAAACAAGATAGCATTTTATTACCTACGGCGTACAACGACAAAGATGGGCTTTCTCTTGCTAGACATTAGGGGAGAGGGAGCAGTAGTCGTTAGGGCTAACTTCGTCAACATGTAGCCGTCACATGGAATATCGTAAGACGTCCGTTTTTTTTAGAGATGTAATATGGACACTTAACTATCTACAACTAAGGTTTGAAGGCGTGACTCATCATGCAAGTCGTCAAAATAACATGTCTAGTGCGAAGTGTCAAAAAAATGACATTTTAAAAATTCGACCAAAACTTAATCGAAAAATCCCTAGTTGTTGAATAAAAATATATCATTTGTAATTAATATAATAATGTATTTTTATGTAGAATATAACTTGTATGAAACTTAAATGGACCAAATACCTATTAGTAATCATAAATGTGTGTTATCTCCGACTTTTATATCCAACACCAAAGGACCAATAGTTGAACACAAAAACAACATATTATGATATAAAATAAAACTTATATGAACACAAAGGGACCAATTGTTGAACACTTAAATCTTTGGACAATCCCTCAAATTTCATCGAGAAAAACAAGTTATTTATTGTGTTCACCTTTTATATTTGTGATAAGACAAATTACTAATATGAAATACTCCAATGCATATACATTGCTACCCCAATAGTTGTACACATAAGAATAATATTTTTGAACTATGATAACAGTACTTGTTTAAGTGAATATCTTATTTTATGAATGACACACTTATAGTGGATAGCTATGATATTTTATTTGAAACAAAAAATGATCTATTTCACTTGTTAATTAATGTATTTATGTTTTTTTTTATATAACATTTATAGGTTCTCTTATGTTGAAGTATTGGTCCATTTTGATCAACATTTAGCAATTTTTTTATTCACATGTGGATTATTTATTTACATTATATAGTATAAATATGTGGCAAGATTGGATATCATATGCACAATTGCTATAACAACTATTGGACCCCGTACAACTAGTGGTCCCTCTCCCCTATTATCCCACTTGCACCTCCACCTCTTCGAGTGTACACACCAAAGGATGATAAACGACTGTACATCTACCAAAAGTACTATGGAATGCTATTGGCTGCCCTCAAAAAGTGGAAGCATAAACAAGGCATTATAAGTGTGATAAAATGATGAACCTGAGTACACCAACTTAAACTAATGCCCAAAAATTTAAGACTAGACAGAAGCTCCCAAATGCAAAACAAAGTTTTGTTCAAAAAATTTAAGACTACATAGAACTACCAAATGTAAAATAGAGATTTTTTTTTTAAAATTTAAGACTACGAAAAAGCTCCCAAACGCAAAACAAAGTTTTACCTAATTAAACGAATACAAATCCCTTACAGATCAAGAAGTCGCTATAAAAAACCCTTGGAGAGTTTATAGGCATATTTTACAGATCAAGAAGTCGCTATAAAAAACCCTTGGAGAGTTTATAGGCATATCCAAATGTCAAGTGTAAAGACAAATTCCACAATCTTTACCAACATCCTACTGCTTCCTAAATGTAAGCTTTAGAATGGGTATAAACATCCACTAAAACCTACAAAACAAAAATTTTGTCAAATATTATAGTTACAAGTTACAGTTGCCTCGGTGCATGCGTATGCAAAAACGTGGAACCATAAACAATGCATTATACTTATTTGATGAAATAACTCTATGTTGTGTAGTCTCACGCACTTAAGCCATTGCAGAACATGCAAAAAGTGGATCTGATGAAAAGTATTTAGAAAGTTAGAATAAAATGCAATTGGCAAATGTAAAGCCAATCTCGACAACCTTAGCCAACATTCTGCCCACCTATCGCAAAGTAGGAGCTTCGATACAGTGTATAAAATTCCATGAAAGCACAATGAAAGGGGAGATTTTTCAAATGTTATGGGGTAGCCACATATTATAGATCCAATTGTGTTTATAAGCATGTATTGAAAATGTGGAACCACATATAGGGCATGGAGTGCTACATAAAAACTAGCAATTTGGCATTTAGACTCCAATGTTTGAGCACAAAATATGCCAACGACACCATCAACAAAAATAGCTAGCGTAAAAATATTAGTTAGTTGTCACATAACTACGTAACAATAGATATTGTAGCAACATACCCTAAGAATCTATACAAATTGTGTCATGCAATCAACGGTGTTGTTGAATAAAAATGAACAACATTTCCACGAAACAAAACACACCTCTCCACAATGGTTGTTGCAATCTATTCACAATCAACAAAAAGGAAATATATAAGAATAGACAAAAATTGATCTCAAAATATTGGTTTTAGACACCCATTTTTCTCCACTTAATTATATAGATATTTGATATTTATTTGATTATTTAACCATCATTTAACTATTAATTAAATAAATAAAGCATATTTGTTTAATTAATTCATCTTATCCTAAAAATCTCATCTCACATTTAAATAAATAAATATTTATTTAAATTCCTAAAATTCCTCACCCACTTGCATCTTCTAGAAAATGCAAGTTGCAAGTTAACCCTCCTCCTAATCATTTGTAAACCCCCTTATCATTAGCCTAACCAACCTTTAATGGTTTGCATATTATTAAACAAAAGCTTAACTCAAAACCCATCAACTAAAGCCTTGAAAGGCTTCCTTCAAAGTATTTTTAAGCCTTTAATGGCTTCCTTCAAAGTCCTTTTAAGCCTTTAATAACTTCCTTCAAGTCTTCTTGAGCATTTAAGGCTTTGTCCATCCGCTCTCAAGTCTTCCCTTATTGACACTTGTCAACATGTGATTGGCTTGAAGGAGAGCACATGAATTGAGGATCAACACTTCCTCAATCAATCCTAACCCTTCCTCCACCAATTCAATCTCAACCCTTCATTGCCTCATTTTCCCTATAAATAGAGCTCTTTCCTTCATTGTAAGGGATCACAAGAGTTATCCATAGGTATTGTTACTTTGTTTTTTGCATTGTTGTTTGAAGGAAGTTTTTGTATTATGTTTTAACTCTTCCACTAGTTGGAATTGCTACTTGACATCTAATACTCCATTCACATCTTCAAACATCCACACCTGACTATCATAAACCATCTCCCATCCTCCATTTGACATGATTTTGTGATCATGATCAAACTGAAGGCGCACTTCATGTAGTAATGGGATCTTTGAGAGGAGGACAAGGAAGAACCAAAGCATGGGAGCATCATGAGGGAAGTAATATTCATTTTGTTTATTGTTCCTAACTTGCTTATTTGCTAATCTTCTTTGATGTATCATTGAAATGGTGTGAATTCATTGTGCTTATGGTTAGGCTCTTTCTTTTAATGAATTCATGTTTATTTCTAACCATCTCCATTTCTAGTGATATTAGTGGCAATTTAGACCTACTAAATTTTTGGGCCCGCTATCACACATGTATGCAAAATGTAATGGCAGAGATGTGCTACGTGAAGTGCTTCAAATGCCAGCTATCTACCAAAACCCTAGAAATGAAACTTTAGGGAGTGCCATAAAAAAATTCTTGCTCGTTGACCATTCACCATGAAATTCTTTCTCTCGATTTTTTATTAAAAAATGAAAAAACCATTGCCAAAAATACGATGGGCGAATCAAAGAAAAAAAAACTATGTAAAATTCCATGCAAAAAATCTGAAAGCTCCAAACTAGGGGAAAAACAGTTTATTTCCCAACTAACGAGGTTTTCACAAACCAACTAATATGCATTTGGCAAACTTAAAACAGTTATCTCCACCTATATAGATAGGAAATAATTATTATTAAAAATAAACTAATACATAAGCTCAATTTCCTTCGCATGTTTTTAAGGCAATTTTTTAGTTATCAACATTAATTATAGCCATTAATTAACATATTCACCAAACTAACTATGAAAATTTTAACTAATAAAATTAAATAAGAATGGAACCCACAACCTACATAATAATTTACAACCCGTGGGCTTTGTAAACCTCCTAAATTTAATTAGCGACCTTTTACAATAATAAAAAGCACACACCAACATAACACACAATGGGCCCCATATGCAAAGTCATTCTGAATGACCAATGGGGGGCATTTAAAACCTTTGGCTCTTTATAATGTGAGTTCAATCAATCGATCCAACAGCTAATGAATGTCAATTTACTTAAATCTTCTCTCGTCCAAACCCTAATGAATGTTAATTTACTTAAAGCTTCTCTTGTATTGTTTCCACCCAACACTCTACTAATTTGGAATTATATAGTTTAGTAATATTACTTATTTAGTATATTAATTTGTTCACAAGTCTATTAATTTTTACTTATTATGCATTATTTTATATCGTTTGGTTACACAAATAGGGTATTCTATTATTTTTACAACACTAAAGTTTTAATTAATGTAATTTCATAATAACGTAAAACTTAGAATCTACTCCACCTAATACTAATAGTTTCAAAAATTTAATTATAATTACATTTAAAAACAAAAACTATTTATTATTACAATTATATTTTAATTAAATAATTTATAATATTAATTATATATTTTATTTTAATCAAAATATAGATAATTAAACTAGAATGATATTTGATATTTATTATTTTATATATAATTAATATAATAATATTATTAATAACTAGTACAGATATTATTTATATACCATCTAATTAGATTTATTATTTGTACTACAATACTAAGATGGTAAGTACTCGCCACTACATGACAATTGTTTGTATTGGGTTGGATGTGCAATTGTACCTATTCGGGAGGATGAAAAGCAATTGGAGTATGGCCCAAAATCGAAAATAATGAGATGCAAATATTGATCAAAGCCCCACTCAAAACAAGGCCACTACAGGATCCTTCGTAATATGTTTCAATTGCCTTGAATTGATAATAAGAGGAGAAAACTCGTCGATTTGATCTTTAATCTAGTTATGAATATAATGATGACTCCCTTATGGTACCATTTTGACACAAGGAAAGCATCAATAGAGGAGTTCTTATCATCTTTTGACACCATGGAAAGGGACAAGTCTTCTCGGTGATGAAACAAACACCTTCCAATATTTCACCTTTATAGTTACCATTGGCATATGCTTAAATAACTATGAAATCAACTTGTTCCTTTATTCCTCACACATAATTTTTCAAAGGTTTACACTAGGCAATAGCTATTCTCCATACAAAATAGTACAATTGTAAAAACACAAATTCGCATAACACAATTGTTTTTCAACAGATTTTTTGTTGTAAAACGGCATTGACGAAAAGACAGATTAAGAGGATCGAACCAATAGAAATCGCGTAAAACTCTGTTATGATTTGCAAATTTTGTGTTTTTTATCAAAATGTCATCCACATTTTCTATACTATATTATAATTTTTTTATATTTTCATTAAGATGCATGGATAATTTATTTTAAGATTTGCATATGTTAGAAAATCTACACGTTTGGACTCGTTTGATATTTTGATACTAATATCATGCTTCTCAATGTACATTTGCATCAATATGTGTTGAATATGCACATGTTGAACTCGTGGGATGCTTTGGTATTCTATTGCACTTTTTAGTTCCTGCCTGCAGAAGAAAACTATAGCGGAGGCTTTCTTTTCTAATTAGTGATTAAATTCCCAGGAAGCAGCCAATCAGATATTGCTCTCTTTTTATGTTTGTGTTTGTATCTGTTTTAATGCTATGTTCATTTATTGAAAGATGCAAGTTTTTCAAACATAAAATTTATGTAATTTTGTTTTCTCTCATTTGATTGGGCTAAAACTGACAGGGACAGATTGTCAGAGATATAATACGAATTACGATAAGAGAGAACGCACATTTCACGATGTTGCCAGCAGTGTATGGCATTGGCTATCCAGGGGAAAATTTGCACCGCCTGGATAGCCGTGCTTCCTCGGCCCGTACCCCTCCGCGTTCGTGTCTGCCCGCCTGCGTGAAAGGTGCTCGTGAAAGGACGTCGCCTCAAACCGCTCGCCACACGTCTGCCGGTCCGGATTTTCCTTTTTCCTGCGGATTCCGGATTTACCCCCTCCGCCTGCGTGCCGTTCCGTTTTGTGGTTTCGTACGGTTGTGACTGTGGTATACTCAAAAACCCTTTCAAATTAACAGCTTCTGATATGTGCAAAAGAAATAGGTTAATTTTTCATCGGTTTTCACTTTCTCTTTTTTTTTTTAATATTACTTTCACATTTTCTTAATCGTTTTTTTAACCTGTTGCATTTCCTGTAGGTTTATGGTTATCTATTGTGATGTTGCACTCGCCAATAGTCTGGAATGTTTTTATCTTTATTAATTAATCAGCCAATATGCAACATGTGGAAGTCAAGATGAATCACAATATTTTTTTTTTTTTTTTAAAATTCAAAATTTCAAAAATGATAATGAAAAGTTCATTTAATAAATATCATATGTATCAATAATGAACAATTTTCTTTTTGATTATTTTAATATATACAAATTTTTAGTCATAAATTTAAATACTTTTCATTTAGTCATTAAAAAAAACCTATTTTCACTCAATTAATTATATATATATATATATATATATATATATATATATATATATTTGGGGGAAAGGTACCAAAAAATTGATAATGAAAAGTTCATTTAATAAATATCACATGTACCAATAGTGGATAATTTTTTTTTTGATCATTTTAATATATGATCATTTTAGAATTATGTTTAAAAAAATTATATTTTTAATATAACAATTATAATATATAATAATTATTAATACTATTTTATTGAAGTGAGATTTATAGTTAATATTATATAAATATAATTAAAATAATAATAATTAAGAATTATAGAAAATATTTTTTTACTTGTAATATAATATTTTAAATGATATTATATATTAATAATGATATTTATAATTTAACTCTTTTAATAATTACGTCGAAGGCATCTTATTTGAAAGAGATGACCTCGGTTTTTCATCGAACGGCGGATAATGTTGTAGAAGAGAAGCAAGACCATCGAAACGATCTTTTGGGTTCAATTTTATCAGTATTATTTAACATGTCATTGATTTGTATTTGTCCGATACTTCAGTATAACACTATACTTTGTTTCTTTTTGGTAAAATGCACTCTCGCACATTCATTTTTAAAAAAAATTATTCCCACGTGTTTGTACATGGCCTTAGACAAATATTGGCATAAATTGCAAGTAAAAAAAAATCCCATAACATAGATATGTTAGAGAGACATTAATGTGCATCACAATGAGGTGTCAAAAATATATGAAACCTACAAAACATGAAAGCAACTTCCCCTATAAAGGTCAAATGCGTATGTAAAGATAGATATTGTTTGAATGTCAAATTCCCCTATACCCTTGAAAATTTCATTTATGATCAACTTTCAAATGGATCAATAAATTCCCTAGGAAGGCTCAAATAAGTGTGGTAGGAAACAATGAAATTCTAACCTTTGTGAAACGAATCTACACCTTCTACATGTTAAATTTGTCCTCTAATTTGAAATCTTTTCAAGACCTTATGAGATTTAGTAAGCAACATCATTAATATAGCTGAAATATGGAAGAGCCAAATATTTTTCGTTAGAGAATAAGAATAAGAAGAAGTTTTAACAAATTGGTTATTTTTTAATTTATATATATAAATTTTTTATTCATAATTTATACACCTAATTTTTAAAATATCTTTATTGTCCATTTTTCAAACATAGATAAATAAAATTCATACCTAGATAATCTTCAAATATAAATACCACCCCTTACAGAATACAATAGATTGAATGACGAGACAATGTTGAATGGGAAGTGGGAGACAACATAAATACACCAAGATGATGAATAGATATAATATACAAATGAAAATATAAAGCATCATAGAGCTACCACCATGATTGGAAATCAAATCCATTGAAAATGCACATATCATTCATATTAGTTATAGTCACAATATGAGAGAACTCACACTACCAAATTTGTTGTCAAATATAAGCATAGGAGATATATCATTGCAACTTTGTATTATATATATAATAATAAATGTGACCATTGTGGAAGTGACATTTCAACAAACTGTTGCAGGTAATTATGAATTTTAATATTGTTTAGATTAATTACGTAATGTGATTTTATACTTGAGCATTTTATCTAAGTTGATGTGTTACATGTGTACTTCAATGCAATTTCAGGTGATAAAGAAAAAGATCAACAACATATGCTGCCCTTTTCTATTGATCTTAACCAGACATCAATGACAACGGATGCAATACAAACTAGATATGGTCACAAAATTATTAAATAAAAACAATCAATTTTGTGTCTTTAGTTTGTAATTAATTTTATCTAAGCTGATGTGTTGAATGTGCTTGTTATTGCACATTAGAAGATCATCAAAAAAATCAAGAATATATGGTACCGATTTCTGTTGATCCTGAGAAGACAACAACAACAATAGTTGATGCCATGCAAGCTAGAGATGGTAATGAAATTGTGAAGTGAACTTCATTAATTTTCAGTCTTTAATATATAAATTAATTTTATACGTGATATATTAATGTGAATGTTATTGCAACTTTAGATGGCCAACAAAACTCTCAAAAAAACATGCAACCATTTTCTATTGATCTTAATCAAATGATGACAATAATGGACACAATGCAAAGCGGAAACGGTAAGTAAGTTATGAAATGAACTTGAATCAAATTTGAGTCTTCAATTTGAAAATTAATCTTATAATGTCCTCATATGTATTTTCAGGTGTTGATGATATTCATATGGAGGATCATGATCAACACTTTTTTGGTTAATCACTATAATGTATTATTCTCCAATGTATTAATCGTTAAGTACTTTAACTCTATTTTAAAATTAGAGCTTGGAGGGAGTGGATTGTGGAATTAAGATAAAGACATTATTTGTATATTGTAGTTTTGAGTTAGACTACTATTGTATATGTGAAAAATTGGCTCATCCTTTTGTAAGCTTTTGTGAAATTTATGTGTAGTGACTTACTCACTTCCACAATGGTCACATTTATTATTATATATATAATACAAAGTTGCAATGATATATCTCCTATGCTTATATTTGACAACAAATTTGGTAGTGTGAGTTCTCTCATATTGTGACTATAACTAATATGAATGATATGTGCATTTCCAATGGATTTGATTTCCAATCATGGTGGTAGCTCTATGATGCTTTATATTTTCATTTCTATATTATATCTATTCATCATCTTGGTGTATTTATGTTGTCTCCCACTTCCCATTCAACATTGTCTCATCATTCAATCTATTGTATTCTGTAAGGGGTGGTATTTATATTTGAAGATTATCTAGGTATGAATTTTATTTATCTATGTTTGAAAAATGGACAATAAAGATATTTTAAAAATTAGGCGTATAAATTATGAATAAAAAATTTATATATATAAATTAAAAAATAACCAATTTGTTAAAACTTCTTCTTATTCTTATTCTCTAACGAAAAATATTTGGCTCTTCCATATTTCAGCTATATTAATGATGTTGCTTACTAAATCTCATAAGGTCTTGAAAAGATTTCAAATTAGAGGACAAATTTAACATGTAGAAGGTGTAGATTCGTTTCACAAAGGTTAGAATTTCATTGTTTCCTACCACACTTATTTGAGCCTTCCTAGGGAATTTATTGATCCATTTGAAAGTTGATCATAAATGAAGTTTTCAAGGGTATAGGGGAATTTGACATTCAAACAATATCTATCTTTACATAAGCATTTGACCTTTATAGGGGAAGTTGCTTTCATGTTTTGTAGGTTTCATATATTTTTGACACCTCATTGTGATGCACATTAATGTCTCTCTAACATATCTATGTTATGGGATTTTTTTTTACTTGCAATTTATGCCAATATTTGTCTAAGGCCATGTACAAACACGTGGAAATAAATTTTTTTTAAAATGAATGTGCGAGAGTGCATTTTACCAAAAAGAAACAAAGTATAGTGTTATACTGAAGTATCGGACAAATACAAATCAATGACATGTTAAATAATACTGATAAAATTGAACCCAAAAGATCGTTTCGATGGTCTTGCTTCTCTTCTACAACATTATCCGTCGTTCGATGAAAAACCGAGGTCATCTCTTTCAAATAAGATGCCTTCGACGTAATTATTAAAAAAGTTAAATTATAAATATCATTATTAATATATAATATCATTTAAAATATTATATTACAAGTAAAAAAATATTTTCTATAATTCTTAATTATTATTATTTTAATTATATTTATATAATATTAACTATAAATCTCACTTCAATAAAATAGTATTAATAATTATTATCTATTATAATTGTTATATTAAAAATATAATTTTTTTAAACATAATTCTAAAATGATCATATATTAAAATGATCAAAAAAAAAATTATCCACTATTGGTACATGTGATATTTATTAAATGAACTTTTCATTATCAATTTTTTGGTACCTTTCCCCCTAATATATATATATATATATATAATTAATTGAGTGAAAATAGGTTTTTTTTAATGACTAAATGAAAAGTATTTAAATTTATGACTAAAAATTTGTATATATTAAAAATTTCAAAAAGAAAATTGTTCATTATTGATACATATGATATTTATTAAATGAACTTTTCATTATCATTTTTGAAATTTTGAATTTTTTTTTTAAAAAAAAAAAATTGTGATTCATCTTGACTTCCACATGTTGCATATTGGCTGATTAATTAATAAAGATAAAAACAATTCCAGACTATTGGCGAGTGCAACATCACAATAGATAACCATAAACCTACAGGAAATGCAACAGGTTAAAAAAACGATTAAGAAAATGTGAAAGTAATATTTTAAAAAAAAAAAAAAGTGAAAACCGATGAAAAATTAACCTATTTCTTTTGCACATATCGGAAGTTGTTAATTTGAAAGGGTTTCTGAGTATACCACAGTCACAACCGTACGAAACCACAAAACGGAACGGCACGCAAGCGGAGGGGGTAAATCCGGAATCCGCAGGAAAAAGGAAAATCCGGACCGGCAGACGTGTGGCGAGCGGTTTGAGGCGACGTCCTTTCACGGGCACCTTTCACGCAGGCGGGCAGGCACGAACGCGGAGGGGCACGGACCGAGGAAGCACGGCTATCTAGGCGGTGCAAATATTCCCCTGGATAGCCAGTGCCGCAGTGTATTGCAGGAGCTAATGCACGTTCCACGATGTCACTGAAGTGTACAGCAGGACCTAATGTAAATACGTTGCAGTCTATGCTTCCACATTTTTGCATGCACCCTATACAGTCCACGTACCTTCTTTACTTAGCCACGTTTTCCGAACGATGGCAGACTCCTTGCATATTGAACCCATTCCAGAAATATTTCCACAGATTTCATATGCTGAATTTTCTAGGTGAGGCTTTGCTTTCATGAGATGTGTCTTACTGTTTAGAATTTCACTATTTTGCAAGATTTAGTTTTTAATGAAACATGGAAAATTGTCCCTTTGTGTGTAGATTGCTGATGTGCAGGTCTGTGCTTCAGAACAGAGCTGATTTCTGTTTATATTAATGAGATGTTTTTAAAGTTTCGTCGACTCATTTGTTACAAACTGCTTTTGACATTGACTTTCATTCTGTGAAATTTCTATCGCGTCTTCTTTGTAAATTCTTGTTTTTGAATAGGAAATCAACCGCATGGTTGCTCACGCCACAAATTCAAACCCACAAGATGGTGAACGCCAAAACCAGATGAATGGATCAAAGGCAAAGGCAACTTCAAATTCATCCTAGCTTATCATGTTGTCCTGCGCAAGAGGTGGGGCATATCTGGTTTTTTAAAAGATACAACAGCTTGGTGTAGAATTCGATTTGGTAGATCTACGTTTCTGACAGCACTTGAAAATTGATGACAATCTGGGGAGTAATTCGGACATTTGACATCAATGAGCTGAGTTGCAGTTCTATTTATTAGTAGACGGTCATTAATCAGACACAACTTCTCATATGAGTTTATTCTCGTGGGTCACGAAAATGAATTATTAAGATTCCAAAATCTTGTGATTCACTTTCACGAAATACAGTTGGAAGCCCTCTGCATTCTGAGCAGGGTTGTTCGAGCTCTTGATAAATCATTCTTTATGTTGAAATTTCAGGTCGCGTTGATTTGAATGATAGAAATATTATGGAGCCTCCAGGAATTAGTTTTTTGAAGCATTACAGGTGTTTCAATCCCACAATCGGTCTATCAGAGCTCTGTGTTGATAATCACATTCATTGCATACGCTTGTTTCCATGCCTCGAGGAAACCCATCAGCATTGCAAAAGGGGTGTTGAAAAGTGGGTGGAAGCCCTTTGATGGAAGTACTGCAACTGCCAGGTTGGGGGAGATCGATGTGTCATTTCTTTTAGTTTATTCTATAGGGATGTTTTTTGCTGGGCATGTTGGAGACAGGGTCGATCTTCGCATTTTTTTTACTGTGGGTATGATTGGGAGTGGGACTTTTGTGGCCATGTTTGGGATGGGATACTGGTTCAACATCCACAGTTTCTTTTACTATTTGTGTATGCAAGTGGTGCAAGGGCTGTTTCTTTTTCCCTCTGTTGTTGCCATTGTTGGTAATTGGTTTGGCAAGGCAAGAGAGGCCTCATCATGGGCATCTGGAATGCTCACACTTCAATTGGAAATATATGTGGCTCCCTTATTGCTGTAGCTGTCTTGCAATATGGATGGGGATGGTCTTTCCTTCTTCCTGGAATTCTAGTGGCAGTGGCAGCCATTATTGTTTATTTGTTTTTGGTTGTGAACCCTGAGGATGTTGTGGATGAGGTTCGTTCTGAAAGGATAAATTTGGAAGATCGGAGTCTACTCAAATGCGGGGAAGTTGGATTGTTAAAGGAAACACTGCCTCCCACAGAATCTCACAGAGGCCCGGTAAAAGTCTTCATTGAATTATCGAAAACAGGAACTTCTTGTAACAGCATGAATGGGGCGATAGATCCATCGAAAGCAGAGATCCATGGTGATAGTGGCGATGGAAAACATGACACAGAAGAATCCAGTGGAAGGTGAGGAAGAGGGGCTCCTTCGATCTTGCACGACTGCCCAAATTCATTCAACTGCCACTAATGCCGTTGGTTTTGTTGAAGCATGGATGATTCCGGGTGTCGCATCCTATGCATTATGTCTTTTCTTCTCGAAGCTGGTGGCTTATACATTTTTATATTGGCTACCTTTCTACATTAAGCATTCAGGTAGAGCTAACCTCGTTGGACTCTGGTGTCTAATTTAACCATTTTTTACTCGGAAACAGTCTAGTTTAAGTGTTCATTATTTAGAAGCCGTAAGTTATTAGTAATCTTGACATATATCTAGAAATAATATTAGATAAAAAAACTATTGTTTGAGTGCACTTTCAGACGAATTTTGGCAGTTTGAATTTGCTTTTCCTACGAGCCCAACCATAATCCTACTGTAACTGTTGTGAGAATAACAGAAACCCGAAACTATTGAAACTTTTGAAATCTCAAACCTCTGGGAAAAATTGAACTTTCAAACTGCTGTAAACCTGGCAAAAACCCTAAATCAGAAAAGTGCAGGCATGAACAGAAACTTGAATCTGAAACTTAAAGTTCTCACAAACAGATACGTATTTATTTTCTTCTGTAAAACTACTTAAAAAAGAAATATCAAAACTGTAGTATGGTTCAATTATGAATTCTAGGAAGTATGCAGAACGCAAGAACTTTTTATTATTTATGGATGCCCACTCAGGCCAAAGAAGTCTCCAAGCACAGAATGGTTGATGCCCTTGGTAAAAAAACTGTCTTGTTAGATTTGCACACAAGAACCACTTTCCAAAGCATTAAACACTTGTAATGTTTATGGGCCTACTCATAGTTGCTTTCCCTAATGGGATTACATAAAACTTAGTTGACAAAGTACAATTTATCGACATGAAACTCTCTTAACTAAGAGAAAAGCACAACTGGTTGACATGACACAGTTGATGAAGAGAAAAGGACAACTAATATTAATTACTGGAAAAGTACAACTAATTGATGTAAAACTACAAAATTACAGTTGACTGCACAAAGTACAACTAGTTGATGTAAACATACAAAATTACAGTTGACCGCATGAAATCCTGTTATATTTATATATATGTATTTAAACAAACTACTATAACCCACACAAATACCCATTTAACTGCAGGGCATTATATTTGATTTTGAAATTGTTCCCTCTCACAAAACCGCTTTCATCAAAAAATGGGGCAGTGCTGGATGCTGCCGTATTTTGGTGCATTTTTACGTAACATCTTCGAAGAGGAAAGCTTTCTATTGGATTTGTGAAATTTACCAGATTGAAATAGAATTTCTATATGAGAAACTGCTAGATTAGTTCTGATATCATTGAAATCAAACAAATCAAAATCTAAAATTATTGGAAACAGAAATTGTTTGAAAAATGTTAATTGCAAATTCCTGGAACCCTTTTGATATTTAAACTATCCACCATAAAAACAACAAAACTCTGCTCTGATATGACGAAAACTCAGAAGAACCAGAGCTATGAAGTGAGCGGCTCCTAATTGTGAATACAAACTAGTACTCAACGTGTTGAGTGCCGGACCAGCTAGATTAAACAAATTTGAATAAAGAAAACCACCTTATTGTGAGTAGTCTTGCCATACTTATAGACTCAAAAATTATTTCTATATTTTGGCACACTCTGTATAGCTTCCTTCAAAAATAAATTATCTTTGCTTTATTATTCTAAAAGGGTTTTTCGCCTTTATATGGATTTATTTGTATATCCTCTTAAGCAACCTTTAGTCTGTATGGTTTATTCTCCTAAAGCAATTGTTGGCGTTTGCATGAATTTATTTTTTTGTAGTTTCCTAAAATTGAATTATTCAATCTTTTTCGAATAAACTTGTCCTTTTTCACATCTGACATTCCCGTGTCAGGAGTCCTTCTGTGGTGAAAATCATTGGGCTTATTGCAGTGGGATTCTTAGTCAAACCTTATTCCTTAGTTTCTCTTTTCTAATACCAAAATAAGTTTTGAACCTGTAATATCCCCAAATAGGGATAAAGGAAAAATAACAATATCTCCAAAAATATGCAACAGAAAATTCTGAAATTTTATTTGCAAATAAAATACTGTTCAACAAACTCAGATCTAGGCTCAGAATATTTATCTGATTTTTCTGCTAATTTCTAGAAATTTCTGAATATGAACAAGTTGCAGAAAACACACTAAATCTGCCCAGGATTTTCAGAAATATCTTACATTAATTTTTTCTAATTTTTCTAATATGAATATGATCAGCAGTATGCATATTTATGTTCAAATACCTCATAAATGCCTTCAAAACCCTAGCCAAATGCAGCATGTTCTCTTTCAGAATATTTTCAGATTTTAACTGTGTTGAATTGTTTTTATTTTTCTAGTGCTTCAAAGAGGGAGAATTGTTTTTGTGGCTCTTTACAAGGGGAAGTGAAGCTGAAACAAGATAAATCCACAGAGAAGAGGAAAACCCTACTTCATCTGCTTAAAAACGTCATGGATTGTTAACAACTGTTTGACATTTTTCATCACATAGCTATTAATAACAACAAAAATTCAAATAATTATGACAAATGCAGGGTCTTAAGGAGAACGGACAAGCCTAGAGCTACAACATGACAGCCCATCATAAAGGACTAATAGATGAACTGTAAGAACTCATGCATGGCTTAAAAGTTGTTTAAAACCACAAACCAGTAGCTTTCTCTGTAATGCCTTTGATGAGGGCTCTGCCATCCTACCCCATATGTCTGTTTTAATTTTCAAAAGACACTTTCATTCTTTTGAAACATTCTTTGACTATCGTTTCTTTCAATGGACTACCCATATACTCTTTTCTGATTTGCAAGCATCAACTGATCACTGCATCTTCTGGATTACCTTTGAAACTTCTATATCAATCAAATTCAGGGAGGGCCAATTTAGAAGGATAAAATGTCTTTCTGAATGCCTTGCCCTTATCAAGATTGTGATGGGGTTCATATTCCTTGATTATCCATTCACGAATTGCTGAATGTCAATTTTATGAATACTTTGACTTAAATAACATTTGTCAGCACTTAGCACTCAAGAATGGCTTGAATCTTTTGTGAGCCTATTGTGATCCCAGATTTAGATATTATATGGCCTAATTAGTTCACTTCTGATAGAATTTGTGCTTACATGCTTTGCATATAATGTGTAATCACTACGCTCTTGTGATGCCAAACACGGGTGTTCTTCATGTCCGTCTTTCATGAATCTTTTGAACTCTGACCATAGAATCATTGTATATTATCAAATATTTCCAATGTCCTTAGTCCATTTCATTCTTTGTTGCCAATGTCCCTGGGTTATCTTTAGGGCTATATTCACAAGCTCTTTGTCATTTGGTGTTGCCTTACTCAAGCTCTACATTGATATAATGATTATGGCATTCTTACCTTGGTGCCTCCTTAATATTGAAAGTTGGTCTCCTCAAGGCCTCTATGACTGAATTGTGAAATTTGAGTAGGGGACGGAAAGATTATTTTTAAACACAGTGGAGATGCATTTTAGCTTTAATTTGACAGCAAATATAGTTTTTTCCTCCTTCGCAACTGTTAATTTTTGTTGCCAAAAAGCTTTGTACTTTGTAGTCATTAAATTTGTGTGAATAAACATTGTACAATATTAGACAAAGTGATCTGAAAAGAATGGAAGCAAATACATATGCTACATATATATTTTTAGTATATGTATTTGCTTCCATTATTTCGCTTTGCATTACTATTTTGTATGCAATATATCTCCTCTTTCCCAATTACTCTTCTATTTGCAGTTATAATTAATAATCTATTTCATCTGACTACTGCTATGCCTTGTCTGCCAATGCTTGGCAGGAACTACGCTGCTTGCAGCTCTTGTTTATTATGTTCTTGTGTTTTTCTATTAAAGTTTATATATGAATCTACCTAGTTTAATGTGTGTGTTCAAAGAAGAGGTCAAGGATTTGGTCAACGTCAACCCATTTTTTCTGTTACCTATTGTGGACACCCTGCCACTATCCCACATGACCCCTTGCCGACTTGTCAACCAATTATTTCTGAGAAGAATGTGGTGGTTGTAAATGAGTAAATGAGATGCTGCCTACAAACTGTGAAGGACGTTGCCCGTAATAAATTCAATTATCTGAAGCTGAAACTGCTAGTATCAAAGAGCAGGTTGCTCTGTTTTCACTCTGGAAGTTGGAAGGCCATGCATTTCTCCTCACAAGAGCCTACTCCCACAATATTTGCCAATATTGATGTTGGTTACCTTTTGCTCTAGGGTAAAAAAATCCAGTGTGTCTCAGCATGGCAAAATGTAGACTTCGATTATACAACAGAATTATTAAATGGAATAGGCAAACAAACAATGAAGGATTTTGACAGTATATGCATCTCACAGATGATGACCTGTGTCATGTGAAGAAAGGTCTTTGTGGCAACCAAATGTCAGAAATATAGTTCAGTTCGGAATGACCCTGAGAACTAAGCTACCATATGGATGGTACAAAGAGGTTAAATTTAAAATATCTGGCAGCTGCACTCTACAGGTTTTCTCAGCCAACTTGCAGGCCTGCACAAATAGCATTGAGCAATTTTGGAGGCATCTTGCAGGCGCATTTTTAATTTAGTTAATTTATATAAGCTGTATCCAGTAACTGTTCTATGCTACAGGAAAAGTGGAAGTAGTATCTACAATTTTAAGAATTCTTGGGCGAAATCAAATGTTTAGAATGAATAGAATAGAAAAGAATTTTGGAGCTGAGTTAATGGTTTATATTATTTTCAAATAAGTTGCAAATGATATTTAAACATGCAAACAATTTCTAGAAGTGAGTTGTCTAATATTTTATTAGATTAATATTTTAATTCTTTCGGTGTTAGTTATAAACAAACAGACATAAGTGCATAACAATGCATAACACGATAGTTTAACGTGGTTCACCAAAAAATGGCTACATCCACTGAAGCAGGGAAATATTATATATTAACCATTATTAAATACATGGTCTATGCCCAGCTATTTATACAGGCATTCAGCAATCAACCAAGAGTCAAGTGAAGATGAATGGTCATGTGACCGTTGGGCTCCATATACCCAACAATCTCCCCTGTGAAGACCAACCAGCACATCCATGCATGGTGGCATCCCCTGCTCTCCATTTCGATCCTTACAGAACCAGGCCTATCGAAAATTTGAACTTCGCCAAACTCTGTTCCAGAACACTTCGAATTAATCTTTGCCACGCGAAGTCAAAATTAATAAAACTAAATAACATGACAGTATCTTTAACTTTTGTAGCTGATGTATCGATACTTTCACCATTCTTGTCGTGGTCATTCTCAAAACCAATACTAACAAAAACACTGTCACTGTCATTTGCAGCATTTCCTCCCATGTTGACCATTCCAAATACAACATCAGCAATCAATATATTCCATAAAAACAAATTTGGTTCAGAAGTTTTGTCAAACACTTCTGCAGTCCATTCTTCTCGACTACATTCTCCAACACTAGGAAATACAGAAAAATAACCATAACTAGGAACACTACAATTTGAAGGTGCAAAATACACTGCTTCATCAGGGTCTACACTTTTTCAATTTGGGTTTCTGATGGCATACACTCTTCCTCCCAAAATCTTTTGAGCTCCTCTTCTTCAACAACGACTTCTTTTCCAACATCTTTCTGTCAAGAAATTCCAACCGACGCATCATAGGGTTCAACTTTCACCACACGATGCCAACAACTTCCCGGCCATTAACAGTTTGGCCAATACGTGCCAAAGCTAGCTCAAGAGAGGAGTAAATAAGAATCTCAGCATCCTTCTCTTTAGCTAAATTCTCTTCTTCAATTGAATTCTCCTCTTTACTTGAATTCCCCTCTTTCGTCCAGCCATCCCACCAGTGTACACGACGTTTGAAGCACAAAGAAACATGGAACATAAAACTACCATACAAATTCTGAATTTTACCTCCTTCTCCTTCTTCCATCTCTGCTCAAGCCAACCTAGGCTCTGATACCAATTGTTAGTTATAAACAAACAGAGAAAAGATAATGGAATGAAACCAAAACAAACATAAGCACATAACAATGCATAACACGATAGTTTAACGTGGTTCACCAATAAATGGCTACATCCACTGAAGCAAGGAAATATTATATATATTAACCATTATTAAATACATGGCCTATGCCCACCTATTTATATAGGCATTCAGCTATCAACCAAGAGTCAAGTGAAGACGAATGGTCATGCGACCGTTGGGTTCCATATACCCAACATTCGGCTCTCTATCATTCTGATGATAGATCACTGTCTGTGATTCGAAACTTTATGTAAAAAACTCAAAAACAATCTAATCCAAAAACAACATTATTTAATTATTCTTTTTCATTTGTATCTTATTGAGATTTTTTATTTAAAAACACTGCTGCTTAATTAATAAAGAGTATTTAAGAACATTGTCGAATACTTAATGAATGGTGTTTCTTTCATTAAATTTTTTGGTCTGTTTAAATACATATTTCCCAGATACTGGTTCTAGCTGAATCCCCCAAAATTGCGGCAAGGTGTTGGAAATCAACAGAACTGTCGAAGGTTGGAAAGGTGCAATGATCCGTGGTCCACGCATCAGTTGGCTGTTGGCCATTGTGGATTTTCAATAAATGTAAATCTAAATCCTAATAAGATATATTAATAGATGTTACCAATGAACCTGAACCCTGGCCCAGTCCTGTGGGCTCCACGGCAATTATCGCTGCCTGCACTGCGGATGAAAGGAGTAAGAACATTTAATGGTGGCAACAAATGAAGCCGTCAAACTGCAGGAAACTTAGAAACGAATACCACCATAAAAAATGTGAAAAAAGAAATTCACTATTTGGATTAGGGTTAACTTTTTGTGCAGTTTTTAGAAAACCATTTGATGCCAGGGAAGTGGTCTAAACTCTCTTTTGCTGTGTAACTTTAAAGTGACATCTAATTGCTCGGAAAACAGGGTTAACTCTCTTGCTGTGCATTTTTACAGTGGCATCTATGGGATTAAATTTTAAAATAGCAATCTAAGAAAATAAGTCTCCTCTGAATGTGTAACTCTTGGGCCCACTAGAATATTAAAAAACTTTCCTTCAGTTTCTCCCCTCTCGTTTCATCTCACAAGTGGGCTTGGGGTCATGAATTAGTAAGAAGAAAAAATATTATATCACGGAGTTCAATCTTACTTTTGATCATCATCAAAAAGCTTATATAAGGGCTAATATTTCGTGGAAAGCTCAGTGTATTAATGTTCAATTAAGAACTAACTCTCATCAGCTCCATAGTGAAACTGGTCGTTGGAAAAGACCAAAAGAAACTTGGGAGGAAAGAGAGTGTATTTTTTGCACATCTGGAAAAGTTGAAACCGAAAAACACTTCATTTTAGAGTGCGACGCCTTCAAAGATGTTAGGGACATGTATAACAAATTATTGACTGAGGGATCTTGGTATAATTTTTTCAGCGAGGATTTTGTCGAGAGGTTGGGGCCATTTGTCAGCATTTTACACAGAAAACGGGCAGATTTGCAGAAATCAATTAGATCTGATGTGCTGTCCCATAGACTTTGTTAAGTCTCCTGAACATTAAAATAAATTTCTTTCTTTCTTTCTTTCTCTCCCCTGCATAAACAGAGATGTCATGTCGCTGTGAAGTAGCAGCAAACAAATAAGCACACATAATTACAACGTGAATTTTTGCACAAAGCTCAATTCTTCCTAGAGAGCAGAGTTTTTCCAGTTAAAGCTAATTAACAATGTCTATAGATTTGTCAATTCAACACAATGCAAAGGAAATTGTATCGATGGCACGTAATGTCAGCGACTAGATTCCGATTTTAGTAGTATTCATACAATTTGAAAGTTATATGTTTTTTGGCCTTCAAATGTATATGAGAAATATATCCCCCAGGACATTGTTGAAAGAGTTAACAGCTGTAAGGTGTTCAAATGTGTTTTTGAATTGTAGAAAAGTTCATTTCAGCGATGAACCTTCAGCAAAGCCAAAATCAGCTTGTTAGTTCTAATTCAGAACTTTTTATTTTCTAGTGATAATGTTGCTGAGAGCAAGGACTGAACAGGGGGGTATTTCAGCATCAATTTGATAGGAAGGAAAAGAACACTACTCAAAACGGATTACAAAACAAAATACCACGCAAAATAGGTGCAAATTCAGGTTGCATTGGTATTTGGTAAAGTGAAGAGCGTAACTGTAAGTTTGTCAGCGATGCTTAGCAAAGCAAATCAGATCCATTTTTCAGAATGAAATATCTTTTGACACTTGAAACTCCTGACATGAATCTTTGCTTTTTCAAGAACGCCCAAGCTCAGTTTTACATTGTTAAGAGCTGAATACGCAGTACCTGAGGATCTCTAATTACATATGCAATAAGGATTACAGATTTACGATGATAAGCAGACCTTTTCTTCACACTATCTCGATTATCCATTTAAAAATTAAAATACATATGCCAAGAATCTTATATAGCCTAAGCCAATTAGAGACAAATCCTGACAGTGCAATGATAAAGTTTGAATAGCATAAAACATTGTCCATGAGATTCTGGTGTAATGAAAATGTGTGGCAATTTAAGAATGCAACCTCGGTTCAAATAGAACCTCGCTGCAACAATGCAGACAATAAGTACAGTGAACATGTGGCTTGATCCATAAGAGTTTGATATAAGGCAGCTCATAATCCCCACAAACATATAAACATGTGAAAGAGTTGGTCTCATGATATAAGGTAGACTGAATCATAAGAGCGTAACCTAGGTTCAAATCTGCCTCACCATATAAGGCAGCCCAAAATTCCAACAAACATACAAATGTATTGGAAGGTTGTGATGTAATGATTTTGTGGTATGTTCAAGCCTCTAAGAGGCAGCTCATAGCTCAAATCTTTTACACGTACATTTTTATAGTTGACTTAACATGTTTGATTAAAAATTAAAATCATTTTTGTAGTTAAGTTAACATGTTTGATTAAAAATTAAAATGTAAAGCATCCAAAATCTATGACGGAAATAGTTCCATTGACGGTTCACATAAAAACTCTAAGATATGATTCAAACGAAAACCATCTAATAACACAGTTCACATACCGTCATCTTCTTCATTAACAGGAGTCTCAGCTTTAGCTCTGCTATATGTAGTGTCCGCAATGTCTTCTCTACCTATTCTATCGCCCGCCATTTCCTGCAAAGACGAGCATTTTCAAAACCTCGCGAGAACCAAGAATTATAAAAAGAAAAATAAAATATAATGGCAACTAAGCTAACAAGATAAACCTTGGCACCTAGAATGGGAGCACACCAGCCATAAATTAACAATGCTTAAGCAATAAATAAAGCAAGAATCGCATGACAACGGATCCCGCGAAAACCGAGAGGATTATATTTAAACAGGATCCCCACTGCTCCTCTAAAAACCTTAGGGTTTAACACTTTGAGACTGGAATTTGACACCACTGAGCAATCAAAATTCTAGTCAGGAAGTTAAACGGGAGTTCCTGTGCTACATCTGACAAATCTCAGCCGCCCACTACCATAGGAGCTACAGAGGCCTTAAAATCTACTGAGCTGCTTGTACACAATAAATTATGCATTCCTTCTATAAAGCTTCCTTCACTCCCCTGCAATTATTACCATTATTCATCCCGTAGGCATATCACTGTAACATTAAACCTTAATCTAGGTTTAATCTTTCAAATCTTCACAGGCGCCCAACACAGTGCCTTAAATATTCTCACACTCAGGGAAAATCTCATGCTCATGAATTGGTCAATCCTAGCGTTTATCTCTAACCGTCCGATCTTATATTATTGTCCTACATAGGAACAGATTGTGAACATAATGACAAAACCATTCAGTAGAGCTAAATTTGTCAAATATAAAGATAAGCTTGAACTTGTATCTGGTTTAGTCATTAAGAACAGGTGTTCAATATATTATAGACATATTAATTAGCATTAGTTTCATATTGGTGATTTTAACTGTATTAGGAATATTGTTAAAACTTTCTTGAGATCTCATTTTGCTTGCTTGTATGGTCGTTTCACGGATAGCCAACTTGGCTTCCTTTTGTAATCCTATTTAATAGGCGCAATTACAATGAAAATGTACTCTTGTTTTTGGCTTTGATTGTTGAAACCTACTGCTCTAATAGCAACGGCATGTGATGTGCATACTCTCAAATTCAAAAATGGGCCAAAGAAGGATCCTATGTGGACTGCAATCCTCTTCATCAATTAATCGGAATACTATGATCCAAATTGGCTACAGCCACTCTAAAGCAGATGCAAATGGAAGTTTGTTGCATTTCTCCGCCAAATTGACACCACAGAGAAACCTAATGGAGAAAAATTTATGATTTACATTGGCTGCATTGTCATGGACAGCATGTTGGCCTTGTTAAATGTGAAGTGCAAATATTGCTGAAGGTTTATTGAATATTACTTAAGTTTTTAAAAGTACAGATATGCTTCCTGGATATGTGTATGGCATGAATAATGTGCATAGGTGTGCGTGATTATTTGCTTTCAAATCATGTACAGAATGATAATTTGCTGGGCAATGGTGATGTTTTGGGTGGTGGAGTTTAATCTAAAAAATAAATGCCTTTGGTATTTGAAAATTGGTGCTATAAATTTTTCATGAAAATGTTAATGGTTAAATGAAAATAAGCTAAAGCAAGCCAAAGGTTCTCAATAGAGTCTCAACTACGGACCGTTGTATTAGGTAAAAGTAACTTAGTAAAGTATTTTCCATGAGATAACGAGAGTCATCAAAATTCAAGCCGATTGCTTTCGATTCATAAATCCTTCTACATATAGGAAACCTCATCCTTGCATCTAACTTACACATAAAATACACTGGGAGCATCATCTACTACTGACATCTTTCAATCTTGACCTTTATCAGAAAACTGATTAAATTGCAACGTAATATTTCCTTCCCTACTAAAACAACTCCCAGCATTCCAAACCCTCTTCACTTTGGACTGCAGAATCACTATTTATCACCCAATTTCTCTTAGTGTTGAAGCCCATTATATGCTTGCTAATAAAGCTGAAAACTCTGAGGAAACTGATATACCCATTCATGTACCTAGCAACAACCCTGTTGAATTTAGCACATCCCCATACATTTCCAAAATCTCAGGAAATCAATATTCGGTGCCGTATATGGGGACGATAGAATGCACAGCCTCATAGTGTGTTTTATAAATCAGTCTTATAAATATACTACAAAGCCGATGCATTCTATCGGCCCCATAGCCAGCTCCATCATCATGCAGATTGATTTTGCCAACATTAATGATGCGCTTAGGAGTCTTTAAAACACAACTTAGTGTAATGTCCCCTAATGGGACCATCTTATATTCTGACCTAGAATCACAATTTTAGTGCATAGTAAATACAATAGAGAGACACTATTTTCAACTAAAACTTGTTCTGGAACCTACACAACAGGCTAGTCAACATTTCCATTATGCAATGATAGATCATATGTTCAACATTTTCTGTATATTGCCCACTTTATATGAAGGATTCAACAACCCTTTCTGTCCCTACACTTGTCCCCATTATGGAGCTCAAGGAGAATCACACAAGGCACCTTGAGTCTATCCCTCTCCAACAAGCCCAAGAGCACCAAGGAACTTGTCAACTTGGTCTCTTGGCCCACACTCGGGGTTGACATACCTGCTGGAGCGTAGTGCTCTTGCTTTCTTGCATTCTCCCTCCATAATTGGATGGTGAGATTGAAAGGTATTGCAGACTCCATCATATAATGCATTATTACACTGCCATACGTATTGCAGCCTATATTAATAAAACTATTGAATTCTGCGTAAGAACATTATCAGGCGTCATATATTAAGTCATCCCCATGCTTACCACCAAGAACAAGGATGTTACTGCCTATAAATTAATAACAGTTCTGATCTAATCTGATCGATGGTGATGCCACTGGAGGCTTTTGGTTCCTTTCCTTTATATCTCTCAATGTGAGGGAGAGATCACACCTTTTCATCATGTATGCCCTTTGGCAAGAGACACACCCTTTCACCATTAGCACCCTTTGAAACAGTGCAACTCATCATTATTTATTTCTGCCCTTTGAAATGGACACAACCTTTCACAATCAGATCTGCCCATCTTATTTAAATCAGATCTGCACTTTTGATTCCCAAACTATCCCCCCTTCAAATGAATTCTCTTCTCCCTTTATACCTCATATTTGGGGGAATCACAACTTATCATGTCATGCCTTTTGACCATTCATTAACTTTAATCAAATTTTGATTATATTCTATTATATTTTTATTTAATTTTTTATTTTTATTCTTTTGTATTTAATTTTATTATTAAATTATATTTCAAAGTGGGGACACTACAGTCCACCCCACCCAAGATTGCTTGTCCTCAAGCAATTATCATTGAGTGTTCAAAATGGCTTCCAATATGAAATGGCTTTGGAGACACACGTGTTAAACTTGCTGGAAACATATCAGGCATGATCCAAACACAGAGCATACACATGGATATATGCAAACACAGAGCATACACGCAAATACATGTATTGTTAGATTCCTTCTTGTTGACTAGAATGATTCATGTTTACCCTACAGAATGGCAGGATCAAAACTCTGATACCAATTGTAATGTCCCCTAATATATTCTAACCTAGAATCACAATTTTAGCACATAGTAAATACAATAGAGGGACACTATTGTCAACTAAAGCTTGGTTTGGAACCTGCACAACAAGCTAGTCAAAATTTCCATTATACTATGATAGATCATATATTCAACATTGTTTATATATTGCCCACTTTATATGAAGGATTCAACAACCCTTTCTCTCCCTACATCTATCCCCATTATGGAGCTCAAGGAGAATCACACAAGGCACCTCGAGTCTATCCCTCTCCAACAAGCCCAGAGCACCAAGGACCTTGTCAACTTGGCCTCTTGGCCCACACTTGGGGTTGGCATACTTGCTAGAGCCTACTGCTCTTGCGTTCTTGCATTCTCCCTCCATAATTGGATGGTGAGATTGAAAGGCTAAGTCACAAAATATGGCGATTTTCATGGATGAGGTTCGAATTTAATCGAATTTCAAACTTCCATTAAAAAATTGTTCAAATTCGGCCATAAATTCGTACGGCCAGGGCGTCATTTTTTTTAATTAAAGTTAAAATTTAAAAAGCACTTTTCTAGGGTTTCTGAAATGCGTTTAGGGTTTTTTTGAAAACTTCGGCAGATTTTTTCTATAAAGCAATGCTATCTGCCTCTAAACACACAACTCAGCTGGCCGATTCATGGGTATCTACTGGGTCGCGGGTGTCTGCAACTGCAACCCGTCGGATTTTCGCAGGTGTCGAGGGTATATAGACCCCATCATATAATTCACTTAATTGTCATACAAACAGTTAGCGATAGAAAGGCATTATTACACTGCCATACATATTGCAGTCTATATTAATATTACTCTTAAATTCTGCATAAGAACATTATCAGGCATCATATATTAGGCATACATATTAAGCACATCCCCATGCATACCACCAAGAACAAGGATGTTACTGCCTGTAACTTAATAGCAGTTCTGATCTGATCTGATCAGATCGACAGTGATGCCACTGGAGGCTTTTGGTTCCTTTCCTTTATATCTCTCAATGTGAGGGAGAGGTCACATCTTTTCATCATGTATGCCCTTTGGCAAGAGACACACCCTTTCACCATTACCACTTTGAAACAGTGCAACTCATCATTATTTTTGCCCTTCGAAAGGGACACAAATTTTCACAATCAGATCTGCACATCTTATTTAAATCAGATCTGCACTTCTGATTCCCAAATTATCCCCCTTCAAATGAGTTCTCTTCTCCCTTTTATATCTCATATTTGGGAGATTCACAACTTGTCACGTCATACCTTTTGACCATTCATTAACTTTAATCAAATTTTAATTATATTCTATTATATTTTAATTTAATTTTTTCTTTTTATTCTTTTCTATTTAATTTTATTATTAAATTATATTTCGAAGTGGGGTCATTACACTGAGCTCCAAACATCATCACTTCAATCTGCTTCTCAACAAATTGTATGTCATAAAAGACAACCCAAAGTCCAGCATTGGATGCCTTAATAAGCACAAAGAATACAAGACTGGCAATTCTGAGGCGATGCCACAAAAATCATCTCAACCAAATGGAGGCCACTAAAGGACCTTTAAGTGTTGATCAAATACAAATGGAGAGTACTATACCAACAACCATTTCAGTATTACCCCACCCCAAAAAGGCCACTTTTATTTAAGAACTTCAATTCCAATAAAGGAGCATGTCAAGAGAAGTCATAGAACATATAAGTTGGATGTTCAAAGGAGCTACAGGTTGGAATTGAAACTCTGAAGGCCGGACAACACCTCAATCTCAAACAGGGCAGAACACCCCACCATGAAAAATTGCACAGGGTATAAGCGTTAAAACTAAAAGACCAAAAACATCACTTTTTTTCCTTTATCTCTGCTGATTTGCACACGCACACACAATTTCAGTAATACCCAACTTAGTTTGTTCTCTTTCTGTGTACCCAACTTAGTTTGTTCTCTTTCTGTGTACCCAACTTAGTTTGTTCTCTTTCTGTGTTAAATTGTTCTAAATATTTTTCTTTTGCGGAAATGTTATGCTCTCTACAGATACGAACTACTAAGTAATTCTGATATCTCAGCTTGATTATCAAACCAACTATTACTATTAGTTATCTGTTAGCATCTTCTCAATCAAATGTTATTCTTGTTGTGGCTGGTTGCCACTCTTCTCCATAGTGCTTGTAATCTTCCTTTGTAAGCTTAATTCCTTTCTTGTTGTGGCTGGTTGCCACTCTTCTCCATGGTTTTTGTTGTTGGGTTTGAGGAACAAAGGAACACACTTCAAGACTCGAAGAAAGTAATCTGCAAAGGATTAACTGTGATGTTCCCATCTAAACCTGATAGAATTTAATGATAAATAATAATAAACAAGATTAAATATAATTTATATTTAATATTAAATATATATTTAATTAAATATTAATATTAATATTAATTTTACATTTATCAAATAATAATATAAATAATATCAATAAATAATTAATAATAAATATAATGTTTAAAATCCTTAAAATAAAGATTACCAATTTATCTACGGAATAACTGTCATCGATCGACTGAGAATAGCGATCAAAATAAATCAGATTTATATATGTCATTACATTATAATAATAAGTGGCAAGGTGAAAACGTATTCAAGTGCTCGACTTGAGGGCCATTAATCTTCCGCCGCTGTGAAGTTCGTCCTGAGTCCACGGACACCAATAGAAGTTCGGCGACTCCTGGATGGGAATCGAATGCAATATTTCCACCGCCAACATTGATAACCTCCAAATCATTGCATTAAAATCTTAGATGATGTACCCGAATAGATTGACAAAACATACGCAGTCTTTAGCAGACTCTGTGACTAGTATCGATAGTAATTGGAGTAAAAAAATGGAAAATACATGAATTACCTAACTCGGCAATTAAGAACAAATAAAACATTCGATACCAAGGAGACTACGTGGCTGTCGAGCTAGGAGTATGATTGAGATATCATTTCCGGCAAACTTGTCCAACGCTGATGACTAAGGAAGACCAGTCAGTAGTGCCATGATCGATTCTGTATGGTGCGATTAAGCATAATAAAATATGTAATTATCATAATTAATGAGATG
Source organism: Cryptomeria japonica (assembly GCF_030272615.1). Taxonomy (NCBI): domain Eukaryota; kingdom Viridiplantae; phylum Streptophyta; class Pinopsida; order Cupressales; family Cupressaceae; genus Cryptomeria; species Cryptomeria japonica. The sequence continues at coordinate 165,980,759 of NC_081410.1, forward strand.
GAGTGTTGATAATGAAAGACCATAAGGCATGACCATTGGTAAAATGACTTCTTATCCAAATATAAGAAGAGAGTTCACAATTCCTCAAGGGGGCATCGAATACCTATTATCTCTTCTCGTCTCACCCTTGAGGGTACACTCTGTTTGGAGCCAACAGCTTAAAGGCCTTTCTGGTGCAAGTACGACCACATATATCAGAAACGGAAGAAATATCGGAGCAGAGCCTGTCATCTTTAAGTACAGAATTTTATACAGTTATAATTAAACAATTGCCTACAGCCGTAACACTCACTACCCCATTAAGTCATAACTGTAGTAATTAGTATCGAGTCATTATCCTCAGGTATGTAATAAATACCGACCAAGTCGAATATCATAGTAGTGCTTCCGTATACCTCTGAGATTGATATCTAATAAATTACAGTACTGTTATATTACTCTGTTTAAGAGGACATAGTAAATCTAAAGCAACAGTTAGTCTATATCTAAACCCTGTTTTGACCATATAACATTTATAAAACTTGACAGCACTAAGCACCAAAAAAATAGAAAGAGGTGACGGGGAACTAAAATTCTGGTAAAAATCTCTGGGATCCCAATAGGGGACATTACATTAACAATCAAAGTAAGAATCGGTTCACCTATTTTTGATGAGGAAGACACAAGCGACAATGCAATAATAATCGTATCGTATTGGGTTCTTTTATTTTTAGGAACATTGCTAGTTAATTAATGAATGGTGTTTCTTTCCTTAATTTTTGGATCTGTCTAAGTCCATATTTCCGAGATACTGGTTCTAGCTGAGTAGCTCAGACTTGTTGAAAGAGATTACAGCTGTAAGGTGTTCAAATGTGTTCTTGAATTGAAGCAAATTTTATTACAGTAATTGAACATTTAGCAAAGCCAAAATGAGCTTGTTTGTACTTCAGAACTTCAATTTTCTAGTGACACAGTTGCCGAGAGCAGGGACTGCTTTAAAGGCGATAAGGAACGGAACAGGAGACTATTTCAGCATCAATTTGATAGGAAGGAAAAGAACACTACAATAAACGGATTACAAAACAAAATAGCAAGCAAGATAAGTTTAAATGCAAATTCAGATCGGAATGATATTTGGTGTAGTGAAGAGCGGATGCTTAGAAAAGTAAATCAGACCCATTTTTCAGAATGAAATATCTCGACACTTGAAAGTCTTGACATGAATATTTTATTTGTCAAGATGGGCCAAGGCCAATTTTAGTTAGTGACAAGCTGAATACACAGTACATGAGGATCTCTAATTACAAACGCAATAAGGATTTCAGATTTATTAAGATAAGCATAACTTTTAATTTTCACACTATCTGGATTGCCCATTTATAATACATATGCCAAGAGTCTCGTATACAAAGTTGCATGGACACAAACACAAATACAGATTCAGATGCAATCATAATTTAAGACCTCTATTATGAATATGGTTGGATATGACATCCATGAAAAACATCATATATTTAACACAATTTTTTTTATATTATTAGAAGAGAGATTTTCATTGCTTTAGAAGTAATATAGACACATAATTGATAATTGTTACATAAATAATTATAAATTTATAATATATAAAAAACAATAAAGTTGCATTAGAAGATAACCCAAAAAATAGATTGCTGAAATAAAAAACATTTCATTTATAATTTTTATTTGTAATTTTTATTTGGTGTGTATTTTGTTTATATAAAAAAATTGTATGATTGAATTTTTTAAATTAAATTTAAAAAAATTTACGTCAAATTTAAAAATCAAATCACACAGTATGGAACATGATTGGAAAACCAAGTCTTTTTTGGACACACGACATGTATCCCTGTCATATTGTATCCGTATCCCTATCGGAGACAAGGATACGCGCGTCTGGGGAGGGGCTCCGGCTACTCTGCTTGTATATCCTAAGCCAGTTATAGACAAATCCTGACAGTGCAAAGGTAACCACTTCACTGTGCTTAAAAGTTAAAGTACATAAAGTTTAACGAAAATGTGTGTCAATTGTAAAAATGTAACCTAAATTCAAATTGAACCTCGCCGCAACAATGCAGCGCATATCTTCAGTGAACATGTGGCTTGAATCCTAAGAGTTTGTCCCAGGTCCAAATCTACTTCACAATATTAGGCAGCTCATAATCCCCACAGACATAAACATGTGGGAAGGTTGTTCTCACAGTATAAGGTAGGATGAATCATAATAGGTAACCTAGGTTCAAATCTGCCCCACCATATAAGCCAGCACAAAATTCCAACAAACATACAAACGTATCAAGAGGTTATACTCTAATGATATTGTGGTATGTCCAAGCCTGTATGAGGCAGCCCATAGCTCAAATACTCTACACACATTTTTAGAATTTACTTAAAACGTTTGATTAAAATACAAAGCATCTAAAGGTACGACGGAATAGTTCCATTGACTGTGCCCATAAAAATTCTAAGATAGATTTAACAGAGCCAAAAAAAAGGCACAGTTCACATACCCGCGAACAAGACGCGATTCGCACAAAGCGTCGTCTTCTCCATTGGCAAGAGTCTCAGCTTTAGCTCTGCTATATTTATTGTCCGCAATGTCTTCGCTACCTGATCTATCGCCCGCCATTTCCTGCAAGTACTAGCATTTTCAAAACCTCGCCCGAACCAAGAATTATGGACAGAAAAATAAAAAATAGTGGCAACTGCGCTAAGAAGACAAGTCTTGGCACCTAGAATGGGAGCACACCGGTCATAAATTAACAATGCCTGAGAATTAATATGCTAAATGAAGCAATAATCGTAGAGAACTAATCCCGCAAAAGCCAGAAGGATTCCCACTGTGTACCTCAAAACCCTAGAGTTGAGCACCTCGAGACTCGAACTTGAGACCACCAAGCTGTCAAAAATTCATCTAAGAGAGCTAAACAGGAGTTCCTGCGCTCCATCTGACGAATCTCAGCCGTCAAGTTCAAAAAATATTCCGAGCTCCATGAACTGCAGGACACAAAAAACTTATACATTCAGTACTCTGCAATATCCGATGGGATTGAGTCTGACATTATTTATCCCGTGGGTATATCACTTTATAACATTAAACCATAATATTTCAAATCTTCACTGGCGCCCACCCGGTGCCTTAAATATCCGCCTACTCCAAGAAAATATCATGTACATAAATTTGTGTCTCATAGACTATTCTGTGCTCTAGGACGTCCACAATCTATGTTAATACTCAATTATTGATTCTATATTTGATTTTGTATGTCAATTTTTCCATCAAAAATTGGCATACACAATCAAATCCAGAAGCAATTATTGAATATTCATTCTTTTCTTTTCTTTTTCTAAATTCGTCAATCCTGATCTTTATTTTTAGCCCCTTCCAAATCACCTCCATCAAATAAGAGAAATCGCTAAAAATACATGTAAAAGAGGCGGAAATGTGTCTTTTATATATCTGACTACTTATTTGGATGCATAGACAGTTCTTATGAATGTCAAATACTATTGTTAATAAAATAAGCAATCATCTTCAATTGTATTGTTAAAAGAAATCTTTGATAATAATTTGTCACATAAATTTTGGAGAAAATAAATACAAAAGAGAAAAAATTTGTCCTTTCCCTTTAATTTAGAATTGCATGGGAACATTCTAGCTGCTTAATTTTAAACAAAAATTGCACTTAAGCAATTGAACGGGACATGGGGTAAGGGTCATTCAAATCGAAAACGGTCATTTAGGAATCAATCGCTCTTAAGTTTTTGTGTTGCTTTATTGCCTTTGTATGTGATATTTTGCTCATGTGTCAATTTGTTGCATTATTACCTTCAGAAGAAGTGTTGTAGTTGCTACCTCATTTAATTGCATAGTAATTTTGACTTTTTGTTAGTAGTCAAGTGAATGAATGAATGATTTTACTAATGAGGTTGAGCAGTTTAAGGGACCAAGAATAACAATATTAAGTTATCTTCATACCCCTTTCGATGTTGGATCTTCTACTATGAATCTAGATTAAGAAGCTAGTAGTCTAGTTAATCCTAGTTTCATCAAATAAAACGATAAAAGTTAAAGTGTTTGTAGGGCCCAATTAAAAGCTTGTGTTAGGCATTATTTTTAATTTATAGGGTTTTTTAATCATTTGAAAATTTGACTTTTTGAATTTGTATTTAAAAAAATATGAATATAATACTTTTTGAATAAAAACATATAAATATTATTTGTTATTATATTGTGCAAATTGTAACATGATGAGTAAGCATGTATTTAATCTACAAGTCATTCTTTAGCTAAGTTATTATGAGTGGGGCAATCAATCTATCAAAGTCATTCAAGGGTCAAACTTTTTTCAATTGTGTCTCTAAGAGTTTAAAAAATCGTGGATGACTTAATCAAGGAATGTATTATCATCCTCCCTACTGATCTATCAACACGTGAGCTTACCTCTTAAACTAGTGATTATGAATTTCATGTCCTATTTTTTTTTAACTTAAGCTTGTATTGAGATAAATGCTTCAACACAATTTAATTAGAACAAAAAAATGTTCTGGGAATAAAACATAAAAATAAAATATACTTAGCTCTTAATTTGATGAAGAAAAATTTATCATATAATAGAAACTAAATCACGACCATACCAAAAAAAATATCTATATCAAACAACAACCTCTAAATCATCAAAAAAATTGCAAATTGTTAGGTTCAATCTTGTACTTGACGATCTATTATATTTGCTTATCAAAGTGAACTTTGTGCCAACAAATTTCATGTATGTATAGACAGAAGTGAACTTTGTGCCTACAAAAAAAAAACCTAATACATAGATTTGAACTTCACTTGCATAAATGATCTAAGAGAATGTTGCTAACTAGGAAGATCTTGCCTCCATTTAAGCAAAGAAGGGGCAAATGGTGTCGAGATACAATATTTGATAGCTTGTCAGACGAGGATTTATTTTATAGTGGACAGATTTAATGATAATTTACAAATATTGAGGACAACAAGTAGTCATGCAACATGCCTTGAAGATGCTAATGCAATGTTGATGTTATTAAATTATGCTTTGATGCTTATGCATGTATATGTTTCTCTCTCTTCCTTATTACATCTTTGGATGATTTAAATGAATTAGAGTCATTCCTTCAATGTGTCATCTTGGCATACAATTTAAATTAATTTGAACTTTGGTTGGCTCATAACAGCTAGTATGAGAGTGGAGCATGGACCAAGTTTTGAATAATTGAATTTAAAAGTTTGAGGTTTAGATTTTTGCATGCAAAAATGATAGGTTAATTCCTCACGTAAATTCAAGTAATGGGTGATGATGGGGATAGGTTAGGGTAATATTATTCACTGAGTTTTAAGCAAAAATATGCCAAATTGCATGCTAGAAAATGCGTAAAGGATAACCTAGTCCAAACATGAAACAGTCACTGGTAAGGAGGGACCTCAAAGAGATCAATCTGGACTGGCCAGCAAGAGTAAACACAACAGAAACACACGGATATGATGGAGGCAATGCAGAATAGGTTATATTATTACATGAAATTTGATTACATCCAACTGGTAACAACCGGGTTACAACACACCGGCACACAGGCCTGGTAGAATAGGTCTCATCGGGACCTTGAATTGAAAGATCTATCTTCTATGTATAGTCTATATATATAATCCTCTCCTTCATTGCATTCTAAAGTATAATTATAAATATATAGATCCAAAGGATCCAGTTGGCCCAAGAGGGATCAAGACCCAAAGAACAAGACCTACGTGCAAAATAGCAAAGTCGGCCTCCGCCAAGAGATTCCTTCGAATAATCCAAAGGATGAAACGTAGATCGCAGGAAAAGGTCAGCCACACGCCAAGGAACATCAAGATCAACGCCCAAGGCTCTGCAAGCTTCAAAATGGGTTCCGGTAGATCACCATAATAGGTCTCAGGCAACCAGTAACAAAGGAATAACCAGTAACGAGAAACTTTCATGGAAACCGATAGCTATATCTTGTCGGAAAGTGATCCAAATGTGATGCGGTCTAAAAGCAAGAAAGATGATCAAGTCTTCAAGTAGAATCCAATTGCATAGGATCCGGTGAGCCAAAACTGGGACACATAGAAAGGAAAACTGAAACTAAAAACCAGAAAACAAAACATAAAGGAAAATGTTTTTTTTTGGTTGATGCAAGATTGTTGTGAACCGGGGATGTTCCTGCATCAAATATTCGGGGTTATTGAAAAAGTGAGCCTCTCACTTTGCTGGGGTCAGACGGAAACCAAGGCGGTCTGCCTCTATCTGAGAAATTCAAGATCAATCTTCAACTGGTATGTCCTTCCAATTCATAATATATTCCTTCTACTCAATGCTCCGGGTACTATGCCCGATCCTATTGTCCAAAACCTCTTCAATCTGATCTGGTTCCTTTCGGGGCAACTATTTCTCCAAGTCTGCAACATTGTCCTTACTGAATTCTAGTTCATGGTACTCATGGAGGTCTACAATGTTGAATATGGGTGAAATACTTAGGCTATCTGGTAGCTCAACTTCATATGCATTTCCAGAACTGAACTTCCTCAAAATATTACAAGGTTCAAACTTCTTCGTTTGCAACTTATTATAAGTTCCAACCGAGTATCTCTCTTTTCTCAGATATACCATTACTTCATCGTCAACTGCAAATTCCTTATGTCTCCTCTTCTCATCTGCCTTCTCCTTATATTTGTTGTTCATGTCTTCCAAATGTTGTTTAACCTAAATATGCAATGCTACCATGTGATCTACAAAATCTTCTACTTCATAACTCTTTTGGTTTTCACTGCTATTGTCTCTCAATTCTGTGATACCTCTAGGGTGCACTTCGGTAACAATCTCAAAAGGTATTTTTCCGGTACTTCTATTCACTAAATTGTTGAAGGAAAACTCTGCTTGTGCAAGGATCGAATCCCAACTTCCAGTTTTATCTCCCACTAAACATCTCAACAAGTGTCCCAAACTCTGGTTAGCAACTTTTGTCTGTCCATCAATCTGTGGATGAAAAGTAGAACTGAACTTCAAATCTGTCTTCATCTTCTTCCAAAGTGTTCTCCAAAAATAGCCAACAAACTTAGTGTCTCTGTTTGAAACTATGTTCTTAGGTAATCCATGCAATCTCACCACTTCCTTGAAAAATAGGTTTGCTACATGCAATGCATCTGATGTCTTCTTACAAGGTATGAAATGAGCCATCTTCAAAAATCTATCCACTACCACAAATATAGAATCATTCCCTCTTGGTGTCTTAGGTAATCCAAGTACAAAATCCATGCTTATATCCTCCCAAGGTCTTACTGGTATTGTCAAAGGTTTATACAATCCCACATTCTGACTACTACCTTTTGCAACTTGACAAACTCTACAACTCTGCACATATTTCTTAACATCCTTATGAAACTGGGGCCAAAAGTATTGTTCACTCACCAATGCAATTGTTTTGTCAATGTCAAAATGTCCAGCTAGTCCTCCACTATGTTTTTCCTTTATCAGGTTCTCTCTCATGGAACTCATAGGTATCCACAACTGAACTCCCCTGAATAACATCCCATCCTGAATGAAATAATCCAACCATTTGCTTCTATCTACCGTAACCGGTTCTCTACCTGCTCTCCAAGGTTCTGCAAAATCCGGGTCTTCATCATTAAAGATCTTCAAATCTTCAAAACCTAATATCGTCACTCTCATCTCTGTCAGCAAATTCCTTCTCCTACTTAATGCATCAGCAACTTTATTAGATTTTCCACTTCCATGCTTCAACACAAAGGTGTAACTCTGCAAGAATTCTACCCATCTCATATGTTGTTGATTTAACTTACTTTGACTGTTCAAATACTGAAAAGCTTGATGATCTGTATACGACACAAACTCCTTAGGCAACAAGTAGTGTCTCCATTTCTTCAAGGCTTGAACTATGGCATAAAATTCTTGATCATACATCGAATATCTCCTCCAGACATCATTCAATTTTTTACTGAAATAGGCTACTTCTCTCCCTTCTCGACTCAAGACTGCTCATATTGTTGTTCCACTTGCATCACAATCCACTTGAAATACTATTCAAATCCGGTAAAACTAACATAGGCTTCTTAGTCACTTTCTTCTTCAACAAATCAAACTTTTGTTTACTTTGGTCGTCCACTTGAATTCCTTTTGATCTCCTCTCATGGTTTAAGTCATAGGGTTACAAACTGAACTGAAATTCCTGATAAACTTCTGGTAAAAACTAGCCAATCCATGAAATGATCTTACCTCTCCAATGCTTTCCAGTGTAGGTCACTCAACAATGGCTTTCACTTTCTCGGGTTCCATCTTCAAACCATCCTTAGATATCACAAATCCCAAATAGACTAACTCATCCTTCATGAAAGTACACTTCTTGATATTGATCATCAACTTCTCTTATCTCAACCTATGCAAAACTTGTCTTAACTGCAACAAATGTTCCTCTTTTGTCTTATTGAAAATCAAAATGTCATCCAAATACACAATAACAAACTCACCCAATAATTTCTTCAATACCTCATTCATCAGCTGCATGAAAGTACTCGGTGCATTATTCAATCCAAAAGGCATCACCAACCATTCATATAGTCCTTCATTTGTCTTAAATGTTGTCTTCTACTCATCACCTTCTTTGATCCTGATCTGATGACATCCACTCTTCAAAACTATCTTTGTAAAGTATTTTGCTCGACTCAAACAATCCATTATGTCATCCATCCTAGGAAAAGGAAATCGGTATTTCACTATGATCTTGTTTATTTCTCTTGAATCAGTACACATTCTCCATTCTCCATTCTTCTTAGGTGCTAATACTGTTGGTACTCCACAAGAGCTTGGACTCTCCCTTATCAAACCTTTCTTCAACAGCTCATGCACTTATCTATTCAGTTCTTCATTCTTTGTCGGTGTCAACCGGTATGCAGCTTTGTTAGGCAAACTAGCTCCGGGAACCAAGTCAATGCAATGACTAATACTTCTAACAGGTGCCCATCCATCAGGTACATTATTTGAAATGATGTCCTCATATTCTGTCAACAAATCTCTTATCTTTATCGAGTGTTCTCCTTTTGGTTCCTGTCTCTCAGTCCTCGTAGGAATTCAGGCAAAACACACATTCTCATGTCTCAGTCCATCCATGAATTTCTTTCCATCTACTAAACAAATTATGGCATTCATACAGACTTCATTCTTCAAAGGTTCCTCCAAAGGTAACAAGGTTTGCTTCATCCCATTGGCCACAATAATGTATGTATTCTTTCTTCCATCATGTATTGCATATCTATCAAACTGCCAAGGTCTACCCAACAAAAGATGACAAATATCTATAGGCATAAAATCACACAAAACTTCATCATGATAATTCCCAATTTTCATTTTTACCAAACATTGTTCACTTACTAACAACTTATGTTCATCCTGAATCCATGCTATATGGTAAGGCTTAGGGTGTTTCAACCTCTCCAATTTCAACTTATTCACCATCTCTTTTGAAACAAGATTATCTGAACTACCACTATCAATAACAACTTTACAACACTTACCGGATACCTTACATTTGGTCTTGAATAGATTCTTCCTCTGCAAAGGATCTTCATCTCCTCCGGTATGACACAAAGCTCTCCTCATCATCAATAGTTCTCCATCTTCTCATTTATTGTCTGATCCGGTGGGGTTTTCTTCCACCATTGTTGCTCTTTTGGTAGTCTTTGTCTTCTTACATTCAAATGCATGATGTCCTTCTCCTCCACACTTAAAGAAAGTTCCTCTAAACATCCTCTTGTCTTGCCTTCCAAAGTTCTCATTCTGGTAACCATCTGGTTCTCTCCTCTGGTACAAATTTCTATCATTCTTCTAGTATGAATTACCTTCTTTGCTCACTTCCTTGTCCTTGTTTTGATTTGTATGGGTTCCTCTTCCTCTAGTATATCCTCTACGTCCTTGAAATATTCCTCTGGTAAACCTTCCACCTCTACCTCTTTGTCTCTGCTCATGTCTTTTGTTCAATTTCTCTTCAGCCTTCAGGGCATACTAGTAAGCCTCTTCAACACTCTCCACTTTGATCATACTGAGTTCATATTGTATAGACATCCATAATCCGTTCAAATATCTTGCAATTTTGTTCAACTTCATCATCAACATGTTCGAATCTGATTTTCAACTCTAAAATGCTTCGATGTACTCCTTCACACTAGGTTCCTTTTGTCTCATATTCTACAACTTCCAGAACAAATCCACTTTATAATTTGTCGGTACAAACTTTAATTTCAACTTAGCAATCATCCTATCTCATGTCTTAATATTTTCTTTACCTCTTCTTTCTCTATCAACCTGCAAATGCTCCCACCAAAGAGATGCATGACCTTTCAACCGGGTACGGGCATATTTCACCTTCCTCTCTTCTGCAATGTTTTCAAAATCAAAATACTTCTCCATCTCTGAGATACAATCCATCAATTCGTCTGAATTTAACTTCCCATCATATTTCGGATCAACCGCCAGTATGTTTACTTGTTCTGCTAGGGTTCTTCTCCTTCATCTTCACTTACATCTTCAATATGTCGAGCTCTTCTATGGGCTATCTCCATGGCTTCTAATTGGGCTTCTATTCCTCACAACATCTCCATTATAGTAGGGTATGCATTCCCATGTGCTCAACCATTCCTAATTCCTCTTTGTGCCATCAATTCACGCTAGTCCTTTGCAATTGTAGGTCGGATCCACAATCCGACACCCTACAACAAGAAATTTAGGACACGCAACCTCCAAGACGAAACTTCACTTTGATACCACTTGAAGCAGTCACCGGTAAGGAGGGACCTCAAAGAGATCAATTTGGACCAGCCAACAAGAGTAAACACAACGGAAACACGCAGATATGATGGAGGCAATGCAGAACATGTTATATTATTGCATGAAATTTGATTACATCCAACCGGTAACAATTGGGTTACAACACATCGACACACGGGCCTGGTAGAATAAGTCTCATTGGGACCTTGAATCGAAAGATCTATCTTCTATGTATAGTTTATCTATCTAATCCTCTTCTTCGTTACATTATAAAGCATAATTACAAATATATATATATATATATATATATATATATATATATATATATATATATATATATATCAATCCAAAGGATCCAGTTGGCCCAAAAGGGATCAAAACCCGAAGAACAATACCTAACACGCAAAATAGCAAAGTCGGCCTCCACCAAGAGATTCCTTCGGAAAATCCAAAGGATGAAATGTAGATCGCAGGAAAAGGTCAGCCACACATCAAGGAACATCAAGATCAACGCCCAAGGCTCTGCAAGCTTTGGAATATGTTCCGATAGATAACCATAATAGGTCTCAGGCAACCGGTAACAAGAAACTTTCATGGAAACCGGTAGCTATATCTTGCTAGAAAGTGATCCAAATGTGATGCAGTCTAAAAGGAAGAAAGATGATCAAGTCTTCAAGTAGAATCCAACTCCACAGGATCCAGTGAGCCAAAACCGAGACACACAAAAAGGAAAATTGAAATGGTAAACAAAAAACAAAACATAAAGGAAAATGTTTTTTTTGGTTGATGCAAGATTGTTGTGAACCGAGGTTGCTCTTGCATCAAAACACATGGGAGAATCAAATGGGTATGTGATTTTCACCTTTATATTTTGCACTCTTTGAATTGCATGTACAATGTGAGGATGCATGCCAAAATGAAACAAGGAATCATTGTCAAGAGAAGGAAAAAATTGTTTGCACCCAAAAAATTTTATAGAGAAAAAATTGCAAAAGAAACATGGAAGATAGAGCAGAACTTTTTGGATCCCCCTACAATCAAAATAGATCTATCTAAAGAAGCAAAGGTGGACATCAAAATGCTAGTGATAACTACAACTATTGGGAGAATTGTTGGGCTAAAATAAACAAGAGAATGTATTGAATCATGGGCATAAGAGAACTAGCATTTTCAATTCATTTTAAAACTTATTACCCAGGGGTTTTTTGTTGCAATATTTATCAATAAGTAAGATCATGAATCCATTCTATTTGATGGAGTTTGGAAAATGGGTTCCCCTTTATATGCAAAATTGGGTACCAAATTTTAATTCTCTTGATGTCTCAATATTTTGCTAAGGGTTTCTCCGCACTCTGTTTGCAATAGTATTTTGCCAAGGATTTCTTTGCGATATGTTCAAAGCCCTCAAAACCCTATTTTGTTGAAATTGTCTTATCTTTTGTCTGCGTTATTCAACCTGAAAGGGAAAAACCTTTATTGCATTCCCATTGTTTTGATTGTCCTTTTGTTTAACTAGGTCTAAGTTATCCTTAGTGTCGATGGGAACAACATTTGCCCTGGTGACGATTGCTCTCCTTTCCTTCCAGTTGGTCAAGGGTCCCTATTGTCTAACACCTAACTCTTGATGCCCTTTGAAATTCTTCCGGCCAATATTTTGCTTGGCCTAAAATTCGCAATCTCTGTGCTTCATATATTAGAATGTTTTAAAATAATTAATCATAATTTTGATAAATTAATTATATGGTTAAGGTGATAAAATTAATTAAAATATAATTCAAATGATTTTGAGAAGAATTTAAGGACTGACATAATTAATATGATTAATTATGTGAAAAGGATAAATTAATTAAATATTAATTAAATTAATTTTAGATGTTTACATTTTGCCCCTCTTTTACACGGCGACAAGAATTGGCAACAGGTAAAAGAAGAAAAAAGATGCTCTAGTGTGGAAACGCGGGTAAGGGATGCCCCTTGAGAATTTAACTAGAAAATTCTTGAAAAAGAAGAAAGTAGTGAAAAAAAGGAAAAAGATGAGAGGAAAGAGAAACAAAATAAAGGGACGAAGAAAGAGGGAAAAGAAGCAAAGAAAGGGCGAAAAAAACTTATATACGCCACACGGAGCCCATAGAAGGGTCATTTTCACACACCATTTACATGAGTAGGAGAGAACCCAAAGTAGAGTCAGCGAAGATGGTGGGGATCCCATGTAATGAGTAGCATAGTGAGCGGGTCAGATTGTTCTAGTTGTCACCCAAGTATGGGGAATCAGTATGTACCCCTAATCCAACTTGCATTTGTGTAGATAGACATGAAGTGGGTGTAATAAATGAGGGGAAAACTTATCAAGGCACACACATTGATTAATTGTTCATCATTTGTGCCTAGAAAATGACATTTGCGCAAGGATCATCGTCCACACATGCATTGAAACATTTGTGATGTGCAAAAAAGGCAGTGGGGGGAATGCAGATTGTGGATTGTTGTTTGTGCTCTACAAAACGATGCAGGTGATGTAGTTTTAGCATCTCTGCAAGGAGAAATGTCATCTTCGTAGGAAGGGTTATGATACAGGAAAAGAATGGGGGGAAGATTTGAGGGTCATCCAGGGGATGCCCCAAGTTGCAGGAAAGGGGAAAGAGGGGGGATAGAAAGAATATGGATGACATGATTTTATCAATGGATGTAGGAGTGATTAGATCCATTGCATTCACAAGAGTGTTGGCCACCGACTATGCAGTATCGATGCAGACTAAGAAACATAAAGAAGATGGTTTTGCAATAGTTTAGATTATAGTGGGTACACGAGTGGTCACATATTCGAGCCCATACAATGATGATGACAACACTCGTGGAGTGATGGCACAATGATACATGTTCATTCCATCTACCTATAGGAGAAGCATCAATCATCTTAGAGGACGTGTGGTGCATATTGTGAGTTCCCATTCGAGGAGTGATCCTAGAGTATCGACTAGAGCACGGTGATCATTACCTACACCATATTTGTCAAATAGAATGACCTATCAATGGACCAAACACAAATGGTACTAGAGCGGGCCATGGAGTAGCCTCGACATATGTCGAGGTTGGTGATATATCTCTATAGGATAATCAATGGACGGATGATGCCTGACCTCAGTGGGCATGGATTCTTGATAGGTTGGTATGAGTGTCTATATCATATTATGGAGGATGGTATTTAGTTCACTTGGGGTTATTCCATACCAGGGCAATTGTACCACAATATTCACATGTGTCAATCGAGGGTACAAGAGCCTAGGTACCAAAGTGGCACAACAGTTTCCTTATGTGGATAGATATGGAGGTCTACTGCATGAGTTTCCTTATGTGGATTGTATGAGAAATGGGATGATGATGCCTATTATCTGTCCTTTCTACAAACATAGTGTTGGTTGATGTGTCAGATGGTCCCTAATATAGATCGGTACTTACCACATCGATTCATGAGATAGTTTGGTCTACAACAAGATATAGTTGGTGCGAAGCGTACATATCCTTGGGTTACACGAGAGACAGGCGCATGGGGGGATTCCATAGGCCCATTCATTACACAGACTAACTTCACATGGATGGTTACAGTGGACTAGGATCCAAGGCCAGATGTTATAGATGTTGACACTATAGGTGTATATGTAGTGTGGGGGAGTTCCATCAACTAACACAATTGATGATCCTAGGTGTATTAGGTTCTCGATGAGTTGTCTCCAATAGTGAATTAAGTTGTGGGAGAGGATGGGGATGATGGAGGAGATAGAGGAGAGGGAGGTTGAGGTTGAGAGGTTGAAGGAGCTCACAGAGGATGGGGGAAGAGGGTGATGAGCCAAAAAGAAAGGCTTTATTTTGTCTGTGTATGTGTCTTTTATGGGACATTAGGAGTCTGTTTATGTCTTTTGAGTTTAGAACCTTTTGCTAAAGTGATATTATTTTATATGTCTTGATAATATGGTCATATGGCATAAACTCATATGATATATGTTCCTTTTTTATGCAATATGATAGATAATTGTGCTACAAGGGATATCCATGGTAATGCCACATTTAGATTTTGAATGTTACTCTAATAGGAATAATTAGGTCTATATTTGTGCACGTTAACAACTTCATGCAGGATTAAAGAAGGATGTTGAACTGGTCCAGGATTCTCAACAATAAAGATGATGGAGTCGTTGGCCAGGGAAGGGGCGACAAGGATTGTTGTTGAAGAAGTCAGTTGGCTGTTGGAAGTGGTTCATTATGACTTATCTGAAGACTTAATGGTTTCCTTTGTTGAAGGAGTAGATTTAGGTTTGAAGTTATGCTAGATTCTCTTTGTTGTTCCAATGGACTTTGGTCGATTCTCAACATTTGTAATTTCGCCTTTTTCTTTTTCCTTGTTCAATAAAAGCATCCTCCTTGAAATATGGGAGTGGTATGCTAGTAAGTTGGGGATTTTATGCTTTAAATAAACCTCTCACGTTCTCTTGTGTGTGGTTCAGAAAAAAGATAGTTTTTCAGTTATAGTAATATAGTTCCAAATTAGAAGAAACAAACCTTCAGCAAATTGTTATGTTGTCAAGTACTTTGAAATCAATAAAGATGATGGTTTAAGCTCCTATCGTTTGATTCACTTATCTGGATGCTTGCTAAGGGGCCCCACTTAGCGAGTACTCCTTTGGTTTATTTTATCAGTTATTTCCTATTCTGTACTTAGTTCTATTCTGATCACGGACTATGCCTACAGCCACTAGAACATTTTGTGTGACTGTTCCCGCAACCACTATGAAATGGGTATAATATTGTTTGTTGATCATAGATAAATTTTGTTTTCCTTAGTTTATTCTTAGGAGGTAGTTAGCTTTCTTTACAAGTATTTCAGTTATTTATTTCCAGCATTCTAATTCCAACAAAAGGAAAAGTTTTTTATTAGTCTTTCAGGAGAGCAGCCAGAGGGCTCAGAGGAGGGCAGAAGGAAGAGGAGAATAGGGTCCTCAGATATAGGTGCAGGCAACACCATAGGTACAAGGACATGCAACACCCTGACCGGTAACAGTATAGCAACCACAAATGTAGCAACAAACACATATAAGCCAAACCATGGTTGAATAGGTGACTATGGAGAGAGACACAAAGAGAGCTCGAACAATGAGCTTAATAGATGAGGTGGTGAGAGAGTGATATAGGGCCGATGGGCTTTAGGTAGAGAGGGACACACTATGGGTGGCCCTGGATATAATGATAGTGAAGTGGAATTCCTTTAGGAAATAGGCAGATGCTACCGCAGAGGTCTTGCAGGAGGTACGAGGAGGGGAGATGGTCGAGAGGATTGAGTAGCTCATGACAAAGCTAGAGGGGGTGAGAACGTATCTGACACAAGCATAGGCCAATGCCACCCAACTCAGAAGGGAGAGCGATATGGCAAGGCAATAGTTGATACCGACTAGTATAGAACATGTCCTTACTAAGGTTATGAGATCCCAGACACATATAGAGAAAATGGCAAGAGAGACCTAATATTACAGGGATCTCTATCATCATGCTATGTTGGTAGAGCATAGAGCAACTTCCTTCACTCAAAGCACCAAATCCCGATGCACACAAACTCAAACATCAAGGGTAGTAATAAGAATATGTGTACCTCATTCTCCACCAGCAAGACCTTCAGGAGGGTGGGTGGATCTAGGGGCGATAGAAAGAGCATTGGCCAACTCATGGACTTTAACATTTTTTATGACCCTTTAGGGATATATTTCATTGTGTTATGATTTTGACGATGATTTAGTTATTGTTGTATAATGGTGAATATTTTATTATAAATTTTGATACATTTGATGATGCATGTTGATAATGATGAACTTATAAGGCACTAAGAGAGGGGGGGGGGGGGGGGGGTGAATCAGTGCAAGCAAAAACAATATGAATCTAATCACCACTTTCAACAACTTAAAGCATAATAAGCATAAAATAAAATGTGTCGACTTGAATTTCATCCGCTAAATACTACCTGCAACATGTTAGTTTCAAAAAATACAAAGGAAATGCTACAGGAAATCCAAATTCAACCAATGAAACTACAAGAAATACGTATTAAAATAAAACATTATTTTTATCTTCATGATTTAAGTCTCATTGTGTCCTAACTCCACTGTTCCTAGTTGCAGATGGTGTGCTCTCAGACAAACACTGATGGCTTCCAAGATGGTATATGAAGAATGGACTGATAACTAGTAGTTAACTGATACTATGATATGCAGTGCTAAATGATTATGCTATATGATTATTCTATTTACTTCAAGATAAAAACTCACAGATGCATAAGTTTTCACAAATGATTAGCTTGCAAATTCACTCGATGTCTGACTCTCTCTCTCAACTCAAACTCTTGATGTTATAGACCTTGAGAGGATAAGATGATGTGACTCAGATCAATGGTCATGATCAAATCTGCAGATTTGGATGGTTGTGAGCAAAGGTGAAGGTTGAGAGAAAGGGGGGAGGAGAAGACAAGTGTCACTCATCTCACCTTGACTGGGTTGCTGATTGAGGGAATCTAGGGATGGTTGGAGAAAATTTAGGCATGAGAGGACAAGTGGACTCAAGTCCTTCCTAAGATGTAGGGATGTTGGAGGGAATATAGAAGAAAATTTAAGAAATATGTGTACATACACAATATTTCATTAAATTTGGAGGTTGGAGATAAATAATGAATTAATATTTGAGAAATATTAATTTCCTTAGCCACGTGTTTGATGAGTTGGCAAAGGGAAGATGAAGCGGAGATGGAAGGTGAGTTGGAAATGAAATTAAATAATTTAGGAAATCATTTAATATTTTGAGACTATAGGATAGAAGAATAATCACTAGATATTAGATATTTGATTGATTGAAGGAGATAATTAAATATTAGATATTTAATTAATTGGAGGAATAGGATAGAAGAATTAATTAATAAAATATTTCAATTAAATTAATTAATAGAAAGACGCGAAAATTAATTAAATAAATTAATCTTTTCAAATTAACTATTTAATAGAAGAATAATTATTAAATAATATTTATTTAATCGCTCATGGCCATTTTTATGTGTATATAGAAATATCACCACATAAGCTAATGCCCAATAAAACAAATTCCACATAACACAAGATATTTATACATGGAAAACCTAAAAGGAAAAAAACACGATGGGGGTTGGTACCCACAAGATTCACTGTCTGCAAAATAGAAATCTTGACCGATTAAGGTCTTATAACTATGCCCTGTTAGGAGCAGATCCAGTTAAGAGTCACCTAGGTAAGGGATTTCAATGATAAGCCCTGTTAGGAGCTTTGACCTGTTAGGATCAACCTCACAAGAGGACTTAGATCTCTGATACAGAGCTACCTTGTTATGGTATTTACATATTAGGCCTATTAGGACCTACCCGATTAGGGGATTTTGTTGTTGCAAACTGTTAGGTAAACAACAATGAAAAGATCTTCATGTAACACCTTTTGTGTCTGATAAGATCCACTTCAGATCCTCAAAATTCAACGATACTTCATTACAGAGCTTCCATGTTCACTACACTTTCACATTCATATTATTCGCTAATGATCTCATACACTTACACACACTGACTTCATACCTCATCACACTTTTTATAAACATTCACTTTGGGCCGACTACAACCTTAGAACAATTTCCTAGGTACATTGAATCTATACAAACTTACATTCCACACTTTACTTATGTCGGCCACGAACATAACAAAATGAAAACAAAATAAATTTTGTGTTGGTTTACTGATATAAGTGAGTTTATTACTACCGGTTAAGTGATCTTCCAGTTTAAATGGTTTGTACATCAAATCTCTCTCATCCAGTTGAATCTACCAATGTGATTGTGAACATAACTTCGAATACATGTCTCCAACACTGCTTTGAAACTGCATCATCCAACTCTTCGAGAATTGCCTGTACCGGTTGCTTGAATGCAACTCTGTTCAGTGTTTACTAGTTGAAGTCCTAATTCCAGTTCTTTGTAAAATTGTCATCTGTATCGGTTAAGCCTTATCAGTTGACTTCCAAGACTTAGATGACTACAAAAACATTGTTGCCATCAATGACAACACAAAATCAAGCATGAATCTCAATCACTTCATCACCTTTAGAAATCAATCTTTTATCGGTTGCATATCAACAACAATCTTTATCGGTTCAGTCAAATGCCAACAGATTATGCTTATGATATGATGATGATTATGATTATGATATTATAATATGTTTGTGATGTAGGATGGATGTATCCATGTATAGCCCTATGTGATGTGTCTATTTTCGATATGATATGCATAGATATGATGTTATGATATGTATATATGATGTATATAATGTTCCTTACGTATTGTGTATGTAGGATGGATTAGACATACGTGTGTGTGTATGATGGTGCCTATATTATGTACTAACAAGTGTGATAGATGTAGGATGAGGTATTGGTGAGACATGCACAATGTTACAAATGTAATATTTATGATATGTGATAGTGAATATGAATATGATATGAGGATGATGTATATGTATGATTGTTGGTATGATATGGAAATGTATAATGCAATGCAAAATGAATGCAATGATATGGAATGATTAAAATGATGTGAAAGTTGATATAAAATGAAATTAATGATATGTAATGAGATGAATCCTAAAATGATATGCAAGCAATGAACCATAAAATAATGACATGTCATGAAATGAAGCCTAAGATAAAATGAATCCTATAATGATAATGAAATGAAACGAACTAATGAAGTAACATAGTAAACCTAAAATGAAATCAAAATGAGATAAATGAATGTGGAGTTTAAAAGATGCAAATGAAACCTAAAATGACATGCAAAATATAATGAAAAGATGCAATTTAATAAAGTAGATGTAGTTTTAAACAAATGCAACTAAAAGGAATGCAATCTAGCAAATGAACGCAAATGGAATAGCTATGCAAATGCAAATGCAAATGGAAAAGAATGAATTTTTGTGATGTGTCGATAATTAAACAATAAAATACATAAGATATAAGAAGAAGAAGAAGAAGAAGAAGAAGAAGAAGAAGGGGGATGAATAAATAAATTAGAGTCTTAGGACAAGTGAATGGAGATGGCGAATGAGGTGAATGGAGGATAAGTGGATGGATGAGATTTGTTGTGTAAAATGTGAAGAGCATCTTAGTTTTTGGTATTGCAACCGATTATCTACACCACTAACTATAAAAGTCAGGATGTTGTGAATATCCAATGTGTGGACTAGACTCTCAAACAATAGGTTATCTCTATGCACAAAGGTTCACAAAAACCCACGAGGGTGTAAATGCAAGACTATTGGTTTATACAAGAGAAACCATCAAATATACCATACCACAAAAGGATGTCCCAATATACAACAATCCGAGACATACCAAAATATAGTGTGATTAAGGTGGCCTCGAATAGGTATAGGTATAGGTATAGGACACAAAATAAAAATCAAAGTGAAAAGACCAATCATGCAAACAACACACGCATTGAAAACTGACATCTCTTGCCAAGAGTAGGATGAGCATCTAGATATATTGTCAGGCATGGAAGGATGCATCTCGATGGGAAAAGATAGTGGAGATGACTGAAAGGTGGCAAAAGACAAGGTGGTCGTGGAAGGGCTACAATAAAAAAAATTGTCACTAGGATTTTTAATAGCACATTATGGATGGGTGTTTGGTCTACGTGTAAGTCAAGATAAGCTCAGAGTAATGGGGAAAAGATTTGTTTGATGGGATAAATCTTAGGGTGATGGGATAAAGCTCAGTGTGACAAAATTATCCTTATTCGTGGCTCTAAATGTAGCTCATCATCCCAACGAGAGGGTGACAATGATGTGGGACCGATGATGGTTTATGAAGATGTGACCAGAGCAAAGAATACTTGCATGGATGGGAGGGGGGTGGTAGGCATAGCAAACATGAATGGCGAATTAATGGCTCACATCACTAAAGAAATATAGATTACAGGGGGGTGAGATGAGTAGGCACGATGATAGACCAAAGAGATGGTGGATCCGTGTTATTTACCTTAGCACCCAATAACATGTTTTCACCAAGGTACTTACTCATAGCACCACAAAGTGGTTTTCAAGTCAATGGACAAAAGGATTTTTCTCTACTTTTTTCACTTTTATATTTTTTATATTTTTCTAATTAGTTCACTTTTCGAATATTGGGACGTCCTGAAGTTTAGGCATAAAATTTCTTCAAGTGTAGGATGTTCATGGGCTCATCCAAGGATTCTCCTTCAGTTGTAGCCAACTATTATTCGCCAAAACCATATTTTGCAGTGATGACACATGGTTCCAAATAATTAGGCTCGAACTTGCCCTTCTTTTCTCAATCTTGAAGATTCTTTTGATTTTTCATTAGGACAAGGTCACTAATGTCAAATTCTTAGGTATTGAACTTTTTGTTGTAGTTGAGGTGAAGACAGATCTAATAAACTCGAAGATGATGAACAAGGCCTTAAGACATCGTTCATCCAATAATTTGAGTTCTTGTATTCTGGTCACTATGTATTCTTCATTAGGAATAATGTTTCACAAGGACACTAGAAGTGAGGAGAGCTTGATCTCAAGAGGGAGGATAGATTCAGAGACAAAGACAAGGGAATATGGTGTGGCTTCAGTGGGTGTGCGGATGCTTGTGCAGTAGGACCAAAAGGTGGGATGGAGTTGCAAGTGCCAATCATGA